>NC_140989.1:136755415-137357667 GCF_052327205.1 Somniosus microcephalus | reverse complement strand
GCCATGTCAGTGCGTGGGGCGGCACGGAGCTCCGTGGAGCCATCGCCGGCGCTGGGCTCGGGTGCTTTGTGGCCTGCGGCCGAACAGCGGCTGCGGACCTCGAGCTGACCGGGACGCTGGGACTCGGCTGGGCCATGCCTTTGCAGGTGTTCGCCTCGGCCAACGGCATCAGGGTGATGGCCGAGGCCGCCAAAAGCGTCCAAGGAAACGCGTTCATCCAGGTGCCGAGGCCCGGGCCCCGGGGCGGAAAGAGGGATTGGAGCGGGGGATGAGGGCTCGGGCAGGGGAGAGGGAGAGGGGGGAGAAAGAGGGGGGAGAGGGAGGAAGGGGGTAGGGAGGTGGTGAGAGGGAGGAGGAGGGGGAGAGGGAGGAGGGGAGGGGGAGAGGGAGGGAGGAGAGGGGGAGGGGGGAAGAGGGTGGAGGAGGGGGGAAGAGGGAGGAGGAGGGGGGAAAGAGGGAGGGGGAGGGGGGAGGGGGAGGGGGGAGGAGGGGGGAAAGAGGGAGGGGGAAGAGGTGGGGGGGAAGAGGTAGGAGGGGGAGGAGGGGATGTGGTAGGAGGGTGAGGGGGGGGAAAGGTAGGAGGGGGAGGGGGGAAGAGGTAGGAGGGGGAGGGGGGAAGAGGTAGGAGGGGGAGGGGGAAGAGGTGGGGGGGAAGAGGTAGGAGGGGGAGGGGGGAAGAGGTAGGAGGGGGAAGAGGTAGGAGGGGGAGGGGGGGAAGAGGTAGGAGGGGGAGGGGGGAAGAGGTAGGAGGGGGGAGGGGGGGAAGAGGTAGGAGGGGGAGGGGTGGAAGAGGTAAGAGGGGGAGGGGGAAGAGGTTGGAGGGGAGGGGAAGAGGTAGGAGGGGGGAAGAGGTAGGAGGGGGAGGGGGAAGAGGTAGGAGGGGGAGGGGGAAGAGTTAGGAGGGGGAGGGGGGGAAGAGGTAGGAGGGGGAGGGGGGAAGAGGTAGGAGGGGGATGGGGGAAGAGGTAGGAGGGGGAGGGGGAAGAGGTAGGGGGGAGGTGGGGGAAGAGGTAGGAGGGGGAGGGGGGGAAGAGGTAGGAGGGGGAGGGGGAAGAGGTAGAAGGGGGAGGGGGGAGAGGTAGGAGGGGGAGGGGGAGAGGTAGGAGGGGGAGGGGGGAATGAGGAATTACGCCTTACTTATTGTCAGACACTAACACAATACAGAAACACACTCAGAACCAAAAAAGAGCAATTTATTAAGAATACACTCAGCTCCATGGAGGAATCCATTGATTCCAATTATTTCTGGGACAACTTGAAAACACTACACAAAAAACAACACGACGATTTGTCCATTCAAAATGGGGACACATGGGTAAACCACTTTGAAAAATTATACCAGAAAAACACACTAAGACCAGAGCAACACCAAATACGCAAAAAACTGGAAAAGCTTGAATTGGCCATAAAAGATAACCAAAACCCGTTAGACGCCATAATAACAGAAAAGAACTTCTTGAAAAACTCAAGGACCTGCGACCAGGAAAAGCTTGCGGGACAGACGGCATACTAAACGAGATGATTAAACACGCAGACGACAAAATGAAACTAGCTATCCTAAAACTCTTCAACTTGGTTCTGAGTGTCGGTTATTTCCCTGACATCTGGAACAAAGGACTCATAACACCCATATACAAAAGTGGGGACAAAATCGACCCAAACAACTATCGAGGCATCTGTGTAAACAGTAACCTGGGGAAGGTATTCTGTAGCATCATAAACAAAAGACTTATAAACTTCCTTGAGGAGCACAATGTCTTGAGTAAAAGCCAAATTGGATTCCTGCCAAACTATAGAACATCCGATCATATCTTCACCCTACAGACCCTAATTGACAAACACGTTCACCATAACAAAAGCAAAATCTACGCATGCTTTGTAGACTTCCAGAAGGCTTTCGACTCCATCTGGCATGACGGTTTATTCCTGAAACTTATCGAAAGTGGGGTAGGAGGGAAAACATATGATGTAATTAAATCAATGTATACAAACAATAAATGTGCAGTTAAAATTGGAGACAAACAAACAAAATACTTCCCACAGGGGCGGGGGGTGACGCAGGGCTCGCCAATCTCACCGACACTCTTTAATATTTACATTAATGGATTGGCAAAACTACTTGAACAATCTACAGCACCTGGCCTCACCCTATATGAATCCAAGGTTAAATTCCTCCTCTATGCAGACGACCTGGTTCTGCTGTCACCAACTAAGGAGGGTCTACAGCAGAACCTGGACCTGCTGGAGTCGTACTGCCAGACTTGGGCCCTGACAATAAATCCCCAAAAAACCAAAGTCCTTGTGTTCCAGCAAAGATCCAAACATCAGGGACCCAAAATAAATTTCACAGTAGGAACAACCAAAATTGAACAAACCACTCACTACACATACTTGGGCTTAAAAATCAGTTCTACGGGAAACTTCAAACTGGCTGTGAATGAACTGAAAGAGAAAGCAAGAAGGGCTTTCTATGCCATCAAAAAATCAATCCAAATAGAAATCCCAATTAGCATTTGGCTCAAAATTTTCAAATCAGTAATTGAACCAATTGCACTCTATGGCAGTGAGGTATGGGGACCGCTAACACAACAAGAATTTGCAAAATGGGACAAACACCCAATTGAGATCCTACATGCAGAATTCTGTAAAAGTATCCTCCGGACTCAAAGGAAAACAGTAAACAATGCATGCAGGGCGGAACTAGGCCAATATCCATTAATAATCACTATCCAAAAAAGAGCCACCAAATTTTGGAATCACCTACAAATGAGCAACCCCCAATGCTATCACTACGACGCCCTGAAATGCCAAGAGCTGACCATAAAGAAAAATACCCTCAGTCAACTAGTCCTGGGACTCAGTGAAGTAACTACTAACAATACTAACAATAACCAGTCCCAGGACAGTGACAGGGTAACACAAAGAATTCGACCCAACACAATCGTCGCTAAGCAAAAGGAAAAATATCTGACATATTGGGCAGAAACAACAAAAACCCAAAGCAAACTCAATTGCTACTTGGCCCTAAACAGACAATACAACATAGCTGATTACCTGACCATGGTAAAGGATAACAAACTGAGAAGAACCTTGACAAGGTACAGACTTAGCGAACATAGCCTAGCGATCGAAAAAGGCAGACACAGGCAAACCAGGCTGCCAAGAGAAGACAGGATATGCTCTCACTGCAGTCTGGGAGTAGTTGAGACAGAGATGCACTTCCTCACAGCCTGTGGAAAATATCAGGACATCAGGGAGAATTTCTACCAAAAATTCTCCCAAATATGCCCTGAATTCAGAAATCTGAATGACAACCAAAAACTCCCTTTCCTACTGGGGGAGGAGAGAAGCTGTGTAACACTGGCGGCACACTATGTTACAGCTTGCCATGAACAGAGGGACAACCAGTAAACTAAGACAAGAATATATACAAACAAGGCGAATGTATATTTATAAACTGTATGAATAGAACCGCGTTTATGTGTTCAACCATAAATGTATTTTGATGCTTTGGCAACATAAGATGTACCTTAACATGCCAATAAAGCGATTTGAATTGTGAATTGTGAATTGTGGGAGGGGGGAAGATGTAGGAGGGGGAGGGGGGGGAAGAGGTAGGAGGGAGTCTGCATTTCATCAATTAGGGGCATTTCCTAATTAAGAAAAAGTCACAGAAACGGATACAGATTTATTGGCATCATTCGAACAACCAGCAAAGATTCAGCATCAAACTATGTCTGAGTTTCTGCTTCACACAGGCGGTCAGAAGCTGCAACGTAAGACTTCAAGCATTAGTAACTACACCCTGGATCCCAAATATTAACCAGAATTATATTCAATGTTAGAAGTATTTTAAACTACATAAAATTTAAATGTGGAACAAGTAACAGTATTTTGAAATTATTAAATCACAGATTAAAAGCCTTAAGAAAGTGACTCCTGATTCCTCCGGTCAGAGGGTAGCTGGCTTTATTGTCCTATAACACAGTCATCGCAATATAACCCACGGTCACCGCGGCTGGGCTCTAAGTCCAAGCCCTTCCCCGCGGTCTCAACCGTCCCGCCGACCTCACAAAATGGCGGCCGCCCTTCACCCACCGGGCTCTGAGTCCAGCCCCTTCCCTCACTCTCACCTTCCCCCTCTCTGTCTCTCTCTCCTTCCCTCTCTCTCTTTCTCTCCTTCCCCCCCTCTCTCTCTCCTTCCCCCCAGTCTCTCGCTCTCTCCTTCCCCCCAGTCTCTCTCTCACTCTCTCCTTCCCCCAATCTCTCTCTCTCTCCTTCCCCCAGTCGCTCTCTCTTCCCCCCAGTCGCTTTCTATCTTCCCCCCAGTCGCTCTCTCTCTTCCCCCCAGTCGCTCTCTCTCTCTCTTCCAACAACAACATGCCCTCGAAAGAGCCTCGACACCGCCGGGCACTCCAGCTAGTAGATATAGATAGGGACAGGAGGAGGCCATTTAGCCACCATTCAATGAGATCATGGCTGATCTGTGACCTAACTCCATATACCCGCCTTTGCCCCACATCCCTTAATACCTTTGGTTAACAAAAATCTATCAATCTCAGATTTAAAATTAACAATTGACCGAGCATCAATTGTCATTTGCGGAAGAGAGTTCCAAACTTCCACCACTCTTTGCATGTAGAAGTGCTTCACTCCTGAAAGACCTGGCTCTAATTATAGAAACATAACCCTTTACAATCTTGGTCCTGCTAAAAGGGTCTTGATCTTTCAGTTAGGTTTCAATTTTTTTTTGAATCAGCACAAAAGATAATAGCGTCATTCTTTTACTGTTTTTGGTAAATATATTTCTTTCCTGCTATAGTCTTGTATTGGCATAGTCGTCCCTTTATAAATTGGCCCATTGATGTAGCTAGGCCACCGTGCAATGATAATGTTTTGCTCCATTACCTCTCCGCAGAGATCATTTCGAAAGGTAGCTGCGCCTTTATTGTTTTGCAAACCGTTTGCAATCAGACACTTTACTGCTCAACCTGTAACAATTTAAAGGTTATTTGTTATTTGCTGCATAATGCACTCGGGGTGATACTGATCTCGGGTGGCAGCACAAAACAGGCGATAGCGAATCAGCAACCCGTTTTACACCCCGCCCAGGTGCAATGTATAATGGGCTTCTGATTCTCTATGAACCCATTTCGTGTTACCGCCCAACATCAATTTCACCCCATTTAAATCCATTCATAGATTATCTTCATTGCCTGTGTCTTTTATTTTTAAACATGGAAATATTCCTTCATCGTTGCTGGGTCAAAATCCTGAAACTCCCTACCTAACAGCACTGTGGGAGCACCTTCACCAACTGTATGGGCAATACGGATGGTTCCCGTGACACTGGGTTAGAGAGTGAAAAATCAAGCAAGGTTCTTGCACCAATGCTATGAGTTGATGCCCACACCCCCTGGATGTGTGAGCGTGTATGTATTTCAATAAGGACAAGTCATGTTTGGAAGTAATATCCCGGTGATGACTTCTCTGCCAACTATCACTGTCAAGGATCACACATGAAAAATGATCACTAAAACAAGGCCTGGGGTGCAACTGGTGCACTTGGAAATTTATCCTAACAAAGAGATAATCCTTCAGGAAATGACAACATTAGAAAGGAGAAGATCAACATTAAACTATTAAATTTAAACATACTCCAGTTTCCTGTAATAAAAACTTTGAATGAGTAAACACCAGGTGGTTCTTTGACAAGGAGTTAAGGTGAAAGGTTAAGGATTCATCTGGTGCCCTTGATGAATATTCTTGGCAGGGTATCAATCCCAATATTACATAGGTTGTTACATAGAATATACAGCATAGAAACAGGCCATTCGGCCCAGCTAGACTTTGCTGGTGTTTATAATCCACAAGACTCTCCTCCCATTCTATCTATCTAAGCTTGAATTGTATTTCCCTGAAGTTGGATAAAGGACTGCCATCTCCCCTCTATTGATTATACGCTTGGAAAAAAGCAAACAAACTTACAAATCCTGACGTGGTGTGGGGACATTAAGTGATGCTGATGCACAGTTTAAATGCTGCGAAATTCTTCAAACTGCGCATAGACAGAATACAGAGAGTTGTAAGCTCTGTCTTAGTGGTATGAAGTAAAAATGTCCAGCTGAAACTTAGGCTTTTGAGATAGGCTAAGGTCAAGTAAACATCTTAAGGAAGGCACTAAAAGACAAAGAAGACAATTCAGTGGGTATATTTAATCATGTTATTGTGAAATTTTAAAACCTGTTTATTTAGTTTAAAACCTTATATTGGACATTAGAAATTTTAGTTACTGAAAAAACAAATGGCATTTTTTTTTCAAAAAGCTTTTTGAGCAATTTGATTGATTTCATCAACAAACTGTGATGGCAAAATATTTCCATGTACCTGTATAAATGTTTAGCTATAGATTTTCAATTTTAAATATTGACAGAAAAAGCATGACTCAAAATTGTGACACAGGAAGTAAGGTTTGAGGACAGGTAGTGCAAGAAATACACAAGATAGAGAGAGCGAGAGATAGAGGTAGAGAGAGAGAGATTGAGAGACAGACAGATAGAGAGATATAGGCCGCGATTTTGCCAGCACTCAGGGGGCGGGTCAGGTGATAAAATTGAAAAAAATGACGGCGGGTTCCGATCCTGCCATCCAACCCGCCTTCGTTCAACTTTGCCAAAGGCGGACTCACAGACTTCCGTTCGGTCCTGCCACCAAGCGGCGGGATAGGCACTTAAGGCAGTTAACTGTTTGTTAACTGCCTGGATAATGCCATTTTGACAGTCGTGTTACATTTTACCACTTTTTCTGCGCGTTCCACACCGTTCCCAAAACACGCCAGCTGATTGTGTAGGATCCACAAGTGGCTGCCTCCTTCACAGATGCAACTCCAGCATAAAAATGGAGTTCTCAACAAGGATCAGTTGCAGGTGGCAGAACTTTGTTTTCTCAGGTCTTGGAAAACTTTTTGCAGGTCTACTGATCTTGAAAGTGGTGAAGCTGAGATCCATCTCCACTGTGACCTCCTGGAAAAACCCTCTCCCCACATTGAGTGAGCGCTTCCTCAACAGAGATATCTACCGGCAGCATGGGAACGATTTATTTCCTTTCATCCTGGTCCTCAGATTCGGAGGACGAGCAGCCACGGCAGCAGCAGAACCAGGCACAACAGCAGCACCAATAGCAGGAGCGCCAACCTCCTCCTCACCCAACTGATGATGCACAGGGCAGAAGGCGTCAGCACAGGGATGCACGTCGCCACAGGAGATACCCCCAACACAGGGTTTACAGGCCGAGGATGGCCTTCCTCAACATGACTGAGCAGCAGTGCCAAAGGAGGCTGAGACTTTCGCGAGAGGTAGTCGGTGACATATGTGCAATGCTGCACCAACACCTGGAGCCCAGAGGAGCAGTTGGACACCCCTTACCAGTGGCTGTCAAAGTCACCACTGCCCTCAATTTTTTTGCTTCAGGGTCCTACCAGGGCTCATCAGCAGACATCAGTGAAGAAGTGTATGTAATTGTGCGCCTTGGCAAAGAGGGCATCGGTTACCTGCGTGATGCAAGAGTGTGCGGCCGACTGGGAGATGCCACTGAAAAGAACATATTTCTTAAGTTCTTATGTCCTCAGCGGCATCTCCCAGTCGGCCGCACACAGTTGCATCACGCAGGTTACCGATGTCCTCTTTGCCAAGGCGCACAATTACATTCACTTCTCCATGGATCAAGCAAGTGTAACTGCGCGTGCGGTTGGCTTTGCAAATATGGCAGGCTTGCAAAGGGTGCAGGGCATCGTAGACTGCACACATGTGGCCCTTAGGGCACCCCATCACAACCCAACTGTTTTTGTCAACCGCAAGGGCTTCCACTCCCTTAGCATGCAGCTAGTGTGTAACCACAGGAAGGACATTTTGCATGTTTGCGTGAAATACGCTGGCAGTTGTCATGACTCGTTCATCCTGCGGCATCTAGTGTGCCTCCGCTCTTCAATCCGCCAAACCAACTTTCCGGGTGGCTACTTGGAGACAAGGGCTATCCCCTGAAGACATGGCTGATGATGTCGTTGAGGAGGCCATCAAACGAAGCTGAAGAGCGCTACAATGCCAGCCACATTTTGACCAGATCCATTATCGAGCAAACCATCGGCTTGCTGAAGATGCGATTCAGATGCCTTGATAGATCGGGTGGAGCCCTACAGTATTCAGCAGCCAGGGTCTCGAGAATCGTCGTGGTCTGCTGTGCACTGCACAACATCGCACAGCACCATGACCTGAGGAACAAGTGGCTCAGCGCATAGCCTCCTCAGATGAGGAGGAGGAGGAGGAAGACCTTGCGGAGGCGGATGCGCCAGTTCCAGCAGCACGCGAGCACATTGCTGGCCGTGATGCAAGGGATGCACTAATCTTTGCCAGATTTGCTTAAGTAGACGAATCAAACAAATGTGGCTGGCACCTTCTTAACACACCTAACACAATGTGCAAGAACCTGTGGGTTCCTATCACTCTCACCACCATCATTACAAATGCAAGTCACCCTGAGCCCTCAATGTGCAACTTCCATTTCCCAGATCACATAGGCCAGAACTTCAACTGTTTGCCATCACTTCTGTTTAATCCATTCACAAAAGGATGACAATGTCAAATATTAAATAAAACAAAAGACAACATAACAGAACACCTAAGTGACTACCCATGTGACTAATTGTGCTTTATCTTCCTCTTACGCTTCTGCGTGGTGCCTCCCCCGTGGCTTCAGCAGATGTGGAGGCACTTTGCTCACTTTCAAGCTGCTCCTGCTTTGACACCTTTGGCGGGCGTCCTCTGAGTTGTGAGGGCTTGGCAACAGTCTGCTCCTCCTACGTCTGTGCAGGGGCTAAGATGCCCATCTCAGTTGGGTGAGGACTCTGGTGGGGCTCTGACTGAGGGCTACTCAGTGGCATGGGAATGTGCGCACTTGGAGAGGAGCCCACACTTCCTTGTAACATGCCACCAACATCCCTCTCATGGGTCAGTCCCACTTCAGTGCTAGCAAGTGGCTTGACAGCATCTTGCTGCACATCAGCAGGGCCATGAGGACCCGTCTCTGCACTTGCAGTCCTCCTCAAAAGGACTTCCATGAAGCTCTGGTTTCTCTGCTCAATAGCTGCCAATCGCTCCTCCAGAAATGTCAATCTATTCTGAACATTCACCATGTTTTCCTGACTCTGGCGACTTATTTCCTCCATGACCATAGCCATCCTTTCCACAGAGGTTGCCATCCTATCCGTGGTGGTGCGTTCATGTGCCATTGCCTCCACAAAAGCACTGCTCATGTTAGAGTTGGACTCCTCCAACCTCTCCACACTCGTAGTAACCCTGGAGACAAAACCTGCCAGAGACTCCTGCACCTGTCCCTGGAGTTCCAGCACCATTCTCTTTCTGGATGGACCCGGAGGCACAGGGTCCACATGCAGCTGAGCAGAGCTGGAAGCGCCCTGCGGCCTCCGACGAGGGCTCTCCACTGCTGTCCATGTTTCCACCATCTGCTGATGCTCACTTGTGAGCTGTGATACACCAGGTGGCAACAATACTCTATCACCCGAAGGTCCCACCGAAGTGTGCGTATCTACGCTGGTGCTGGGTGCGTTTAGTTTAGTTGACATTGCGCCCTCAGAGGTTGCAGGTTCCTCTGAGGAGTCTTCTGACTCCGGCTCTTTCTCCTGGACAGTGGGGAGGGAGGCTGTCGATGGTCCTGTGGGGGAGTAAAGGCATGAGTTACACATGTGATATTAACGTAGCATGCACATGGAATAGTGCAGATCATCATAAGTCAATTTGTTTGAGCATCACTTGCCATATCAGTCACTCATGCAATGTAAATGAGAGAGATGCAAATCTATTCTGTCACCAGCTTGCTCTGCTGCGCCTGTCTGACCGTCCCCCACTTCCAGATCCTCATCACCTCCAATTATTTCGAGGGCAGCCTCCTCAGTGTTGGTCAAATGGGCAATTGAAGGTGGCCATCCTCCTGTCCTAGCCCTCTCCCTCTTATTGTGGGCCCTCTTTTGCTGCAATGATGGAGACAAGAGGAGTTTGACTGAGAATGATGGAGTGAGTGTAGAGAAGCCATAGCATAGATGCTTAGAAGGAGACAAAGATGGAGTGAGGTGCCAATACCAAGGGCCCTCCCTATACGTTGTTAGTTGTTGGCATTGCATAACAGTGATAGTGAGTGTGAGGGCAGCATAGTCGAATAGTGAAGTGATACTGTACATAGAGTGAGAGGGATGGTTAAGGGTGCAAGGGATGTAAGGGTAAAGTGGGATGTGGAGGAGTAGGTTGACAATGCAGAGTGCTGGTGATGAGAGGAGATGGGGAGCAGATTGAGGGTCATGGTGATGTTATACTCACCAGATGTAAATGGATATGATATAATTGGGATTACGGAGACATGGCTCCAGGATGACCAAGTCTGGGAATTCAACATCCAGGGGTAGTCAATATTCAGGAAGGACAGGAAGAAAAGGAAAAGGCGGTGGGGTAGCATTGCTGGTTAAAGAGGAGTTTAACACAATAGTAAGGAAGGATATTGGCCCAGTAATTCGGGTCCAAATGCATGAGTACGGTCTGGGTACTCACGCATCTGGCCGGATGAAATGCCGGCGTTCAGGAAACACCGTGCATGCGGGGAACGCCGGCATTTCCAATCCTCTGAACGAAGGGGTTCAGAGGCACAGCGCGTGCGACTGCACAGGCAGCGCGTGCGCAGTGAACTTCGTCGATTTCATTCATGGATTCAGTGAGGGTAAGTCCTTACAAGTTACACTTGAAAAAAGCAGGTGTAAAGTTGCTCCAAGGCTGCGGAGGAAGATATATTTTATCGTGGAGCTTCTGAAAGGCAATATTTTTGTTTGGGAAAGGGAGGAAAATTATTTTAAGAAATGCTGAGCTTAGTTTTAAAGTTTAAATTTTTTTTTTTAAACGGGTTTTCAGTACGGTAGGTAGAAGGAGCAACTGTGGCTGTGTGAATTGAATGTGAGAATGAGTGTTCTAAAATGAGTAATGTAACATTTCCAACACTTTTAAGAAAGAAACTTTTCATCAGTAATAAGTAATTATGTATGTATGTCTGCATATATTCCTTTACGTATATGTATGTATGTTTTATATTCCTTTACTTATGTGTATGAATGTATGTTTTTAATTATGATTTTCCAATAAGTTACTTTCTCTGAAAGTCATAATTAAATACATACATTCATACACATAAGTAAAGGAATATATACATACACGCAAAGGAATATATACAGACATACATACATAATTACTTAAAAGAATATATTACTGATGAAAAGTTTCTTTCTTAAAATGTTGGAGTCATTTTCACATTTAATAAACACAGCAAATTCAATTCACATAGCCACAATTGATCCTTCTACCTACAGTACTGAAAACCCGTTTTAAAAAACAAAAATAAACTTTAAAACTTACCTCAGCATTTCTTAAAATAACTTTCATCCCTTTCCCAAACAACCGCAGCCTCTGGAGCAACTGTACTCATGCTTTTTTCATGTGTAAGTTGTAAGGACTTGACCTCACTGAAAGCATGAATGAAAGCGGCGAATTTTACTGCGCACGCGCTGCCTGTACAATCGCACGCGTTCTGCCTCTGAACCCCTTCGTTCAGTGGACAGGAAATGCCGGTTTTCCCCGCATGCGCTGTGCATGCTGAAAACTGACATTTCCTCCGGACAGACGCGTAAGTACCCCAACCGTACTCGCGCGTTTGGAAGGGAATTACTGGGCCAACATTTTACATGTCAATAAAATGAAAAATTTAACAATTGCATGATTTGCCCCCTCGCATCTGCGACTGAGGGTCCAAGGAGGTGCATTGCGCAACAGGTCATCATCGTACGTATCCTCACACTGTTCCCTTTCGGGAACTGTATGAAGTGGTGGAAGGATTTCTGGCCACGTTAACACTCCTTCCGTGACCATAACCATCTTCATACCAGCCATTAGGGTGGTTAGTCCTATGGCGTGAGGGTTTTACGGGCTCCCACAACCCATCTGAGGGGGGGGGCCACCCACACCCGCGGACGCAAGTATCCCGCTGGATGTCCACCCAGAATTTATAGTTGGAGCTCCGACTCCACTTGCCGGGACTGTCTGGAGCGGGGTTCGAAACCCTACTCCTTCTGGCCCAGCGGCGGGGATGCTTACCGCTACGCAAAAGGCCCACTCCGCGCAAAAGGTGACACCCATACGTTTCCTGCTCCTTTTCCCTCCCCGTGACTGGAGCCCTATGCTGCCACTTGAAAGACCAAGCTATCATCTGTCCTTTTTGCGGCGCCTTTGACTTCTCATTACCAATGATGAGCAGGCGCTGCGCCTCCACCTCGTTGAGGAGATTGCTGAGGTCATCATCAGTTCAATTGTGAGTTCTTTTAATGCCGTGAATTGTGCTCATTCCAGCCATTTCACGTTGCTAATCGGATTGGGCCTTTGGCGTAGCGGTAGGATCCCCGCCGCTGGGCCAGACGGGGTAGGGTTTCGAACCCCGCTCCAGACAGTCCCGGCAAGTGGAGTCGGAGCTCCGGCTCTAAATTCTGGGTAGACATCCAGTGGGATATTTGCGTCCGTGGGTGTGGGTGGCCCCCCCTCCTTGTATAGCTTGTGGGAGCCCGTAAAACCCTCCCGCCATAGGACTAACCACCCTAATGGCTGGTTCAAAGATGGTTACGGTCACGGAATGAGTGTTAATCACGGCCATAAATCCTTCCACCACTTCATACAGTTCCCCAAAGGGAACAGTGTGAAGACACGTATGACGACGACATTGCTAAATAAATAAATGGAATTTAAAAAATTCTTTTAGGGCTTTTAAAAGTCTTTAAATTGCTTTAATTCTGTTTAAAACTACTTCAGATTCTTCAAAATAATGTAAACGTTTTTAAAAGTTTATAAAAGTTACCAAAAGCTTCATAAAAATACCAAAAACCTATTTAAAATGCTGCTTTGCATGTAAAAATGCTTAGCAGCTTGTGAGAAACATTGGGGGCGTGTCCTATTAAACTGAGACCTCAAGGGGCGTGTCTCACTTGCACAGCGCGCTCCAGGCTTCGCGCTGGCTGCACTCCTGGGCGGCGTGACATCAGACGCTGCCCAGGATTCTTCTTTTTCAAACACGAATTCCAGGCGTCCCTGGAGGTGAAATGTCAGCGCGTCGGGTAAGTGCATATATGGGGCTTGCACGCGCGGCAAGACACCGACCCGAATTACTGGGCCATTAGCTCTGATGATGTGGAATTTGTATGGGCAGAGCTGAGAAATACCAAGGGGCAGAAAACGTTAGTGGGAGTTGTATACAGACCCCCAAACAGTAATGCTGAGGTTGGGGATGGCATTAAATGGGAAATTAGAGATGCGTGCAATAAGGGCACAGCAGTTTCCATGGGTGACTTTAATCTACATATAGATTGGGCTAACCAAATTAGTAACAATGCTGTGGAGGAAGAATTCCTGGAGTGTATACAGGATGGTTTCCTGGACCAATATGTCGAGGAACCAGCTAGAGATCAGGCCATCTTAGACTGGGTATTATGTAATGAGAAAGGATTAATTAGCAATCTTGTTTTGCGAGGCCCCTTGGGGAGGAGCAATCATAATATGATAGAATTCTTCATTAAAATGGAGAGTGAAGTAGTTGACACAGAGTCTAGGGTCCTGAATTTAAATAAAGGAAACTATGATGGTATGAGGCACGAGTTGGCTAGGATGGATTGGGGAACATTACTTAAAGGGTTGACAGTGGAAAGGCAATGGCAAACATTTAAAGATTGCATGGATGAACTACAGAATTTGTTCATCCCTTTTGGCATAAAAATAAAACAAAAAAGGTGATTCAACCATGGCTAACAAGGGAAATTAAGGATAGCATAAGATCCAAGGAGAGGGCATATAATTTGGCCAGAAAAAGCAGCAAACCTGAGGATTGGGAGCAGTTTAGGATTCAGCAAAGGAGGACAAAGGGATTAATTAAGAGGGGGGAAATAGATTGAGAGTAAGCTTGCAGAGAACATAAAAACTGACTGTAAAAGCTTCTATAGATATGTGAAGAGAAAAAGATTGGTGAAATCAAGCGTAGGTCCCTTGTAGTCAGAATCAGGGGAATTTATAATGGGGATCAAAGAAATGGCAAACCAATTAAATACATACTTTGGTTCTGTCTTCACAAAGGAGGACACAAATAACCTCCCAGAGATGTTGGGGGACATAGGGTCTAATGAGGGGGAGGAATTGAATGAAAGCAATATTTGTAGGGACATGGTATTAGGGAAATTGATGGGATTGAAGGCCGATAAATCCCCAGGGCCTGATAATCTAAATCCTAGGGTACTTAAGGAAGTGGCCCTAGAAATTGTAGATGCATTGCTGGTCATCTTCCAAAATTCTATAGACTCTGGACAGTTCCCATGGATTGCAGGATAGCTAATGTAACCCCACTATTTAAAAAAGGCGGTAGAGAGAAAACGGGGAATAATAGACCGGTAAGCCTGACATCGGTAGTGGGGAAAATGCTAGAGTCCATTATAAAAGATGTAATAGCAGAGCACTTGGAATACAGTGACAGGATCGGACAAAGTCAACATGGGTTTACAAAAGGTAAATCATGCTTGACTAATCTGCTGGAATTTTTTGAGAATGTAACTGGTAGAGTAGATAAGGGAGAACCAGTGGATGTGGTGTATTTGGGCTTTCAGAAGGCATTTGATAAGGTCCCGCATAAGAGATTAGCGTGCAAAGTTAAAGCACACGGGATTGGGGGTAAGGTACTATCTTGGATAGAGAACTGGTTGGCAGACAGGAAGCAAAGAGTTGGAATAAACGGGTCTTTTTCTGAGTGGCAGGCAGTGACTACTGGTGTACCGCAGGGATCGGTGCTAGGACCCCAGCTATTCACAATATATATAAATGATCTAGACGAGGGAACTAGATGTAATATCTCCAAGTTTGCAGATGACTCAAAGCTGGGTGTGTGTGTGTGCTGAGAGGAGGATGCAGAGAAACTCCAGTATGATTTGGACAGGTTGGGTGATTGGGAAGATGCATGGCAAATGCAGTATAATGTAGATAAATGCGAGGTTATCCACTTCAGTGGCAAAAACAGGAAGACAGATTATTATCTGAAAGGCAATAGATTGGGAATAGGGGAAGTGCAATGAGATCTGGGTGTCTTTGTGCACCAGTCGCTGAAGGTAAGCATGCAGGTGCAACAGGCGGTTAAGAAGGCAAATGGTATGTTGGCCTTCATAGCCAGAGGATTCGAGTACAGGAGCAAGGATGCCTTGCTGCATTTGTACAGGGCCTTGGTGAGACCACACCTTGAGTATTGTGTGCAGTTTTGGTCACCTTATCTGAGGAAGGATGTTCTTGCGATGGAGAGAGTGCAGCGAAGATTCAGCAGACTGATACCTGGGATGGCAGGAATGACGTATGAGGAGAGATTGGTCAATTAGGCTTATATTCGCTAGAGTTTAAAAGAATGAGAGGGGATCTCATTGAAACTTATAAAATTCTAACAGGACGAGACAGACTAGATGCACAAAGGATGTTCCCGATGGCGGGGGAGTCCAGAATCCGGGGTCACAGTCTAAGGATAAGGGGTAAGCCATGATGTGCCTCAATAAATCTGAGACTCAATGTTAGCGGAACAAAACAAGGCTTTTATTAACTTAGAAGGTAACACACAGTGGAGAGGTGTCTTCCATCCAGAGGTCTGCAGTACTGGATGTGAGGCACGCTGAGCCTGCTTACATAGGGGCCAGGTATGGGCGGAGCCCTACACACAATACAATACAAGGTGAGGAAACGGAACTGAGGTAAGGGAAATGAAACTGAAACTAAACCACAGTCACAGGCACAATCACACAGAGAATACAGATGAGTGATGAATGGCATATTTCATCACAAGCCATTTAGGACTGAGATGAGGAGGAATTTCTTCACCCAGAGAGTGGTGAACCTGTGGAATTCTCTACCACACAAGGCAGTTGAGGCCATTTCATTAAATATATTCAAGAAGGAGTTAGATATATTTCTTAAGGCTAAAGGGATCAAGGGGTATGGGGAGAAAGCATGAACAGGGTACTGAATTTGTATGATCAGCCATGATCTCATTAAATGGTGGAACAGGCTCGAGGGGCCAAATGGCCTACTCCTGCTCCTATCTTCTATGTTTCTATGTTTCCCTGAGTGGACCAGGTCAGTCAACCTTTTTTGGCGCTGTACCCAGGTTCGACTGCACATCTATGTCGTGCTGACCTCCTGTGCAGTTGGCAACCACACAGCTTTGGTCTGCTGTGGTGGCTTCTTCCTCCCAGAGGATGGGAAGAGTACCTCCTTTTGACCTCTGACTCCCTCCACAAGAGCATGGAGAGAGTCATCAGTAAATCGTGGAGAGACCTTGGCCCTTGAGGTATTCATGGCAGCAGTTGTAACAAGGAAATCCAGCAGCAAAGAATGAGAAAATGAACCAAGGCTGTATGGGCCCCTTAAATGCAGTTGGCTCACAGACGTCAGCATGGGGAGTTCCAGACCCAAAACAGTAATTGGCCAGGGCAGCACATGCAGGGAATCAATTGCCCAATTAAGGCAAAATCGCATTTTTTAACCTGATGAAAGCGAAGGCGGGTCTGGGACCCGCCAACCACCTGACGCACACCCACCTCGCCACCAATGATAAAATTGCGACTATGGAGATAGAGAGAGAGACAGAGCTAGAGAGAGACAGAGACAGAGACAGAGAGAGATGGAGATAGAGAGAGATAGGGAGATATATAAAGAGATATATTGGCCCAGAAGTTTGGGTCCCCATGGGTGAGTACGCGCTGGGTACTCACGCGTAAACCCAACGAAAGTTTCAATTTCGTGCATGCACTGCGCATGCGTGTGAAACCAGAACTTCCATTCCCTTAAAGGAAGGTGTTCACAGGTCGAACGCGTGCACCGGAGAGGCAGCGCGTGCGCATGGAACTTCCGTTTTTTTGCCCGTTTTTCCGGGAGGGTAAGTCTCCAGGAATTACACTTTTAAAAAGCAGTCACAAGGCCTGCTTTTAACAAGGTAAGTGGTGAATTAAGTAAAATTAAAACATTTTTTCCATAGGTTTATTATTTTTAAATACTTTAAAGAAAGGTAAGTTTATTTTTAGCCCCGTTAGAAACTGTAATTAATTTTTTCAAAAATTTAAATTATTGTTTAAAATAGTTATTTTATGTAATTTATAGTTATTTTAAAAATGTGATGTGTTTTTTTGATTTATTTGAAGTTTTAGTTCTGTTTTGGGGCTGATTTGTATTTATAGTTTTGACAGCTCTTCCTGTCAAATTTATGAATGGGTATTCCCTGCTACCATTGACTCTCCATGGCCCATGTGATCTCAGCGGATGCTTCGAACTAACTGCGCCCCTGGGATATGCAAGCACTGCACGCCGGCAGTTGGAGGAGGCCCAGGATCGGAATACCACGCGGGCCCACAGCACAACGGCCGGCGTGCTAGGTAAGTGCAGGTCGGAGGCTTGCACCTGCGGGAAGCCTCCGTCCTGAATTTCTGGGCCATAATGATAACAGTATCAAGAGTAGATTGATCCAATTTATATTTTCTCTGAGGGAGTAATACGAAGGCCATGATGCAGCTTCAAGAGTGCGAATAGCAGGCAGGCGCAATAGACAGGACTGAGGAGACCACAAATGTAGAACTGGATTGAGGAGATTATATATGTAGATTTGGACTCCTGAATACTTTAAAATCAAATCAAATCGAATGGGCAGATCATTCACAAATTTCTATTGCTTTGGCATTACTGCATTATAGTGGAACAGGCTCGAGGGGCTGAATGGCCTATTCCTGTTCCTATTGTGCTATAAAAGAGTAGCGGTCCTTTTTGAACAATGTCATTTGCTATTGTCAGTATGGTAGATTTTACAGACAGAATACAAGCAGAAAGCCTTGCAATCCGTTCTAGTTTAATTCTCTAAAGCCTAACTGAAATGTTTTTCATACTGCGTAATTTCTTCAAGTAAACTTGAGATCGACACATAACAGGAAGAACCTCTGTCTACGAGTCAAAGTGACACTTCGCATTTAAACAAGTTGTTCACTCTAATCATACACACATTAGATAAACATCTGCCTTTCTGTTATTCGTAACACAGAACATTTGCTTGGGAGGTTGTTATTATCAAAATAAAGAAGGACCAACTGTTGCTCGATCTTTCGCTTGTTTACATCGAGAAACAAATCCCACTGGCAGCCCGATAGCTGCATGATTGCACTGATGAACTTTGCCATAGAGTGGTAGGATGCAGGTGAAAATATCAGTGCGTGCGACCACTGGGCATCATTCTTATATCAGGCTCTCATCCTCATGGTGGCCGGAAAGTGAATGGCTACCATCGGTGTCTGGAGTCCCAGCAACAAAGTCAGAGTTGTACCCTTTCTTGCCAATTATCAAAGAAAAAGTCAGACAGCAAAGTAATGAACTAAGAGTTGTTTATTGACTGTAGAAGCATAGTTAGTAGCACTTAAACTTAAATATTGAACATGCAAGTTATTAGTAGATAGGTTTAATTGATAAAATACCTAAGAGAGGTTACAAAGGCAGTTCAATTATGTCATAGTAATTCAGTATTAACTGCTTGCTGATTATAAATTTATAGTTGCGGTCAGTACATAAATTGACGAAATTAATATGTGATTAGACACCTTAGAGAGCGGATAAATTAACAGCAATAGATAGATAATCCATTGAATAGATTAAAGTTGATGTGCTTGTAGATGGCAATGTTTCTAGAATTTTTAGATTGTTATTCAGAACCCAGTTTCGCACAGAACACATAGCATTAGAGCAGTCACACTGCTCCTGAGCCCACCACCACTGGATTATGTCACACACCCTAATGGAAGACTGGGAAAACTATTGATGTCTCACTGCAGCCAGCTGCTAGAGAACGAAAAAGCTGGATATATTTCTGATTCGGATGATGCTAAGCACAAAAAGCAATTAAGAATAGTCACTCTAAAGATAAAAGACAGTTGATCATGGCAAAGTCAAATCATACCATTCTGTGGTACTGGATGCTTCATTTGTTACTTGCATGTTCTTACATACACACACTAGGCAACGTCTCAATTAAAAAATTCTCCTCCTTGTTTTCAAATCCCTCCATGGGATCGCACCTCCTTATCTCTGTAATCTTCTAATCTTCTCCAACCCTACAACCCTCCAATATCACAGCGCTCCTCCAATTCTGGCCTCTTGAGCATCCCCGATTTTATTCGCTCCACCATTGGCGCCTGTGCCTTCAACGGCCAAGGCCTGAAGCTCTGGAATTTCCCTCCCTAAACCTCTCCACCTCTCTTTCTTCCTTTAAGACACTCCTTAAAACCTACCTCTTTGACCAAGCTCATCTGCCCTAATATCTCCTCATGTGCTCGGTGTCAAATTTTGTTTTATAGCGCTCCTATTGAAGCGCCTTGGCCAGTTTTACTACTTTAAAGGTGCTTTATAAATACAAGTTGTTGTTGTTGTATTCTCACATTAGACATAATCAAATGCTTTTAGCACGGTTTGTAATATATATCACTTTTCTAACATAGATACTACTGCAGATTTTCCAAAAGGTCTCCAAAAGATCTCCACAAGCCCATTTGTCGACTGTATTTATTGAGTAAACGAGCCCTGTAGAGGTTTCGTCCCTCTGAGCTGTTTTCAATACTGGAAGCTTCAAGGCACCATGAGAGTAGAGAATTTTACATCAGCCCATGACCAAGTGAGGGAGAGCTCATTATTTTCAACCTCCCACTGTGGATCCACAGTTTTACGGTCTGTTAGAATTTCCTCACCAAAGCTTTATTCTGATGTAAAGGGATATTGTAAGACTGCACTTTTACTTAATTCTTTTAACAAGTTTAAAAAAAAAAATTCAAACGTGGGCTTTTATTTCCCCAGTGATCCTGTGGTCTGTCCTAGATTCTGTCTCTTTCTGGTTCGAGGGAACAGAGAATGATCAAGATAATGGAATTCCATGAAGTCAGCAAGCTGCAATTAGAGATGACCTTATTTGGGAATGTGTGTATTGGTCACAGTTCCATAGTTCGCTTGTCAACTGTTTGAACCTGCTAATGCTGGAGCTAGGAACAGCACATACGATGTACATTTACAATATTGGCTCTGTTGTGTATCATTTAAATGGAACATGCAGCTACTTGATTTGATTGCAAATGTGCTGCTAATAGCATATTTGGGGTTTTTCACCATATTCAAATGTGAGCTGAGCTTGCAATGTGAACTTTTGGAAGAGTATTAAAAATCTGGGGTTAGCATTTATGGTTTGGACGCAGTCAAGAAATTTCACCCAAAATGCGCTTGAAATTGCGTCGGTTAGGTTACAGGTCACGTTTCCACTAAAATTAATTTGCATACTCACAAACGTAAAATCTTCCGTGAAGCAGTGCAATCGGGCAGCGTCATAGAATGGAATGGTTTCTCTTTTTTTCCATTCAAAAGTATTCCTTGATGTATTTAAGAGTGGTAACCTGGCGCAGTTTTATTAACACAGCTGAAAAAGGGTTTATCACAAAAAATAGCATTTTAATAAGGGTGTCCAGTCCTCCGCCTGTTAGTAACCGGATTTAAAATCACTGAAAGTGACTTAAAAAAACCTATACTGAACCATTTAATAGTTTATTAGTGTACACTAATCAGTTTCTTAGTAAATTAAAGATTTTTTGATATGAAAAAACACTTTGAAAACATGCCAACGAATGCCTGTGCATCGAAGAAAATTAGCGCAATTTGAAGAGCCTTCCCGAACAACCAGAATCTCGCAATGTCGGCCTGGGGGCGTGGCCAGTTTTGTGGGCGGGACCTGATCCGGGCGAGTTGAATCTTGAACCAACGTAAAAGATGGCGGAAAACATAAACGTAAGCGGTATTGGGCGTAACTCGCCTACGTTTAAAATTCCCCGATCTTTGGCGCTGGTTTGGCCAGCTGCTCCCAGATTGTGCTGATATAACCGGCGTAAAGGAGCAGAAACATTACCCCATTGTCTTTAGTCCCTTCTGATTCTTCTGTAGGGGGAAAATAAAAGCAGTTTTTTAAGCATCTGTGCAAGAGTGCTGCCTTACAGTCTGGGACCTATAAAAGACTGCACATGGAGCCAGCATCAACAAGAAAAAAAAGCACTTGGTAACAGTAACTATATGGGAATAGATGGATCATAATAAAAGGAAAATAGCTATCACCAGGCTTCCAGTGAATTAGAAGCCTTGTGGTGAATCTGCAAAGTTTTTTTGCCTTAAATTATAGAACAGTTTTCAGGCATTAAGTATTTTCTGGCATTGATTTCTGATGAGAAAAGGGGATGGAATTGAATTTTCTGTTAATTAGCTTCACTCGAAGTTAATACATTGCCGTGTAAATCAATCAGACATGAAGGAAGTCTTTCTCATGGCAGATGAATAACAGTCTGCGCATGTTTTCGACAGAGACAACAGAAGGGTGAAATCCGCCCTTTGCTTTCCGACAGGTTGTGTGAGTGATGGACGATGGGGACATCAGCAGCATTATCCATAGTCCACTGTGCAGCATGTTAACCGGTGAGCCATTTGATCAGGCAGCGTTCTGTAGCCCATGCATCTGTGATATCTCGTGCTAGCTGAGGAATTCTCTGTAATGGTACTGCTAATGAATGCAGAAGAGCAGCTACAGACATTTAGCAATTAAGTTCAAGACTCACGTTGCGTTTGAACAAAGAAAGGGAAAACTGATGCATAACCCATTGTTTTCTGGTCACTTAAACCAATTAGCGCTGTCATAAATCGCAACTTCTACAAGAAGTACTACTGAACGGCCAGCTGAGGGCGCCACCCGAGGAGTATAAATACTCGGGCATGGGCCCACCTTGGCCAGAGACAGTCTGGAAACAGGAAGCTAGTGACTACTAACTAGACCTCCATGTTTTGTTACAAGTCGATTAAAGCCTTGCTTTATGTACAACCAAGTGCGTAGTGAGTCTTTATTACGTCAAGCGCCATGTCCACAATCTTTCAATTATTTAATCTAGGCTGATACTCAGTACTGAGGGAGTGCTGCACTGCCAGAGGTGAGATGTTAAACCAAGGCTTCTCAGGTGGACGTAAAAGATCCGATGGCACTATATCGAAAAAGAGCAGGGGAGTTCTCCCTGGTGTCCTGGCCAATATGTATTTATTTATTTATAAAGCGCTTTGGGACATCCTGAGGTCGTGAAAGGTGTTATATAAATTCAAGAAGAAAACATTGCAGGAATATGGGGAAAGAGCGGGAGAGTGGGACTAATTGGATTGCTCTTTGAAAGAGCTGGCACAGATTCGATGGGCCGAATGGTCTTCTTCTGCGCTGCACTATTCTATGATTCTAATCTTTCTTTCTCTCTTTAAAAAAATATAAACAGTAACTACCAATTTTCCGCAACTGAAATTATTTTAGTCAATCAGAAATTTTGCACTTTTCTAATCAAATCACAAGAGCCTTAAAGGAGGATGAAAGCCATTTGCTCCATCCTACCTTATCCATCCTGAAGGAACCTACAGCCTCAAGCCCGTTCCTCAAATGATTCCAGAGTTTATGCTTCCATTATCTGAGCAGAATTCTGTTCCACGTGTTGGTCACTCTTTGTGGGAAGAACTGATCATTATTCCTAAATTTGCCTTTTGCTCGTTTGCCCCTTTTCCTGACTGTCGCGGTTTAATTTGAAACAGTGTTGTGGATTTACTTTCTTGGTATTGTTTACTCGTTAACGCTCTTATATATTTCTACGAGGTTGATTTTTAGTTGCCTCCTTTCAAGGATGTAAAGCTGAAGTTCTTCTTGTGTTCCCTTATAACTCAGTCCCCTGTCTTTAGACACCAGTCCCATGGCTCTTCACTGTATTTCTTCCAGGGCCTGAATGTCTTCTTTGTGTGTCGGTGATCAGAGATGAACATCGTGCTCAAGATGTGGTTTGACCAACAACAATTTGCAATTATATAGCGCATTTAACGTAGCAAACCATCCCAAGGCGCTTAACAGGAGCGATATCAATAAAAGCATTTTTGACACCGAGCCACAGGAGATATTAGGGCAGATGATCAAAAGCTTGGTCAAGGAGGTAGTTTTTAAGGAGCATTTTAAAGGAGGAGAGCGAGGTAGAGAGGAGGAGAAGTTTAGTGAGGAAATTCCAGAGCTTAGGACCAAGGTAGCTGAAGGCACAGCCGCCAATGGTGGAGCAATTAAAATCAGGAATGCGCACGAGGCCAGAATTAGAGGAGCGCAGAGAGTTGTAGGACTGGAGGTGTGGTTCTATATAGTTCAGCATTCTAATTGCTTTGTAGGGTTGTCAACAATGTTTTATTTAAGCAGTGCGGTCACGCAGAGCTCCAGGGATCCCGGGCAGCAGGCTTTTCAATGTAAAAACCACGCATGCGCAGTATTTTGAGTGGCCCACGCAGCCCCTTAAAGGGGTCGTGTGGCGGCAAGAAAAATTAGTGGGAACATTGGTTGCCAACCCTCCAGGATTGTCCTGGAGTCACCAGGAATTGAAGATTGATCTCCAGAGCATTGCAGCGAGCAAGCCCAGGAGAAAAACCAGAGGAGCACTTAAAAGAAAACGTGTGCTCTTTGATAATTTCTTTTAAACACTTTAGTCTTAGTAATAAAATTATCAGAGAGGAGTTAAAAAGGCTGTTTTTATGACAGCCAAGAATCATCCAATCGGGTATCGAAGAGACATTTCACTTTCCAATTGGTGTAGGATGTGGTGGGTGATGCATTGTGGGGATTGACTTGTTGGGCAACCAAAGGTGGGAGCTTGTGGGGGGGGGGGGAGCAGGGAGGTCACATGATGAAACCTCCAGGAATACGTCCAATCAGAGTTGGCAACCCTATTGCTTTATTGATTGCTAAGCCACAGCTTTTGGACATGTTCACAGGAATATGATACTGATTTCCTACAGGGCACATCTGATCAAGCAAAATTCAAAAGAACGGACAACCTAATGCCACAAGTTGTCTACCCTGTCAAATCTCATTATGAAAGCATTATAATGCAGTGCTTGGCAGGATGACCTGATTCAATAACAACAACTTGCATTTATACAGCTCCTTTAACATAGTAAAGCGTCCCAAGGCGCTTCACAGGAGCGATTATCAAACAAAATGTGGAACAAAGAATATTCCTTTAATAATAGTACATTTTCACACTTTCCATCTGAAAAAAGGAACCAAAACACAAACTAATCTCAAATATTATACATAATAATTGATAAATTATTCATCACGCTTCCATCCTCACCGAAAAACTACTGTGCACAAAGAATTCCACATTTGAACAACGTCATACCCATAGTGCAAATGTAGTCTTATTGTTAATCTTCAAAATATATGTGCCAATATATCCCATGCAATACAGTCATGCAGCATAATGGTTACATAAATCAAACCTCTTGCTTATTCACCAGCACCAATGTATATCGCTTAATTACACCAAACACAGCTAAAACCGACTGAGCCAATCTTCAATAATGTAAATTTACCTCATGCAATATTTAAGAAAAGCAAGAGCTCTCCAGCATCCATTCATTAGCGACTAAGACTCTGAAGCCAGATCAATCACTTCAAGGAGAATAAATGGCCTGCTCCAGTTGTTCGTGAAATGACTTTTTCAAGTTTAAGGTGAATTTTGAGAGATTATTTAACACACTGTGCCACCACAAAGATCAGTACAATTCATCCGAAAAACAGAGCGGGGGAGTGGGGCTAACTGGATTGCTCTTCGAAAGAGCTGGCACAGACTCGATGGGCCGAATGGCCTCCTTCTGTGCTGTACTATTCTAAGACTCTATGACATTCAGCAGACTACCTGAAGCTGAGCAAAACCCAAATTAGAAATATTATGAATCACTTTGAGTTCTCAGTATTGACAGATATGCCACAGCTTTGAGCAAATCATTACCAAATAATCCCTGCTATAAGCAAATCTTTACCATGACTAAATCTCTTTTAGCCAATAGCTGTAAATGTAGAGCCGTTCCTGTCATATGCAAGTCTCATTCAAGGTAAATTTTGTTTTAATCCTAATATATCATTGTATAACAGTGCATTTACAACGTAATTATAATAGGTTTCCATGCCAAAACTGAATGTAATATGATCATTTGAACTATATTATGGAGCATATTCCTTCAAGAATGCACTTTTTATGTTGTCAACCTGTACTTCCTTACATTAAATAGCACCATCGACCGTTCTTCATTTATCAATTATCAAAAAGCTGTATTTTGCTTGCTAGGGTTGATTTTCCAACCTTTCCAGTTATGCCCGATGGAAGAGTGTAAAGTAAGTGTAGCCAAATGGGAGAAAAAAGCCATTGGTTTAGCACCACCAGTGGCAAAATACAGTCAGCTACCCCACTCATATTGCATTCTTCCAGGTATTACTGTGTTGCTTTCCTATAGGAAGCTCTTGCTGCATTAGCAAGTGGGCCAGTCTCCTCACTACAACTGCATTCTTCAGCTCCCCCAGTTTGCCAGCTATCAAACAGAAGGTTAGAGCCTCCTGCGTTGCTCCATTACTGAGCACAGGCTCAGCCTCCTGCCTCCACAGTTATTGTGCAAGCCACTGGGGTTTCGTCAGCTATTTCTGTTACCTAGGCAAGCTTTGGAAAGGCTGAAATATGAATATTAAAATAATTAACAGCTCTTGTAAAGGCTACCAATATTTATATCCCCATATGCAGCACTTGCCTTTAAGTAGTCTTATCCCTTTAAATTTACCTTTCATATCTTGTAAGCAATCCTTTAAGGTCAAATTCCTAATGCCAGGCTCAATATGGAGCTTGTCCCCACTACATAAATGACCCTGAAAAGTTGGGAAGAATTAGTATACTAATGACCATGCTAATGATGGTATTGCCCAACTGACCCGATTAAAGTCCAGATTGGAAAATCTCCACCACTATCTATCAACATCGGCCCGGATTTTGCGGTCAGTGATGAAGGAAAGTTCATTCCGCTTACAGTTGCCCACAGACTTTTTGTGGGCGTTTGTGCGGCAACTTATGGTTACTGGAGATCATTTTCAGCATGGCGTGTGTGAGCAGGGCAAGTAACAGTGTGTCTCTTCAACCAATCTGATTGAAGAATCCTCACTGAGTCACGCAGAGTCTAAACCAGGAAGTATAAATTAGATTTAATTCAATGTAAAATCATGTACAGAAAGCAAAATAAAGTGAGGGAAAGAAAGTTGGGATTAAGAAGGAATGTGACTCCACACTTGTAAAAGTAAATTTACAGGGCCAGGGAGGTTGTTTGGGATTAATTAAGACTCATCATGCCATTAAAAATTCACTTACACCTGATTGCACCAGCAATAACTTTCTCTGCTGTTTAGTGGCTAACTAGTGGGTAAGTACCACAGCTTCACACCCTTACATGGATTTCAATGACGAGTCTATCAGCGAGGTATCGATGTAGCAAAGCTTCTGGAGGAGCAGGGCAACTCGGACAGCAACTTCTGATATCCGCGTTTAACTACGCATGTGCAGATGCCGGAAGTTGCTGTCCGATTTGTTCCATAATAATGGTGAGCACTGATAGCCTTGCCATTATTATTACCGTAAAATCCAGGCCATCATTTTCAGTGGAGGATAGACTCTGGCCCCCTAGATCAATGAATAAACAAATAATTAATTAACTGTGGATTCAGTTAAGCCTGTATTGTGTTTGGGTATGGATACCCTCATTTTACATGGGCAGTTGCTGTGTTGGACCAAACTTAGCTCATTGAACCTGTGAGATGTTTCTTTTGAGATATGAGTAAGTGAATTGTAACGGTTTAGTTTGTTGTACTTGCCGATGATACACCTAACATCACAGATCCTAACTGTAGGCTTTGTTCCCACAAATCAATGTAGTCCAGCAACGGCATGGCCCTGTTGGGCTGAATAGCCTGTTTCTGTCCAGTAAATACTTTGTAATTGTTGAGAGCTCAGTTACTTGACCCTCATTGAAGGTGATCCATTTCGTGAAAGGAATGAACAACCCGTTAGCTCACAGCATAGTTTATCTTTTAATATTTTTGTCTTTCTGTCAGCCGTGGCTCAGTGGGTAGGCACCCTCGCCTCTGAGTCAGAAGGTTGAGGGTTCAAAGTCCCACTCCAGAGACTTGAGAAGAAAAAGCTAAGCTGACACTCCAGTGCAGTACCGAGGGAGATGCCGTCTTTCAGATGAGACATTAAACTGCTCTCTCAAGTGGATGAAGAACATCCCATAGCACTATTTAGATGAAGAGCAGGGGAGTTTATATTAATCCCTCAATCAATATCACTAAAACAGATTATCTGGTCATTATCTCATTGCGTGGGAGTGTGTGGGAGTTTGCTGTGTTGCTGATATGTTTCCTACATTACAACAGTGACTACAGTTCAAAAGTACTTCATTGGTTGTAAAGCACTTTGGGACATTCTGAGGTCGTGAAAGGCACTATATAAAAGCAAGCTTTTTTTGTAAAAGAAAACAATATGAAAACCCCATTATACTGTGAAACTCATTGGCAGCCTCTGAGGGATGTTCCTTAACGTTTCAAAAATGTATTAGGCATTCTTTTCTCTAAAAGCTAACATGATAGTATTATAAAATCAGTAATAACAAGCCAGAGAGGAAAATAAGGCAGAATCAATATGCTAATTGATCAAATGGTTCTTAGATTTAGTCAAGGAGATGCAGTTACACAATAACAAAGCATATGAATAATGAATAGATTCAGAAGGAATTTACTGTGAATATTGTAATTGGGTAAATCAAGTATAAAATATGACCTCGTCTGCCCGAGACTGATATGGTGCACATTAACTACTGCACTTTTCTGAATAAAACCCTGAAATAGGAACACAGGAACAGGAGGAGGCCATTCAGCCCCTCGAGCCTGTTCCGCCAGTCACTTAGATCATGGCTGACCTGTATCTTAACCCCATCCACCCGCCTTGGTTCCATATCCCTTAATACCCTGGCCTAACAAAAATCGATCAATCTCATTTTTGACATTTTCAATTGACCCCCCATCTCCGCCCCCGCCCCACAGCCTCAACAGCTTTTTGGGGAGAGAGTTCCAGATTTTCACTACCCTTTGTGTGAAGAAGTGCTTCCTGACATCACCCCTGAATGACCTAGCACTAATTTTAAGGTTATGCTTTGTTCTGGACTCCCCCCACCAGAGGAAATAGTTTGTCTCTATCTACTCAATCAACTTCTTTAATCATTTTAAATATCTCAATTAGATCACCCCTTAATCTTCTCTACTCAAGGGAGCAATGCATTGTTTACGCAACATGTATTCATAATTTAACCCTTTTAGCCCTGGTATCATTCTGCGAGCAGCCCTCCTCCATCCTGGACTCCTTGTAGGCCCATGTGTTACTCCCTGAAGCTCCCCCTGATGTTGCTGCTGCTCCTGTTCCTCCATTTCCTGCAGCCAGTAAAGGGTGACCAACATCACTCTCATTCTTGACTATTTCAACACTCTCCTGACTGGCCTCCCATCTTCCACCCTCCATAAACTTGACGCATCCAAAACTCTGCTGCCAGTACCCTAACTCGCACCAAGTCCCATTTATCTGTCATTCCTGTGCTCCCTGACCTATAACAACAACGACTTGCATTTACATAGCGCCTTTAACGTTGCAAAACGTTGACCTACATTGGCTCCCATCCCCGATTTTAATCGCTCTACAATTGGCGACCGTGCCCTCAGCTGCCTGGGCACTAAGCTCCGGAATTCCCTCCCTAAACCTCTCCACCGCACAACAACAACAACTTGTAGTTATATAGCACCTTTAACATAGTAAAACGACCTAAGGCGCTTCACAGGAACATTATCAAACAAATTTTGACACCGAGCCACATAAGGAGATATTAACACAGATGAAGAGGTAGGTTTTAAGCAGCATCTTAAAGGAGGAAAGAGTGGTAGAGAGGTGGAGAGGTTTAAGGAGGGAATTCCAGTGCTTAGGACCTAGGCAGCTGAAAGCACGGATGCCAATGGTGGAGCGATTATAATCAAGGATGCTCAAGAAACCAGAATTTGGGGCGCACAGATATCTCGGAGGGTTGTAGGGTTGGAGGAGGTTACAGAGATAGGGAGGGGCGAGGCCATGGAGGGATTTGAAAACAAGGATGAGAATTTTACAATCGCTCTACCTTTCGCTCGTCCTTTAAGATGTTTCTTAAAACCTACCTCTTTGACCAAGTTTCTGGTCACCTGTCCCAATATCTCCTTATGTGGCTCGGTGTTTGATAATCGCTCCTGTGAAGCGCCTTGGGACGTTTTACTACATTAAAGGCGCTACATAAATACAAGTTATTGTTGTTGCTGCTATTCTTGTTCCTTCACTTCCTGCAGTCAGTAAGGGTATCCATTACCTCACTGAGGGCCAGATTTTCAGTGTGCCGTGAGGCGGGCTTTTAGGCGTGCGGGGGGCAAAAATCCCGAATTCGGGGGTCCCGACACCATCCCGCCCAAAACCCGCCTCCATGTAAGTTTCAAAGGAGGCAGGCACCCGCCCCGCACTGGGACCCGCCGACCCGAGGTGGGAAGGGATTAGTGCCAATTAGCTGCCTGTTAACAGGTAGTTAACAGGCAGTTTTTAGCCTAATCCCTATTTTGAGGGGTGTCGTGTGGGATTCCCGATGGTTCCAAACCACGCCAGGTTAGAGCAGGCGGGCCGTCGGGTTGAAGGAGTTGGAGGGGTCGCGATGTCGGTGTTCAGGTGAGTGATGGGTGCATGAGTGCAAAGGTAAGTGTGTTTGGTGTGTCTAAAGTGTGTAAAGAAGTTTAAATTACCTGTACTTACCTTAACAGTCTTTCTTCCTCTATGCGTCAGGAGTCCATCACTCAGCCGGCACTGAAAGCTGAATGGTTGCGATCTGTCAAAAGTGACAGCCTTCAGCTTTCATTGCCGGTGAGAGTTCTGAGTCTGCGTAGAAGGACTCAGGTTAGAAGTCAGACTGTCAGTGTTTGACAGCTTCAAACAGCTGTGAAACACTGATATTTCATCTGTCAAAAACTCTTGACAGATGAAATTTCAGTCTGTGACATCACCTGTTGCCGGGTGGCCCTTAATTGGCCTGCTGAGCCCGCTGGGCGGGCTCAACAATGTCAATCAAGGGAAAATCGCGTCGATTGGCCAGACGTTGATGGAGGCGGGACTAAAACCCAAAAGTTGTAGTCCCGCCTCCTTCCCGACTGCTGAATGAAAATCCAGCCCTGAGTCTCCAGTAATGCAAGCAGCTCTCTACGTTAAGAGAATGGTTGAAATGGCAAAAAAATGCAACAACAAAGAAAAGGAGCACAATTTCAGGCAGAAAGCAATGTCAATAATCCTCCTTCAGCTCTCCAGATAGATACCAATAATCTATTTTAGGTGAGTGTCTCTTTAAATACCTCGAGTTATGTCCATTACTGTCCTGTACTGCCCAGTAGTACTGGACGGATCCAGCACTGAGCGTTCACCACACTAGAGTGCATGAAATTGGCACTGGGGACCTACTGATGTCGTACGACCACAATTTGCATACATTAATGAGGTTCCCACCTATTTCAGGCAGCTGCTCTGGGCGTCTAGGTGTCTAAGTTCCGATGGAAATGCAGGTGGGCAGATCAGCAGTGGGAACGAGATGGTAAGTTCCACACTGTGATTTCCATTGCGCTACCACCCGCTCCTACCTAAACATGGGACAAAAACCAGCCCAGATATTTCTAAATTACCAACACTTTTTCTCTCCCCATAGGTTACTGATGTGAAACATTTGACACTGAAGTAAAGGAGCATTTATAAATCTTCACACTTTATCGGTGGGATTCATTCTAGATTGCTCCAGCAAAGAGTTGACATGGTTTCGATGGGCCGAAGGGCCTCTTTCTGTGCTGTAAACTCTATCATTACATCACCTCCAGCCCAATCTTTCAGCATTATGTCCTTGCCCTCTCCAATGCCTTCCAGAATCACCTTGCCCTTTTGACCTCTATCCCTACCTTCAAAACTCTCTCTCTTTGACATTGCCCCTTAAATTCTTTCACTTGCTGCTCTACATCTCCCTTTCCCCATTGTAAATCTATCTAAGATGCTCTTTTTTACTGAAGAATTGTTATACAAATACAAGTTGATGTTATTTGCCATTGATTGTTTCCTTTACCCTCTCAGTTCCTGTAAGGCAAAACACATTTGTTTTAGTTTAGAACTCAATGCTCTAAGTAGACACTTTTGATGTCTTGTTTTTTTGTTTCCAAAGGGCCATCCTTCTGATCTATGCAAACACACAGACTGAGCCAGTGCTTTCAACAGTCTCAGCTTCATGACATTATTAAATTGCAGCTCTTCCCAAAATAAAGCTGTTAGCTCAGCCGTATTACTTATGCCATACCAATTATTTTGTTTGCTGTTTTTTCACCTGTCCAATCCCCAGTAAGTAAATCAACTGATTTGCCTCATTTTCTCTTCTCCTGCTGTGAGTTTTTCATCATTGTGATGTTTTCCCACTGTCGTTGCCATTGTTTTCTTAGCGTGCAGTTTTATAATTCATCTTCTTCTCTGCTCATTATTTTTTTACCAGAAGCCTGTACTTCATATCCAGTTCCTCTTATTCTTAAAATGACCACTAGATTTAGCCCTGAGAGAAATTACAAATTTAGTGCAAAAAGTTATGGGTGGTTTTGTGCTGTCGACACACCCCATCAAGAACTGGGTTGAAACCCACCAATTAATTTCATATAGGACTCATAGCCACAAGAAAGAGGAGACTTTTATTTAATTCATCTGGAATGGAGTCAAACCCATAATCCCAGCGATGAAGGGCAGTGTGATCTGTCAAATTATGGGTTATTTAGATTAGACAATTTCTGCATCTGTTCAGGGCCAGAGAGAGGTGAGAGATTGCTTCAACCATACACCTGTGATTAGGGAGTCTGTTTTTCATGTATATATGGAGTATGAGAAGTTACAGCCCCTCTTCCACTATTTGAAGGGACTGCTCCTTGATTTTTGGCTGCACTTCAGTCCCACGCTCCTGATCTTTGGTCACCTGGTGCGGAGGGGAGCGGGCAGGGCGGAGGACCTCCTCATGGGACTGTTCCTGGGCCTGGCCAAAGTAGCCATTAACAGGTCCAGGCAGCGGGCGGTCGAGGGGGTCGTTCGGCCCGACTGCCTGCCTATCTTCCGCAGCCACATTCACGCCGGGGTGGCCCTGGAGATGGAGCACGTGGTGTCCGCCGGCACGCTCAAGGCCTTCCGCGACTGGTGGGCACCGCGGGGACTGGAGTGCATCATCACCCCGGCCAACAATATTTTAATTTAAGTTGTTAAGTTTCATTTAATGTTTTATTAGTTACAGTTTATTTGGTTTAGGGTGCATCCAGAAGAGTACACCTGTGATTAGGAGAGACAAGCATGGGGCTAAATAGTGGCTGCAATCCTCTAATCTTTGTTAATTAAAACTCACTTGATTATTACTCCATGTATCTGAGACTGAACCCTCAACATTGCACACCAGCCAATAAGCTCCAATTGAGGAATTTGATGTCAATTAGCTTGTCAATTAGAAGGTCAAAGGTTAGGGGCCAGGAACTGAAAGAAGTTAGGAGAACTTTAATTCATGGACAGTAGGAAGGTGAAAGGTTCCACAATATCATATGGGGTTGGCAAATGTAGGGAAAGTATAGAACTATTTTGGAACTAACAAGGGTTAGTAATTGAGAACATAAAGGTAATCCACTCTGATGAAATGGTCTCAATTGCTTTTAACATAATCTGCTGTAAAATGCATAGAGAATAAATGGAAATAACATGTCGAAAGAAGCAAAAAACCACTAACATACGGCCTCAAATAACTTTTGAGAAGATAGGTTTAATATAAAAAGTCTCACTACCATTAGTAATTAACAGAAGTTTATGATAATAGAAGTTTTGGACTCTAAGGGAATCAAGGGATATGGGGATTGGGCGGGAAGGTGGAGTTGAGGTCAAAGATCAGCCATGATCTTATTGAATGGCGGAGCAGGCTCGAGGGGCCGAATGACCTACTCCTACTCTTATTTCTTATGTTTTTATGAATTTTAACTGGCTATTGCTGCAATGCATCTAAAGTGGGGCCTCTGTGTTGTGGGAAATGGAAATCCAAGAGTGAGGGCTCAGGGCAATTTCCAGTAGAATGATGATGGTGACACTGAACGCAAACCACCGTTTATTGGACAGATGATGCCTGGGGTTTTGAGAATGTCGGACTTATATTCACCTACATGTGCCAGCCACCTGTGGTTGAAGCGTAAGCTTACTCGAATCTGGCATGGATGAGTGCATCCCTTGCCTGACGGCCAGCAATGTGATCACGTGCTGCTGGATTGGCCACATCCGGCCCCGCAAGGCATTGCTCCCCATCCTCCTCCTCATCCTTCTCCTCATCCTCTTCCTCTACTTCCGAGGAGGCTGTGCACTGAGTCACTTGTTCCTCAGGCAGTGGTAAGCCTCGCTGCTGTGCGATGTTGTGCAGGACACAGCAGACTACGATGATTCTGGACACCCTGGCTGGTACATACTGCAAGGCTCCACCAGATCTGTCTAGGCATCGGAAGCGCATTTTGAGCAAGCCACTGGTTTGCTTGGTGATGCTTCTGGTGGAAATGTGGCTGACATTGTACCGCTCCTCAGCCTCGTTTGATGGCCTCCTCATCGGCGTCATGAGCCACATTTTCAGGGGATAGCCCTTGTCGCCAAGAAGCCATCTGGAAAGTTGGGTTGGCGGATGGAAGAGCAGAGGCACAGTAGACTGGCACAGGATGAAGAAGTCATGGCAACTGCCAGGGTACTTAGCACAAACATGTAGGATGATCTTCCTGTGGTTACACACCAGCTGGACGTCCAGGGAGTGGAATCCCTTGCGGTTGACAAATACAGCTGGCTTGTGATAGGGGGCCCTAATGGCTACATGTGTGCAATGTATGATGCCCTGCACCATTGGCAAGCCTGTCATATTGGCAAAGCCCACCACACACATGGTCACACTTGGGCTATCTGTGGAGAAGTGGATGTAATTGTGCACCTTTGCAAAGAGGGCATCAGTGACCTGCGTGATGCAGGTGTGTGCAGCCGACTGGGAGATGCCGCTGATGTCTGCAGATGATCCCTGGAAGGAGCCCGAAGCAAAGAAGTTGAGTGCAGTGGTGACTTTGACAGCCACTGGTAAGGGTTGTCCACACGCTCCTCTGGGCTCCAGGTGTTGGTGCAGTATCACGCAGATGTCAGCAGCTACCTCTCTCAAAAATCTCAGCCTCCTTTGGCACTTCTGCTCAGTCATGCTGAGGAAGCTGATCCTCTGCCTGCAAACCCTGTGGTGGGGGTATCTCCTGCGGCGAGGTGTAGCCCTGCACTGAGGCCCTCCACCCTGTATATCATCAGGTGGGTGAGGAGAAGGTTGGCGCTCCTGGTGCTGGTGCTGCTGTTGTGGCTGGTTGTGGAGCTGCCGTGGCTGCTCTTCCTCCGAATCTGATGAGCAGGATGAGAGGATGTAAATGGTTCCCTTCCCGTTGCTATAGATTTCAGTTGAGGCAAGAAGATTGCAAGCGCACACTCAAAGTGGCCTGAAATGATTCCAATCAGGTCACACTGCAGATGGCTGTCAGCTTGATCAGTCACAAGGTCAGTAGATTTGCAAAATCTTATCCCAAACCTCCAACAACAAAATTGTTGCATTTGAATGTCAGCCATGTTACAGGAGCGCTTTTAAATTGCTGCACCAATGACTACAATTCATGTCCTCGAGAAACTCGTCTCCTTGCAGTTGGCCTGTTTCTGACAAGACGGGAAACAGGAGCCAGAAGCATGAAAAGCAGAAACTGCTATAAAAATAGGATTAGCAAGGCAGTTAACAGGCTGTTAACGGCCTTAACTATCTGTCTCACCGGTTCCAGTCAGGTCAGTTTGGAGCGGCTGACCCGACACTGACGAAAATCGCGTGGGGGCGGGATGGAGGTGGGAATGCAGCACAATGCCATTTTTTCCGATTTTCACTGCCAACTCGCCTCCAAACCTGCCTCCTCAGGGCTATTCAAATCGAGCCCATAGCCTCAGAACTGTAGCAATATTCATCTTTTTCCACTAATTAGAAGTTATAATTATTTAGCTTCAGGGATCTCCAACTTGTCCCCCTCACCCACTCGATTCCATTTCTTTATTTCCATTGAAGTTCCGTTGACTTCAATGGAAATACAAATCGGGAGAGATGTACAATGCACGGTGAATCAAAATTGCCCGTTTTACACCATCACACAAAGTCAAAATTATATTAATTTGTTTCCGAGGCAGTGCCCCCTCTGACTTATTTGTACCTTTTTTTTTATTCATTCATTCACGGAATGTGGGCATCACTGGCAAGGCCAGCATTTATTGCTCATCCCTAGTTGCCCTTGAGAAGGTGGTGGTGAGCCGCCTTCTTGAGCCACTGCAGTCCGTGCGGTGAAAGAGCTCCCACAGTGCTGTTAGGTAGGGAGTTCCAGGATTTTGACCCAGCGACAATGAAGGATCGGCGATATAATTCCAAGTCAGGATGGTGTGTGATTTGGAGGGGAACTTGGAGTTGATGGTGTTCCCATGTGCCTGCTGCCCTTGTCTTTCTAAGTGGTAGAGGTCGCGGGTTTGGGAAGTGTTGCCGAAGAAGCCTTGGTGAGTTGCTGCAGTGCATCTTGTAGATGGTACACACTGCAGCCACGGTACGCTGGTGGTGGAGGGAGTGAGTGTTTAAGGTGGTGGATGGGGTGCCAATCAAGTGGGCTGCTTTGTCCTGGATGGTGTCGAGCTTCTTTGAGTGCTGTTGGAGCTGCACTCATCCAGGCAAATGGAGAGTATTCCATCACACTCCTTACTTGTGCCTTGTAGATGGTGGAAAGGCTTTGGGGAGTCAGGAGGTGAGATACACGCCACAGAATACCTAGCCTCCGACCTGCCCTTGTTGCCACAGTATTTATGTGGCTGGTCCAGTTAAGTTTCTGGCCAATGTTGGCCCCCAGGATGTTGATGGTGGGGGATTTGGCAATGGTAATGCTGTTGAATGTCAAGGGGCGGTGGTTAGATGCTTGCTTCTTGGAGATAGTCATTGCCTGGCACTTGTGTGGCACGAATGTTACTTGCCACTTATCAGCCCAAGCCTGAATGTCACCCAGGTCTTGCTGCATGCGGGCATGGACTGCTTCATTATCTGAGGAGTTGCGAATGGCACTGAACACTGTGCAATCATCAGCGAACATCCCCACTTCTGACCTTGTGATGGAGGGAAGGTCATTGATGAAGCAGCTGAAGATGGTTGGGCCTAGGACACTGCCCTGAGGAACTCCTGCAGCGATGTCCTGGGGCTGTGATGATTGATCTTCAACCATCACATCCATCTTCCTTTGTGCTAGGTATGAATCCAGCCAGTGGAGATTTTCTCCCCCCGATTCCCATTGACTTCAGTTTTACTGGGGCTCCTTGATACCACACTTGGTCAAATGCTGCCTTGATATCAAGGGCAGTCACTCTCACCTCACCTCTGGAATTCAACTCTTTTGTCCATGTTTGGACCAAGGCTGTAATGAGGTCTGGAGCCGAGTGGTCCTGGCGGAACCCAAACTGGGCATCAGTGAGCAGGTTATTGGTGCGTAAGTGCTGCTTGATAGCACTGTCGATGACACCTTCCATCACTTTGCTGATGATTCAGAGTAGACTGATGGGCAGTAATTGGCTGGATTGGATTTGTCCTGCTTTTTGTAGACAAGACATACCTGGCCAGTTTTCCGCATTGTCGGATAGATGCCAGTGTTATAGCTGTAATGGAACAGCTTGGCTAGAGATGCAGCTAGTTCTGGAGCACAAGTCTTCAGCACGACAGCCGGGATGTTGTTGGGGCCCATAGCCTTTGCTGTATCCAGTGCTGTCAGCCATTTCTTGATATCACGTGGAGTGAATCGAATTGGCTGAAGACTGGCTTCTGTGATGGTGGGGACCTCAGGTGGAATCTCTATTGAGCAGCGCAGTACCTAAACCAGGAAATAACAGTTAGAAAAATGAATTCAATGCCAAATTACAAATTGAAAGTGAAATAAAGAGAGGGATTAAGAGAGAGAGTAAAAAGAGGCAGAAAGAAAAGATAAAAAACAAAGGGGGTTAAATTCGGTATAGCCCCGCTTGGGGCGCTAGTTTTGGCGGTACGCAAAGTTTAGCGCCAGGCGCAACTTATCGCCACCTCGATCAATATTGGGTTGCAGCGCCCCTAAGGGTGATTGCGGTGCTAAATCAGGCACTGCACAGAACTCTTAAGGCGCTAACCCGGCGGCGCTACTCAATTTCTCGGCGGCCGGGCGCAGCGCAGGTGCTGTCAATAATCGATTTCCCTGAGACACGCTGACGCCGGCCGGCTCTTAAAGGGGCGGGTCAATTAACATCAGCAGCCACACTTTACGCCTTGTAGGCCTCAAAATCGGCGGTGACCTACCTGTGGCGTTCAAAACTTCCAAGACATGGAGAGGGTCAGGCAGAGGGCGGAGCGCTTTAGCGATGGAGCATTGGATGATCTGGTTGGCGCAGTGGAACGCTGGTGAGCTGTGCTGTACCCCGAGAATGGCAGGAGGCCTCATCAGAGTGAATACCGCAGAGCTTGGAGGGATGTTGCCCAAAGAGTCACCTCCAGCAGCGTGGTGCCCAGGACTCCTGGGCAATGCAGGAAGAAGTTCAACGACCTCACTCGGGTCGTTAGGGTGAGTGCCTTTTTCACATTCATCTTCATCCCTCCATCTGCACCTGGCTTTATGGCCAGAGGGTGCGCGAAGTCCCAATGGCCATCTGCCAGCCAGCACCCATGGCCCTTTCTGGAAACACACACGCACATTCAGCTCAGTGCATAATGTAAGGGCTATTCTACCATGGGGGGCATGTAATGTCAGCTCAGGGCAGCATGTTTCATCACTTCCCGTCCTTTCTCCTGCAGGCCAAGCTGGCCAGGAGCCGTAGGGAGCAGCTTCGTACCGGCCTCACCTGCAGACCCTCACAGACCTCGAGGAGCGAGTCCACCAGATTGTTGGAAGCCGGATGAGTGGTCCTGTCAGCTCTGGAGCTGCCGACCCCATTGTGCACAGCGATGGTAAGGTCATCACCTTTTTGAGCTCTCTCCTTCCACTTGTTCCCCCCACCAGCATGCTTTTTCACTTTGGACCCAAGTCAGTGCATTGCAGCACTCATGCATCCTTTGCTGCCACCCTGTCCTTTCGCTAAAGCCACTCCTCAACCTCCCTGCTTTCAGATGCTGCATCACCAGCTCGGGAGCCAGGCCCTCAAGCTGCCACTGCCACTGACTCCGGAGGCGACGGGCAGGAGGAAGCCGGACCATCCCTACCACCCTCAGGCGAGCCAGCCCCTCTGCAGACTGGGGAGACTACTTCCCTGGAGGGGAGCGGGGGGGAATGCTCTGAGGAGGAAGCAGTTCCAGGAACCAGCAGGCTGCAGCATCGCAAGGGGGGTAGGGAAGCTCGGGGGCCGTTTCCCCGGAGGACGAGTCAGGCCGCGAGTGCTGCTGCACAGAGCGCAGAAGAGGTGCGTGCCCTCACAGAAATGAGCACCCAGGCTGGGCTCAGGCACACTGAGCTCATGGCTGCAGTGGCAAGGATGCCTGAATCCATCGAGACACTGGCAAGGAGTGTCCAAGACTTCGGCGCAGCACAGGCAAGGAGTCTCCAAGACTTTGGCGCAGCACAGGCAAGGAGTCTCCAAGACTTCGGCGCAGCACAGGCAAGGAGTCTCCAAGACTTTGGTGCAGCACAGGCAAGGAGTGCGCAGGACTTCGGGCCAGCACTGGAAAGGACTGTCCAGGGCTTCAGGACAGCACTGGAAAGGACTGTCCAGGCCTTCGCCGAAGCACTGGCACCTGCCACGCAACTGCTGAGTGCTGCCACGCAGTCACTCACTGGTCTCATGCAGACGCAGATTGGGGCCACGCGACCACTGACTGCTGCCACCTTTGCTGGATCAGGCAGGATTACCCGGGGCCCTTGCAGCACCACAGCAGGCCAGCAATCTGTGGACCATCCGATTGCTGCGCATGCTGCCGTGCTGCCCCGTCAGAGTGCCATTGTGTCAGCCGACCAGGGAGCTGCTGTCCGCTCTCAGGATGACAGCATTCATGATGCTGTAGGAATTGTCAGGTTCCTAATCAAAAGACTGAGATCGAGTCAGTCTGTTAACTAAACTAAGTTTAATACTGTTTTGCAGAAGTAACAATCAAACGCAGGAGAACTAACAAACAGGTCTATGCTCAATGCTGGCTCCACGAGGACTGAGAGAGAGGGCTCCTCCCTCTGACGTCATCACGTTTCCCGCCGTTGGGAACGTCATGTGACCCACGTGGTGACGTCATCGCGTTTGGTCTTAACCCTTTAGAGACCGCGCTATTTACTTGAAGTAAAACAAATACAGGTACAGATTCATTCTGTTACAGATAATTATGTACATCGATATAAGAGTCCCTTGGTGGCTCTGCCACAATGCCACCACTGGCACGTCTCCACTGCAGCTGCTACCACCTGCAGGACAGACTGCTTCCACCCATGCACAGATGGAGCAGTCAGCAGTCGGGCCCTCCAGGGTCAGAGGTCGTCCAGGCCGTCCCTCAGGGACATCTGCGCTTTCGGACAGTCAGCAGGCCTCCCCCAGCCTTGCTGCAGTCACTGGGATCCCATTATGGAGGAGCTGCAGGGAGGGAAGGGGCCAATCTCGCAAGAGAAGCAGATCACCATCAAGGGGGAAAGAGTAGAAGGTGCTGCTGTAACGTCTTATTTGTAGAAATCAAGGCCGAGGATGCTGGTATGAATGTTAGTGATGTTTTGGACAGTCTCCCGGGTGTGCGAGCCACTGATGTGTCAGTGTGTTAGTTTTGCTTTCTGTTGCCGTTGCTTTGTCTTGTTGGAATGAAGCACATTTTGTACAATAAAAAAATTTCTTTATTTACAATGGCCATGTCTGCTATTTACATGCATTTTGCCCTTCACAGGCTTTGGGGTATCAGGACGGTTCCATTCCTCTTCTTGGAATGTCAGCATGCATTCCGTGAGAGGGGCCTAGAAGCGACTTCTGATCAGCCTCTGACGGATGGCCCTTCCAGTTTGTGCCTCCCTCCCATCATGGTCATGCTCCTCCTCCTCCTCCTCCTCCTCCTCCTCCTCCACTTCCTCCTCCTCTGCTGGTGCTTCAATGTCTGGTGGCATTGGCTGCGCACGTTGGATAGCGAGGTTATGGAGCATGCAACATACAATGACGAAGTGGGAGACTCGCTCATGCGAGTACTGCAGGGCTCCTCCGGAATGGTCCAGACAGCGGAACCGTTGCTTCGGGATGCCGATTGTGTGCTCCACAATGTTCCTCGTCGCCTGATGGCTCCCATCGTAGCGTTCTTCAGCAGGGGTGCTGGGCGAACGGAGTGGGGTCATCAGCCACGGGCACAGAGGATAGCCCTTGTCCCTGAGAAGCCAGACTCCTGGGTGAGCCGGGGCCTTGAAAAGGTCGGCAACAGAAGTCTGGCGCAGGATGAAGGCGTCATGGCTGCTGCCTGGGAACTGCGCATTCACTGCAAGGATCAGCTGTCGGTGGTCATAGACCAGCTGGACATTCAAGGAATGGAACCCCTTGCGGTTGTGGAACTCCTCCGGATTCAATACAGGCGCCCGCAAAGCCACGTGCGTGCAGTCAATGGCACCCTGCACCATGGGGAAGTCTGCTATTGCTGCGAAGCCCTCTGCGCGCTGCCGCTGCTTGTCCGGGGCCATTGGGAAGGAGATGTACTGCCGCCTCCTTTTAAACAGGGCATCAGTCACTTGACGGATGCAGCAATGCACCGCAAACTGCGAGATGTTGGCTATGTCCCCAGTTGCGGCCTGAAAGGAGCCGCTTGCATAGAAGTTCAGGGCAACAGTCATCTTCACAGCCACCGAAAGAGATGTCCTGCACCTTAACTGAGGCTACAGATCTGGCTGAAGCAGGTGGCACAGCTCAGTCACCACCTCCTTTCTAAAGCGCAGCTTTCTGATACACTGCTCCTCCGACATGTTCATGTAGGAAAACTGCTGTCGGAAAACCCTGGCAGCGTAAGGTCTGGTGTGGCGACGTCTGTTGGCCCTCCTCCATCTGGCCATGCCTGCCCCTCTCTCCCTGCGTCACTGTGCCCTTTCCAGATGATTTAGCAGCAGGATGTTCCCCTCCAATGCAGCCCCCATAATAAGTGTGCACCGAAAGTCTCCCCGTTTGGAATGCTCACCAACAGCAAGGTGATGGTCAGAAGGCTGAAGTTCTTCATCCAGCGCTGGTTCAGTGGTCAAATGGCTCTCAGTGTGCAGCTCAGCAACTCTCTCTAACTCTCGAAGAAGTTGTGCTCCAAAAATGGCTGCCGCTTTTATACAACAGCAGTCCCCTTTAAAGAACGCCCCCCCAGCCAGAGAGCGACTGGGGAACATTCCAGGTAAGCTGTCCTTATTAGCGCCAGGCGGAACGAAGGGGCGCACCACTGAATTTCCGGTCCGGGGCGCCCAAAAGGCGTTGCACACTGAAATGACGTCATGATTTGCCTGAGCCCGTGAGCGGGCGCTACGGTTTAGCGCCAGTGCAAAATGTCCACTTAATATGGGAAGAGGCGCAGGGTTCGCTGTGCCCGGGCGCTATTTGGTTACCGCCCCACTTCTCGGCCTCTTTAGGCGCTAATGGGTGGCGCAACCAATTGAATTTCTCCCCCAAAATGTATTCAGATTTTAAATTTTTAAAAATCTCCAACAATAAATAAAATCTGAAAGAATGAGATTCCACACTTGTGAAAGTTAATTTTCAGTACGGGAGAGGATGTTTGGCAGTAATTAAGACTTATCACGCTGTTAAAATACCACTTACACCTGAATGGACAAGACCTTAATTTTCCTGGCGTGCTTAGTGGGTATCCAGTGGTTTAGAACCAAAACTTCACGCCCTTCCATGTGTATCAATGCCAAGTCTCTCAGCAAGATACCGGTGCAGCAAAGTTTCTAGAGGAGCAGGGCAACTCAGACAACAACTTCCTGATTTCTGCATTTAACTGCGTATGTGCGGACACCTGAAGTTGCTGTCTGATTTACTCTTTAATAATGATGAGTGCTGTTAGCCTCACTGTTATTTTTACCGCAAAATGCAGATCTATAACATTTCAAAGAGCAGTGACATAATCCTGCTAGGATTTTAATGAAAAGTGCAGTGAAGGAGAATAGATTTAGCACCCCAGGAAAATTGACAGCATTGAAGAGATTGCAAAGTCTCTGTTTGAAGAATGGACTCAGTCGAGAATAATTTTGTGGACTTTATGGGCTGAGGGTATTTTCCCTGTGGTGGGATCGCCCTGTGCAGATGCGTGGGGGACTGGTTTGTTAAAACTCCAGAGAACGCATGGCAGTTGGCTGTGACTAAAGAACTGTCAGCCATCCAGGATGTATGGGTTCGCCTGACAGTCCTGGAAAAGGGAAGGGTCAATTGAACTTAAACTTATTAGAAAGCCACTCTAATATGCAAAAGCACTTCTCACCTTCACCTCAGAAGAGAAGCAGAACAATGAACCCACTAGCCTCAGCCAGCCGAAGAGGAGCCAGTTTTTCCCAACACAAAGACCGAAGATATGTCCCAGACTTAGGGCCTTTAATCCAATCACAGAATACTCATGGGTCCGATGATGACCCATCACTGATTAAGTACCGGAGTGCTTAAAAACAAAAGGATTTTAAAGATTGGCGGGAAAGATAGGGGTAGCCAGACTCCTATAAAGATAGATCCTTTTCCACCATTCTTTCTCTCTCTCGCTCTCTCGCTCCACCACGATCAACCTAACAAGAAGTACCAGAGGAAGAAGCCGCTGAGCGAAACAATGGTAAGCATAGTCTCGAGTGTCCCAAGCTGGTAACCAGATATCCCAGGCGAGCTGGGTGAGGGGTAAGGGGCTCAGGGTTTTCCTCAGAAGTGAAGCTTTTGGGCTATTCCGAGGGTGGGAGCTTCGGTTGGTTCAGCCAGGCGAAGGGGTTTATGCGACTGGGTAATTCGTTGGTAGGGGTGGAATTACAGTCCACCATAGCAACAAGGGAATTATTGCTTGTTATAGTCCCCAGTTGTGTAATGTATGTATGTTGTTTGTAACCTGGATTTTATTCTCCACAGGGACAGTGATTTTGTTTAGTAGTGCTTGCTTTAGCCAGTGTATGTTAGACTAAATAAATATAAGTCTGATTTTTCACCGAAGCATTCCTGTCCGTGACTTATTCCATTTACACTCTGAATAATAATTCCTGGGTATAGAACTTTCGTAAGGCGGGGGCGATTCGAACCGTCCGTCTAGCAATTGGGCTAGGATCAAAAACCGCTTACATCTCTTGGCGGCCGCAGCAAGACCTGGGTTAAAGGAGGGTAAATCAGTCATGGACAGCGCTTCTGGCGAAAGATCTCAAATGGAGGAAAGGATTTCTTCATACGTGTTTAAGAAGGTTAACGTCAGTAAGAAGTGCGTGCTAGGCTTGTTGCGTGCTGAGCGTCCGGTGGACGCAGCGGCAGAATGGACGGAGGGCAAGGAGCATAGGCGCAGCATTGAAAAGGCAATATGGCTCGTCTGTCTACAAAGACAAGTGCAACTGCTAGATAAGCAGGTTGCTAAGTTAGAGGCAGAGCTCAGGGAGTCCGAGGCACAGTCAGACGCAAGGGCTGTAGTAGGGAGCAGGTTATGCACGGAGCTAAGGGATGAGAAGCAGGGAAGAATAAGCCAATAGGAAACCTTCCGTAACCATAAGGAGTTCTTGCAATGCCAGGTAACTGAGGCAAAGGGGAATGAGAGGGTGGTTAGGGAGGAGAACGCTCACTTGTCGAGTGAGGTAAAGGTGCTGGGAGAGCAGTTGAAGGATATTCAGGTGGCATACAGAGTCGCCAGCACTGGAGGTTTTGATAAGGGTAATCCTGGTCCTTGCCAGGAGCAGATCCCGAATTTGACCGATGCTCTATCTAAGGCCAAAGGGATGGTCTGCTTGGTAGCTCTGGGAAAGGCCCGGGTAGATGAGGAAGAGCAGGAGGGAGATAAGGAGGACTGTGAGGCAGAGGAGGATGCTCGACCACCGCCCGAAGTGGCGGGACCAGGACCCATGTGCCCTGTCCGGCAGTGGAAATACGGTGCGCCCGTAGATGGTCAAGAGCAAGGAGCACTGCAGAGTGACTTCGTGGTCCCGTATACGACCCTCCAGCTGCAGCCAATGGTCTCTAACCTGACCAAACTGACCAGCACAGGGGACCCTTCTGTCCATTTTACGGATGTGGAGCAGGTGGGGGGGATCAATAATTGTAACGAAGCTGAGACAGCCAAATTACTTTTATTCTCCCTGGATAGTAGGTTGTACCAGTCGCTCTCAGTGGGTAACAAGAGGGGGCAGGGTACGTTAGAGGGGATAAAGGATGACATCCTAGAGGCTATGGGTCTCAATGATGGAAGTCTCTTCTCCCGAGTGGAAAGGACACTGCAGTCAGCTGGGGAGGCACTGCAGGCTTTCGTGGACAGGCTTTGGCCCATCTACTGGAGTGCCTGTGCGGGGGGTGCCCGACTGGGCGCAGCTGCAGGGGGAGCCTAGGGCTCATTGGCTGAGGACCCTGGTGGCGAACAGCCTGCCCAGGATCAAGGCCAAAGCAGAGGGGTGGTTTGATTCCAGGGATCCCCAGACCACAGAAGAGAGTGTGATCCGGCAGTTAACACTCTCCTTTTAAGAATGGTAGGGGTGAGGATGACAAACCAAAGGGCAGAGTACACGAGTTAAAGCCTAGTGGAGGCAACGTTAGAAGAGAGTGGCACCAGGAAGGGGGTAGCTCAGAGAAGAAGCAGGGTTGTTATGGATGCGGGAGTAAAGGGTGAGGAGGAAAGAAAGCCCAGTCTCTGACAAAAGGAGCGGGAAAGAGGATCCTCCAGCGCCAGTGCAGAAAAGCGCAGCTGTGGCAGGAAGCAGCACTGATCCGTTCACGGTATTAGTGGCTGGTCTCCGCGCAGTCTTTCCGGTAGGGCAGGGTAGGGTGGACGCGGCAGTGGGCAGCGTACTCCCATCCGCCCCGAACAATCCCAACCCATGACTAGGGGCTTCTCAGCCCGTTTACCTGTGCCCACTAAGCTATGATGCTTGGAAGAGACTGTGCATGAAAATGGGGGTGGAGAAGGTGCAAGGGACCTATCTGCTGGGCACTGGCGCTTCAAGCACCATTGTCTATGCAGATAACCCGACCACATCACCCCTATCGAGCGGGATCCCATATAACTTAGTAGGGTTCACCGGGAACGAACAGGCTGGGTCTTCCTCTGGCCCGCTAGCCATCGATCTGGACACACTCCATATGGAGTGGAAATGTGTCCTGATGCGGTGGGAGTGGGAGGGAATAGGCATTTTGGGGGCAGACTTCATACTGGCCCACAAGATATTGGTGGATTTCCGGAATCACTGTCTTTGGGGGGCCAGTATGCACGGGAAAGGAGAAGGAGGTGGTAGTTATACCAGGGAAGCAAGGCAAGGGAACCATGTGTACAATGAAGCCCAAGGGTAGTTATGACGTTGAACTTTTAGTCACTTCTACCCCGGCGGAGCACATAGCGGATATGTGAGCCAACCTCGCGGCATTCGCTACACACAAGCACGGCTGTGGGAGGGTAATAGGGGTGGAGGTCAGAGTAGAAGGAGACCCCATGGCCCGACCACAGAAACAGTACAACTTCCCCAGAGAGGCAGAGGCGGATTTAGAGACGGCAGTGGGACCACTGGTTGAGCAGGGTATGTTGAGACCCATAGCGACCCATGTGAACTCTCCGATTTGGCCGGTTAGGAAACCGGACAGTTCATGGAGAGCCACTGTGGACTATTGGGTTCTTAACAAGAACATCCCAGCCTGTGCCCCCACCGTCGCAGCTGTAGCCGACCTGATCGGGAGTATCCCAGCATCCGCAAAAACATTCACGGTGCTGGACATTTCGAACAGATTCTGGTCTATCCCTCTCAAAAGGGAAGACCAGTATAAGTTCGCATTCACTTTCAAGGGTCAGCAGTACACATGGACCTGCCTTCCCCAAGGGTTTCATAACAGTCCTTCTATTTTCCACCAATGTATGGCCAACTGTTTAAAAGGGTTCAGCAGACCACAGCAGCTTGTGCAGTACGTGGATGACCTGCTTTTGTTCTCCAATGAGGGGGAGGAGCCCACTGCTGGCTGAGCTGCTGAGTCTGTTAAAGGAAGCTGCGTTCAAGGTTAATCCCAAGAAAGCACAGATCGGCCAGCAGGAAGTAAAATTACTTGGGCTGACCGTGCGTGCTGGGGAGAGGGCCATCGATGAGGTGAAGAGGAAGGCGGTACAGGAGCTACCTGCCCCGACCACGCTAACGGGGGTAAGATCCTTCCTGGGACTCACAGGGTACTGCAAGGATTTCATAGAGGACTATGCCGCTATGGCAGCTCCTCTACTCTGGCTCCTCCACAAGGGAATGGGCTGGGAGTGGGATGAAGACTGCATGGCAGCTTTTAGTCATCTCAAGGGAGATTTGCAGACCACACTGGCTTTAGGACCGATTGATTGGGGGAAAGGAGTTCTTTTTGGAGGTAGCTGCCACAGGGGACAGTTTGAGCGCAGTGCTGCTCCAGGAGTGGCATGGCAAGCTGAGACCTGTGGTATACTCATCAAGAATCCTCACAGATGTAGGGAGGGGGTACTCCAATTGTGAGAAGCACCTGCTTGCCATACATTGGGCCGTGAGGAGATCACAAATCTTCACAGGGGCATCCCCGGTAACTCTCTTAACCCATCTGTTATGTCTGACATTGGTGATAGGTACTCGATTGCCTTGGCCTGAGCACGTGGAGTTTCATAGTGCTGTTATCACTGTATTGTGTATAGGTATTCGATTGCTTGTGCCTGGAAGTGTGTGTGTGTGGCAGCCATTATAAAAGCAACATGAACTGAACTCCGCTGACGGTCTCTGGATTATCTTTGCAAACACAACATTTGGCGACAAGCATGGCTGAAATCTCTCTTCCACCACCTTCTCCCTTCCTTGCACTACCCGGTGAGCCGCTGATCCCATGGGTTCGCTGGTTACAGTCCTTTGAAACCTACCTCATTGCTCTTGGACTAGAAACTGTGATGACGGCTCGGGAAAAGGCACTGTTATCCCATTGCTTGGGAGCGGAGGGCCAGCGTGTTCTTGGGACATTATGCACAGCAGAGTCAATTCAAACGTATGATGAGGCTGTGGCTCTGTTAAGCACACACTTCTCTGCCCCACAAAGTGCCCTCCTGCGGCGATTCATTTTTAGACAGTGTCACCAACTCCTCGGCGAGTCGGTGCATCAATACATGGCTAATTTGAGGGGGTTAGCTAGCTCGTGCAAGTTCGGTGCACTACAAGATGAGATGGTGCGTGATCAACTAATAGAGCACACAAACAACGTGAGAGTGCGTGAAAGACTGTTACTCGAGTCCGACGATCTGTCGTTGTCACAGGCAGTCAACATTGCCTTTCAAGTGGAGGCTGCAGCTGAATGTGCAGCGAAACTAGCACACACACCCAGTGACAGCGCCCTCGGCCCCGACAGCTCTGACACGGTAATGCTCGCACGATGGCAGCAACGCGCGCTACCGCGGCAACAGTGTGGAAACTGCGGATCTCGTTCACACGCTACCAGAGTGCAGAATTGCCCCGCGCGCAGCCAAGCCTGTCGCAATTGTGGAAAACAAAATCACTTTGCCAATGTCTGCCGCTCTGCCCCGGTTGCTACAAACAAACACTCTCAGTCCTCAAGCACTATAATTCACAACGTGAGCTCTGGGCCAGTAGTAGCTTTCAAGTCATGCACAATTAACCTGAATGATGTGTGCATCCCGCTGTTGTTGGATACCGGTGCCAGCATCTCACTGCTGAATGTGAACACATTCAAACACTTTTTCAGCTCCCTGCCACTCTCTGCGCCCTCCACTACCCTTTGCGGGTATGGTCATTCGAAAATTGGACTAGTGGGTTCAGTCAACCTCACTGTACGCTATGGAACAAAAGTTTTGCCAGATTTTTGTTTTCCTGTGGCACGCCAAGGAGCTAACCTGATGGGGCTGGATCTTTTCACTCACCTGGGGTTTTCTCTCTTGGACACCGGCGGGTCTGCGATTCTGCACGTCGCCTCACCGTGGCGCCAAACATGGCTAGCACTCTTCGAGGGTCTGGGCTGCCTGACTGCCTTCACCCACCAGCCCATGGTTGACTCCACCGTTTCCCCTGTCATTCAGCCACTGCGCCACATCCCGCTTGCTCTCTGTGACGGGGTCACAGCTGAACTAAAGCAGCTGCTGGAAGCCAGCATCATCGAACCAGTTGATGCCTCCCCATGGGTCTCCAACCTGGTGGTCGCAACGAAAAAGTCAGGTGGTCTACGCGTCTGTGTCGATCTTCGAGCAGTGAATAAGGCCGTAATCCCTGACAAGTATCCACTGCCCACGTCAGTGGAACTCACAGCGCAGTTCTATGGTTCCATCCTGTTCTCGAAACTGGACCTTCGACAGGGCTATCTACAGGTTCCCCTCCTCCCCAGCAGCAGGGACCTCACTGCTTTTGTGACACATGCTGGCATCTTTCGGTACACCAGGATGCCATTTGGACTTAGCTCTGCACCCAGCTGCTTCCAAAAGGTGATGTCCTCTGTGCTCGCGGGCATTCCTGGGGTGGCCATCTACCTGGATGACATCGTCATGCATGGGCTCTCGACCTCCACTCACGACGAACGCCTTCACAGAGTTTTCACAGCTCTAGCAAAACACAAGCTCACACTGAATGGCGAAAAATGTGTCTTTGCTGTTTCAGAGATCGGATTTGTGGGGTTTCGGTTATCGGCTGACGGTATATCCCCACTCCAGTCAAACGTGGATGCCATTCACAGCATCCCAGAACCCAGCTCTGCAACACAGGTTGCCTCCTTCCTTGGCATGACTGGGTACTACCTGAAGTTTTTGCCCCAGTACTCAGCCACCACAGCCCCACTGCGCCAGCTCCTGCGAAAGGATGAGCCCTGAGTGTGGTCACAAGCCTGTATGGAAGCTGTTCGCCTCCTCAAATCGCAGCTCACGTCGCCTCCAGTGTTGGCTCACTTTGACGTCGCCAGCCCCACCCTCGTCACCTGCGATGCGTCTGCTGCAGCTGTGGGGGCGGTGTTATCGCAGATACAGAATGGAGTGGAGAAACCAATCGCCTTTGCCTCCTGAGCCCTTAGCCCCACCGAACAGTACTCAGTAGGCGAGCGTGAGGTGCTGGCGTGCGTCTGGGCATGTGAGCGGTGGCATCTGTACACGTATGGCCATGCCTTCACCCTGCGAACCGATCACCAGGCTCTCACTGCCCTGCTGTCGACATCCAGCACGGGCTACAGACCACTGCGTCTACACCGCTGGTCTGACCGCCTCCGCCAATACAATTTCAGTCTCCAGTTCACACCAGGACGTGACAATGTTGTTGCAGATCTGCTCTCCCGCACTGTCTCTGCCCCAGCCCCACTCGTCGGGTCTGAACATGTGGAACAGGATATCGTCCAGATGCTGCACACGCCTCTCCAAACCACAGTCTCTCTCCAAGAGCTCAAAGAGGCCTCTGAACAGGATCCGGCCCTCTCCCAGCTGTGCACCTTCATCAGAGATGGCTGGCCTTGCAAGGTGCCTGAGGAACTGTCTGCCTACTCCAGAGTTAAAGAGGAGCTCTCCTGCTGGAATGACTCCTGTGTTGCACGTGGGCTCTGCACTGTGGTCCCAAGTGCCCTTCGTGCGTGTGTTTTATCCATGGCGCATGAGGGCCACTTGGGCATAGTGAAGCTCAAACAAAGATGCCGAGACCTAGTGCGGTGGCCAGGTATGGACAGGGAAATCGAGGCCCTGGTCAAGGACTGTGCAGCCTGCCTTGTAAGTGGCAAGACTGGCCACCAAGCTCCCCCACCCCTGCAACCCCTTGCCTGGCCCTCCCAGCCCTGGGAGCACCTGCAGCTGGACGTCTGCGGGGAGATCCATGGTGTCCCCCACCATCAACGGTTCCTAGTGGTGACCTATGACCTGCACTCAAAAATGGCCAGAGGTCACTGCCGTGGGCTCCGTCACCTCTCGGGTCATCATTGATATCCTTGAGTCCCTCTGCTCTCGCTGGGGGCATCCAAAAGCCATCACCACAGACAATGGCCCCCAAATGGTCTCTTCGGAACTCTCCTCTTACCTTGAGAGCAAGGGCACCCGTCACATTCGCACAGCGTACTACCACCCCGAGTCAAATGGGGGGGGGTGGAGCGTTTTAACCAGACACTGAAAAATGGCCTCAGAGTACACCTATCCCAGGGGTGTGCGTTTGACAAGGCCTACCTCCACACACTGCTGCACTACAGAGCCTCCCAGCATTCCACTACAGGGGTCTCACCCGCATCCCTCATGCTAGGCCGTGAGCTCATGCTGCCCCTTGGCAGGCTCCGCCCCTCGCTAGTTCAGAGCCCTGCTCCACCGGCTCAAGCCACAGTCGCTAGACAGCAGGAGAAGATGAAACTCCGCTTCGACCAGTCGAAGAGGGCCAAGGCGCCCAACATCTCAGTCTCCGATTGGGTCAGAGTCCGCAGGCCTCACCGCAATAATAAGATGGCGTCATTCTGGTCCTCCCCTCTCCAAATCAGCCGCCAACTTGGACCAGCCACTTTCTGCCTCACTGACAGCTCTCGGAGGCATGCCAGCCGCCTTCGGAAGGTGCCAGCACCCCCTGATGCGGGATTATACAGACCTAACCCCCAAGCCTTACCCCCAGAGTGGCGGGATGCACATGTGACTCAGCCAGCCAACCCCCAAGCAGATGTTGTGCCTCAGCCTGCTCCCCACCAGTCCCCACCTCGGCCTGCTCTTCACCAGTCCGCACCTCGGCCTGTTTGTACACGTTCTCGCCCTGGCCACCTACAGGACTTTGTCACTACATTTCATGTTTGAAATTCTGTGAGGGGGGAGGAAATGTTATGTCTGACATTGGTGATAGGTACTCGATTGCCTTGGCCTGAGCACATGGAGTTTGATAGTGCTGTTATCACTGTATTGTGTATAGGTATTCGATTGCTTGTGCCTGGAAGTGTGTGTGGCAGCCATTATAAAAGCAACATGAACTGAACTCTGCTGACGGTCTCTGGATAATCTTTGCAAATGCAACACCATCATACGCCCACTCAGATGCTTCTGGATGGGAGGATTGTGGTGTATGTAACCGTTCCACCTTTAAGAGAACTATTTTAAGAGTTGCACTACTTTATCTTGGCTGCTGTATACTGTAATACCGGTGGTGACCACACCGGTATATAAGTGCTGTGTAATGATTTATTGGGCAGTTTAGCCCTGACCTTCGACTAGTAAAGACCTGTTAAAATTTACTCTTGTGGTCTGTGTAGTAATTCTCACTATAACACACAGACTTAACAGTGGCGACGAGTACGATCTTACCCTGCGGCAGAGATACATCCAAGGCAGTTTAACGGGCGTTCAGAGGAGGCATCCGCCCTCATCATCCTGCTGAGAAAAGACGCGGGTTTGAAGAGCAAAGGAAGAATCCTGACACGAAGCCTTCCATCAGCAACAGGCAGTGATCATCCCTTCTATCAATGTGGTGGGTAAGCCGATCAGCGACGAGCAGCAAGTCGGCCACGTTGGCTGTGAAGTAGGGGAGGGAAAAATGGAGGATATAAGGGCGGAGAACTCGACCACGGCCGGGGAAAAGAGCCGGACAGAAGTCGGGGCCAGAGGTGCTGAGACTGGGGCAGCGTAAGGCACGGGAGCCGCGGTGAATGCAAACGCAGCCGGTGTAAAAGACCGGGCTGCAAGCGGGCTGGGAGACGCAACAGCGTCGAGAGAGAGCTCGACCGCGACTGGGGAAAAAGGCCGGGCAGCTACCGAGGCCGTGAGGCGCGGGATAAAAAATTTTAAAAAACCGCGGAGAACTCAGCCGCAGCCGGGGGGAAAGGACCGGACTGCAAGAGGGGCTGGGAGGTACGATTTGAGAACCGCTGGGGAGGGCGAACGCAGCAATACGGCAATCACCATTACAGCCAGCGGGGGAGAAAGGCAAACGCGGGAAGCCGCCATTTTCGTTGGCGGGGGAAGAAGACAAGCGCGGGAAACCGCCATTTAAAAAAAAAAAATTAAAGAAAAATTTCTTTTTGTTTCTCAAGAAGATTGCGAGGATGCCTAAGCGTGGTAACATCAACGATTTCGATCCTGATGTTGAAGATTGGGCCATGTATGTAGAACGCATAGAGATTTATTGTAAGGCAAATAAAATATCCGATGAAGATAAAGCACTAACCTTACTAAACTCAATGGGTGCGAAGGCATACGGGCTATTGAAGCATCTTCTATCAGCAGCTAAACCGGCGGATCAGGCTTTCGCTAATATTGTTGCTGTCCTGAGAAATCATTTGAACCCCACACCACTGATGTTAGCGGAACTATTTAAATTTTATGTGAGAACGCAACTGAAAGAGGAAAGCAACGCGGAGTATTTAATTGAACTGCGTAAGCTAGCGAAATACTGTCAGTTTGGGGAAAGACTGACAGAGGCACTGAGAGACAAATTCGTGTGTGGATTGTCGAAAGAAGGAACACAAAAGCGGCTGCTTGAAGAGAATGATCTTACACTTGATAAGGCTGTCACTATTGCAGCATCGCACGAAGCCGCAGCGAGAGGCACTGCGGAAATGCAGCTGAAGGCAGCGGTACTCAGCGTAGATCAAATGGCTTTGGGTACAACGAAATGTTATCGTTGTGGAAAGACAACACACGATCAGAACCAATGCTGGTTTAAAAACCAGGAATGTAGAAAATGTGGCAAGCTTGGTCACATAGCTAAAGTATGCCGGTCAGGAAAGAAGACCAGCAACAAAAAGTCACCGCAGGAAAAGTGCAGAAAGGTACATAAGGTGGCTGAGAAGAGTTCGGATGAACAGAATTCGGATTCAGACTCCAACAGCAAGGAACTGGGTAGTCTGAGAATTCACAATGTGAGTAAGGAAGCTGACCTACAAACTATCTGGGTCACACTGCAGATAGCAGGAGTCCAAGTGAAGATGGAATTGGACACCGGATCGGCGTTGACGGTCATGAATAAGCAAGATTACAAAAGGTTATTCACACATATTCCCCTACGGGATACGGAGATAGTATTGCAGACATACACGGGGCAAAGAGTATACCCCATCGGAAAGATAAAAGTCAAGGTGATACACAAGGGCAAAGAACACCAAGGAATGGACTTATATGTACTACCTGAGGGAGGTCCACCACTTCTGGGATGGGAGTGGATCAGGAAAATAAATATGGACTGGCACTCCCTAAAAGCAATAACGGTAGATTCCGGAAAAAAAGATGTCAAACCTGAACGATTGTCCAGAATATTGGATGAGGCTAAAGAGGTGTTCCAACAGGGACTGGGAACACTGAGAGGAATTAAGGCAAAAATCAAGATTGCAGAACATGCAAACCCAAAATTTTTCAAAGCCAGACCGGTACCTTATGCGATACGACCTGCTGTGGAAGCTGAGCTGGAAGGGCTAGAACGTTCAGGAGTACTGTCTAAGGTGGACTGGAGTGAGTGGGCCATGCCCATTGTTCCCGTCATGAAGCGTTCATCGAGTAACAAGCCAGGGGAACCGGGGAAGGTCCGCATCTGTGGAGACTTCCAGATCACAGTTAATCCGGTGCTTCACACGGTGCAATATCCGCTTCCGCGGATTGAGGATATCCTTGCTTCATTGTCTGGCGGGAAACACTTCACCAAGATAGACCTGGCACAAGCGTACTTACAGATGGAAGTTGAGGAAGAGTCGCGCCAGTATCTCACAATCAACACGCACAGAGGCTTGTATCGATATAATAGACTGGTTTTTGGAGTGGCTTCGGCTCCAGCAATTTGGCAGAGGGCCATGGAGCAGGTATTACAGGGAATTCCAAGCACTCAATGTTACTTGGACGATATCCTGATTACAGGAGATGACGATGAGGAACACCTTGCAAATTTGAAACTGGTGCTCAACAGATTGAAGGAATATGGACTTCGAGTTAATCGCCAGAAATGTGAGTTCTTTCAGAAACGGATCTCGTACTGTGGTCATGTCATTGACCAGGAGGGGCTGCACAAGTCACCTGACAAGATTGAAGCTGTTGTGAAGGCTCCCGCTCCGGAAAATGTATCCCAGTTGAGGTCGCTCCTAGGGTTGATTAACTATTACCATAAGTTTCTGCCAAATCTATCCACGGTGCTGCACCCGCTGAATGCTCTTTTGCAGAAAGAAGTACCATGGAAGTGGAGCGAGGACTGTAAGAAGGCCTTTCGCAAAAGCAAGGCATTGATCACCTCAGAGGAAGTGTTGGCTCACTTCAACCCAACGCTACCTATTCATTTAGCTTGTGATGCTTCTCCTTATGGTATTGGAGCAGTACTCTCACACAAGTTGCCAAATGGCTTGGAAAGGCCAGTCGCATTTGCATCCAGATCATTGACCTCCGCTGAGCGCAACTATGCTCAGATAGATAGGGAGGCTCTCAGCCTGGTGTGGGGAGTAAAGAAGTTTAATCATTACCTGCAGGGCCTGAAGTTTACACTGCTGACAGACCACCAGCCGTTGGTATCCATATTCAACCCTAAAAAGGGCGTTCCCATTATGACAGTGCAAAGGCTACAGAGGTGGTCCCTTTTACTAGGGGCACACCAATATGACATAGAATACAAAGGATCAAAACAGCATGGGAATGCTGACGGTTTATCGCGCCTACCGTTGCCAACAGTAGAAGAGGCGCCTACAGTGGACCCAGTGGAGATGTTCCACTCAACCATAGTGGAATGTCTACCAGTAACAAATTCTACCATTGAAAAGGAAACGAGAAATGACCCGACTCTCTCACGAGTCTACGATTTAACGGTGAAGGGATGGGAGCACATGGCGAACCACTGTTGCCAGCATTCTCGCAAAGAAGAGAACAGCTGTCAGTGTGCCGAGGAACCTTGATGTGTGGATCCAGAGTGGCGATTCCACCCAAACTCCAGTATAAAGTGCTAAAGGAGCTTCACGAGGGGCATCTGGGTGGAGTGAAAATGAAGAACCTAGCCAGAGCGTTTGTGTGGTGGCCAGGTATCGATGGAGACATCGAAGAAATGACCAAGAGCTGCCTAGGATGCCAGAAGGTCCAAAACGCCCCACCACAAGCCCCTCTACATCCATGGGAGTGGCCCTCATCTCCATGGCAAAGGGTACATATTGACTTTGCTGGTCCATTTATGGACTCAATGTTCTTAATCGTGGTGGATGCACTCTCCAAGTGGCCGGAGGTAATAAAGATGTCCTCCACCACCACGGAAAAAACCATCACAGTATTAAGGACCATATTTGCCAGGAATGGGCTGCTGGAACAGATCTGTTCTGATAATGGACCGCAATTTGTGTCCGAAGAATTCAGGAAGTTCTTAAAAAACAATGGGGTTAAGCACTACACGTCCGCCCCATACCATCCTGCCAACAATGGATTAGCTGAAAGGTTTGTCCAGACCTTCAAGAAGGCCATAAAGGCCATGGTTAATGAAGACATAAATCTACAACATAAGGTAGATAACTTCTTGTTTGTGTACAGGAATGCAACACGTGGTTACAAACCAAACTCCCGCCATGATGTTTTTCAATAGAAGACTAAGATGCCGGCTGGATTTGATCAAGCCAAACATCAGAAGGGACGTAGAGAACCGGCTATTTCAAGGCATGAATGAAAGGCCAACTAGAACCTTCCAGATAGGTCAACAAGTTTTGGCCCGAGACTACCGTACCGAGAAATGGCAGCCTGGAACTATTTGCACACGACTAGGACCGCTGATGTATACCGTGGACATTGGTGAAAGCATAATAAGGCGCCACGCTGACCAGATCATAGAGTCATCCGAAAAGGGACAACCTACACCACAACTCTATACGCCTAATGATGAAGCAGAGATACCCATAGTATCTACCTCCGATCCGGTGATACTGGAACCAGATGAACCCGACACTGGCATTCAAGCCGAATCGACCTTGCCAAAAGAACCTACTACACCACCGGAAACTACTACACCACCGAGGCGTTATCCAGACCGAGTCAGGAGGCCCCCTCAGAGACTGAATCTGTGAACTGTTTTTACATGAAGTTGTGTATATATGTTATTATGTTATGTTTAATGGGGAATATATACTGTTAAGCTAAAAAGGGAGGATTGTGGTGTATGTAACCGTTCCACCTTTAAGAGAACTATTTTAAGAGTTGCACTACTTTATCTTGGCTGCTGTATACTGTAATACCGGTGGTGACCACACTGGTATATAAGTGCTGTGTAATGATTTATTGGGCAGTTTAGCCCTGACCTTCGACTAGTAAAGACCTGTTAAAATTTACTCTTGTGGTCTGTGTAGTAAATCTCACTATAACACACAGACTTAACAAGGATAAAGGATGGCACGGTGAGCAGTGCATGCATTGCTCGCTGGACTTTATTGCTCTCTCAGATGAATTTGAGTGTGAAAGGCCTCTGTGAGCCCAAGTTCGCTGCAAATTTGATCTACCCAGGGCTGGCCCACAAATGTTCTGTTGAATGGGTATGGGATGTAGACATAGGGTTTCGGGCTGGGATCCATCCCACAGGCCGCGAGATCTATGTAGACGGGTCCAGTACAGTGGTGGCCGGGGAGCGACTCACTGGATGCGGGATTTTTGACCCAAAGGCAGGAATTGCCAAGGCCATTAAAATTCCGAGCACCATGAGTGCCCAGCATGCTGAACTATCGGCAGTGGTGTATGTGGTTACCTACCCCGAAGAGTTCCCTACACCCTACATGATTTGCTCAGACAGCATGTTCACTTGCAATTCGTGTACAGAATATTTAGCCATTTGGTCTCATCGCGGGTTCACATCTGCAGATGGGAAACCCCTAGCAACCAAGCCATTGTTGCGACAGATCATAACATCGATAGGAACCCAGGGGGATTTCTATATCCACAAAGTTAAGGCCCATTCTAAGACAGAACCCCATGTGGAGGGCAATCAGCAGGCCGATGTGCTGGCCAAAGAGGGTGCTCGAACGGGCATGTTTTGGGATCCATATGGGTCAAGTCTGGTAGCAGCGATCAGAGACAGAGGTGGGACCCAAGGGAGAGCAGGGGTAGCATTGGCCCCGGACCTAAAGATGGTCCAGGCACGGGATCCCACCCTAAAGACTGTTCTGGAGATGCTGGCTAAGGGAGATAAGGTAGAGGGTGCATACGGAGTGGCAGGTATTACGGTAAAGGAAGGGATGGTACTCACAGGGGAACAGTGGGTAGTTCCGCAGCAGCACTGGAGAGAATTCCTTCATTTGGCCCACGAGGGTCCAGGAGCGGGGCACCCCGGGCCAGAAACCACCTGGCAACGGGTGGAACAGGCAGGGTCGTGGCCGCAACTGAGGGAGGATGTCCGCGACTTCTGCGCTGTGGTGTATGTGCCTTTAAGAGCAATTATGGTGTATGTGCCTTTAAGAGCCCCAGGTGTGCGTAATGCCGGTAATTGCCACTTGGGCTATATAAGCCTGTGTATTGTGTATATCCTTTAGAAACCCCCCCCCAGACTTGCTTAGTAAATACCTATGAACCAACTCCTGTCTTCAGTGTCTTTATCTACACACGGACACTACAGTGGCGACGAAGTGGAAACGGACTTACCTGCAATTCGGCAGCACCTCAAGGACATCGATTCCTCCAGCGTCCAGAAGACTCAAGGAAGTAAGAGAAACTGTGGTTTCACCAGCTGGCCAAGCTGGTGACAGGTACTGCGCTAATCCTTCCTGGGCGTCAGGCTGGAGCTCCAGCGGCGGGCTCTACAGCTGAGACAGGCAGCGAAATCGGAGGCAAGCAATAACGGACTGGGAGGGTGCACTCGAGAGACGGCCGGCGCGGCAAGCAGGTCAGCGTTTAGACCTCCTTCGGGAACGAGTCTCCAACAGTGAATAAACTGAAACCACAGTAAAACAGCGTTGTTATCGGTAGCAGCGGCGGGAAAGCGCGGGAAGCGCCATATCGTTGCTACAGAGAGGAAAAAGAAAAAAAAGCACGGGAAGCGCCATATCTTTTCTGAAATGCCTAAATCTGGTAATAGTGAGGCTTTTGATGGCGAAATAGAAGATTGGGCCACATACGTGGAAAGAGTAGAGGTTTATTGCACTGCAAATGGAATAACAGATGAAAAAAAAGCTTCAGTACTTCTGAACTTAATGAGCGCGAAGACATACGGGCTGTTACGAAATTTAATCACTCCAGCCAAACCAAAGGACAAGACTTATAAAGAAATTGTTGATACCCTGCAGGAGCATTTAAACCCAACACCGCTGCTGATAGCGGAACGATTCAAGTTCTTCAAGAGAAATCAACACAAGAATGAAAGTAACGCTGATTACCTAACCGAATTAAGAAAGCTATCAAAGTACTGCCAATTCGGAGCAGGACTATCGGATTATCTTTGAGACAAATTTGTTTGCGGTCTCTTAAGTGAAGGAACACAAAAAAGACTGCTTTCTGAAAAAGATTTAACATTGGACAAAGCTTTCAGTATGGCTGTATCATACGAAGCAGCAGCAAAAGGAGCTGCAGAGATACAACAAAAGACACAGGACTTCGGCACCCATAAAATGACACAGGAGTTCGGAAGATGTTATCGCTGCGGCAGATCCACCCATAACCAGAGGGACTGCTGGTTCAAGGGCAAAGCATGCAGGCAATGTGGTAAGATTGGACACATTGCACAGGTATGCCAATCTGGACAAAATAAATCCACTGACAGAAAACAAAAAATCAATAAAGAAAAGCACAGGAAGGTAAAAATGATGACAGACAACAGCTCCGAAGACCAGAATAGCGATAGCGACTCCGGAAACAAGAGACTAAGCTGTCTCAAATTACATAATGTACTTGCCAAAGAGGATTACCAAACCATTTGGGTTACCCTCACAATAGCAGGGTCCCCAGTTAAAATGGAGCTAGATACAGGATCAGCTCTAACCGTAATAAATCGACGAGATTACGAGAGGCTATTTTCGCATATACCTCTAAAAGACACATCCATTATCTTAAAAACATATACGGGGCAGAAAGTATACCCCAAAGGAAAAATAAGGGTGCCTGTGGTATACAACGGCAAAGAAATACAAAAGTTGTATTTATACATTCTACAAGATGGTGGTCCACCGTTGTTGGGACGTGAATGGATAAGGAAGATACGTTTAGACTGGCACTCCATTCAGGCACTGACGGTGACCAGTAAGGAAAAAAACAATGATGACATCATACTTGAACGATTAAAAGACATCTTGGCCAACGCCAAAGAAGTGTTTCAAGAGAAACTAGGAACCTTGAAAGGCATCACCGCCTCAATAAAAGTGGAAGATACAGCAATTCCAAAAAATTTTAAGGCAAGACCGGTGCCATACGCAATACGTCTGGCAGTCGAGGCAGAGCTGAAGAATTTGGAAAAGGCAGGCGTATTATCCAAAATAGATTGGAGCGAATGGGCAACACCCATCGTTCCAGTCATGAAAAAAACATTGAAAAATAACTCTGAGGAACAGAAAAAAATTTGCATCTGTGGAGACTTTAAGGTGACTGTAAACCCGGTCCTTCACACGGTACAGTATCCTCTTCCGAGGATAGAAGATATTTTCGCCTCACTATCCGGAGGGAAACGTTTCACAAAAATTGACTTGGCACAGGCATATCTACAGATGGAGGTTGAGGATGTTAAGTATGTGTATTGTATTGAACAATTAACACAAAGACTTAAACGTATAACTCAAACAGGTCTTTACTGGTTGGAGGTAGGGACTATACATAGGTCTTTACTTCATGCCCACAGGCGGGAACTGAGGGGGATCAGTACCCACAGTACTATTTATACCCCTATGGCCAGGAGTGGTACTGCGTATCACTACGCCCAACAAGTAGTGCAGTCCTGTCCATAGGTTCAAAGTAGCACACATATTACATACACAACATTCCTCCCTTCCTAGCTTTACAGTCATCTCCCCATTTAACATAACGTAATAACATATATACATATATAACTTCAGGTTTACATAACAGAATAACATAGATACATAGATAACTTCATGTCAAAAACAGATCACAGATTCAGTCTCTGCGGAAAACAGTTCACAGATTCAATCTCTGTGGTGTAGTCGGTTCACGTTGCTAGAGTGACTCATTCAATAGTCCTTCCATGGATTTAACAGTTTGAACTTCCGAACTGAATTGGCTCCGTTCGGAGGGACCACGTGTGTGATCTGGTAGAGGTGATAATGGTTCAGATGGGTCATCTTCTGTTTTTACTTTTCCTTTTCTGCTTCTTGGAGACTCTCTGGGCTCCATTGTCAGCTGCCACAGCTGCCAGCTGCATGCGCAGTTCCTCCTTCTCTTCCTCCTGTTTCCGTCGTAGAGCCAGCTTCTCCCGATGTTCCGTAGACTTTTGGTGCTCCTCCATGATTTCTGCACTTTGGGAGTCGAAGTTACAAGCTGGGCAGGACAGGACATCGTAATGTTCGGTGTCGTCCTGAGCTAGACCAGTGAGAGGGTCGTCTATTTCCTCCATACCTAGCTGGACGTTAGCCAGCTCTTGTTCCAAATCCAGACATCTTTCCTGAAGAGACTTCTTCATGTGTACCTCTGCATCCAGCTTTTTCTGGGCTTTCAGCAAGTCGTTTACTAGTGACCTCATTTGTGATTTTAATACTTCAACTTCCTTTGGAGATTGATTGATCGGACTATGCAATCCCTCTACCGGAGCAGCTGTTTCAGCGGTCTGTTGTTCTACGTTGATGTGAGTCAGCGTACTTTTGGCATCCAAGGGCTGCTCTGTTGCAGTCATCTCAGTCTGTGTTGCCACCTCAGCTCTTCCAATAACCTTTGAGAGCTCCGAACCCCTTTCGTTTGAATATTGAAGTTCATGTTCAAGTTTTTCCCATTTCAGAGTCCTGTCCTTCAGCATATGCAGGAGTTGGCTGACCGTTAACTCCTCTGACATCAGACGTTTTGTGTGCTCCTGCTCCATTTTCTCCATCAGCTGCTTCTGTTGTCTTTCCAGATTCTCCAACTCTATATCAAAGAACTCTTTCGTTGCATTCAACTCTTGCTCAAAACGGCGAAGCATTTGTTCTAATTGCTGTTGTAGTTTGAAATGGAGTTGAGTTCGAGCCCGGTGTCCCTCAGAAATGGGCACATCAGTAGACTTGCCAGACTCAGAATCCACAGTTAAACTATGTTGTTGTTGCTCAGTGGAATTCTGTGCTGAAACTTTGTCTTTTGCACCTGAGTTGGGCTTACCATCATCCGTTCCAGAGTCTGGGCCGACTATCTTCACCGAGTTCTCACTCGTTATTGTTTGTAGGAAATGCCAGTCCATATTCATTTTCCTAATCCACTCCCGTCCTAGTAGTGGAGGACCTCCTTCAGATATCACATATAAGTCCATTATTTGACTGTCTTCGCCCTTGTGGGCCACTGCAACCTCTATTTTCCCGATGGGGTACACTCTTTGCCCCGTGTATGTTTTCAATATAATCCCCGTATCCTGTAGGGGAATATGTTGGAATAACTTTCCGTAATCTTTCTTATTTATGACCGTCAATGCCGATCCAGTGTCCAATTCCAGTTTTACTTGGACTCCTTCTATCTGAAGAGTGACCCAAATTGTCTGGAGGTCTGCACCCTTACCAGCGTTGAGTACTCTTAAGCTAGCCAGTTCATTACAGCTTAAGCTAGCCAGTTCATTACTGCTAGCGTCTGAATCGGACTCCTGTTCGGTCACCTTGTGTACCTTTGCGTATTTTCCTTGCGGTGACTTCTTGTTGCTGGTCTTCTTCCCTGACCTGCATACTCTAGCTATATGTCCAAGCCTACCACAAGTTCTACATTCTTGGTTTTTAAACCAACACTGGTTCTGATCATGCGTTGTCTTTCCACAACGATAACATTTGCCAGAACTCACACCCAATTTGTGTGCACTGAGCTCCGGTGACCGTAGCTGCATTACTGCCGTGCCTCTCGCTGCGGCTTCGTGTGCTGCTGCCATAGTGACCGCCTTCTCAAGCGTCAGCTCATTCTCCTCGAGCAGTCGCTTTTGTGTATCCTGTTTAAATAAACCACACACAAATTTGTCTCGTAGTGCATCTGTCAATCCCGTTCCAAACTGGCAATATTTCGCTAATTTACGCAATTCCAGCAAATATTCAGCATTGCTTTCATGCTGTAGCTGCCTTCTGTCGTAAAATTTAAATCGTTCCGCTAGCATCAGCGGCGTGGGGTTTAGATGATCTTTCAGGACAGTAACAATCTCATCGAACGTCTTATCCGCCGGTTCATCTGGTGATAACAGGTGTTTCAATTGCCCGTACGTCTTCGCACCCATTAAATTTAATAATGTTAGAGCTTTATCTTGGTCACGAATTTTATTGGCCTTACAATAATTTTTTACTCTTTCAACATATATGGCCCAATCTTCGAGGTCACTATCAAAGGTGCTAATATTCCCGTGTTTAGGCATTGTAGATTTGCAATTTCTCAGATTTTATTTTCTTTACTTGTTATCAAAGATGGCGGCTTCCCGCTCTTGCCGTCGTCCTCCGCCCACAAAATGGCGGTTTTCCCGCGCTTGGCGGTCTTCACCCGTCCCCCGACGCCGTCTCCCTTCAGCCCTCAAGTGCGGCCCTTATCTTCGCCGCGATCGATAGCCCGCGCTGTGCACCGCGACTCTCGCACCTTGAGCTTCTGCAGCCGCCGCGCCTTTCAGTCCGAGTGCGGCTCTTATCTTTGGTCCCGATCGCTGGCCCGGCTGCGCCCCTCACTTCAAAGCGGCCCGGCCCTTATCTGCCGATCGCTATCGCCCTACCTCTCTCTCTTCCCCAGTCCTGTCTTTACTCCGGTTCACAAGCTGATGGAGGCTTCAGGGTCCTAATGCCTGTCTCTTCCAGTCGCTGGAAGCTGTCAGGATTTCTGCTGCCCTTCAGTTTTGAGTGGGGTGTTGAGGATTGAAACCTCTCTTCAACGTCCTGTCTTTGGACGAAGCCGCCTGGAATAACTGCCGCAGGGTAAGAGCCTGACTCGTCGCCAGTGTTAAGTATGTGTATTGTATTGAACAATTAACACAAAGACTTAAACGTATAACTCAAACAGGTCTTTACTGGTTGGAGGTAGGGACTATACATAGGTCTTTACTTCATGCCCACAGGCGGGAACTGAGGGGGATCAGTACCCACAGTACTATTTATACCCCTATGGCCAGGAGTGGTACTGCGTATCACTACGCCCAACAAGTAGTGCAGTCCTGTCCATAGGTTCAAAGTAGCACACATATTACATACACAACAGAGGAGACCTCTAAAAAGTATCTCACAATAAACACACACAAAGGCCTGTACCAGTACAATCGACTGGTTTTTGGAATAGCATCAGCTCCAGCTATCTGGCAAAGAGCTATGGAGCAAGTCCTGCAAGGGATCCCGGGGACTCAATGCTACCTAGACGACATCCTTATAACAGGAGAAAACGACAACGAGCACCTTGCCAATTTGGAGCAGGTGCTCACTAGGCTGAAAGAACGGGGCCTACGAGCAAATCGCCCCAAGTGCGAATTTTTCCAAAATCAGATATCATATTGTGGCCACATAATTAATAAGGAAGGGTTGCATAAGTCACCTGAAAAAATTGAAGCAGTTATAAAAGCCCCAGCACCTGAAAATGTTTCACAATTAAGGTCATTCCTGGGATTAATAAATTACTATCATAAATTTTTACCGAACTTATCAACTATTCTACACCCTCTTAATGATCTTCTACAGACAGGAGTGATTTGGAAATGGAACGAAGACTGTAAACGTGCCTTCCATAAATGTAAAGACTTAATCACATCCGAGAAAATTTTGGCTCATTACAACCCATCACTACCAATCAGACTGGCGTGCGATGCATCCCCTTACGGCATAGGAGCGGTATTGTCCCATAGATTCCCTGATGGCTCGGAACGGCCGATAGCTTTTGCATCACGCTCATTGAACTCAGCTGAGCGTAACTATGCCCAGATAGACAGGGAAGCACTCAGCCTGGTATGGGGAGCGAAGAAATTCAACCATTACCTACATGGACAAAAATTTACCTTGCTGACTGACCATCAACCCCTCATCTCCATATTCAACCCTAAAAAATGTGTCCCCATTATGACGGCACAAAGACTACAGAGGTGGTCCCTTTTTCTAGGGGCACACCAATACAACATTGAATACAAAGGGTCAAAACAGCATGGGAATGCTGACGGTTTATCACGCCTACCGTTGCCAACGATAGAAGAGGCACCTACAGTAGACCCAGTAGAGATATTCCACTCTACCATAGTGGAATGTCTACCGGTGACAAATTCTGCCATTGAAAGGGAGTCAAGAAATGACCCTACTCTCTCACGGGTCTACGATTTAACAGTGAAGGGATGGCCAGCACATGGCGAACCACTGTTGCCAGCATTCTCGCAAAGAAGAGAACAGCTGTCAGTGTGCCGAGGAACCTTGATGTGTGGATCCAGAGTGGTGATTCCACCCAAACTCCAGGATAAAGTGCTAAAGGAGCTTCACGAGGGGCATCTGGGTGGAGTGAAAATGAAGAACCTAGCTAGGGCGTTTGTATGGTGGCCAGGTATCGATGGAGACATCGAAGACATGACCAAGAGCTGCCTAGGATGCCAGAAGGTCCAAAATGCTCCGCCACAGGCCCCTCTACATCCATGGGAGTGGCCCTCATCTCCCTGGCAAAGGGTGCACATCGACTTTGCTGGTCCATTTTTGGACTCAATGTTCTTAATCGCAGTTGATGCACACTCCAAGTGGCCGGAGGTAATAAAGATGTCCTCCACCACCACGGAAAAAACCATCACAGTATTAAGGACCATATTTGCCAGGAATGGGCTGCCGGAGCAGATATGTTCTGATAATGGACCGCAATTTGTGTCCGAAGAATTCAGAAAGTTCTTAAAGAACAATGGGGTAAAGCACTACACGTCCGCCCCATACCATCCCGCCACCAATGGATTGGCTGAAAGGTTTGTCCAGACCTTCAAGAAGGCCATCAAGGCCATGGGTAATGAAGACATAAAACTTCAGCACAAGGTGGATAACTTCTTATTTGCATATAGGAATGCAACGCATATGGTTACTAACCAAACTCCCGCCATGATGTTCTACAATAGAAACCTAAGATGCCGGCTGGATTTGGTCAAGCCCAACATCCGAAGGGACGTGGAGAACCAGCAGTTTCAGGGCATGAATGAAAGGCCAACTAGGGCCTTCCAGATAGGCCAACCGGTTTTGGCCCAGGACTACCGTACCGAGAAATGGCAGCCTGGAACTATCTGCACACGATTAGGACCACTGATGTATACCGTGGACATCGGAGACAGCATAATAAGGCGCCATGCTGACCAAATCATCAAGTCATCCGAAAAGGGACAACCTACACCACCACTCTATACACCTAACGATGAAGTAGAGATACCCATATCTACCTCCGATCCGGTGATACTGGAGCCCAATGAACCCGACACTGGCCTTCAAGCCGAATCAGCCTTGCCAGAAGAACCTACTACACCACCAGAAACTACTACACCCCCGAGGCGTTATCCGGACCGACTCAGGAAGCCTCCTGAGAGACTAACTTATAATTAATTAATACAGCAATGTATATTATTTTGCATATAACATGTAATTAATAATTACTTAAAATATGATGTACTAGTTAGCTAGAAGGGGAGGAATTGTTGTGTATGTGCCTTTAAGAGCAATTATGGTGTATGTGCCTTTAAGAGCCCCAGGTGTGCGTAATGCCGGTAATTGCCACTTGGGCTATATAAGCCTGTGTATTGTGTATATCCTTTAGAAACTCCCCCCCCCCCAGACTTGCTTAGTAAATACCTATGAACCAACTCCTGTCTTCAGTGTCTTTATCTACACACGGACACTACATGCGCGGATTGCTTGGTGTATGCTGCAAACAACCCTGACCCCCAGAAAAGGAAGGTATCATGGGACACACTAGGAGAGTGGAGAGACCATGGCAGTCCATACAGGTTGATTATATCGGACCGCTGCCCACCACACAGGGGGGTTACAAGTACTGCCTGGTCCTGGTGGATGTGTTCTCTAAATGGGTAGAAGCCTTCCCATGCTGAACAGCCACAGCTTTGGGGACAGCAAGGATTCTAGTGAGAGAAGTGTTCTCTAGGTGGTGGCTACCACAGTATGTGGAGTCCGATCAGGGGAGTCACTTCACAGGGGCAGTCATGCAGGCGACTCTGAAGATGCTAGGTGTAGAGGGTAAATGGCACATCGCACACAACCCACAGTCATCGGGGATTGTGGAGCGGATGAATAGGACCATCAAGGAAAGGTTACGGAAGGAGACGGGAGACTCGCCTAGAAAATGGGCGGAGGTCTTGCCGTTAGTTCTGATGGGGGTCCAAGCCAGCCCGTCTAGAAGCACAGGGTATTCACCGCATGAGCTCATGACTGGCAGGGTCATGAGAACGCCCAGCCATGTACTGGATCCGGTTCTCACGGAAGGTCAGTTGAGAGAGGTGAACCTGGACAAGTTTGTTAAGAATTTGCTTGAGCATCTCAGACAGATCCATTGGCAGGTTGCCAGTAACATCGTAGAAATCGTTTATTGCTTGAGCCTCAGAGGCACCATGAGTGGAAGGTCGGAGATCAAGTAATGGTTAGAAACTTCGCCAGGGTAGGGACTTTTGAACCGCTATACATGGGACCATACAATATCGTGGATAGGGCGAGTCCAATGCTATATGTGGTCAAAATGCCCCGATGCACTAAGTGGTTCCATATCAATCAGTGCAAGCTTTTCAACCCTGGGGAAAGAGCTGATAAGAGGAGGAAACAACAGGGAGTGGTGAGCCCACAGATGGACCAGTCGTTCCGCCTGTCAGGGCAGGAGTGAGAAGAAGTGCCAGGATCCCACGGCCAAGGGTGCCGTGGACGCCTCCTTACACACCGGTGAACGAAGGAAACCGGAGTCGTAAGAGGCCCAGGGTCGAGGAGACCTAGTGTGGCCACCCGAAGACGGGTGGCGCTGTACATAACTTCTTTCTCTCCTGTCTGTTGCCTTAGCTTGTCTGTATAGTTTGGATTTACGTGTATGCTGTGGATACCAAATGTAATCGTGTGTAGCTGCGTCTGGAAAGGTGAGGCATCACCCAAGGACAACGTTGCATTCTGTGTGTTTTCAGGGAACGCCTAAGAACAAGCTGAAGTCAGCCATGGTAGTCCTGATCGTCATGATTGAAGCCAGCACGAGTCACAGGGGCGACATCGAGGAATCGGTTATCTTCGGCTGCACCGACGGAGATGGACCGACCATGACCACTGGAGGTGGCTCGAAGAATGGGGCGAGCGTCTATCTTCACGAGGGAAGATGGCCTGGATGGCTGGGGTCGAATTCCAACCGGTATTCCAGCCATGATAAGTTCACCTATGGTGAAGTGTTCATCCCATGCCCGAGAATAGGGGTTACCACCTCCCGGGTTAGGGTAACAGAGGGTAAACGGGTGTGCCTTAGCTGTAGGGGACACATTCCACTGGGAAGGTGGTGGTGGCTCAGGAAACTGAGGACGGATACAGGGGACCAGACAGCTGACTGGGAAAGACTAAGTAATGGTACGTACCGGACGATCACGGGTTCTCAGGGAGGAGTGAATGTGTGTTGGGATAAGTGGTGGGAATCCGAGGAAGGGATTTATGTGCATATGTGGGGGTCGGAAAAGATCTGCCCAGCGGGTGTGTCGATTGCGTTTAGCAGGCGATGGCAGGATGCCGGGGGTGGGATCGGTTGGGATCGGAGTGTGGACTCCTGTGTGATCCCAAAACCCCTGAACACCATCAACGCCACAGAGCTCATCTCATACACCAGGAAGCCCCCGCCAAGAGCCCCGACGGTACAGACGACTGTAGATGGGTGTCCCACCACCACTAGGGGTCCAGGGAATGGGTTGGTGTTAATCCCTACTGACAAAGTGTTGTTTCAGAACATGCACTACGCCGTGGCATCCGTGATCCTGAACCTGACTGAAGTCCATCTGCTTGTGTAGTGTCCAAGGAAGACAGAGAAGCTTTATGAAGCTCTGTTAAAAGCGATGTTTCAGAAATTTTATGAACTGGACTATGGAAATGTAGAGAAAGAACAGCTTTATAATCTGAATGTTGGGGATAGTGTGGGGCACGGGAGGCAGAGAAGAGGGACCTGGAATGATTTTGGGTACCCGATTCCTTTTCTGCTGGAACACCTCACTGAGTTAATAAAGACCGTTGAGCTCTCCCAGAAACATTTTTACACTTTAGAGCAAAAGATAGTAGAAGTGGGGGAGGCGATCAAGGGGATTGTCTCGCCACCATGGTGGGACATCGGTCTGAGTATAGAGATTCCTCCCTGGATCCGCATCTGTTCCCATGCATTAGGTATCATACAATTGTTGCTTGTAAGCTACTTGTTTTACACCAGCTGCAGGCGATGGAGCCAGATGCTCCAAGCGCGGTGGCAAGGGGTGTCAGTTCGATCCGGAAAGGTGTAATTGATTTATGTTGATGATGGTTTCTCCCTGCCAAAACTTGTAATGTACCAAAGTTCTGTAAGCAAGTGTATTGTATTCTGGTTATAGTTTTACACTCTGTATTGCGCGATGTGCGCTGTTGCATTTTTGTAATGTGTTTACCACCTGTCAATGCTGTACTGTGTGATGTGCGCGGTGACGTTTTGGTAACATCCTGTGGATCTTATTAATGTTCTGTATTTTAACTTGAAGTTTGTGGGTGGGAATTGGAACCCAGCCGTTTGAATGTGTTAAGAAGCCGTTTCGCTGATGTTTTGACTCGATAGAAGGGAATTATGACAGGCAGTAAGGGGTAGAGTTCTGGGGTTTAAAATGTAAAATCAGGGAAACAGCTTCACTTGTGGGAGACTTTGGCTTTTGCGCTCTCGTCGAGTCATGCTTTGTCGAAAGAAAAGCATCTAACAGGTGAATGAAGAGATTGCAAAGTCTCTGTTTGAAGAATGGACTCAGTCGAGAATATTTTTGTGGACTTTATGGGCTGAGGGTATTTTCCCTGTGGTGGGATCGCCCTGTGCAGATGCGTGGGGGACTGGTTTGTTAAAACTCCAGAGAACGCATGGCAGTTGGCTGAGACTAAAGAATTGTCAGTCATCCAGAATGTATGGGTTCGCCGGACAGTCCTGGAAAAGGGAAGGGGCAATTGAACTTGAACTTATTAGAAAGCCACTCTAATATGCAAAAGCACTTCTCACCTCCATCTCAGAAGAGAAGCAGAACAATGAACCCACTAGCCTCAGCCAGCCGAAGAGGAGCCAGTTTTTCCCAACACAAAGACCGAAGATATGTCCTAGACTTAGGGCCATTAATCCAATCACAGAATACTCATGGGTCCGATGATGACCCATCACTGATTAAGCACTGGAGTGCTTAAAAACAATAGGATTTTAAAGATTGGCGGGAAAGATAGGGGTAGCCAGACTCCTATAAAGATAGATCCTTTTCCACCATTCTTTCTCTCTCTCGCTCTCTCGCTCCACCAAGATCGACCTAACAAGAATTACCAGAGGAAGAAGCCGCTGAGCGAAGCGATCGAGACCGACTGTGTGTGGTGGTAAGCATAGTCTCGAGTGTCCCAAGCCGGTAACCAGATATCCCTGGCAAGCTGGGTGAGGTGTAAAGGGCTCAGGGTTTTCCTCAGAAGTGAAGCTTTTGGGCTATTCCGAGGGTGGGAGCTTCGGTTGGTTCAGCCAGGCGAAGGGGTTTAAGCGACTGGGTTATTCGTTGGTAGGGGTGGAATTAGAGTCCACCATAGCAACAAGGGAATTATTGCTTGTTATAGTCCCCAGTTGTGTAATGTATGTATGTTGTTTGTAACCTGGATTTTATTCTCCACAGAGGCAGTGATTTTGTTTAGTAGTGCATCTTTTAGCCAGTGTATGTTAGACCAAATAAATATAAGTCTGATTTTTCACCGAAGCATTCCTGTCCGTGACTTATTCCATTTACACTCTGAATAATAATTCCCGGGTATAGAACTTTCGTAAGGCGGGGGCGATTCGAACCGTCCGTCTAGCAATTGGGCTAGGATCAAAAAACGCTTAAAGCACTGAGAGAATTGTTTGTAGTGCTCTCAGATCATTCTCACTCCATAGCCTCATCTGTGATTTAAGTAAAGGAAGACAGATTTAATATTGATCAAAAGTTTCAAATAACTCAACAAAGGTTGTTTTCTTTGGAACAGAGGAGGCTGAGGGGGGACCTAATTGAGGTGTCTAAAATTATGAGGGGCCTTGGATAGAGTGGATAGAAAGGACCTATATCCCTTAGGAGAGAGGTCAATAACCAGGGGGCATAGATTTAAAATAATTGGTAGGATGTTTAGAGAGGAGTTGAGGAGAAATATTTTCACCCAGAGAGCGGTGGGGGTCTGAAACTCTGCCTGAAATGGTGGTAGAGGCAGAAACCCTCATCACATTTAAAAAGTACTCGGATATGCACTTGAAATGGGATTAGGGTGGATGGCTCTTTGTCGGCCGGCACGGACATGATGGGCCAGGTGGCCTCCTTCTGTGCTGTATGTTTCTAGAATTGAATCAGAATTGAGACCAAAAGCAAAGTGTAAGTAGTTAAACCAAAGTAGATTGCATAATATCAGAAAATCAAAACGTCGAATATTGTAGCCTCTCACAATGCACAGTGACCTGGAAAGAAGGAAGAAAGAAAGACTTGCATTAATACAGTGCCTGTCATGACCACCGGACGTCCCAAAGCGCTTTACAGCCAATTAAGTACTTTTTGAAGTGTAGTCACTGTTGTCATGTAGTAAGTTGTGCCCTGAATGTCTGCCGTGGATTTTAAAGAGAACCTGTTTCTTCTAGTTAACCCTCACAGCAGGTAATTCAAATTGATCAGAAATGTTTACTTGCTAACAGCACTGGAATTACATAGTGAATACCAGATACCTGGATATCTTGTCCATGCGACCCACTTCCTGCTCCCTCGACCCCATTCCCACCAAACTGCTGACCACCCAACTTCTTTTTCTGGCTCCCATATTAGCTGACATTGTTAACAGTTTTCTCTCCTCCAGTGCTGTCCCCATCTCCCTCAAATCTGCCATCATCTCCCCTCTCCTCAAAAAACAACCCTTGACCCCTCCGTCCTTGCAAATTACCACCCCATCTCCAACCTCCCTTTCCTCTCCAAAGTCCTTGAACGTGTTGTCGCCTCCCAAATCTGTGCCCATCTTGCCCACAATTCTATGTTTGAATCCCTCCAATCAGGTTTCCGCCCTTGCCACAGTACCAAAACGGCTCTCATCAAAGTCACAAATGACATCCTTTGTGAATGTGACAAAGGTAAACTATCCCTCCTCGTCCTTCTTGACTTATCTGCTGCCTTTGACATGGTTCACCACTCCATCCTTCTCCAACGCCTCTCTACCGTCACCCAGCTGGGTGGGACTGCACTCGCCTGGTTCCATTCTTATCTAATTGTAGCCAGAGAATCACCTGCAATGGCTTCTCTTCCCATTCCCGCATCGTTACCTCTGGTGTCTCCCAAGGATCTATCCTTGGCCCCCTCCTATTTCTCATCTACATGTTGCCCCTTGGCGACATCATCCGAAAGCACTGCGTCAGTTTCCACATGTACACTGACGACACCCAGCTCTACCTCACCACCACTTCTCTCGACCCCTCCACGGTCTCTAAATTGTCAGACTGCTTGTCCGTCATCCAGTTCTGGATGAGCAGAAATTTTATCCAATTAAATATTGGGGAGACCGAAGCCATTGTTTTCGGTCCCCACCACAAACTCTGTTCCCTAGCCATTAACTCCATCCCTCTCCCTAACATCTGTCTGAGGCTGAACCATACTGTTCGCAACCTTGGTGTCATATTTGACCCTGAAATGAGCTTCCGACCACATATCTGCAGCATAACTAAGACCGCCTATTTCCATCTCCATAACATTGCCCATCTCCGCCCTTGCCTCAGCTCATCTGCTGTTGAAACCCTCATCCATGCCTTTGTTACCTCCAAACTATTCCAACGCACTCCTGGCTGGCCTCCCACATTCTACCCTACGTAAACTTGAGGTGATCCAAAACTCAGCTGGCCATGTCCTAACTTGCACTAAGTCCCGTTCGCCCATCACCCCTGTGCTCGCTGACCTACATTGGCTCCTGGTTAAGCAGCGCCTCGATTTCAAAATTCTCGTCCTTGTTTTCAGCTCCCTCCATGGCCTTGCCCCTCCCTATTTCTGTAATCTCCTCCAGCCCCACATCCCCACCAAGATATCTGCGCTCCTCTAATTCTGCCCTCTTGAGCATCCCTGATTATAATCGCTCAACCATTGGTGGCCGTGCCTTCTGTTACCTAGGCCTAAGCTCTGGAATTCCCGCCCTAAACCTCTCCATCTCGCTACCTCTCTTTCCTCCTTTAAGACGTTCCTTAGAACCTACCTCTTTGACCAAGTTTTTGGTCACCTGCCCTAATTTCTCCTTATGTGGCTCAGTGTCAAACCTTTTGTCTTTTAATACTCCTGTGAATTGCCTTGGGATGTTCTACTATGTTAAAGGTGCTATATGTAGTGTCCGTGTGTTGATAAAGACACTGAAGACAGGAGTTGGTTCATAGGTATTTACTAAGCAAAGTCTGGGGGGGGGTTCTAACGGATATACACAATACTCAGGCTTATATAGCCCGAGTGGCAATTATCGGCATTACAGCACACCTGGGGCTCTTAAAGGCACATACACCACAATTCCTCCCCTTTTAGCTAACCAGTACATCATATTTTAAGTAATTATTAATTACATGTTATAAGCAAAATAATATACATTGCTGTAGTTAATTAATTATAAGTTAGTCTCTCAGGAGGCTTCCTGACTTGATCCGGATAACGCCTCGGGGGTGTAGTAGTTTCTGGTGGTGTAGTAGGTTCTTCTGGCAAGGCTGATTCGGCTTGAATGCCAGTGTCGGGTTCATCGGATTCCAGTATCACCGGATCGGAGGTAGATATGGGTATCTCTACTTCATCGTTAGATGTATAGAGTTGTGGTGTAGGTTGTCCCTCTTCGGATGACTTTATGATTTGGTCAGCATGGCGCCTTATTATGCTTTCTCCGATGTCCACGGTATACATCAGTGGTCCTAGTCGTGTGCAGATAGTTCCAGGCTGCCATTTCTCGGTACGGTAGTCCCGGGCCAAAACTTGTTGACCTATCTGGAAGGTTCTAGTTGGCCATTCATTCATGCCTTGAAACTGCTGGTTCTCCATGTCCCTTCTGATGTTGGGCTTGACCAAATCCAGCCGGCATCTTAGGTTTCTATTGAAGAACATCATGGCGGGAGTTTGGTTGGTAACCATATGTGTTGCATTCCTGTATGCGAATAAGAAGTTATCCACCTTGTGCTGAAGTTTTATGTCTTCATTACCCATGGCCTTTATGGCCTTCTTGAAGGTCTGGACAAACCTTTCAGCCAATCCATTGGTGGCGGGATGGTATGGGGCGGACGTGTAGTGCTTAACCCCATTGTTTTTTAAGAACTTTCTGAATTCTTCGGACACAAATTGCGGTCCATTATCAGAACATATCTGTTCCGGCAGCCCATTCCTGGCAAATATGGTCCTTAATACTGTGATGGTTTTTTCCGTGGTGGTGGAGGACATCTTTATTACCTCCGGCCACTTGGAGTGTGCATCAACCGCGATTAAGAACATTGAGTCCATAAATGGACCAGCAAAGTCGATGTGCACCCTTTGCCAGGGAGATGAGGGCCACTCCCATGGATGTAGAGGGGCTTGTGGTGGAGCATTTTGGACCTTCTGGCATCCTAGGCAGCTCTTGGTCATTTCTTCGATGTCTCCATCGATACCTGGCCACCATACAAACGCCCTAGCTAGGTTCTTCATTTTCACTCCACCCAGATGCCCCTCGTGAAGCTCCTTTAGCACTTTATCCTGGAGTTTGGGTGGAATCACCACTCTGGATCCACACATCAAGGTTCCTCGGCACACTGACAGCTGTTCTCTTCTTTGCGAGAATGCTGGCAACAGTGGTTCGCCATGTGCTGGCCATCCCTTCACTGTTAAATCGTAGACCCGTGAGAGAGTCGGGTCATTTCTCGTCTCCCTTTCAATGGCAGGATTTGTCACTGGTAGACATTCCACTATGGTAGAGTGGAACATCTCTACTGGGTCTACTGTAGGTGCCTCTTCTACCGTTGGCAATGGTAGGCGCGATAAACCGTCAGCTTTCCCATGCTGTTTTGACTCTTTGTATTCTATGTTGTATTGGTGTGCCCCTAGAAAAAGGGACCACCTCTGTAGCCTTTGCGCTGTCATAATGGGAACACCTTTTTTAGGGTTGAATATGGAGATGAGGGGTTGATGGTCAGTCAACAAGGTAAATTTTTGTCCGTGTAGGTAATGGTTGAATTTCTTCACTCCCCATACTAGGCTGAGTGCTTCCCTGTCGATTTGGGCATAGTTACGCTCAGCTGAGTTTAATGAGCGTGACGCAAAAGCTATCGGCCGTTCTGAGCCATCTGGGAATTTATGGGATAATACTGCTCCTATGCCGTAAGGGGATGCATCGCACGCCAGTCTGATTGGCAGTGATGGGTTGTAATGAGCCAAAACTTCTTCAGATGTGATTAAGTCTTTGCATTTATGGAAGGCACGTTTACAGTCTTCGTTCCATTTCCAAATCACTCCTGTTTGTAGAAGTTCATTAAGAGGGTGTAGAAGAGTTGATAAGTTCGGTAAAAATTTATGATAGTAATTTATTAATCCCAGGAACGACCTTAATTGTGAAACATTTTCAGGTGCTGGGGCTTTTATAACCGCTTCAATTTTTTCAGGTGACTTATGCAACCCTTCATTATTAATTATGTGGCCACAATATGATATCTGATTTTGGAAAAATTCGCATTTGGGGCGATTCGCTCGTAGGCCCCGTTCTTTCAGCCTAGTGAGCACCTGCTCCAAATTGGCAAGGTGCTCGTTGTCGTTTTCTCCTGTTACAAGGATGTCGTCTAGGTAGCATTGAGTCCCCGGAATCCCTTGCAGGACTTGCTCCATAGCTCTTTGCCAGATAGCTCGAGCTGATGCTACTCCAAAAACCAGTCGATTGTACTGGTACAGGCCTTTGTGTGTGTTTATCGTGAGATACTTATTAGAGGTCTCTTCAACCTCCATCTGTAGATATGCCTGTGCCAAGTCAATTTTGGTGAAACGTTTCCCTCCGGATAGTGAGGCGAAAATATCTTCTATCCTCGGAAGAGGATACTGTACTGTGTGAAGGACCAGGTTTACAGTCACCTTGAAGTCAGCACAGATGCGAATTTTTCTCTGTTCTTCAGATTTATCTTTATTCAATGCTTTTTTCATAACTGGAACGATGGGTGTTGCCCATTCGCTCCAATCTATTTTGGATAATACGCCTGCTTTTTCCAAATTCTCCAGCTCTGCCTCGACTGCTGGACGTATTGCGTATGGCACCGGTCTTGCCTTAAAAAATTTGGGAATTGCTGCATCTTCCACTTTTATTGAGGCGGTGATGCCTTTCAAGGTTCCTAGTTTCTCTTGAAACACTTCTTTGGCGTTGGCCAAGATGTCTTTTAATCGTTCAAGTATGATGTCATCATTGTTTTTTTCCTTACTGGTCACTGTCAGTGCCTGAATGGAGTACCAGTCTAAACGTATCTTCCTGATCCATTCACGTCCCAACAACGGTGGACCACCATCTTGTAGAATGTATAAATACAACTTTTGTATTTCTTTGCCGTTGTATACAACAGGCACCCTTATTTTTCCTTTGGGGTATACTTTCTGCCCCGTATATGTTTTTAAGATAATGGATGTGTCTTTTAGAGGTATATGCGAAAATAGCCTCTCGTAATCCCATCGATTTATTACGGTTAGAGCTGATCCTGTATCGAGCTCCATTTTAACTGGGGACCCTGCTATTGTGAGGGTAACCCAAATGGTTTGGTAATCATCTTTGGCAAGTACATTATGTAATTTGAGACAGCTTAGTCTCTTGTTTTCGAAGTCGCTATCACTCTTCTGGTCTTCGGAGCTACTGTCCGTCATCATTTGTACCTTCCTTTACTTTTCTTTATTGATTTTTTTTTTCTGTCAGTGGATTTATTTTGTCCAGATCGGCATACCCGTGCAATGTGTCCAATCCTTCCGCATTGCCTGCATGCTTTGTCCTTGAACCAGCAGTCCCTCTGGTTATGGGTGGATCTGCCGCAGCGATAACATCTTTCGAAACCCTGTGTCATTTCATGGGTGCCAAAGTCCTGTGTCTTTTGTTGTATCTCTGCAGCTCCTTTTGCTGCTGCTTCGTATGATACAGCCATACTGAAAGCTTTGTCCAATGTTAAATCTTTTTCAGAAAGCAGTCTTTTTTGTGTTCCTTCACTTAAGAGACCGCAAACGAATTTGTCTCGAAGATAATCTGATAGTCCTGCCCCGAATTGGCAGTACTTTGATAGCTTTCTTAATTTGGTTAGGTAATCAGCGTTACTTTCATTCTTGTGTTGATTTCTCTTGAAGAACTTGAATCGTTCCGCTATCAGCAGCGGTGTTGGGTTTAAGTGCTCCTGCAGGGTATCAACAATTTCTTTAAAATTCTTGTCCTTTGGTTTGGCTGGAGTGATTAAATCTCGTAACAGCCCGTATGTCTTTGCGCCCATTAAGTTCAGAAGTACTGAAGCTTTTTTTTCATCTTCTATTCCATTTGCAGTGCAATATACCTCTACTCTTTCCACGTATGTGGTCCAATCCTCTATTTCGCTATCAAAAGCATCAATATTGCCAGACTTAGGCATTTCAGAAAAGATATGGCGCTTTCCGCGCTTTTTTTTCTTTTCTGTAGCAAGGATATGGCGCTTCCCGCGCTTTCCTGCCGCTGCTGCCGATAACAACGCTGTTTACTGCAGTTTCCGTTCTCTTTTTTTTTTTAATTTGCTGTTGGAGACTCGTTCCCGCCGGAGGTCTGAACGCTGACCTGCTTGCCGTGCCGGCCGTCTCCCGAGTGCTCCCTCCCAGTCCGTTATTGCTTGCCTCCGATTTCGCTGCCTGTCTCAGCTGTAGAGCCAGCCGCTGGAGCCCCAGCCTGACGCCCAGGAAGGATTAGCGCAGTACCTGCCACCAGCTTGGCCAGCTGGTGAAACCACAGCTTCTCTCACTTCCTTGAGTCTTCTGGACGCCCGAGGAATCGATGTCCTTGAGGTGCTGCCGAATTGCAGGTAAGTCCGTTTCCACTTCGTCGCCACTGTAGTGTCCGTGTGTAGATAAAGACACTGAAGACAGGAGTTGGTTCATAGGTATTTACTAAGCAAAGTCTGGGGGGGTTTCTAATGGATACACACAATATACAGGCTTATATAGCCCGAGTGGCAATTACCGGCATTACAGCACACCTGGGGCTCTTAACTCTTTTTAGGCACATACACCACACTATATAAATACACGTTGTTGTTGTTGTTGTTGAGTATAGTAGGATCATACTTTGAATACCAAGTGTCCTAGCTTCCTACAACACTAATACACTAGTGAGCGCTAAGAGAAGAACAAGTATAACTCCAGTGAAGAGAATTCCAAGCTATGAGTGGTTCACTGAATTCAAATCATTATCACTGTCAAAGCAAATGTCCAGGGGGACATAGTCCAAGGCCTAGAAATTCACGGGGCGCCAGTCTCGCCAGGGCGCCGGAAATACCACCCCAGAAGGAGTCGCGAGCACCCGCCGGAAATTCAGTTTCAGCACCCCAAACGGAAGCGCGGCGCTACTCGAGGCGCCCCACATCCCTCTTGGGGCGCTGCAACTGAAAATCGCAGCGCAACGTGCCGCAGCGCCACACGCTGCAGCACGGCGCGCTGCGGTACTGCAGGCCTTCCTCCCCTTCTTAAAGGGGAGGGGCCTGCTGCAGCGCGATCGGCGATCGCGAGTGCCGGCAAAAGAGCCCGGCACCGAGGAGAAGTGCCGGGCTCTTGGGACACAGCCAGCACAATGCGGCGGGGGGTGCTCAGGAGGCCGGGGACGGCGGCGCGAAGAGGTGCAGATGTAAGCTGGTTATTGAGCTTAAACCATGGCCGCAGAGCTACATGAAACAACAAATAAGCCTGTAATGTGACTAGAAAACACCAACAACTTGTATTTATATAGAGCCTTTAATGTAGCAAAACATCCCAAGGTGCTGCTAACGGGAGCAATTATCAAACAAAATTTGGCACCAAGCCACATAAAGAGATATTATAACAGGAAGCTTGGTTAAAGAGGTAGGTTTTAAAGAGCATCTTAAAGGAAGAGAGAGAGGTAGTGAGGTAGAGAGGTTTAGGGAGGGAGTTCCAGAGCTTAGGGCCTCGGCACGAGTACCAGTGGTGGAGCGATTGAAATCGGAAATGCTCAAGAGGCCAGAATTAGAGGATCGCAGAGATCTCGGGGGTGGGGGGGTTGTGGGGCTGGAGGATATTGTCAGCAATAGTAGTAAACAAATGCTTACAGCATTTCTCTGTTTGCTATTCTGACATAGACATTAACCCATTTATAACAGCGTACAGAAGAATGTCAACACGAATTTGTAAAGAGCACATCCATTAATATCTCTAAAATTAATATCTAGGCTGTACTTTTCATCCATCTTTAATCTTGTTAGTGTCATTTTTAGGCCCTTTAATAAAAGCAAACTAAATTATATGTCAATATAGCTTCAATAACAATATGGTTTTCATAGCAGGGATAAACATGTGGGGGGAAAAATTTGGTTGATTAGCTTCTCCTGTTAGCGCCCTAAGAGGGCGCTAATAGGGCGTAAAGCAACTAGCTCCCGGGCGCGGCGATGTTTGCACTGCTCGCGAAATTGACCAGACATTTTGCAGCGGCGCTAAACACTATCACCACGATCTCCTGCGCCCGCAGACCATGACATCAGTCGAGCGTGCACCCTGGACCAGATATTGAGTGGCGCCCCCTGCCTTTCCGCCTGCCACTAGCAATGACAGGGAGAGTGGAACCTTTTGCAGTCGGGAAGGGGCTGGGGGAGTGTTATTTAAAGGCGGTCCCTTCCTGCCTTTTTTTGTCAGAGGCATTTTTGCACCATGCATTCTGAGAGAGAGAGTGAGATTCTGAGAGATAGAGAGCAACTTCTGGAGAGATTCAACGCTGTGTGAAAGAGTTTTGGGTACTGAGCAGCACTTTACAGGTTCATTTTGATTTGACCTTCCTTGCATTGATGTAGAAGAGACTATGGGGGCTGCAATGATTCGGGGCGTCGTCCTGCATCTGCAGAAACGGAGGCATCAGAGACGCAGAGAGAGAGTGGCAATCATGGCCAGACGGAGGAGGACCAACAGGCCTCTGTACAGGAGACCTTACCCTCCCAGGGTATTCTGGGAGCAATTCTCCTACATTCATTTGTCTGAGGACCAGTGTTTGCACAAGCTGCGCTTCAGCAAGGAGGTGGTCACTGAGCTCTGCCACCTGCTGCAGCCAGATCTGCAGCCTCAACTGAGGACCAGGGTGTCTCTGTCGGTGACAGTGGCTCTGGATTTTTATGCCAGCGGCTCCCTTCAAGCATCTACTGGGGACATCGCCAATATCTCCCAGTTCGCGGCCCATTGCTGTATCCGGGAGGTGACAAATGCCCTCTATAAAAGGAGACGCCACTACATCTCTTTCCCGATGACCCGGGCCAAACAGCATGAATGCGCATGTGGCTTTGCTAGGATAGCGGGCTTCTCCATGGTGCAGGGCGCCATTGACTGCACGCATGTGGCATTGCGGACACCGCATGAAAATGCAGAGGTTTTCCGAAACCGCAAGGGATTCCACTCCTTAAACGTCCAGTTGGTCTGTGACCACAGACAGCTGATACTCGCCATCAATGCCCGTTATCCTGGCAGCAGCCAAGATGCTTTCATCCTGCGCCAGACTGATGTGCCAGACCTTTTCCAGGCACCGCATCACCCAAGTGGATGGCTCCTTGGGGACAAGGGTTATCCACTCTGCACCTGGCTGATGACACCGCTCCATAACCCCAACATCCCTGCCGAGCTGCGGTATAATGAGAACCATATCGCCACCAGGAACATAATTGAGCAGATGATCGGTGTGCTCAAGCAACGGTTCCACTGTCTGGACCACTCAGGAGGAGCCCTGCAGTACTCTCCTGAGCGAGTTGTGTGCTGCATGCTTCACAACCTGGCAATCCTGAGGACCCAGCCAATGTCACCAGGGATTGGTGCACCACCGGAGGAGGAGGAAGAGGACTGGAAGAGGAGGAGGCGGATGAGGAGGATGATCAGCAGCAGCACCAAAGTGGGAGGGAGGCCCACAATGTTGCTACTGCAAGGGCCATCCGTCAACGGCTGATAACAAGCCGTTTCTAGGCCCCTACTCAGAAGGTGGTTTCTGGCATGGAGAACAACATCATGGAAAGCAACCCGCAACCCCTATAGCCGGCCAAAGGCCAAACATGTAAATTTTGAATACAACAGCTTTTTTATTTAACAAACTCTGTGTGTGTCATTTATTCAGGACAAACAAATAGAAGCAAACACAACAAATCATGAATTTGCAGAACTGGTTCTCACAAACTGGAGAAAAATGCCAAAACAGTAAACAAATGTTATCAGACGAACCTCGATCTTTACAACAAACATTCCCACTATTTATTTAGACCTCCCTCTGTTTACCCTTCGAGGGTGATCTCCATCCCCTGCGCATTTCCCCCCTTCCCAACCTACTGCTCCTCCGTAATGGGGCCCCAGTGGCTGCAGCAAAGCTGGTGGAAAGCTGCTGAATGTCAGATGCTGAGACGACAGATGTCCTTGAAGAATGCCCTCGACCAGCTCTGGGCCTGGAGGGCCCGGCTGCAGACTGCACCAACTCTGCATGGGTGGCAGCAGTCTGGGCTGGCTGTGTTGCAGGCGGTGGCAAGTGCAATGGGGAAGTGACAGTGGTGGGAGCAGGAAATCTGTCATCCTGAGAGAGAACAGCACCTCCCTGCTCGACCGACACACTGACAATCCCACGGGCAGAACCTCAGCATCCGGAGCAATCTGCTCGAGCACAGATTGCTGGCCTGCTGCGGCACTGTGAGAACCCCGGGGCAATGTGGCCGAACCAGCAACGATGGCAGCAGTCAGTGCTTGCATCACATCAATCTGAGTCTGCATGAGAGCAGTCTGAGATTGGATCACGGCAGCCAGTGACTGAATTGCAGCACAAAGCCATTGCGTTGCGTCAGCCTGTGCTGCAGCGGAGCGCTCCACACTCCTTGCCAGTCCATCAATGCTTTCGGGCACCCTTCCCATTGCACGCATGAGCTGAGTGTGCATGTTCAAAGCCTGGCTATTCATTTCTGCGATGAGACGCTCCTCCTCTGCATCCAGTGCAGCAGGACTCGCTGGCCTACTCTCCTCCCGGGGAGATGGCCCCCCGAGCTTCCCTACCCCCATGGCGTTGCTGCAACCCGCTGGGTCCCGGAGCTTCACCCTCATCAGACCCTTCCCCCCCTGTTCCCCTCCAGGGAATGCATGGTCCCAGTGTGGGCATGGGCTCCCTCGGGAGACGCAGGCACTAAGGCTTCGGCTTCCAATTCCTCCTCGCCTGGGGCGTCGCTCCCACTGCTTGGTTGAGGGACAGGCTGCTCAGCTGGTGGTTCACTATCTGAACGCAGGGAGGTACAAGAGTGGCTTTAGCATCAGGACAGGGGGGCAGTAAGGGAGCAAGGACTGGAGACATTTAGTAAGTTGGATTGAAAGTGTAAAAGGCTGGTGTTGTGAAGGGCAAGTGGAATGAGAGAGGAGAGAAAGCTGATGAACTTACCATTGCTGTCCTCAAGGGGGTCATCCTCTCCAGCGGCCACGGGACCTATCACCTGGCTGGCAACGATCCTGTGGACGTGCGCCTCCAAATCACTGAGGGTCTGCAGCTCAGCCGGGCCTCCACCCGTCTGTTGTTACTGGCACTTGTAGTGAAATAGCTTGGCCTGCAAGAAAAAGGACGGCGTCTGAGTAAATGTGCAGCCGTGTGCTTGCCTGATGTGCCTCCCATAGTTGAATAGCCCTTAATGTATGCAAGGTGTGGAATGTGCATGTGTGTTTTATGAGATGACCATAGGTCTTGGGTGAGTGTTGGGCATTTGGGTTTTTAAACCCTCTGGGCACAGAGTGAGGTTGAGATGGAGGGATGTAGAGGTATTGAAAAGCAGCCACTCACCCTGACCACCCGAGTGAGGTCGTTGAACCTCTTCCGACATTGGGTGTGTGTCCTGGGCACCATGCTCCTCGAGGAGACGTGCTGAGCCACCTCCCTCCACACTCTTCTATATTCGCGTGGCAATGGCCTCCTGCCACTCTGTGGGTAGAGTACTGACCTTCGGCGCTCCACTGCGTCAACCAGAGCCACAAAGGCCCGGTCGCTGAAGCGCTGAGCTCGTTCCCTGGGCCTCTCCATTCTTCTTTGCAGCAGAATTCAAGTTCAGGTCTGTCCAGGCCGAGATTCAAGGCTGCAATGAGTAGGGTGTGGCTGGAGAGCAAGATCGACCGTCCCCTTTAAGAACTGGCCAGTGTGTCTGAGTTCCATAGCTAACTGACATCACCTGAGTTTCGCCAGCGCTCTGAGGTAGCGCCTCGCTCCTTGGCCTTTGCGCCTTAAGAGAGGTGTGTAGCGCCTGATTTAGCGCTCCAATCAACTCCAGGGGCGATAAAAGCCAAGTTTGCCGTCGGAGGCGATAATTAGCGCCAGGTGCTAAACTTTGCGCCCGGCCGATAATTGCGCCACAAATGGGGCGATACCGAATTTCTCCCCCGTGGAATTTACTGCCTCTGTTCCTTAGATTGGCCAGTGCATTGTTCATTAATCTCTCCAATTATTTTGTTCTGGATACCACATTAGTTCAACACTCTTGATTTTATTTTGCTACTGAAGTTTTTCTTCTATGTTAATTCTTATTGGTTCAGTCCATGTGAATGGGTTCAGAAAGTGCAGTCACTCATTAAACCTAAATGGTCAGTAAGGGAATCAAGGGATATGGGGATCGGGCGGGAAAGTGGAGTTGAGGTCGAAGATCAGCTATGATCTTATTGAATGGTGGAGCAGGCTTGAGGGGCCGTATGGCCTACTCCTGCTCCTAATTCTTATGTTTTTATATTCTACACAATTTACGGACAGTACTTCCACATGCAGATGGATACCTGGAGATAGGCACCAAACCTTAAAAAGACAACCGCATTTTCAACCATGCAGATTGATTCAGATTCAGACAACCTGATTATTTCAGAAAAAACACATCCCACTGTACACTAGCTACACTGTGTTGCCAAATCCTGACTCTTCTGCCCCAGAGTGGTGCCATCATCTCCATTCTGTGTACGTGCAGCTAATTTGCAAAACAGTCAGTGAGCCTTCACCTATCACTGTGGACTTCACCTCGGTATTTGGAACAGAGTAAAAGGTAAGGATATCTCCAACCTCCCTTTCCTCTCTGAAATCCTTGAACATGTTGTCGCCTCCCAAATCCGTGCCCACCTTTCCTGCAACTCCATGTTTGGATCCCTCAAATCAGCTTTCTGCCCCTGCCACAGTACCGAAACGGCTCTTCTCAAAGACATAAGTTACGTCCTATGTGACTGTGGTAAACTATCCCTCCTCATCCTTCGCAACCTGTCTGCAGCCTTTGACAAGGTTGACCGCACCATCCTTCTCCTCCTTTGTCCAGCATGGTGGGACTTTCCTTGCCTGGTTCCATTCTTATCTATCCAGTCGTAACCAGAGAAACACCTGCAATGGCTTATCTTCCCGCTCCCACACCATTACCTCTGAAGTCCCCCAAGGATCTGTCCTTGGCCCCCTCTTATTTCTCATCTACATGCTGCCCCTCGGTGACATCATCTGAAAACACAACATCAGATTCCACGTGTACGCTGACGACACCCAGCACTGTCTCACCACTCTCAACCTCTCCACTGCCTCTGATTTGTCATGCTTCTTGTCTGACACCCAGATGAGCAGAAATTTCCTCCAACTAAATATTGGGAACATCAAAACCATTGTTTTCAGTCCCCGCCACAAACTCCATCATGCTTCCTGGCCACTTTCTGAGCCTGAACCAAATTTGGCGTCATATTTGACCCTGAGATGAGCTTTGGACCACATAACCACTCCATCACTAAGACCGCCAACTTCCACATAACCATTCCATCACTAAGACCGCCAACTTCCACATAACCACTCCATCACTAAGACCGCCAACTTCTACATAACCACTTGATCACTAAGACCGCCAACTTCCACATAACCACTCCATCACTGAGACCGCCAACTTCCACATAACCACTCCATCACTAAGACCGCCAACTTCCACATAACCACTCCATCACTAAGACCGCCAACTTCCACATAACCACTCCATCACTAAGACTGCCAACTTCTACATAACCACTCCATCACTGAGACCGGCAACTTCCACATAACCACTCCATCACTAAGACTGCCAACTTCTACATAACCACTCCATCACTAAGACCGCCAACTTCTACATAACCACTTGATCACTAAGACCGCCAACTTCCACATAACCACTCCATCACTAAGACCGCCAACTTCCACATAACCACTCCATCACTAAGACCGCCAACTTCCACATAACCACTCCATCACTAAGACTGCCAACTTCTACATAACCACTCCATCACTGAGACCGGCAACTTCCACATAACCACTTGATCACTGAGACCGCCAACTTCCACATAACCACTCCATCACTAAGACCGCCAACTTCCACATAACCACTTGATCACTGAGACCGCCAACTTCCACATAACCACTCCATCACTAAGACCGGCAACTTCCACATAACCACTTGATCACTGAGACCGCCAACTTCCACATAACCACTCCATCACTGAGACCGGCAACTTCCACATAACCACTTGATCACTGAGACTGCCAACTTCCACATAACCACTCCATCACTAAGACCGCCAACTTCCATATAACCACTCCATCACTAAGACCGCCAACTTCCACGTAACCACTCCATCACTGAGACCGCCAACTTCCACATAACCACTCCATCACTGAGACCGCCAACTTCCACATAACCACTCCATCACTAAGACCGCCAACTTCCACATAACCACTCCATCACTGAGACCGCCAACTTCCACATAACCACTCCATCACTAAGACCGCCAACTTCCACATAACCACTCCATCACTAAGACCGCCAACTTCCACATAACCACTCCATCACCAAGACCGCCAACTTCTACATAACCACTCCATCACCAAGACCAGCAACTTCCACATAACCACTCCATCACTGAGACCGCCAACTTCCACATAACCACTCCATCACTGAGACCGCCAACTTCCACATAACCACTCCATCACTAAGACCGCCAACTTCCACATAACCACTCCATCACCAAGACCGCCAACTTCTACATAACCACTCCATCACCAAGACCAGCAACTTCTACATAACCACTCCATCACCAAGACCAGCAACTTCCACATAACCACTCCATCACTGAGACCGCCAACTTCCACATAACCACTCCATCACTGAGACCGCCAACTTCCACATAACTTCCACATAACCACTCCATCACTGAGACCGCCAACTTCCACATAACTTCCACATAACCACTCCATCACTGAGACCGCCAACTTCCACATAACCACTCCATCACTGAGACCGCCAACTTCCACATAACTTCCACATAACCACTCCATCAGTGAGACCGCCAACTTCCACATAGCTTCCACATAACCACTCCATCACTAAGACCGCCAACTTCCACATAACTTCCACATAACCACTCCGTCACTAAGACCGCCAACTTCCACATAACTTCCACATAACCACTCCGTCACTGAGACCGCCAACTTCCACATAACCACTCCATCACTGAGACCGCCAACTTCCACATAACTTCCACATAACCACTCCATCACTGAGACCGCCAACTTCCACATAGCTTCCACATAACCACTCCATCACTAAGACCGCCAACTTCCACATAACTTCCACATAACCACTCCGTCACTGAGACCGCCAACTTCCACATAACCACTCCATCACTGAGACCGCCAACTTCCACATAACTTCCACATAACCACTCCATCACTGAGACCGCCAACTTCCACATAACCACTCCATCACTGAGACCGCCAACTTCCACATAACTTCCACATAACCACTCCATCAGTGAGACCGCCAACGTCCACATAGCTTCCACATAACCACTCCATCACTAAGACCGCCAACTTCCACATAACTTCCACATAACCACTCCGTCACTAAGACCGCCAACTTCCACATAACTTCCACATAACCACTCCATCACTAAGACCGCCAACTTCCACATAACTTCCACATAATCACTCCATCACTGAGACCGCCAACTTCCACATAACCACTCCATCACTAAGACCGCCAACTTCCACCTCCATATCATTGCCCGTCTCCGCCCCTGCCTCAGTTCATCTGCTGCTGAAACCCTCATCCATGCCTTTGTTACCTCTAGAATTGACTATCTCAATGCTCTCCTGGCCGGCCTCCCATCCTCTACCCTGCATAAACTTGAGCTCATCCAAAACTCTGCTGCCCGTATCCTAACTCGCACCAAGTCCCGTTCACCCATCACCCCTGTGCTCGCTGACCTACAACAACAACAATAACTTGCATTCATATAGTGCCTTTAACGTAGCAAAACATCCCAAAGTGCTTAACAAGAGCCTTATCAATAAAAAAAAATTGTCGCCGAGCCACAGAAGGAGATATCAGGACAGGTGACCAAAAGCTTGGCCAAAGAGCTAGGCTTTAAGGAACATTTTAAAGGAGAAGAGAGAGGTGGAGAGGTGGAAAGGTTTAGGGAGGGAATTCCGTGGCTTAGGACCAAGGCAATTGAAGGCACGGTCGCCAATGATGGAGCGATTCAAATCGGGGATGCGCAAGAGGCCAGAATTGGAGGAACACAGAGATCTCAGAGGTTTATAGGGCTGGAGGAGGTAACGGAGATAGGGAGTGATGAGGCCATGCAGGGATTTGAAAACAAGGATGAGCATTTTAAAATGGAGGTGTTGTTGGATTGAGAGCCAGTGTAGGTCAGCAAGCACAAGGGTGATGGATGAATGAGACTTGGTGCAAGTTCAGATACGGGCAGCAGAGTTTGGGATGAGCACAAATCTATGTAGGGTGTTAGATGGGAGGTCGGCCAGGAGAGCATTGGAATAGGAAGATCTGCATTGGCTCCCGGTCCAACAACACCTCTATTTTAAAATTCTCACCCTTGTTTTCAAATCCGTCCATGGCCTCGCCCCTCCCCCTATATCTTTGACCAAGCTTTTGGTCACCTGTCCTAGTATCCCCTTATTTAGCTCGCTGTCAAAGTTTTTGATAAAATTCCTGTGAAGCGCCTGGGATATTTTACGACATTAAAGGCGGTATATAAATGGAAGTTGTTGTTGTTTCATTTGTATGTTGGGTGTCCACTTCCACTTGTCAAGGTCTTCATCTAGGATGTGTTATATATATTCATCTTGAAATGTAGGTTACCGACACCTATACTGGGGAATATAAAGGGTGACCTTATACCTTGCAGACGCTAACCCCACCATTTGATGATAAATGCCTTCCATCATCATTCAGGCAGGAACACTGCGCTTTCTGATAAGCAGGAGCTTCACTTTACTGCTGGCGGTAAATTGAAACAGCCAATTATCATTTAGCGGCAACAATCACAGTTTAGCATCTGAACAAGCAGCAATTGAACATCCTGACTCCAAGACTGGAGGTTATGGTAATCTAGGTGTATTGTCTGGAGAGGAGCAGAGGAGGGAAAATTGGCGAGGAAAAAAAACAATAAAATGAAAATTGCAATCTAGTGTAGCAGAAAACAGGTGAATTGCTTTTTTACAGAGGAGGAGGTGGCCTTCTTGATGGAAGGTGACAATATTTAGCATAGGAATGCATCCCCCTCCCCAGCCCCACTTGTCAAGAGGCCGGCCCCGCCCACAAAACCAGCCACACCCACAGTCAAATTAATCACCATGGTGGGTTTCCAGTAATTGCGACCATTTGCGGGCCTTCGAGGAGCCTCTTAAAATTAAGCTGGTTCTTTTGGGCGCAAGGACACCAATAGGCACCTTTTGAAAGCTTTTGAATATAATTTTTTTTATTTACTAAGGAACTGACTATTGTACACCAATACAACTAGGAAATGGTTCTGTAAAGTTTTAAAAAAATCATTTTTAGTCATTTAAAATCAGGTTACACACAGGTGGTGGATTGACACTGATTAAAAATGCTATTTTTTGTGATAAACCCATTTTCAGCTGTGTTAATTAAACTGCACCAAGTTACCACTCTTAAATACATCAAGGAATACAGCGTCGGCGGGAATCTCGAGCGGCAGAGCGGGGCTATAAAAGGCTCCAGAGACCAGGTAAGGCCTCACAGCGTCGGCGGGAAACTCGAGCGGCAGAGCGGGGCTATAAAAGGCTCCAGAGACCAGGTAAGGCCTCACAGCGTCGGCGGGAAACTCGAGCAGCAGGGCGGGGCTATAAAAGGCCCCAGAGACCAGGTAAGGCCTCACAGCGTCGGCGGGAAACTCGAGTGGCAGAGCGGGGCTATAAAAGGCCCCAGAGACCAGGTAAGGCCTCACAGCGTCGGCGAGAAACTCGAGTGGCAGAGCGGGGCTATAAAAGGCCCCAGAGACCAGGTAAGGCCTCACAGCGTCGGCGGGAAACTCGAGCAGCAGAGCGGGGCTATAAAAGGCCCCAGAGACCAGGTAAGGCCTCACAGCGTCGGCGGGAAACTCGAGCGGCAGAGCGGGGCTATAAAAGGCCCCAGAGACCAGGTAAGGCCTCACAGCGTCGGCGAGAAACTCGAGCAGCAGAGCGGGGCTATAAAAGGCCCCAGAGACCAGGTAAGGCCTCACAGCGTCGGTGGGAACCTCGAGCGGCAGAGCGGGGCTATAAAAGGCCCCAGAGACCAGGTAAGGCCTCACAGCGTCGGCGGGAAACTCGAGCAGCAGAGCGGGGCTATAAAAGGCCCCAGAGACCAGGTAAGGCCTCACAGCGTCGGCGGGAAACTCGAGCGGCAGAGCGGGGCTATAAAAGGCCCCAGAGACCAGGTAAGGCCTCACAGCGTCGGCGAGAAACTCGAGCAGCAGAGCGGGGCTATAAAAGGCCCCAGAGACCAGGTAAGGCCTCACAGCGTCAGCGGGAATCTCGAGTGGCAGAGCAGGGCTACAAAAGGTCCCAGAGACCAGGTAAGGCCTCACAGCGTCGGCGGGAATCTCGAGCAGCAGAGCGGGGCTATAAAAGTCCCAGAGACCAGGTAAGGCCTCACAGCGTCGGCGGGAATCTCGAGCAGCAGAGCGGGGCTATAAAAGGCCCCAGAGACCAGGTAAGGCCTCACAGCGTCGGCGGGAATCTCGAGCAGCAGAGCGGGGCTATAAAAGTCCCAGAGACCAGGTAAGGCCTCACAGCGTCGGCGGGAATCTCGAGCGGCAGAGCGGGGCTATAAAAGGCCCCAGAGACCAGGTAAGGTTTACCAGTCTCCAGTCTGGGAACTCGGAGGGAAGGAGAGAGGTAAAAAGTAATCCAAGTGTGACGTCACCAGAAAGCGGGTAAGTGATTGGTTGGTAAGTATTTCTCTCTTTTTAAGCTTAAATCTCTTTGGTTTATAGTTTCTAAGGTGTGATATTCACCATCTAGAATCGGGGCAGAGGGTATTTAAGAATAATATTAATAAATTTAATTAATTACATAGAATGGGAGATCAGGTGATGTGTTGCTGCTGCAATATGTGGGAGCTGGTGGACACCATTGATGCTCACGGTGATCACATTTGCAGTAAGTGTTGGCTGCTCGAGGAATACCGGCTCCGTGTTGAAGAGCTGGAGTCCGAGCTTCAAACACTGAGACACATCAGGGAGGGGGAGAGTTACCTGGACTCTGTGTATCACGAGGTATTCACACCAATCAGATTAATTAATTCAGATGTAGTCCGTGGCCAGGGTCAGGATGGTGTGACTAGAAGTGAGGCAGGCATGGGGATCCAGGAGGTAGTGTTGGAGGAGCCGCAGCCCTTGCACTTGTCCAACAGGTTCGAGGCTCTTACTCCCTGTGAGGATGGGATCAGGGACTGCGGGGAGGATGAGCAACCTGGCCACAGCACCGTGGAGCGGGGGGCCATTCAAGTGGGGGGAGTTAAAAGAAATGTTGTAGTGGTAGGGGATAGTATCATTAGGGGGATAGATAGAGTTCTTTGCAGCCGAGAGCGAGAGTCCAGAAGGCTGTGTTGCCTGCCCGGTGCCAGGGTTAAGGACATTTCCTCTGGACTGGAGAGAAACTTGGAGTGGGAGGGGGAGGATCCAGTTGTCGTGGTCCATGTTGGTACCAACGACATAGATAGGACAAGGAAGGAGGTTCTGCTGAGGGAGTTTGAGCAGCTAGGGGCCAAATTAAAAAGCAGAACCACAAGGGTAATAATCTCTGGATTATTACCTGAGGCATGAGCGAATTTGGCTAGGACAAATAAAATTAGAGAGTTAAATGCGTGGCTCAAAGACTGGTGTGGGAGAAATGGGTTTTGCTTCCTGGGACACTGGCACCAGTACTGGGGCAGGAGGGAGCTGTTCCATTGGGACGGGCTTCACTTGGCCAGTGCTGGGACTAGAGTCCTGGCGGATCATATAACTAGGGCTGTAGAGAGGGCTTTAAACTAACTAGTGGGGGGGAGGTTCCTAGAGAGCAAATAATAAAAATGACAACAGAGAAGGTCATAGACTTAGGTAGCAGTGGGGAAATTAAAAACCAGAGCATGTCAAGAAGGGGCAGAAGGTATGGAGTAAAAGGTAAAGTAACAAAAAGGGCAAAAGCAGGAACTAAGTGTCACAAAACATCTTTGAAAGTTCTCTATCTGAATGCACGAGTTAATGGCACAAATAACTACATATGGGGATGATCTTGTGGCCATTACAGAAACATGGCTGCAGGGTGACAATGCCTGGGAATTAAACATACCAGGTTATTTAACGATCAGGAAGGACAGGCAGGAAGGAAGGGGAGATGGGGTGGCTATGTTAATAAAGGAAGGAATCACTGTAATACAGAGAAATGATATTGGGTCAAAAGATCAGGATAATGAAACAGTTTGGGTGGAGGTAAGGAATAACAAGGGGAAAAAAACACTAGTGGGCGTAGTCTATAGGCCTCCGAACAGTGGCAACTCTGTTGGACGGAGTATCAATCAGGAAATAGTTGATGCTTGTAATAAGGGAACATCTATAATTATGGGGGATTTTAACTATCATATTAATTGGACAAATCAAATTGGGCAGGGCTCCCTTGAGGATGAGTTCATTGAGTGTATTAGGGATGGGTTTCTTGAGCAGTATGTAACTGAACCGACCAGGGGGCAAGCAACCTTAGATCTGGTCCTGTGTAACGAAACAGGATTAATTAAAAATGTCCTAGTAAAGGACCCCCTTGGAATGAGTGACCATAACATGGTTGAATTCCATATTCAATTAGAGGGTGAGAAGGTTGGATCTCAAACAAGCGTGCTAAGCTTGAATAAAGGAGACTATGAAGGTATGAGAGCGGAATTGAGTAGAGTGGATTCGGAAAATAGATTAAAGGGTAAGACGATACATGATCAGTGGTGTACATTTAAGGAGTTATTTTACAACTTCCAAAAAAAATATATTCCACTGAGAAGAAAAGGGTGTAAAAGAAAAGACAGCCATCCGTGGCGAAGTAAAGAAATTAAGGATAGTATTCGACTAAAAACAAGGGCATATGAGGTAGCCAGATCTAGTGGGAGGATAGAGGATTGGGAAAACTTTAAAAGACAGCAAAAAATAACAAAAAGATTGATTAAGAAAGGGAAGATAGATTATGAAAGTAAATTAGCAAAAAATATAAAAACAGATAGTAAGAGTTTTTATAGTTATATAAAGAGAAAAAGGGTGGCTAAAGTAAATGTTGGTCCCTTAGAGGATGAGACCGGGAAATTAATGGTGGGAAATATGGAGATGGCAAAAACACTGAATGAATATTTTATATCGGTCTTTACAGTAGAAGACACTAAGAATATCCCAACACTGGACAAACAGGGGGCTAAAGGGGGGGAGGAGCTAAACACGATCAAAATCACGAAGGAAGTGGTACTCAGTAAAATAATGGGACTCAAGGCGGATAAATCACCTGGACCTGATGGCTTACATCCTAGGGTCTTGAGGGAAGTGGCGGTAGGGATTGTGGATGCATTGGTAATAATTTTCCAAAACTCCCTGGACTCGGCAATGGTCCCGGCAGACTGGAAAACTGCTAATGTAACACCCTTATTTAAAAAGGGCAGTAGACAGAAGGCTGGAAACTATAGGCTGGTTAGCCTAACATCTGTGGTAGGTAAAATTTTGGAGTCCATTATTAAGGAGACAGTAACAGGACATTTGGATAATCATAATTTAATAGGACAAAGTCAGCATGGTTTTATGAAGGGGAAGTCATGTTTGACAAATTTGCTGGAGTTCTTTGAGGAAGTAACATATAGGGTGGATAAAGGGGAACCAGTGGACGTAGTGTATTTAGACTTCCAAAAGGCATTTGACAAGGTGCCACACAAAAGATTATTGCTTAAGATAAAAAATCACAGGATTGGGGGTAATATTCTGGCATGGATAGAGGATTGGCTATCGAACAGAAGGCAGAGAGTTGGGATAAATGGTTCATTCTCAGACTGGCAATCAGTAACTAGTGGTGTTCCGCAGGGGTCAGTGCTGGGTCCCCAACTCTTTACAATCTATATTAACGATTTGGAGGAGGGGACCGAGTGTAACATATCAAAGTTTGCAGATGATACTAAGATGGGAGGGAAAGTAGTGAGTGAGGAGGACATAAAAAACCTGCAAGGGGACATAGACAGGCTAAGTAAGTGGGCAGAGATTTGGCAGATGGAATACAATACTGGAAAGTGTGAGGTTATGCACTTTGGCAGGAAAAATCGTAGAGCAAGTTATTATCTTAATGGCAAGAAACTGGAAAGTACTGAAGTACAAAGGGATCTGGGGGTCCTGGTGCACGAAACTCAAAAGGTTAGTATGCAGGTGCAGCAAGTGATTAAGAAGGCCAATGGAATGTTGGCTTTCATTGCTAGGGGGATGGAATATAAAAATAGGGAGGTATTGCTTCAGTTGTACAAGGTATTGGTGAGACCGCACCTGGAATACTGCGTACAGTTTTGGTGTCCATACTTAAGAAAGGACATACTTGCTCTCGAGTCAGTACAAAGAAGGTTCACTCGGTTAATCCCGGGGATGAGGGGATGGACATATGAGGAGAGGTTGAGTAGATTGGGACTCTACTCATTGGAGTTCAGAAGAATGAGAGGCAATCTTATTGAAACATATAAGATTGTGAAGGGGTTGGATCGGGTGGATGCGGGGAGGATGTTCCCGATGATGGGTGAAACTAGAACTAGGGGGCATAGTCTTAGAATAAGGGGCTGCTCTTTCAAAACTGAGATGAGGAGGAACTACTTCACTCAGAGGGTGGTAGGTCCATGGAATATGCTGCCCCAAAAAGCTGTAGAAGCTACATCATTACATAAATTTTTTTTTAAAATAGACAGTTTCCTAGAAGTAAAGGGAATTAAGGGTTACGGGGAGCGGGCAGGAATTTGGACATGAGTCTAGGTTCGGATCGGTCATGGCCCTGTGGGTAGCGGAGCGGGCCCAGGGGCCGTGTAGCCTGATCCTGCTCCTATTTCGTGTGTCTAATTCTGTTAGATTCAGGAGATGGTTCTGTGATAGTGGATTGGCGGTTAGGATCAGATCAGCCATGATCTTATTGAACGGCGGAGCAGGCTCGAGGGGCCGATTGGCCTACTCCTGCTCTTATTTCTTATGTTCTTATGTTCTTAAGGAATATCTTTTAAAGCAAAATTCTTTTAAAAAGAATTATGTTCTAAAACGCTGCCTGATTGCAGTGGTTCATGGCCAATTTTGCGTTTGCCGTTATCCAAATGAGTTTGTGCGGAAACTCGAGAGAGAGAAAAAAAACACTTCTCAAAACTAGTGCAATTTTGGGTGCAATTTGCACATGGATCACTTGTGGTGTATGTAACCGTTCCACCTTTAAGAGAACTATTTTAAGAGTTGCACTACTTTATCTTGGCTGCTGTATACTGTAATACCGGTGGTGACCACACCGGTATATAAGTGCTGTGTAATGATTTATTGGGCAGTTCCGCCCTGACCTTCGACTAGTAAAGACCTGTTAAAATTTACTCTTGTGGTCTGTGTAGTAATTCTCATTAAAACACACAGACTTAACAGTGGCGACGAGTACGATCTTCCCCTGCGGCAGAGATACATCCAAGGCAGTTTAACGGACGTTGAGAGGAGGCATCCGCCCTCATCATTCTGCTGAGAAAAGACACGGGTCTGCAGAGCAAAGGAAGAATTCTGACACGAAGCCTTCCATCAGCAACAGGCAGTGATCACCCCTTCTATCACGGTGGTGGGTAAGCCGATCAGCGACGAGCAGCAAGTCGGCCACGTTGGCTGTGAAGTAGGGGAGGGAAAAACGGAGGATATAAGGGCAGAGAACTCGACCACGGCCGGGGAAAAGAGCCGGACAGAAGTCGGGGCCAGAGGCGCTGAGACTGGGCAGCGTAAGGCACGGGAGCCGCGGTGAATGCAAACGCAGCCGGTGTAAAAGACCAGGCTGCAAGCGGGCTGGGAGACGCAACAGCATCGAGAGAGAGCTCGACTGCGACCGGTGAGAAAGGCCGGGCAGCTACCGAGGCCGCGAGGCGCAGCGACCGGGACAGACCGCGACCGGTGAGAAAGGCCGGGCAGCTACCGAGGCTGCGAGGCGCAGTGACCAGGACAGCGTAAGGCGCGGGAGAAAATTTAAAAAAAAACGCGGAGAACTCAGCCGCAGCCGGGGGAAAGGACCGGACTGCAAGAGGGGCTGGGAGGCACGATTTGAGAACCGCTGGGGAGGGCGAACGCAGCAATACGGCAATCACCATTATAGCCAGCGGGGGTGAAAGGCAAACGCGGGAAGCCGCCATTTTCGTAGGCGGGGGAAGAAGACAAGCGCGGGAAACCGCCATTTTGTAAAAGAAAAAAATAATTCTTTTTGTTTCTCAAGAAGATTGCGAGGATGCCTAAGCGTGGTAACATCAACGATTTCGATCCCGATGTTGAAGATTGGGCCACGTATGTAGAACGCATAGAGATATATTGTAAGGCAAATAAAATATCAAATGAAGATAAAGCACTAACCTTACTAAACTCAATGGGTGCGAAGACATACGGGCTATTGAAGCATCTTCTATCACCAGCTAAACCAGCGGATCAGACTTTCGCTAATATTGTTGCTGTCCTGAAGAATCATTTGAACCCCACACCGCTGATGTTAGCGGAACGATTTAAATTTTATGCGAGAACGCAACTGAAAGAGGAAAGCAACGCGGAGTATTTAATTGAACTGCGTAAGCTAGCGAAATACTGTCAGTTTCGGGAAAGACTGACAGAGGCACTGAGAGACAAATTCGTGTGTGGATTGTCGAAAGAAGGAACACAAAAGCGGCTACTTGAAGAGAATGATCTTACACTTGATAAGGCTGTCACTATTGCAGCATCGCACGAAGCCGCAGCGAGAGGCACTGCGGAAATGCAGCTGAAGGCAGCGGTACTCAGCGTAGATCAAATGGCTTTGGGTACAACGAAATGTTATCGTTGTGGGAAGACAACACATGATCAGAACCAATGCTGGTTTAAAAACCAGGAATGTAGAAAATGTGGCAAGCTTGGTCACATAGCTAAAGTATGCCGGTCAGGAAAGAAGACCAGCAACAAAAAGTCACCGCAGGAAAAGTGCAGAAAGGTACATAAGGTGGCTGAGAAGAGTTCGGATGAACAGAATTCGGATTCAGACTCCAACAGAAAGGAACTGGGTAGTCTGAGAATTCACAATGTGAGTAAGGAAGCTGACCGACAAACTATCTGGGTCACACTGCAGATAGCAGGAGTCCAAGTGAAGATGGAATTGGACACCGGATCGGCGTTGACGGTCATGAATAAGCAAGATTACAAAAGGTTATTCACACATATTCCCCTACGGGATACGGAGATAGTATTGCAGACATACACGGGGCAAAAAGTATACCCCATCGGAAAGATAAAAGTCAAGGTGATACACAAAGGCAAAGAACACCAAGGAATGGACTTATATGTACTACCTGAGGGAGGTCCACCACTTCTGGGACGGGAGTGGATCAGGAAAATAAATATGGACTGGCACTCCCTAAAAGCAATAACGGTAGATTCCGGAAAAAAAGATGTCAAACCTGAACGACTGTCCAGAATATTGGATGAGGCTAAAGAGGTGTTCCAACAGGGACTGGGAACACTGAGAGGAATTAAGGCAAAAATCAAGATTGCAGAACATGCAAACCCAAAATTTTTCAAAGCCAGACCGGTACCTTATGCGATACGACCTGCTGTGGAAGCTGAGCTGGAAGGGCTAGAACGTTCAGGAGTACTGTCTAAGGTGGACTGGAGTGAGTGGGCCACACCCATTGTTCCCGTCATGAAGCGTTCATCGAGTAACAAGCCAGGGGAACCGGGGAAGGTCCGCATCTGTGGAGACTTCAAGATCACAGTTAATCCGGTGCTTCACACGGTGCAATATCCGCTTTCGCGGATTGAGGATATCTTTGCTTCATTGTCTGGCGGGAAACACTTCACCAAGATAGACCTGGCGCAAGCGTACTTACAGATGGAAGTTGAGGAAGAGTCGCGCCAGTATCTCACAATCAACACGCACAGAGGCTTGTATCGATATAATAGACTGGTTTTTGGAGTGGCTTCGGCTCCAGCAATTTGGCAGAGGGCCATGGAGCAGGTATTACAGGGAATTCCAAACACTCAATGTTACTTGGACGATATCCTGATTACAGGAGATAACGATGAGGAACACCTTGCAAATTTGAAACTGGTGCTCACCAGATTGAAGGAATATGGACTTCGAGTTAATCGCCAGAAATGTGAGTTCTTTCAGAAACGGATCTCGTACTGTGGTCATGTCATTGACCAGGAGGGGCTGCACAAGTCACCTGACAAGATCGAAGCTGTTGTGAAGGCTCCCGCTCCGGAAAATGTATCCCAGTTGAGGTCGTTCCTAGGGTTGATTAACTATTACCATAAGTTTCTGCCAAATCTATCCACGGTGCTGCACCCGCTGAATGCTCTTTTGCAGAAAGAAGTACCATGGAAGTGGAGCGAGGACTGTAAGAAGGCCTTTCGCAAAAGCAAGGCATTGATCACCTCAGAGGAAGTGTTGGCTCATTTCAACCCAACGCTACCTATTCGTTTAGCTTGTGCTGCTTCTCCTTATGGTATTGGAGCAGTACTCTCACACAAGTTGCCAAATGGCTTGGAAAGGCCAGTTGCATTTGCATCCAGATCATTGACCTCCGCTGAGCGCAACTATGCTCAGATAGATAGGGAGGCTCTCAGCCTGGTGTGGGGAGTAAAGAAGTTTAATCATTACCTGCAGGGCCAGAAGTTTACACTGCTGACAGACCACCAGCTGTTGGTATCCATATTCAACCCTAAAAAGGGCATTTCCATTGTGACAGCGCAAAGGCTACAGAGGTGGTCCCTTTTCCTAGGGGCACACCAATATGACATAGAATACAAAGGATCAAAACAGCATGGGAATGCTGACGGTTTATCGCGCCTACCGTTGCCAACGGTAGAAGAGGCGCCTACAGTGGACCCAGTGGAGATGTTCCACTCAACCATAGTGGAATGTCTACCAGTAACAAATTCTACCATCGAAAAGGAAACGAGAAATGACCCGACTCTCTCACGAGTCTATGATTTAACGGTGAAGGGATGGCCAGCACATGGCGAACCACTGTTGCCAGCATTCTCGCAAAGAAGAGAACAGCTGTCAGTGTGCCGAGGAACTTTGATGTGTGCATCCAGAGTGGTGATTCCACCCAAACTCCAGCATAAAGTGCTAAAGGAGCTTCACGAGGGGCATCTGGGTGGAGTGAAAATGAAGAACCTAGCCAGAGCGTTTGTGTGGTGGCCAGGTATCGATGGAGACATCCAAGAAATGACCAAGAGCTGTCTAGGATGCCAGAAGGTCCAAAACGCCCCACCACAAGCTCCTCTACATCCATGGGAGTGGCCCTCATCTCCATGGCAAAGGGTACATATCGACTTTGCTGGTCCATTTATGAACTCAATGTTCTTAATCGCGGTGGATGCACACTCCAAGTGGCCGGAGGTAATAAAGATGTCCTCCACCACCACGGAAAAAACCATCACAGTATTAAGGACCATATTTGCCAGGAATGGGCTGCCGGAACAGATCTGTTCTGATAATGGACCGCAATTTGTGTCCGAAGAATTCAGGAAGTTCTTAAAAAACAATGGGGTTAAGCACTACACGTCCGCCCCATACCATCCCGCCACCAATGGATTAGCTGAAAGGTTTGTCCAGACCTTCAAGAAGGCCATAAAGGCCATGGGTAATGAAGACATAAATCTACAACATAAGGTAGATAACTTCTTTTTGGCGTACAGGAATGCAACACATGCGGTTTCAAACCAAAATCCCGCCATGATGTTTTGCAATAGAAGACTAAGATGCCGGCTGGATTTGATCAAGCCAAACATCAGAAGGGACGTAGAGAACTGGCAATTTCAAGGTATGAATGAAAGGCCAACTAGAACCTTCCAGATAGGTCAACAAGTTTTGGCCCGGGACTACCGTACCGAGAAATGGCAGCCTGGATCTATTTGCACACGACTAGGACCGCTGATGTATACCGTGGACATTGGTGAAAGCATAATAAGGCGCCATGTTGACCAGATCATAGAGTCATCCGAAAAGGGACAACCTACTCCACAACTCTATACGCCTAATGATGAAGCAGAGATACCCATAGTATCTACCTCCGATCTGGTGATACTGGAATCAGATGAACCCGACACTGGCATTCAAGCCGAATCGACCTTGCTGAAAGAACCTACTACACCACCGAAAACTACTACACCACCGAGGCGTTATCCGGACCGAGTCAGGAAGCCTCCAGAGAGACTGAATCTGTGAACTGTTTTTACATGAAGTTGTGTATATATGTTATTATGTTATGTTAATGGGGAATATATACTGTTAAGCTAAAAAGGGAGGATTGTGGTGTATGTAACTGTTCCACCTTTAAGAGAACTATTTTAAGAGTTGCACTACTTTATCTTGGCTGCTGTATACTGTAATACCGGTGGTGACCACACCGGTATATAAGTGCTGTGTAATGATTTATTGGGCAGTTCAGCCCTGACCTTCGACTAGTAAAGACCTGTTAAAATTTACTCTTGTGGTCTGTGTAGTAATTCTCATTATAACACACAGACTTAACATCACTGATTGGGCCCAAAGTGGAAACTCTACCCTCATATTTGCTGCCCTCTTACTAGATTTGCTGCCTTATGCATCTGGTTTAGTCTTGATTTGAGTGCAAGCACCAGATAACTATTTGGAAAAATACTTGGCATAAAAAATATAAATTGGATTCACCGAGCCAATATTGGGATTAATTGTGCTTTCCACCCACCAGTGGAAAGATGCTACCACCCACATAAGTTGGTGAATCATCAGCACCCACTGAACATTGACGATGTAACCCTTTCATTCAGTGGGCATAAAATTTGACAACATTTTAAACCTATGTCAGAAAATGGCAATTGGTGTCTATGTTACAATTGGAATGATATTTCCAGCATCAAAATTACTCACAGACAGAAAATCTCACCTGTTAGTGATTTCTTGTGCAGGAAGAAGTCTATCTTAATTTGCCAAAGCCAGCAAACTCATGGTGATTCTCCTCCCCAAGTATTAATTCATATATATAAAAAAAACAACTAAACTAAGACAAATGTGAAAATAGTGAAACATTTTTTTTGCACAAATAATTTTTTCAGCGCAGACAGCTAATCCGCTGATGGCTTTCACAAAGGACTTCATTATTTCCTGGAGATCTTTTATGTTTGTGTTAGCTGCTCTGCAAGCTCTGAGAAAAATGTAACCATCTATTTATTTTAAAGCTAAATTTGCAGGCTCATCAAACATAAGTGTCGCAGAACACAAGCAAGACATGCAGTTCAGCTGTTCTTTAAAGATCTAGCCACACGAAAGTAACCATAACAACAGCCCTGTATTATTCACATAACCTCACTGCTAGTTACAGCTGATATTTCCTCATTCTCTGGGAGTCTGTAAATGGCTGCTGAGGATGTTAATTGCCTCAGGGCCACAACCAGTCACAATGGTTACAACCATTGACTGGATTATCCAGGTGTTTGTAAATTCTCAGCCTGTTTCCACCAAGTGGGGAGTTAAATTGGGATCAAATTCCGAGATGGTTTTAACCCAACACGCTCAGCAGAAATCTGGCGGGTGGGCAGTTAAAATCGTCCTGGCTCTTACCTGTCCGAAAGCCGCCACATCTGCAATTTGAACATGCTCTCCTGAGCAGGCAGAAAGGACACATGCCCAAAGCCACCAGGGTCCTTCTTTACATGTGCATGTTGCAGCCCATTTACATCATTGAGGCCCGACTGTAATTTTAACTCAGGCCTGAACAGGGAATCCACCTGGAGGTAAATGTGTAATTTGGCCGAGTTTCTGGCTATCCGAATTGTTCGCTCCAGCCTAAGATGGGAGAAAAAAATTAATCTACAAGGTCATGTAACCTCTCAGTTTAACCAATAGTCATAGAGGGTAAGAATCCCAGTAGGGGGTGGGGTAAGAATCCCGGTCACAGGGGGGAGGTGCTAAGAAGCCCAGTCAGGGGGAGTAAGAATCCCAGTCGGGAGGGGGGGTGGTTTTGAATCCCATACAGTGGGGTGGGAATCCCAGTCGGGAGGGGGAGGTAAGTATCACGGTCGGGGGGGTGGGTTAAGAATCCCAGTTGGGAGGGGGAGGTAAGTATCACAGTCGGGGGGGTGGGGGGGTGGTGGTTAAGAATCCCAGTCGGGAGGGGGAGGTAAGTATCACAGTCGGGGGGGGGGTGGGGGGGGTGGGGTTAAGAATCCCAGTCGGGAAGAGGGAAGAATTCCATTTGATGGTGCAGGGTGGGGGCGGGTAAGAATCCCAGTCGGTGGGGAGGGGTGGAACCAAAGTAATGCAGCATGAGGTTGTATTGTACTATTTCACAAATATAGATACGTTGTTTTGTCATAGCTCCACAATATTGTGCCGCTAATTCTATGTAATGCAACAAACAAAACAATACAAAACATGAACTACAAAAGGATCAACGACAATAACAAGATCGTAGTTAGGCACAGAGCATAAAAAGGAGGATTTTAGGGGGTGGAGGAGACCAAAAGGATTTTAGGAGGCTATGGAAAGCGGGAAAGGATGTGGCAAGGCAAAATGGTTCTGGGAGAGAATTTCGCAGGATATAGCCATAGTGATTGCACCTGATGGTGAAACACAGAGAGAGGAAGCGAACAGTAATCTAGAGTTAGAGGAGTAGAGGGTGCAAAGATTTATAGCTGGATAAGGTGAATCAGATTGGATGAACGGAAGCCATTGTTGCTGAAAATCTGCTCCACATATACTTCTCCATCTTATGAAGTACACTGAAATCTCCCTTCACATGCTCGGTATCCAACTCCCCCACCACCTTGTGACGTTCTCTGAAATGTTCCTTTACATGAGGATCTCCATCAACGTAAGTTATTGCTGCTGACCATTTTAAAAACAAGGATAAAGATCTCAATGGAATTTTTTTATGGTACGTGACAAAAATTTGGAATGGTAAACATAGTAGAAGTTAAATGATAGTGGATTCACTACATCATGGGCCGTAATTTGCGGCCCCTATGGGTGCGTACGAGGTGCGCGTGCGCCAGTAAGTTCCGCTTTTACCAGGCGTAAGAATTTCACAGGCATTTGCTGGGCAGCAGTTGGGCAAATAGCACAAATCTCTGCCTGTTGATGCCCTTTTCCAGGGGATGCTGGTACTCTTACGCTGGCAAAAGTAAGGCCTGCATTTACCAGTGTAAGTTTTAAAAAACAGAAAAATAAAATTTTATCAATAATTTATACATTTAAAAACCTGTGAAATAAGGTAAGTTTATTGTTAGCCCCTTTAAAACATTTAAATTTATTTTTCAAAAAATTTTATTTTTTGTTTTAAATATTTAATTAAATGCCATTTTAGTTCATTTTAAATATGTGATTTAAAAAAAAAATTATTTGATGTCTAGGTGTATTTTTTGTGCTATTCCCTTTCAAACTTATGGGGTTTTCGTACATACGCATGAATGGGGATTCCCTTCTTTCATTGGTTGGGCCAGCCCATGTGATCAGAGGGGCGCTTGCGAATCGTCTGCACCACTGAGATATGTGGGTCTCTACCCGCGGGTACCCGGAGAGGTCCAGGACCGCGAGCCTCCAGACCTCCTGGACCACCAGGTACGCGGGCATTTTATTTGCGGATCGGAGGCCACAAATCGAGAAGCCTCCGACCACAAATTCAGGGTTAATGAGTTACCTTGAAATGCATAGAATCATAGAATGGTTACAGCATAAAAGGAGGCCATTCAGTCTGTCAAGCCCGTGCCAGCTCCTGCAAGAACACCTAAGCTAGTCCCACTCAAGCATCCTTTGTAGCCCTGCAAATGTTTTTCTTTCAGGTACTTATCCAACTCCCTTTTCACCAGTCGCTGAAGGTAAGCATGCAGGTGCAGCAGGCGGTTAAGAAGGCAAATGGTATGCTGGCCTTCAGAGCGAGAGGATTCGAGTACAGGAGCAAGGATGTCTTGCTGCAGTTGTACAGGGCCTTGGTGAGACCTCACCTTGAGTATTGTGTGCAGTTTTGGTCGCCTTATCTGAGGAAGGATGTTCTTGCCATGGAGGGAGTGCAGCGAAGATTCACCAGACTGATACCTGGGATAGCAGGAATGACGTATGAGGAGAGATTGGGTCGATTGGGCTTATATTCGCTGGAGTTTAGAAGAATGAGAGGGGATCTCATTGAAACTTATAAAATTCTAACAGGACTAGACAGACTAGATGCAGGAAGGAAGTTCCCGATGGCGGGGGAGTCCAGAACCGGGGTCACAGTCTAAAGATAAGGGGTAAGCCATTTAGGACAGAGATGAGGAGGAATTTCTTCACCCAGAGAGTGGTGAACTTGTGGAATTCTCTACCACAAAAAGCAGTTGAGGCCAATTCATTAAATATATTCAAGAAAGAGTTAGATATATTTCTTAAGGCTAAAGGATCAAGGGATATGGGGAGAAAGCAGGGACAGCGTACTGAATTTGGATGATCAGCCATGATCTCATTAAATGGCGGAGCAAGCTCGAGGGGCCGAATGGCCTACTCCTGCTCCTATCTTCTATGTTTCTATGTTTCAAAGCTGTGATTGAGCCTGCCTCCACCACCCTATCAGGCAGTGCTTTACAGATCCTAACCACTCACTGAGTAGAAAAGTTTTTTCTTATGTCGCCTTGGGTTCTTTTGCCAATCACCTTAAATCTGTGTCCTCTGGTTCTCGACCCTTCTGTCAATGGGAACAGTTTCTCTCTATCTACTCTGTCCAGACCCCTCATGATTTTGAACACCTCTATCAAATCTCCTCTCAACCTTCTCTGCTCTAAGAAGAACAACCCCAACTTCTCCAGTCTATCCACGTAACTGAAGTTCCTCATCCCTAGAATCATTCTCGTAAATCTTTTCTGCACCCTCTCTAAAGCCTTCACATCCTTCCTAAAGTGCGGTGCCTAGAATTGGACACAATACTCCAGTTGAGTCCGAACCAGTGTTTTATACAGGTTCATCATAATTTCCACACTTTTGTACTCTATACCTCTATTCATGAAGCCCAGGATCCCGTAAACTTTTTTAACCGCTTTCTCAACCTGCCCTGCCACCTTCAACGATTTGTGCACATTTACCCCCAGTTCTCTCTGTTCATGCACCCGCTTCAGGATTGCACCCTTTAGTTAATATGTCCTCTCCTCATTCTTTTGACCAAAATGTATCACTTCGCAATTTTCTGCATTAAATTTCATCTGCCACGTGTCCGCCCATTTCACCAGTCTGTCTATGTCCTCTTGAAGTCTATCACTATCCTCTTCACTGTTCACTATACTTCCAAGTTTTGTGTCATCTGCAAATTTTGAAATTGTGCCCTGTACACCCAAGTCATTAATATATATCAAGAAAAGCAGTGGTCCTAGTACAGACCCCTGGAGAACACCACCTTCCTCCAGTCCGATAAACAACCATTCACCACTACTCTCTGTTTCCTGTCACTTAGCCAATTTCGTATCCATGTTGCCACTGTCCCTTTTATTCCATGGGCTTCAACTTTGCTGGCAAGCCTATTATGTGACACTTTGTCGAACGCCTTTTGGAAATCCATGTACACCACGTCAACTGCATTTCTCTCATCAACCCTCTCTGTTACCTTATCAAAAAACTCAATCAAGTTGGTTAAACACGATTTGCCTTTAACAAATCCGTGCTGGCTTTCCTTAATTAATCCAAGTGACTGTTAATTTTGTGCCGGATTATTGTTTCTAAAAGCTTCCCCACTACCGAGGTTAAACTGACCGGCCTGTAGTTGCTGGGATTTATCTTTACACCCAATTCTCCAGTCCTCTGGCACCACCCCCACTTCTAAGGAGGATTGGAAGATTATGGCCAGTACCTCTGCGATTTCTTCCTTCACTTCCCTCAGCATCCTAGGATGTATCCCACCTGGTCCTGGTGACTTATCTACTTTAAGTACAGCCAGCCTTTCTAGTACCTCATCTTTATCAATTCTTATCCCATCCAGTATCTCCTCTACCTCCTCCTTCACTATGTCTATGGCAGCATCCCCTTCCTTGGTGAAGGCATCTAAGTATTTACATAAAAACTTAACATAAAATATACCAATCACATTGATAGGTGTCACTTGTAGGCATTTGATATTTCTGCCTAGAAATAAATCCTTACATTTTGCAAACCTATAACAACCAAATAGAAGGTTAAGGGTGATCTGATTGAGGTTTTTAAGATTTTGAAAGGAATTGATAGAGTAGCTAGAGAGAAACTATTTCCATTGGTGGGACAGTCTAGGACAAGAGGACATAACCTCAAAATCAGAGCCAGGCTGTTCAGGAGAGATGTTAGGACACACTTCTTCATGCAAAGGGTGGTAGAAGTGTGCAACTCTCTCCCACAAAAAGCATTAAATGCTAGCTCAATTAATAATTTTAAGTCTGAAATCGATAGATTTTTGCTAGCCAAGGGTATTAAGGGATATGGAGCCAAGGCGGTTAAATGGAGTTAGGATATAGATCACTCATGATCTCATTGCATGGTGGAACAGGCCCGAGGGGGCTGAATGGCCGCCTCCTGTTCCTATATTCCTATATTGAGAGCTGCATTAATACTCAGTGCCATTTTCTCCTCTTTCTCATCTATGTGGAGTAGAAAAATAAGTTATTTTTCAACTGGCTCAGATCCATCAATTGAGGCAATTGTTCCAAGGAAATTTGAATAAGTATCCATAATCTAAATATACATTTTCCACTGGAATTTTTGCCTGACCATTCAGTACCCTCATGAAGGACAATGCAACAAGGGGTGACAGGAGATATTTTCTGTTTTCTTCCTCATCAATTTTCCTCCCTCCCTCACCTGAAGGTATTGACTCATTACTAGGTGTGGTTCTGTGGATGCAGGTTTCCTCCAATACCTCATTCAAGTTGGCGATCTTCATGTGTGAGCCTAGACTGTGACTGATAGCAGGTTATTGATCTGTAGGAGGGATGACCATCCAATGCTGCCTATTAACCAACCTTGATGCATATGCACTGCTAATAGGGCCATTCCAAAGCAATCAAGAATAGGAACCGCGACCAGCTTGCCCTTCCAGAACCCAACAGTCCCGAGACCAACTGTAAACTGACACCATCCAGGACAAAACAGCCCGCTTGATCGACACCCCATCTACTGCCTTAAACATTCATTCCCTCCACCACTGGCGTACTGTGTCTGCAGTGTGTACCACCTATAAGATGCACTGTAGCAACTCACCAAGGCTTCTTTGATAGCACCTCCCAAACCCATGACCTCTACCACCCAGAAGGACAAGGACAGCAGGCACATGGGAACACCACCACCTCCAAGTTCCCCTCCAAGTCACACAGCATCCTGACTTGGAAATATATCACTGTTCCTTCATCGTCACTGGGTCAAAATCAAGGAACTCCCTACCTAACAGCACTGTGGGAGCACCTTCACCACACGGACTGCAGCGGTTCAAGAAGGTGGCTCACCATCACCTTCTCAAGGGCAATTAGGGATGGGCAATAAATGCTGGCCTTGCCAGCAATGCCCACATCATATGAATGAATGAAATAAAAACTACTGCCAGGTTTGACTGGCTTTAGTTAACTCATAGATTGGGAATTGAGCCTGGGACTCTCCTGGTCTTTATAGCTCAACTGCTTATTGGATAAACTCGGAATAATCAGGAGAGCTACTCAGGTATTTTCATCAAAACTGATCTAAAATGTACCTGCACAGTTCTTCATCTACAACCTGGAGAATTCCATCTAGATGGTCATAATTGCAATTCTTCAACTAAAGCTCCGATTTAAAAAAAATTTGTTTATGGGATGTGGGCGTCGCTGGCAAGGCCAGCATTTATTGTCCATCCCTAATTGCCCTTGAGAAGGTGGTGGTGAGCCGCCTTCTTGAACCGCTGCAGTGGTGAAGGTGCTCCCACAGTGCTGTTAGGGAGGGAGTTCCAGGATTTAGACCCAGTGACAATGAAGGATCGGCGATATACATCTAAGTCAGGATGGTGTGTGACTTGGAGGTGGTATTCCTATGCGCCTGCTGCCCTTGTCCTTCTAGGTGGAAGAGGTTGCGAGTTTGGGAGGTGCTGCTGAAGAAGCCTTGGCGAGTTGCTGCAGTGCATCTTGTAGATGGTACACACCGCAGCCACGGTATGCCAGTGGTGGAGGGATGTTTAAGGTGCTGGATGGGGTGCCAATCAAGCGGGCTGCTTTGTCTTGAATGGTGTCGAGCTTCTTGAGTGTTGTTAGAGCTGCACTCATCCAGGCAAGTGGGGAATATTCCATCATAATCCTTACTCATGCCTTGTAGATAGTGGAAAGGCTTTGGGGAGTCAGGAGGTGAGACACTCGCCGCAGAATACCTAGCCTCTGACCTGCTCTTGTTACCACAGTATTTATGTGGCTGGTCCAGTTAAGTTTCTGGGCAATGGTGACCTCCAGGATATTGATGGCGGGAGATTCAGCAATGGTAATGCCATTGAATGTCAAGGGGTGGTGGTTAGATTCTCATTTGTTCGAGATAGTTGGAGAATGCTTGACCTTATCTGTAGAATCAAAGCATGGGCTGGGTGTTAGCAATGAGTGGAATGGCCTCATTGTAGAAATTCTGTGTCCATTCATTATCTAGTTCTAAAGTTCTTCCATAACAGATCAGAGAGACTAATCACAAGACCAATGCTAAAAGGTATGAGTTAGCCAGTTGAAAGATCATGACATTATTTTAAGAAATCTCATAGATTAGTTTACTTTAGATTTGAAGAAGAACAACAACTTGGGTTGATATAGCACCTTTCTCAACCTTAGGACGTCCCAAAGAGCTTCACAACCAATGAAGTACTAAGTGTCATCACTGCAGTAATGTAGGGAAAAGCAGCAGCCAATTTGCACACAGCAAGGTCCCACAAACAGCAATGAGATTAATGACCATACAATCTGTTTTTTTATAAGAAATGTTGGTTGAGGGATACAAGGTAGCCAGGATACTGGGAGAACTCCCCTGCTCTTCTTTGAATAGTGTCATGGGATATGTTATGTCTATCTGAGAGAGCAGACCTCGGTTTAACGTCTTGTAAGGGGGGGGGCTTCTTTTAACTGGTTTATGGTAATTCACCTGGCCAGCAGCCTTTGCCTCTGAGCTCTGACCAATTCCAACCTTTTACCTGGTTTACGGTAATTCACCTGGTCAGCAGGCTTTTGCTGCTGCACTCTAAACCAATTTACAAACAGCGGTTTGGAATCGCTACCCCTCCTTCAGTTCTGAGTGGAGGAACTTATAATTAATGATATTAACATGGACAAGTGGTTTGGATGAGAGAAAAAATCAAGTTTTATTATCTAAATAAACTACAATCAAAAGAATAAACTATACCACACGAACACAGTAATTACAGTAAAACTATATAACAGGGGGTTGCAGACGGTGAAAATGAGGGATACAATGGCTACAATGTTATTTAAACAATCTTAGCAATTCCCTTAAATCACCACCCCCTAACTACTGCTAGGTTGCCTTGCCGAGGAGTCAGAACACCCTGCTCACCTGTGGTCCAGTGAAGTAAAAAGAGAGAGATAGCTTCTCAGCAGCTATCTTTATGCCTGGTGAGGTCCTGCCGTTCTGCCCTGCAAGGGCTGTGTGCAAAATTCCCTGCCCAAAGGGTCCAATACACAAGAGAAAGCTGTGATTGGCTAACTCAGAGTGGTTAGACTAGGTTAATGTGTCTTCTGGAGCTCCCTGGGCTGAAACAAAAGAGAATGCAACAGTCCTATTGTCCAGTGCTGGGTGATTTAAAAACCCATTCAATTCTTAAACGGATCCCATTCAAGATACAAAAGTCTCTTCTGCAGTTTAGATGTATCCACTCGATATACAAACAAATGCTAATAGCATTCAATTGCTTTGTAAACAAAGCATTGTCCTTTGTCTTCGGCCATGTGGTGACAGCCATTTTTATCCCTGGAAATTTAAAAGCACACGCCCGGGGGTTCTTTAACCAAAAAAAATTAATCTTCAGAACTGTAAATTATTGCGAATTCTTACAGTCCGCCCTTGGATACTTTCAGCTTGCTTGTAGTATCCTCTTGAAGAAATGAGCAATAATTTCTGACCCCCCACAAACAACCATCCCCTGTATTTACCTAATAGCTATCTGCCACTGATCCCCGTCCCATCTATTCCCCTTAAATTCAAGAAAGAAAAAAAAACATGGTACAGTAGGCATCTTACAGATACTTCAGTTTTCAATAAGGGGTCTCATACCCCGACACGCTTGTAAAATTATACAGTGTAAACCAAATTTACAATCACTTTTTTACATCATAAGCTATTACAAAATGTTGCAATCTTAGTTACACAATGTAATCAAAATGATCCCAAGCACGGAGAGGGTCCTACGCCTCTGCTCAACTTGGAGTTGTCACAAACTGGTCCCAAGCACGGAGAGGATCCTACACCTCTGCTCAACTTGGGGCTGCAACACAAAGTACAAAAAATCATTAAACAACATGCTTAAATGAACCCCGATTATCACGTGCCGATGATGGGTCGCGAAATTCGAGTGGGCATTGCAACTCCCACTTGGGCAGTAAAAGTACCTTCCACCCCCCTTTGATCGTCTTAAACTTTAAAACAGGCAGAATGGATTTACAGACCAGTCTGCTCCGCCAGCCCCGAGCCGTTCCCTTGTCCTTTTGTGGAGGCGGGGTACCCCTCATGTTTAAAATATACCTTAGCACAGACCGAGACCGGGGAGATGGGATCTCGACTCCCAGTCTTTCCCCCTCCCGTCTACCCTCGACTGGCTGTAGAAAATGATGGGTGCCTGTGTGGCGGCTCTCCCTGGCCCCACACTGATCCGGCCACCCACTCATCCTTCCCAGCCACACTTACCCTCACTTTGCCCGTGGGCCCCCGGGTGAGTTCCTCCCTTCCCCGAACGCACCCACGTGACTCTTGGGTCTCCCCCTCCCTTACAATCCTACCCGGCCCATCACCACCCACTCCCGGGGAACGCGTCCCTATGACCAGGCGCCCGCGCTTCCCCATCATGACTCCTCAACAGCGAGGTCTCCCGCAAGTGAACTTCGGTCAGGATAGTGCTGGGTTGGGGGCCGTGCCCCACCCAGCTGGGGCCATCTCCTCCCTGTAGGAGGAGTAGGCAAATTCCTCCGGACACTGTCCGGTTTTTCCCGAAGATCGCTGCGGGGTCTCCTGGATTCATCCGGTGGCGAGGTGATCCCCAACATTCTGTCTCCATATCTTCATTCGATGCCCAGCTCGGGCTGGGCGAATATGGCTGTTTCATTTTCCAATCTCCTGCAAAACTTAAAAGGGACATGCAGCCAGGTCTCACTGACCTGCTGCCTTAGGTGGAGACATGGTCGGGTCCCTCGACCTCGGACCAAAACACAAACATTCGGCACACATGTAAACTTAAACTCTTTAAACTTAAACTTAAAACTAGTTATCAGATACGTAAAATACACCTTAAAAGCACGCTATATTCACACCAAAGCTATAATACAAATGCCGCCCGTCTCCAGACGGCCAGGCTAATCTCTGGCACTGTCGCAGATTGCTGTTGGCTGCAGCGAAGCTGGACTGCCTCCTGTCCCTGGTCCCTCGCAGCTTATTGCTGTTGACTGGGGACCTCTATTCTTTGGCTTCTCCCCGGTTCGGGAGTCCAGCTTGCTCCACTGTAAAGTGGGTGACCATGCTTTCTTAGGCTGGGGCACCCGCTGAGACCTTCTGAGGGGTGTCTCTCTGGGGAAAGCTTTGGCTGGCGGACCCTGAGCTTGGGTCACAGCCCAGCTGGCTGGGAACCTTCTCCCCCATGTCCAAATAGCCCGCACTGTATAATGTACCTGGCAGCCTGCCGGTGCAAATCGCTCTCTGGGTTTGTCTGCTCTTCCCTGCCCACTCCTGTGCTGGGGGCAGGTATACTCTCACCACCCGCTGCTGGTGGCTGGAAATTTTCCTCCCCATGTTTAAAACCTGGTGTTAGCTCCCTCCCTATGTCTCCTGCAAGAGGGATTGCTATCCCTGCCCCCCCCCCAGGGTCCCACATCATGGGGGGGACCATTCTAGAAGCTGGCTGAGAAGCTGGTCCCTTTAAACAGGCCACAGTGCCTGTCTTTACAGGCGGTGAGCTTGAACTTGCATGGACAGCAAACTAATGTTCCCTCACCCAGGTGGCTTTAACTGGGGAATTTTGGACCTGCCTTTTTTCTGGGGCCAAAACTATTCCCTGTGTGCCTCCCTTGTCCCGGATTTCTGCGACTGGACCTGCTCTACAGGGGTCCCAGAACTCTCCTTCCCTGTTCCCTGGCTTAAACAGCTTACTCTGAACATGAATGGCTCCTCCCCCCACACAAGCCACAGTGCTTGCCTGTGAACTCGAACTTGCTGTGGGCTGAGGATTCCTATTCTCAGGCTCACTCCTCATGGGCGGACCGTACCTCCGTACACTGATCCTGGTCGCCGCCTGCCTAGCGGGACCTGCTGGTGTTCTCCTACCACCCCATTGTCCACCCCTCCTCGCTGCCAGAGCTCCTCAAGACTCAGAGCTGTGGGCTGCGGTCTTGGGGTCTCTAATTCCCTAGCCAGCCTTTCCCTGGGCGTTGCCTCTGGGGCGGTTTCACTTGGGCTGGCAGTAAAATCCAGCTGACCTGCCTTCGGGCTGATCACGCAAATCATTCCCCTTGCTACCTTTAAAGCCACGTTAAGGCTTTCTATCTCTGCCCTACAGGGGCCATGATCTGCTTCACCACACCTTAGGGTGCAGGCCAACTTATAAGCTGCCTTTACTTCCCTAACCTTCTCCTCCTGCTCTGTTACTTCTGAGGTGAGGCGGGCATTCTCTTCCCGCAGTCTCATCTTGCTCCTCTTTGCTTCTATGATTTGATACCTTAGGAACTCTGTCTTGTTTCTCGCATGGCTCTCTCCCTCACTAGCTTCTTGGGTGAGGTGTGCATTCTCCTCTTGTAGCCTCATCTCATTGTCCCTAGCCTCTGCTACTTCCTGCACAAGGCGCTCTATAAACGCCTGGCATTTCGTGACCCCTAGTGTGAGGCGTGCATTTTCCCGCACTCTCATCCCACTAGCCCTGGCCTCATACACCTCTACGTTCTACCTCCGCCTGGCATTTTTCAAGCTGGGACTCCCGATTCTTGGCATCTTTAACCTCCTCCTGCACCCTCTTCTCACCCTCCTTAACCCAGCCACCTATACCACGATAGGTCAGCCTACACGCTGCTGCTAACATCCGCAGGGCTACCCACATACTGAAAACGAGAGAAACTATAGCTGATGTTTTCTCCAGATCTAGACCACTTATTAAAACAAAAACTGCCTCCACTCCTACCTGGCTTGCCATTTGTAAGGGGGAGGCTTCTTTTAACTGGTTTATGGTAATTCACCTGGCCAGCAGCCTTTGCCTCTGAGCTCTGACCAATTCCAACCTTTTACCTGGTTTACGGTAATTCACCTGGTCAGCAGGCTTTTGCTGCTGCACTCTAAACCAATTTACAAACAGCGGTTTTGAATCACTACCCCTCCTTCAGTTCTGAGTGGAGGAACTTATAATTAATGATATTAACACGGACAAGTGGTTTGGATGAGAGAAAAAATCAAGTTTTATTATCTAAATAAACTACAATCAAAGGAATAAACTATACCACACGAACACAGTAATTACAGTAAAACTATATAATAGGGGGTTGCAGACGGTGAAAACGAGGGATACAATGGCTACAATGTTATTTAAACAATCTTAGCAATTCCCTTAAATCACCACCCCCTAACTACTGCTAGGTTGCCTTGCCGAGGAGTCAGAACACCCTGCTCACCTGTGGTCCAGCGAAGTAAAGCGAGAGATAGCTTCTCAGCAGTTATCTTTATACCTGGTGAGGTCCTGCCGTTCTGCCCTGCAAGGGCTGTGTGCAAAATTCCCCGCCCAAAGGGTCCAATACACAAGAGAAAGCTGCGATTGGCTAACTCAGAGTGGTTAGACTAGGTTAATGTGTCTTCCGGAGCTCCCTGGGCTGAAACAAAAGAGAAATACAACAGCCCTATTGTCCAGTGCTGGGTGATTTAAAAACCCATTCAATTCTTAAACGGATCCCATTCAAGATACAAAAGTCTCTTCTGCAGTTTAGATGTATCCACTCGATATACAAACAAATGCTAATAGCATTCAATTGCTTTGTAAACAAAGCATTGTCCTTTGTCTTCGGCCATGTGGTGACAGCCATTTTTATCCCTGGAAATTTAAAAACACAACGCCCAGGGATTCTTTAATCAAAAAAATTAATCTTCAGAACTGTAAATTATTGCGAATTCTTATAGTCTCATCCAAAATATGGCACCTCCGACAGTGTCAGCCCAGATTTTGTGCTCAAGTTTCTGGAGTGGGTCTTGAACTCATGACCTTCTGACTCACCACCAAGGCTACTTTAGATTAATTTACAATTTTTAATTAAAATAATGTAACGTTGTGTTTTGTGAAATGGCCCTGATTTTAACTCCAGGTGGATTCCCCGCTCAGGGCCGAGTTAAAATTACAGCCATCGGGCCACAACATGCATATGTAAAGAAGGACCCTGTTGGCTCCAGGCACGTGTCCTTGCTGCCTGCTCAGAGCAGGTTAAAGTTGCAGATGTTGCGATCATAGCAGCTTTCGGACAGGTAAAAGAAAGAAAGACTTGCATTTCTATAGCGCCTTTCACGTCTCAAAGCGCTTTACAGCCAATGAAGTACTTTTGGAGTGTAGTCACTGTTGTAATGTGGGAAAGGTGGCAGCCAATTTGATAATGACCAGATAATCTGTTTCTGTTATGTGAATTGAGAGATAAATATTGGCCAGGACACCGGGGATAACTCCTTCGGAATAGTGCCTTGGTATCTTTTACATCCACCTGAGAGAGCAGATGGGGCCTCGGTTTAACGTCTCATCTGAAAGTTGGCACCTCCGACAGTGCAGCACTGCACTGGAGTGTCAGCCTAGTTTTATGTGCTCAAGTCTCTGGAGTGGGACTATGAACCCACAACCTTCTGACTCAGAGGCGAGTGTGCTACCCACTGAGCCACAGGTAAGAGCCAGGGCAATTTTAACTACCCACCCGCCAGGTTTCTGCTGAGCAAATAGGGTTAAAAAAGTAACTATCAGAGATATAAGTTTAGCTACTGAACATAAGAAAATCCATCATGTTGATTCAGGATAGTTCTGAGAAGAAGTGGATATAAAGCTCATGAATTAACATGTGAGTTGATGAATTAATGGAACTACCTTCAGATAAAATGCCAAATGCTCAGTATTGGTAATAAATCCTAAGAACAGTATTGGGTAAAAGAATGCATATCTCAGCATAAGTCTTACCGATTTCCCATATACTAAGTGCTACCTAAATAGCATTTGCGCAGGGCGCCAATGAGACCAGGCCTACATACCATGCACCTTGCTATAAATTACGGTGCAGGAAGCCACTTTGCTGACTCCTAAATAACAGGCTCTGGTGGAGAGCTATCATTATCAGCTTCGCCCACATTACTACCTCCAGTATTCTCTGCAACTGGTGATGGAGTTGACTCTGGTGAAGATTGACTTGTGAGAACTAAAGAAAATGGTTCCAGCTGATTTACTTCTTGCAAATATGGAGAAAGTGTACCTGTCAAATCAGGTCAGCTTTAGATTTTATGAAGGCTTGGCAGGAAAAATGGTTTATACTGGTTGAAGGAAGTAAATTTCATTTTCACTTCGAGCTGATTGCGGAGACAGATGAATTTCTTCTGCCCTGAGGTATCTACACAGTGAGGTTAGAACAAAAGAACATAAGAATTAGGAGCAGGAGTAGGCCATACGGCCCCTCGAGCCTGCTCCACCATTCAATACGATCATGGCTGAACTTCAACCTCAACTCCACCTCCCGCACTATCCCCATTTCTCTTAATTCCTCTAGAGTCCAAAAATCTATCGATCTCAGCCTTGAATATACTCAACAATTCAACATTCACAGCCCTGTGGGGTAGAGAATTCCAAAGATTCACAACCCTCTGAGTGAAGAAATTTCTCCTCATCTCAGTCCTAAATGGCCGACCCCTTATTCTGAGACTGTGACCCCCAGTTCTAGACTCTCCAGCCAGGGGAAACAATCTCCCAGCATCTACCCTGTCAATCCCCCTCAGAGTTTTACACGTTTCAATGAGATCACTTCTCATTCTTCTAAACTCCAGAGAGTATAGGCCCAATCTATTCAATCTTGACTTGGCTGAAGCAAGCTGAGTGTAGGTTCTCTCTTAAAATAACTTTTCAAAATACCTAAAATCAAGTAGTTCTTCAATGGTATTCAATTTGGAATGATTGCATGCCATTTTTGTCTCTTCAGTTGCTAGACTATTTTAATAGGTTTTCATAAATATTTACCAGTGACTGCTAAAAACGATGTGATCAGTCAATCCTATTGGCACAAGAGGCAAGGAGTGGAAGTTCTCTAAGAGAATATCTCGAGTTTTATCCTCTCCAGTGTGTCCATAAAAAATGGAGGATATACAGGGTTTCACACAGGATCCCATTGAAGGCAAATCTTTTCAAAATGCTTTTTAAAATAACCAGATGCATGGGAGTTAATTTGTGTTACCTTCTTTAACACTGTGATTACAGTCTCTCCTAAGGCAACATTAAACAATGCCAATCGGATACCAAGGAGAATCGAGCGTAATCAGACACAAGCCTACCTTGAGTGAGTAGCTATTCTAAAAGTCATTAGCAAAGTGGTTCACATCCCTTTAAGGTTCTTTCATTTATCTTTACAGTCAGCCCAGGGAGGAGTCAATCTATCTCTGTAACCTCCTCCAGCCCCACAACCCTCCAAGATCTTTGCGCTCCTCCAATTCTGGCCTCTTGAGCATCCCCAATTTTAATTGTTCCACCATTGGTGGCTGTGCCGTCAGCTGCCCAGGCCCTAAGCTCTGGAAATCCCTCCCTAAACCACTCTGTCTCTCTACCTTTCTTTCCTCCTTTAAGATGCTCCTTAAAACCTACCTCTTTGACCAAGCTTTTGGTCATCTGCCCTAATATCTTCTTTTGTGGCTCAGTGTCAAATTTTGTTTGATAACGCTCCTGTGAAGTGCCTTGGGATGTTTTACTACGTTAGAGGCGCTATATAAATACAAGTTATTGTTGTTGTGGTGGTGGTGAAAGGCCAGATTACCTCACTCTGGTGTCAGTCATTTTTAAGTGAAGTAGACCCATAAAGGATGCAAACATTTTGGCAGTTTTACCACACTCTGATCAGTTGACCAAAACAGCAGTCCCATTATTGGTATTATACCAAATTGGAAAATGGAAAGCAATCACAATGACATTATCAATTACTGTCAGTTCAAGCACTCCCACCTGGAACACTGAAAACTGCAGACACTGAAGCAAGTGTATTACAACTTTAAGACACAACGAGGGGTGAAATTGGCCTTCCTCAAAAGCGCGAGTCGGTGGCCGGCTTGACACTGTGCATTGTTTTTCCACAATGGACAGGAAACTCAGGCATGGTGTGAAGCAGGCTACCGGCTTGTTATTGCCGGTTTCACCAGAGACTGATTTCCCCCTCCTCCCCCCTCCCCCCTTGGACGGTGACATGGTGGAGCAGGGCGGATGGCCCGGTTTTCACCCCCGTTGATTTAAGCGCAGTGATATTCAGGTGGCCTCTACACCGGGAGTTTCCATCGCAGCTGCCAGCAAAGTTAACGGCGGCGCAGTAACGGAAAGTCCGAAGAAATGCCAGGCCATGATCCCTGTTGCGTTCGGTAGTAGGATGCATTTCAAAGAATTGCTTTGAACTAATGTCATAACCATTAAAAAAGAAACAGCAGAAGGTAGAAGAATTGAGACAAAAATGCAGTTTCAACACAAGCAGAAGTAACAGAAGCCAATTAATGCCTCCGCCGTGGAATAGATCAAGCAAAGGGCTTACCACAGCTCTGGGTGCACAGGAGATAACCAATTCACTTATACTTGGAAAATATAATGGGCCAGAAATTCGGGTCGGAAGCTTCCTGCGGGTGCAAGCCCCCGACCTACACTTACCTAGCGCACCTGACGTTGTGCTGTGGGCCCGCGTGGGATTCCGATCCTGGGCCTCCTCCAGCTGCCAGCGCGCAGTGCTTGCGTATCCCAGGGGCGCAGTTAGTTCGAAGCATCCCCTGGGATCACGTGGGCCATGGAGAGCCAATTGTAGCAGGGAATCTCTATTCATAGATTTGACAGGAAGACCTGTCAAATCTATGAATAGAGATTGGCCACAAAACCAAACTAAAACTTCAAATAATTTTTTTTTTAAACTCACATTTTTCAAATAACTATAAATTACATAAAATAACTATTTTAAACAATAATTTTAATTTTTGAAAAAATTAATTACAGTTTTTAACGGGGCTAAAAATAAACTTACCTTTCTTTAAAGTATTTAAAAATAATAAACCTGGGGAAAAATGTTTTAATTTTACTTAATTCACCACTTACCTTGTTAAAAGCAGGCCTTGCAACTGCTTTTTAAATGCGCAGCTGCTACAGACTTACCCTCCCGGAGAAACCTGTAAAGAAAATGAAAGTTCCAGGCGTACACGCTGCCTCTCCGGCGCATGCGTTCGACCTGTGAACCGCTTCCTTTAAGGGAACGGAAGTTCCGGTTTCCAGCGCATGCGCAGTGCATGCACAAAACCGGCACTTTCGTTGGCCATACTCGTGAGTACCCAGCGTGTACTCACCCGTGGGGACCCGAATTTCTGGCCCATTACCGGTAGGCCTTCAGCACCAGGCCTCAGCCAGGGAGCGGAAAGGAGGGAGGGATTGGAAAGGCCGGGGTGAGGGGGTGATCGGAAGAGTCGTGGGGAGATTGGAAGGGTCTGGGGGAGATCGGAAACCATAGGAGCCATAGGAGATCATGGCTGATCTTCCAAATACAGTACCCTGTGTAATGTCCGTGTGTAATTGAGACATGGATTGCAGAAGTTGGTTATAACAGGTGTTTACTGAATGGAGACAAAACTGGAACTACTATACAAAGTTACTACACAGGCTTATATACAGGGGTGGTCACTACTGGTACTGCAGTATACATGGGCTGCAGAATATAGTTCCTCTTCAAGGTACATACACTACAATTCCTCCCCTTTTAGCTAAATGTGGTGTATGTAACCTGTTCCACCTTAAGAGAACTTAAGCCTGTTCCACCTTAAGAGATGTACTACTCTCTCTGGCTGCTGTATACGTAATACTGGTGGTGACCACCGGTATATAAGTACTGTGTAGTGATATTGTATTTAGTATAGTCCTGACCTCCAACTAGTAAAGACCTGTTGAAACTTTATTCTTGTAGTCTGTATCAGTAATTAATCTTAATACAACTGGAACACACAGACTTAACAGTGGCGACGAGTCCGATTCTTACCCTGCGGCAGTTTATATCCATGGCGGCTTCGTCCACAGAACGGGCGTCGAAGAGAGGCATCCACCCTCATCACCCTGCTGGAAGACACGTCGCGCGGCAGGCATCGAGAACCCGGAGTGCAGAAGACATCCTGAACTCGAAGCCTCCATCAGCGGCAGTCAGCTATCTTCTTTCTACCTCGGTGGTGGGTAAGCCGGTCAGCGACGCGAGCAGAAAGTCGGCCGCGTTGGCTGTACAGACGGGGGAGGAAGACGGAGGAATAAGGGCGGTGAGATCGATCGCGACCGGAGATAAGGGCTGGGCCACATTCGGGCCGAAAGGCGCAGCGTGGGGACATCGATCGCGGCTGGTGATAAGGGCCGGGCCGCTTTCAGGCCAAAAAGGTGCAGCGTCTGGGGCGACTGAAGGCGCGAGAGCCGCGGTGAAGGCGAACGCAGCCGGTGCTAATAACCGGGCTGCAAGAAGGGCTGCGAGGTGCGACATCGGGGAAGCGCGAATGCCCGAGGGAGCCGCGGTGAAGCGGAGACAGCGTCGGGGGAGTTACTAACCGCTGGGAAAGGGGAGCAGCAGCGGCACGCCAAACGCCATTGCAGCCAGTGGGTGAAGACCGCCAAGCGCGGGAAAACCGCCATTTTGTAGGCGGAGGACGAAGACAAGAGCGGGAAGCCGCCATCTTGGGATAAAATTTAAAAAAATAAAAATAAAAAATAAAATAAATTACAACAATGCCTAAACATGGGAACATTGATACCTTTGATAGCGACATCGAAGATTGGGCCATGTATGTAGAACGCATACAAAATTATTGTAAAGCAAATAAAACCCCAGATGCAGAGAAAGCACTAACTTTATTAAACTTAATGGGTGCGAAGACATACGGGCAATTGAAACACCTTTTATCACCAGATGAACCGGCGGATAAGACATTCGAGGAGATTGTTACTGTCCTGAAAAATCATCTAAACCCCACGCCGCTGATGCTAGCGGAACGATTTAAATTTTACAGCAGAAGGCAGCTGAAGGATGAAAGCAATGCTGAATATTTAATGGAATTGCGTAAGCTAGCAAAGTACTGTCAGTTTGGAATGGGACTAACAGACGCGCTAAGAGATAAATTTGTGTGTGGATTATTAAAAAAAGATACACAAAAGCGACTGCTCGAGGAGAATGAGCTGACGCTTGAGAAAGCGGTCACTATGGCAGCAGCACACGAAGCCGCAGCGAGAGGCACGGCAGTAATGCAGCTACGGTCACCGGAACTCAGTACAAATAAATTGGGTTTGAGTACTGTAAAATGTTATCGTTGTGGAAAGAAAACACACGATCAGAACCAGTGTTGGTTTAAAAACCAAGAATGCAGAACGTGTGGCAGGCTTGGCCACATAGCTAAAGTATGCCGGTCAGGAAAGAAGACCAGCAACAAAAAGTCACCGCAAGGAAAATACATAAAGGTGCACAAGGTGACAAAGACCAGTTCGAACGAACAGAAGTCAGATTCAGACGCTAGCAGTAATGAACTGGGTAGCTTAAGAGTACACAACGTTGGTAAGGATGCAGATCTCCAGACAATTTGGGTCACTCTTCAGATAGCAGGAGTCCAAGTAAAGATGGAATTGGACACTGGATCAGCATTGACGGTCATGAATAAGAAAGATTACAAAAGGTTATTCCAACATATTCCCCTACGGGATACAGAGATTATATTGAAAACATACACGGGGCAAAGAGTGTACCCCATCGGAAAGATAGAGGTAAAAGTGGTCCACAAGGGCGAAGAAAGCCAAGTAATGGACTTATATGTGCTACCTGAAGGAGGTCCACCACTACTGGGACGGGAGTGGATTAGGAAAATGAATATGGACTGGCACTCCTTAAAAGCACTAACGGTAGATTCCGGGGAAACAGATGTCAAACCTAAACGATTGTCCAAAATATTGGATGATGCTAAAGAGGTGTTCCAGCAAGGACTGGGAACACTGAAAGGAATTATGGCAAACATCAAGATTGATGAACATGCACAACCAAAATTTTTCAAAGCCAGACCAGTACCCTATGCAATACGACCTACTGTAGAAGCGGAACTGGAAGCGCTAGAACGTTCAGGTGTACTGTCTAAGGTAGATTGGAGTGAGTGGGCTACGCCCATTGTTCCCGTTATGAAACGTCCTTCGAGCAACAAGCCAGGAGAACTAGGGAAGGTTCGCATCTGTGGAGATTTCAAGATCACCGTTAATCTGGTGCTTCACACGGTGCAGTATCCGCTTCCGCGGATTGAGGATATTTTTGCTTCATTGTCTGGCAGGAAACACTTCACCAAGATAGACCTGGCGCAGGCGTACTTGCAGATGGAGGTTGAAGAAGAGTCACGCCAGTACCTCACGATCAACACGCATAGAGGTTTGTACCGGTATAATAGGCTGGTTTTTGGAGTGGCATCGGCTCCGGCAATTTGGCAGAGGGCCATGGAGCAGGTATTACAGGGAATTCCAGGCACACAATGTTACCTGGACAATATTCTGATCACAGGTGATGGTGATGAAGAACACCTCGCAAACTTGGAACTGGTGCTCAATAGACTGAAAGAGTATGGATTTAGAGTTAATCGGCAGAAATGTGAGTTCTTTCAGAAGTGGATCTCGTACTGTGGTCATGTCATTGACCGGAAGGGGCTTCATAAGTCTCCTGACAAGATAGAGGCAGTTGTAAAGGCTCCCGCTCCGGATAATGTCTCTCAGTTGAGGTCGTTTCTGGGATTGATTAACTATTAGCATAAGTTTCTACCAAATCTATCCACAGTACTGCACCCGCTGAATGCTCTTTTACAGAAGGGGGTACCATGGGAATGGAGCGAAAACTGTAAGAAGGCATTTCGCAAAAGCAAAGAATTGATCACCTCAGAGGAAGTGTTGGCTCACTTCAACCCGACACTGCCTATTCAGTTGGCTTGTGATGCTTCTCCATATGGTATTGGGGCAGTACTCTCACACAAGTTGCCAAATGGCACGGAAAGGCCAGTCGCGTTTGCATCCAGATCATTGACCTCTGCTGAGCGCAACTATGCGCAGATCGATAGGGAGGCTCTCAGCCTTGTATGGGGAGTGAAGAAGTTTAATCATTACCTGCAGGGCCAAAAATTCACACTTCTGACAGACCATCAGCCGTTGGTATCCATTTTTAACCCTAAGAAGGGTGTTTCGGTGATGACAGCACAGCGACTCCAGAGATGGTCCCTTTTCCTAGGGGCACATCAATATCAACTAGAATTCAAAGGTACAAAGCAGCATGGCAATGCTGATGGGCTGTCGCGCCTGCCACTACCTGAAGCAGAAGAGACGACGAAAGTTGACCCTGTTGAGTCATTTCATTCGACCATCATCGAGTGTTTACCAGTCACCAATGCAAGTATTGAAAGAGAAACCAGGAACGACCCGACACTGTCCAGAGTCTACGAGGTGACAGTGAAGGGGTGGCCAACACATGGTGATCCTCTGTTACCGGCATTCTCGGCAAGGCGAGACCAGCTGTCCGTCTGCCATGGTACTTTGATGTACGGGACAAGAGTGATTATTCCTCCCAAGTTACGGGAAAGAGTTCTAAAGGAACTGCATGAAGGTCATCTGGGGGGAGTTAAGATGAAAAGTCTTGCTAGGGCTTATGTATGGTGGCCGGGCATTGACCAACAGATAGAGGAGTTGACAAAAAGCTGCGCTGGGTGCCAAAAAGTGCAAAATGCACCTCCGATCGCACCACTACACCCATGGGAATGGCCTTCAGCCCCATGGCAACGCTTACATATTGACTTTGCTGGTCCATTCATGGACTCCATGTTCCTAATTGCGGTGGATGCACATTCCAAATGGCCAGAAGTGATCAAGATGAATACCACTACTTCAGAAAAGACAATTGCGGTGTTTAGAACAATATTCACAAGGAACGGATTGCCAGAACAGATATGTTCGGACAACGGACCACAGTTCGTGTCGGAAGAATTCCAAAAATTCTTAAAGAAGAATGGGGTGAAACATTATACCTCTGCCCCATATCATCCGGCGACAAACGGGTTGGCCGAGAGATTTGTCCAAACATTCAAAAAGGCAATAAAGGCCATGAACGATGATCAGATTCCGTTACAACACAAGGTGAACAATTTCCTAATGGCATATCGAAACGCCGCTCATGCAGTGACTAACCAAAGTCCTGCCATGATGTTTTATAACAGGAGGTTGCGGTCCAGGTTGGACTTGTTAAAACCAAATGTGCGGAGGGAAGTGGAAAACAAACAGTTCCGGCATATTAATAACAAGTCCACTCGAAGTTTCGACGTAGGACAACCAGTGTTGGCAAGGGGCTATGGAAACGAAAAATGGCAGTCCGGAACAATTCGGGCCAGACAAGGACCTCTGATGTACACAGTAGATATTGGTAACAATGTGATAAGGCATCATGCGGATCAACTGGTAGAATCAAGAGCAAGGGTCGAACCCATGGTTGCGACAGAGACAACTGTGGAAGACGTTAATGAACCTGAAGCATCTACCTCAGCAGGGACTGTACCTGATGATGACGTCCAATACATAGGAAACCAACAAGAAGAGTCACCTCAGCAACAAGAATCAGAGACCACTGAAAGGCGTTATCCAAACCGAATCAGAAGGCCTCCTGAGAGACTGAACCTTTGAACTGTTTATACCTGAAGTTATATATGTATATATGTTATTATGTTATGTTAAATGGGGATATGACTGTTAAGCTAAAAAGGGAGGATTGTGGTGTATGTAACCTGTTCCACCTTAAGAGAACTTAAGTCTGTTCCACCTTAAGAGATGTACTACTTTCTCTGGCTGCTGTATACGTAATACCGGTGGTGACCACTGGTATATAAGTACTGTGTAGTGATATTGTATTTAGTATAGTCCTGACCTCCAACTAGTAAAGACCTGTTGAAACTTTATTCTTGTAGTCTGTGTCAGTAATTAATCTTAATACAACTGGAACACACAGACTTAACACTAAACAGTACATAACATTCGATTAATAATTAAATAACATATTTACAATTACAGTTGCTATATACATTTGCTGAAGTTAATCAATTATAAATTCAGTCTTTGAGGAGGCTTCCTGATTCTGTCCTGATAACGCCTCTTTGGGGTATCAGGTTCTTCTGGCAAAGTTGATTCGGGATCAACGTCGTTGTTTGGTTCGTCTGCTTCCAATATCACCGATTCTGAGGTAGATGCAATTGGTACTTTGGTTTCATCACCAGCTGTATAGGATCGTGGTGTAGATTTGACGTTTTCCAGTGACTCTAGAATCTGGTCAGCATGGCGTCTTACAATGCCCTCTCCAACGTCCACGGTATACATTAGAGGTCCTTGCCGTGTGCAGATCGTTCCTGGCTGCCATTTCTCTGTGCGGTAGTCCCGGGCCAAAACTGGTTGACCTATCTTGAAACTCCTGGTTGGCCTTTCATTCATATTCTGAAACTGCCTGTTCTCCACATCTCTTCTGATGTTTGGCTTAACCAAATCCAAGCGGCATCTTAGTCTTCGATTGAAGAACATCATGGCTGGAGTTTGGTTGGTAACCGCATGTGTCGCATTCCGGTAGGCAAACAAGAAGTTATTCACCTTGTGTTGTAGGGGTATGTCTTCATTACACATTGCCTTGATAGCCTTCTTGAATGTTTGAACGAACCTCTCAGCCAATCCATTGGTGGCTGGATGATATGGGGCGGATGTGTAATGCTTAACACCATTGCTCTTTAAGAACCTCCGGAACTCTTCAGACACAAACTGTGGTCCATTGTCAGAGCAAATCTGTTCAGGCAGCCCATTTCTGGCGAATATGGTTCGTAAGACTGTGATAGTTTTTTCCGCGGTGGTTGAGGACATTTTTATTACCTCTGGCCACTTTGAATGTGCATCCACCGCAATTAAAAACATCGAGTCCATAAATGGACCAGCAAAATCAATGTGTACCCTTTGCCATGGAGATGAGGGCCACTCCCATGGATGTAGAGGGGCTTGTGGTGGGGCGTTTTGGACCTTCTGGCATCCTGTACAGCTCCTGGTCATCTCTTCGATTTCTCTATCGATTCCCGGCCACCACACAAACGCTCTGGCTAAGCTCTTCATTTTTACCCCTCCCAGATGACCCTCATGAAGCTCATTGAACACTCTATCCTTCAATTTGGGTGGAATTACTACTCTGGATCCACACATCAAGGTTCCTCGGCACACTGACAGCTGTTCTCTTCTCGGCGAGAATGCTGGCAGCAGTGGTTCGCCATGTGCTGGCCATCCCTTCACCGTTAAATCATAGACCCTGGAGAGTGTCGGGTCATTTCGTGTTTCCTTTTCTATGTTTGCATTCGTCACAGGTAGACATTCGACTATGGTCGAGTGGAATATCTCCACAGGATCCACTGCAGGTGCTTCTTCCACCGTCGGCAACAGTAGGCGCGACAATCCATCAGCATTCCCATGCTGTTTAGTTCCTTTGTACTCGATGTCATATTGGTGTGCCCCTAGGAAAAGGGACCACCTCTGTAGCCGTTGTGCTGTCATTATCGGGACGCCCTTCTTAGGGTTGAAAATGGAGACAAGAGTTTCATGATCAGTTAGTAGAGTAAATTTCTGTCCGTGCAGGTAGTGATTGAACTTCTTCACCCCCCACACCAGGCTGAGGGCCTCTCTGTCAATCTGGGCGTAGTTACGCTCAGCTGCAGTTAACGAGCGTGATGCAAAAGCTATCGGCCTCTCTGAACCATCAAGGGATTTATGTGACAGTACTGCTCCAACGCCGTAGGGAGACGCATCACACGCCAGTCTTATCGGTAGTGATGGGTTGTAGTGAGCCAATACTTCTCTTGAAGTGATCAGGCCTTTACACTTCTGAAAGGCCCGCTTACATTCATCGCTCCATTTCCATGCTACTCCAGTTTGTAGCAGGGTGTTCAGTGGGTGCAGAATTGTGGACAAATTCGGCAAAAACTTATGGTAGTAATTCACCAATCCGAGGAATGACCTCAGTTGCGACACATTTTCAGGCACTGGAGCCTTAACTACCGCTTCAATTTTGTCAGGGGACTTATGTAACCCCTCTTCATCAATCACGTGGCCACAATACGATATTTGTTTCTTAAAAAACTCGCACTTGGGGCGATTGGCTCGTAGTCCATGTTCTCTTAGTCTAGTGAGCACCTGCTCTAGGTTGGCAAGGTGTTCACTGTCATTTTCACCTGTCACTAGGATGTCGTCCAAGTAACACTGAGTCCCCGGAATCCCTTGCAGAACTTGTTCCATCGCTCTTTGCCATATAGCCGGAGCTGATGCTACTCCGAATACCAGTCGATTGTACTGGTAAAGACCTTTGTGAGTGTTTATCGTGAGATATTTCCTAGAGGATTCTTCAACCTCCATCTGCAAATATGCTTGCGCTAGGTCAATTTTTGTAAAACTTTTCCCTCCAGATAGTGAGGCGAAAATATCTTCTATCCTCGGAAGAGGATACTGTACTGTGTGAAGGACTGGGTTCACAGTCACCTTGAAGTCCCCACAGATGCGAACCTTCCTTGGCTCCTCAGGCTTATTGTTTAACGTTTTCTTCATGACAGGAACGATGGGTGTCGCCCACTCGCTCCAGTCTACCTTAGATAACACGCCTGCATTCTCCAGATTCTCCAGCTCTGCCTCGACGGCTGGGCGAATTGCATACGGTACCGGTCTTGCTTTGAAAAACTTGGGAATTGCATTCTCTTCTATTTTTATCGAGGCGGTTACGCCTTTAAGAGTTCCCAGTCCTTGTTGAAATACCTCTTTGGCGTTAGCTAAGATTTTTGACAATCGACCAGGTGTGACGTCGTCATCCTTTTTACCAGCCACAGTCACTGCCTGAATGGAGTGCCAGTCTAAACTTATCTTTCTGATCCATTCACGTCCCAATAATGGTGGTCCACCATCTTGCAGACTGTAGAGATACAATTTCTGTATTTCCTTGCCGTTGTATTCGACAGGCACCCTTATTTTCCCTCTGGGGTATACTTTCTGCCCCGTATATGTCTTCAAGACAATGGATGTGTCTTTCAAGGGTATGTGTGAGAATAGCCGCTCGTAGTCTCGTCGATTCATGACGGTCAGGGCTGATCCTGTATCCAATTCCATTTTGACTTGGGACCCTGCTATCGTGAGGGTGACCCAAATGGTTCGGTGATCCTCTTTTGCGATTACGTTGTGTAGTTTGAGACAGCTTAGTCTCTTGTTCCCGGATTCACTATCGCTCTTGTGGTCTTCGGAACTACTGTCCGTCATCTTTTGTACTTTCCTGTACTGTTCCTTAGTAGTCTTTTTGTTGTCGTTAGTCTTCTTCCCGGACCTGCAAACTCGTGCAATGTGTCCCATCTTTCCGCATTGCCTGCATGTTTTGTCCTTGGACCAGTAATCCTTCTGGTCATGGGTTGTTCTGCCGTATTCCTGTGGCTTTTGCTGTATTTCCGCAGCTCCCCTTGCTGCTGCTTTGTACGATACTGCCACGCTTAAAGCCTTATCTAGCGTCAGCTCTTTCTCTGAGAGTAACCTCTTCTGGGTTCCTTCACTCAGGAGTCCACAGACAAATTTGTCCCGTAGGGTATCTGCCAGTCCTGCTCCGAACTGGCAGTGCTTTGATAGCTTGCGTAGTTCTGTAAGGTAATCAGCATTGCTCTCATCTTTATGCTGATTTCTCTTGTGGAATTTAAATCTTTCTGCTATCAGCAGCGGTGTAGGATTTAGGTGTTCCTGTAGGATATCAACAATTTTGTTAAAACTCTTCGCCATTGGTTTGACTGGAGTGATCAGGTTCCGCAATAGGCCGTACGTTCTTGCGCCCATTAAGTTTAGTAGTACCGATGCCTTTTTCTCATCGGCTACTTCATTTGCCTTGCAATTTCCTTCGACTCTTTCCACATATGTGGTCCAGTCTTCTATTGCATTATCGAAGGCAGTGATATTGCCAGTCTTCGGCATCTTGGAGATCTAAGATGGCGCCTCCCGCGCTTTGCCTTCTTCCCCGATTTAACAAAATGGCGCCTCCCACGCTTTGCCTTCTTCCCCGCTGGATTAAGATGGCGCCTCCCGCGCTTTCTGCCTTTTCCGCTGCTGCCAGCGCTGTTGCTGGCGTTTTTATGCCTTGATGGCGACGCCCTATGGTCTTCACGTGCTTCCCCCCGCACTGCTGCCAACACCGCTCTCCGTGGTCCCCGTGGCAAACTGCAGCTCCTCGCGGCTTTCTGCGCTTCTAACTTCTTTTTCCTTTATTTTAATTACTGCTCCCGTCGTCAGAGCAGACCCTATGGGACACTTTCCTCCCTCCTCTCGGGTCTGTACACTGCCCTGCTTCGTAGCACCGGCCGCGCCCTGTGTGCTCCACCCTCTCTCTCTCTCTCCTCTTTCCCGACAACGCTGCTCGGCCCCGTTGAAAAGCCACCCGATCGAGCTCTAGCCCGCCGCAGCCCAGGAAGGATCAGTGTACTACCTGCCACCAGCCCGATTAGCTGGAACACCATAGACTGGAGAAACAAGCCCAGCTCTCGACAGCCTCTCCTGCAAATCTTCGAATTCGATGAATCAGAGGGCGGTTGCCCACGGTCAATGCTCGTTTCCTCTGTCTGTTTTTTTTTTCCTTTTTCCTTTCTTTTTGGATTTCTTCCTTCTGGCTTCGACCTCCAATAACTTCGCTTCAGGGATGGATCCCCGTGAGGTGGTGCAGAACTATAGGTAAGTTCGGATCTGTTCGTCGCCAATGTAATGTCCGTGTGTAATTGAGACACGGACTGCAGAAGTTGGTTATAACAGGTGTTTACTGAATGGAGACAAAACTGGAACTACTATACAAAGTTACTACACAGGCTTATATACAGGGGTGGTCACTACTGGTACTGCAGTATACAGGGGCTGCAGAATATAGTTCCTTCTTCAAGGTACATACACTACACCCTGCCCCTGCTTTCACCCCATATCCCTTGATCCCTTTAGCCTTACGAAATATATCTAACTCCTTCTTGAATATATTTAACTTGCTGGAGTACCCGGCATTGCCGAGGGAACTAAAGAACCCTCTGCCATGTTTATAAAACTGTTTATAAAACTGTTGGGATTGAAGAACTCTTCCTAAGCACCCAGGAGGTGGTTCTTTAACTTTGTTTTTTGTTAATGGGGATCGCCAGTAGCCATATACTGCAGGTTTTACAGTTTTGGGTATGTCTCACCTGGTCAACAGCTTGCCGTGCCTGAGTCTGGTCAGGAGTCTTTGAGGCTCTGGATTGGGTATGTCTTGCCTGGTCAACAGCTTGCCGTGCCTGAGTCTGGTCAGGAGTCTCTGACTCCCCCCTCCCTCTCCCTCCCTCCTCCTCTCTCTCCCTCCCCGTGCTCCTTCCCTCCCTCCCTCTCCCACCCCCTCACTCTTTCCCTCCCTCCCCCTCTCTCTCTCCCTCCCCCCTTTCCCTCCCCCTCTCTCTCCCTGCCCCTCTCTCTCTCCCCTCTCTCTCTCTCCCCTCTCCCCCTCCCTCCCCGCTCTGAGAGAGAGAGAGAGAGGGGGAAGGAGAGAGAGAGAGGGGGAAGGAGAGAGAGAGAGAGAGGGGGAAGGAGAGAGAGAGAGGGGGAAGGAGAGAGGGGGAAGGAGAGAGAGAGAGAGAGGGAAGGAGAGAGAGAGAGAGGGAGGGAGAGAAAGATAGAGAGAGAGGGAAGGAGAGAGTTAGGGAAGGATATAGAGAAGAGAGGAAGACACCCTGGGGAAGTGGTTGGACTCAGGGCCCGGCCGCGGTGACCCGGAGCCCCCGTGGGCGGCCTAGCGCCTCAGGCCCGGCCCGACTCACCTCAGCTGAGCTCCCACTCCGGCCCGCCGCCGCCGTTCCCCCGCTCACTGTCTCTCAGGCCACGCGGTTCTCTCTGTGTAGATACATAGGAGAGAGAGAGGGAGGGGGGGAAGGAGAGAGAGGGGGAAGGAGAGAGAGAGAGAGGGGGAAGGAGAGAGAGAGAGGGGGAAGGAGAGAGAGAGAGGTGGAAGGAGAGAGAGAGAGGGGGAAGGAGAGAGAGAGAGGGGGAAGGAGAGAGAGAGAGGGAAGGAGAGAGAGAGAAAGAGGGAAGGAGAGAGAGAGAGAGGGAAGGAGAGAGAGAGAGAGAGAGAGGGAAGGAGAGAGAGGGGGAAGGAGAGAGAGAGAGAGGGGGAAGGAGAGAGGGAGAGGGGGAAGGAGAGAGAGGGGGAAGGAGAGAGAGAGAGGGGGAAGGAGAGAGAGAGAGGGGGAAGGAGAGAGAGAGAGAGGGGGAAGGAGAGAGAGAGAGGGGGAAGGAGAGAGAGAGAGGGGGAAGGAGAAAGAGAGAGAGGGGGAAGGAGAGAGAGAGAGGGGGAAGGAGAAAGAGAGAGAGGGGGAAGGAGAGAGAGAGGGGGGAAGGAGAGAGAGAGAGAGGGAAGGAGAGAGAGAAAGAGATAGAAGAGGAGAGAGAGAGGGAAGGAGAGAGTGGGGGAAGGAGAGAGAGAGAGGAGGGAAGGAGAGAGGGAGAGGGGGAAAGAGAGAGGGGGGAAGGAGAGAGAGAGAGGGGGAAGGAGAGAGAGAGAGGGGGAAGGAGAGAGAGAGAGAGAGGGAAGGAGAGAGAGAGAGAGAGGGAAGAGGAGAGAGAGAGAGAGAGAGGGAAGGAGAGAGTGAGGGAAGGAGATAGAGAAGAGAGGAAGACACCCCGTGCAAGGGGTTGGACTCAGAGCCTAGCCTTGGTGACCCGGAGTCCCCGTGCACGGCGTAGCGCCTCAGGCCCGGCCCGAGTGACCCCAGCTCAGCTCCCGCTTCAGCCCGCCGCCGCCGTTCCCCCGCTCGCTGTCTTTCGGGCTCTCAGGCCACGCGGGTGTATCTGTCTATGTCTGTGTATTTGTTTTCCCGCTCCCGCACTCACAGCAGGCTGCAGGATTAGGCCCCACCCACACACGCCATGAAATGCCCCCCATGACGCACCGCACTTCCCCCGTAGGATTGGTCAACCATCATGTAACTCAACGCTAATGAGCGGATTTTGTCCGTTTTTTGAACGTTTTTTGTATACTGTCCGAGCAATTTTTGTCTGACCAAAAAGTAAATACACCTATGACACTCCCCTAATCATAGGCTTTCTTTTGATATAACATATGTGTAGGTACGCTCTATAACCTTTGAGTTTACCGCGGACATACACACAGACAGACAGACAGATCCATTTATATATAGATTAATTAATGAATTGGCCTCAACTGCCTTCTGTGGTAGAGAATTCCACAGGCTCACCACTTTCTGGGTGAAATAAGTCCTCCTCATCTCAGTCGTAAATGGCTTACCCCTTATCCTTAGACTGTGACCCCTGGTTCTGGACTCCCCCGCCATTGGGAAACTCCTTCCTGCATCTAGTCTGTCTAGTCCTGTTAGAATTTTATAAGTTTCAATGAGATCCCCTCTCATTCTTCTAAATTCTAGCGAATACAAGCCCAATCGATCCAATCTCTCTTCATACGTCATTCCTGCCATCCCAGGTATCAGTCTGGTGAATCTTCGCTGCACTCCCTCCATGGCAAGAACATCCTTCCTCGGTGGGAACACAGCATCGGCGGCAGTTACACCGGTGGCAGTGAGTCAGGAGCAGCCCGACTAGAGCGGGCCTGTGTGGGAACACAGCATCGGCGGCAGTTACACCGGTGGCAGTGAGTCAGGAGCAGCCCGACTAGAGCGGGCCTGTGTGGGAACACAGCATCGGCGGCAGTTACACCGGCGGCAGTGAGTCAGGAGCAGCCCGACTAGAGCGGGCCTGTGTGAGAACACAGCATCGGTGGCAGTTACACCGGTGGCAGTGAGTCAGGAGCAGCCCGACTAGAGCGGGCCTGTGTGGGAACACAGCATCGGCGGCAGTTACACCGGCGGCAGTGAGTCAGGAGCAGCCCGACTAGAGCGGGCCTGTGTGAGAACACAGAATCGGTGGCAGTTACACCGGTGGCAGTGAGTCAGGAGCAGCCCGACTAGAGAGGGCCTGTGTGGGAACACAGCATCGGCGGCAGTTACACCGGTGGCAGTGAGTCAGGAGCAGCCCGACTAGAGAGGGCCTGTGTGGGAACACAGCATCGGCGGCAGTTACACCGGTGGCAGTGAGTCAGGAGCAGCCCGACTAGAGCGGGCCTGTGTGAGAACACAGCATCGGTGGCAGTTACACCGGTGGCAGTGAGTCAGGAGCAGCCCGACTAGAGAGGGCCTGTGTGGGAACACAGCATCGGCGGCAGTTACACCGGTGGCAGTGAGTCAGGAGCAGCCCGACTAGAGAGGGCCTGTGTGGGAACACAGCATCGGCGGCAGTTACACCGGCGGCAGTGAGTCAGGAGCAGCCCGACTAGAGCGGGCCTTGTGGGAACACAGCATCGGCGGCAGTTCAAACCGGTGGCAGTGAGTCAGGAGCAGCCCGGTTAGAGCGGGCCTGTGTGGGAACACAGCATCGGCGGCAGTTACACCGGTGGCAGTGAGTCAGGAGCAGCCCGACTAGAGAGGGCCTGTGTGGGAACACAGCATCGGCGGCAGTTACACCGGTGGCAGTGAGTCAGGAGCAGCCCGACTAGAGCGGGACTGTGTGGGAACACAGCATCGGCGGCAGTTACACCGGTGGCAGTGAGTCAGGAGCAGCCCGACTAGAGAGGGCCTGTGTGGGAACACAGCATCGGCGGCAGTTACACCGGTGGCAGTGAGTCAGGAGCAGCCCGACTAGAGCGGGCCTGTGTGAGAACACAGCATCGGTGGCAGTTACACCGGCGGCAGTGAGTCAGGAGCAGCCCGACTAGAGCGGGACTGTGTGAGAACACAGCATCGGCGGCAGTTACACCGGCGGCAGTGAGTCAGGAGCAGCCCGACTAGAGCGGGACTGTGTGGGAACACAGCATCGGCGGCAGTTACACCGGTGGCAGTGAGTCAGGAGCAGCCCGACTAGAGAGGGCCTGTGTGGGAACACAGCATCGGCGGCAGTTACACCGGTGGCAGTGAGTCAGGAGCAGCCCGACTAGAGAGGGCCTGTGTGGGAACACAGCATCGGCGGCAGTTACACCGGCGGCAGTGAGTCAGGAGCAGCCCGACTAGAGCGGGCCTTGTGGGAACACAGCATCGGCGGCAGTTCAAACCGGTGGCAGTGAGTCAGGAGCAGCCCGGTTAGAGTGGGCCTGTGTGGGAACACAGCATCGGCGGCAGTTACACCGGCGGCAGTGAGTCAGGAGCAGCCCGACTAGAGCGGGCCTGTGTGGGAACACAGCATCGGCGGCAGTTACACTGATGGCAGTGAGTCAGGAGCAGCCCGACTAGAGCGGGCCTGTGTGGGAACACAGCATCGGCGGCAGTTACACCGGTGGCAGTGAGTCAGGAGCAGCCCGACTAGAGCGGGCCTGTGTGGGAACACAGCATCGGCGGAAGTTACACCGGCGGCAGTGAGTCAGGAGCAGCCCAACTAGAGCGGGCCTGTGTGAGAACACAGAATCGGTGGCAGTTACACCGGTGGCAGTGAGTCAGGAGCAGCCCGACTAGAGAGGGCCTGTGTGGGAACACAGCATCGGCGGCAGTTACACCGGCGGCAGTGAGTCAGGAGCAGCCCGACTAGAGAGGGCCTGTGTGGGAACACAGCATCGGCGGCAGTTACACCGGCGGCAGTGAGTCAGGAGCAGCCCGACTAGAGCGGGCCTGTGTGGGAACACAGAATCGGCGGCAGTTACACCGGTGGCAGTGAGTCAGGAGCAGCCCGACTAGAGAGGGCCTGTGTGGGAACACAGCATCGGCGGCAGTTACACCGGCGGCAGTGAGTCAGGAGCAGCCCGACTAGAGCGGGCCTGTGTGAGAACACAGAATCGGTGGCAGTTACACCGGTGGCAGTGAGTCAGGAGCAGCCCGACTAGAGAGGGCCTGTGTGGGAACACAGCATCGGCGGCAGTTACACCGGTGGCAGTGAGTCAGGAGCAGCCCGACTAGAGAGGGCCTGTGTGGGAACACAGCATCGGCGGCAGTTACACCGGTGGCAGTGAGTCAGGAGCAGCCCGACTAGAGAGGGCCTGTGTGGGAACACAGCATCGGCGACAGTTACACCGGCGGCAGTGAGTCAGGAGCAGCCCGACTAGAGAGGGCCTGTGTGGGAACACAGCATCGGCGGCAGTTACACCGGCGGCAGTGAGTCAGGAGCAGCCCGACTAGAGCGGGCCTGTGTGGGAACACAGCATCGGCGGCAGTTACACCGGTGGCAGTGAGTCAGGAGCAGCCCGACTAGAGCGGGCCTGTGTGAGAACACAGCATCGGCGGCAGTTACACCGGTGGCAGTGAGTCAGGAGCAGCCCGACTAGAGCGGGCCTGTGTGAGAACACAGCATCGGCGGCAGTTACACCGGTGGCAGTGAGTCAGGAGCAGCGTACCAATTCAACAGCAGGGGGGAGAGGTAAAAAGTAATCAAAGTGTGACATCACCAGGAAGCAGGTAAGTGATTGGTTGGTGAGTATTTGGTTGGTGAGTATATCTCTTTTTTTTTAAACTTTAACTCTGGTTTATAGTTTCTAAGGTCTCTCTGGTGTAGCAGGGACTGTTGGTAAACCAGTTAACTGTAGTGTAATTAGTGGGATTGATTGATTTAATTTAAATTCAATTAATTAAAGGGTAAGTCATGGCAGGACAGCCGGGCCCCGTGATCTGCTCCTCCTGCGATATGTGGGAACTCAGGGACACTTCCTGTGTCCCTGACAACTACAGGTGCAGGAAGTGCATCCAGCTGCAGCTACTAACAGACCGCATTGCGGCGCTGGAGCTGCGATTGGACACATACTGGAGCGTTCACGATGCTCAGGACAACGTGAATAGCACATTCACGGAGTTGGACACACCGCAGGTAGAGGTTGGACAGGAAGAAAGGGAACGGGTGACCAACAGGCAGAGTACTAGGTGCAGGCAGGTAGTGCAGGGGTCCCCTGTGGCCATCCCCCTCTCCAACAGATACACCACTTTGAGTACTGTTGGGGGGGATGGCTTATCAGAGGAAGGCAGCAGCAGCCAACTTCCTGGCACCAGGGGTGGCTCTGCTGCACAGAATGGGAGGAAAAAGAGGGGTAGAGCTATAGTAATAGGGGATTCAATTGTAAGGGGAATAGATAGGCATTTCTGCGGCCGCAAACGAGACTCCAGGATGGTGTGTTGCCTCCCTGGTGCAAGGGTCAAGGATGTCTCCGAGCGACTCCAGAACATCTTGGAAGGGGAGGGTGAGCAGCCAGTTGTCGTGGTGCATATAGGCACCAACGATATAGGTAAAAAGCGGGATGAGGTCCGAAAAGCGGAGTATAGGGAGTTAGGAGATAAATTAAAAAACAGGACCTCAAAGGTAGTAATCTCAGGATTGCTACCAGTGCCACGTGCTAGTCAGAGTAGAAATAGAAGGATACTTCAGATGAATACGTGGCTAGAGGAATGGTGCCAGGGGGAGGGATTCAAGTTCCTGTGACATTGGAACAGGTTCTGGGAGAGGTGGGACCAGTTCAAACCGGACGGTTTGCACCTGGGCAGGGCTGGAACCAATGTCCTAGGGGGAGTGTTTGCTAGTGCTGTGGGGGAGGGTTTAAACTAAAATGGCAGGGGGTTGGGAACCTGAGCAGGGAGACAGAGGAAAGGGAAACAAGGATAAAAGCAAAAGATAGGAAGGAGAAAAACAAAAGTGGCAGTCAGAGAAATCAACGGTTTAAATCAAACATGGCCACAGTAAATAATAATTCTAATAGGTCTAAGAGCATTAAAAAATCAAGCCTGAAGGCTTTGTGTCTTAATGCGAGGAGCATTTGTAATAAGGTGGATGAATTGGCTGCGCAAATAGAAGTAAACAAATACGATTTGGTTGGGATTACGGAAACGTGGCTCAAGGAAGGCCAGGACTGGGAACTCAACATCCAGGGGTATTCGATATTCAGGAAAGATAGGCAAAAAGGAAAGGGAGGTGGGGTAGCATTACTGGTTAAAGAAGGGATTAACACAATTGTAATGAAGGATATTAGCTCTGATGAGGTGGAATCTGTATGGGTAGAATTGAGAAATACTAAGGGGAAAAAAACGTTAGTGGGAGTGGGTTATAGACCTCCAAACAGTAAGGCGGAGGTTGGGGATGGCATTAAAAGAGAAATTAAAGAAGCGTGCAATAAGGGCACTGCAGTCATCATGGGTGACTTTAATCTACATACAGATTGGGCCAACGAAATGAGTAACAATACTGTGGAGGAGGAATTCCTGGAGTGTTTACGGGATGGTTTCCTGGACCAATATGTCGAGGAACCAACCAGAGATCAGGCCATCTTAGACTGGGTATTATGTAACGAGAAAGGATGAATTAGCAATCTTGTTGTAAGAGGCCCCTTGTGTCAGAGCGATCATAATATGATCGAATTCTTCATTAAGATGGAGAATGAAGTAGTTGACTCGGAGACTAGGGTCCTCAATTTAAATAAAGGAAACTATGATGGTCTGAGGAGCAAGTTGGGTAGGATTGATTGGGGAATGGCACTCAAAGGGTTGACAGTGGATAGGCAATGGCAAACATTCAAAGACCGAATGGATGAACTACAGAATTTGTTCATCCCAGTTTGGCATAAAAATAAAACAAAAAAGGTGACCCAACCGTGGCTAACAAGGGAAATTAGGGATAGCATAAGGTCCAAGGAGAGGGCATATAAATTGGCCAGAAAAAGCAATAATCCTGAGGATTGGGAGCAGTTTAGGATTCAACAAAGGAGGACAAAGGGATTAATTAAGAAAGGGAAAATAGAATATGAGAGTAAGCTTGCAGAGAACATAAAAACTGACTGTAAAAGCTTTTATAGATATGTGAAGAGAAAAAGATTGGTGAAGTCAAGCGTAGGTCCCTTGCAGTCAGAATCGGGGGAATTTATAATGGGGAACAAAGAAATGGCAATCCAACTAAATACATATTTTGGTTCTGTCTTCACAAAGGAGGACACAAATAACCTCCCAGAGATGCCGGGGAACATAGGGTCTGATGAAAGGGTGGAACTGAAAGAAATCAGTATTTGTAGGGAAATGGTGTTAGGAAAATTGATGGGACTGAAGGCCGATAAATCCCCAGGGCCTGATAATCTATATCCCAGGGTACTTAAGGAAGTGGCCCTAGAAATAGTAGATGCATTGCTGGTCATCTTCCAGAACTCGACAGACTCTGGAACGGTACCCATGGATTGGCGGGTAGCTAATGTTACCCCACTATTCAAAAAAGGTGGTAGAGAAAAGGCGGGGAATTATAGACCGGTAAGCTTGACATTGGTAGTGGGGAAAATGCTAGAGTCCATTATAAAAGATGTAATAGCAGAGCACTTGGAAAGCAGTGACTGGATCGGACAAAGTCAACATGGATTTGCAAAAGGTAAATCATGCTTGACTAATCTACTGGAATTTTTTGAGGATGTAACTGGTAAAATAGATAAGGGAGAACCAGTGGATGTGGTGTATTTGGACTTTCAGAAGGCTTTCGATAAGGTCCCGCATAAGAGATTAGCGTGCAAAATTAAGGCACATGGGATTGGGGGCAAGGTATTGACTTGGATAGAGAACTGGTTGGCGGACAGAAAGCAAAGAGTTGGAATAAACGGGTCGTTTTCCGAGTGGCAGGCAGTGACTAGTGGGGTACTGCAAGGATCGGTCCTAGGACCCCAGCTGTTCACAATATATATTAATGATCTGGACAAGGGAATTGGATGTAATATCTCCAAATTTGCAGACGACACAAAGCTGGGGGGGAGGGTATGCTGTGAGGAGGATGTCGTGAAACTCCAGCACGATTTGGACAGGTTGGGTGGTTGGGCAGAAACATGGCAAATGCACTATAATGTGGATAAATGTGAGGTTATCCACTTTGGTGGCAAAAACAGGAAGGCAGATTATTATTTGAATGGTAATAGATTGGGAGAAGGGGAAGTGCAAAGAGACCTGGGTGTTCTTGTACACCAGTCGCTGAAGGTAAGCATGCAGGTGCAGCAGGCGGTTAAGAAGACAAATGGTATGTTGGCTTTCGTAGCAAGAGGGTTCGAGTACAAGAACAAGGATGTCTTGCTGCAGTTGTACAGGGCCTTGGTGAGACCACACCTTGAGTATTGTGTGCAGTTTTGGTCGCCTTACCTGAGGAAGGACTTTCTTGCCATGGAAGGAGTGCAGCGAAGATTCACCAGGCTGATGCCTGGGATGGCAGGAATGACGCATGAGGAGAGATTGTGTCGATTGGGCTTATACTCACTGGAGTTTAGAAGATTGAGAGGGGATCTCATCGAAACCTATAAAATTCTGTCAGGCCTGGACAGACTAGATGCAGGAAGGATGTTTCTGATGGCTGGGGAGTCCAGAACCAGGGGTCATAGTCTAAGGATAAGGGGTAAGCCATTTAGGACTGAAATGAGGAGGAATTTCTTCACCCAGAGAGTGGTGAACCTGTGGAATTCTCTGCCACAGAGGGCAGTGGAGGCCAGTTCATTAAGTATATTCAAGAAAGAGTTGGATATATTTCTTAAGGCTAATGGGATCAAGAGATATGGGGAGAAGGCAGGGACCGGGTACTGAATTTGGATGATCAGCCATGATCTCATTGAATGGCGGAGCAGGCTCGAAGGGCCGAATGGCCTACTCCTGCTCCTATCTTCTATGTATCTATGTATCTATAAGGTGACCAAAACTGCACACAATGCTCAAGGTGTGGTCTCACCAAGGCCCTGTGCAACTGCAGCAAGACATCTTTGCTCCTGTACTTGAATCCTCTCGCTATGAAGGCCAACATACCATTTGCCTTCTTAACCGCCTGCTGCACCTGCTTGCTTACCTTCAGCGGCTGGTGCACAAGGACACCCAGGTCTCATTGCACTTCCCCTTTTCCCAATCTATTGCCGTTCAGATAATAATCTGCCTTCCTGTTTTTGCTACCAAAGTCGATAACCTCGCATTTATCCACATTATACTGCAGCTACCATGCATCTGCCCAATCACCCAACCTGTCCAAATCATACTGGAGTTTCTCTGCATCCTCCTCACAGCACACACACCCACCCAGCTTTGTGTCATCTGCAAACTTGGAGATATTACATCTAGTTCCCTCGTCTGGATCATTAATATATATTGTGAATAACTGGGGTCCTAGCACTGATCCCTGCGGTACCCCACTAGTCACTGCCTGCCACTTGGAAAAAGACCTGTTTATTCCAACTCTTTGCTTCCTGTCTGCCAACCAGTTCTCTATCCAAGTCAGTACCTTACCCCCAATCCCATGTGCTTTAACTTTGCACGCCAATCTCTTATGCGGGGCCTTATTGAAAGCCTTCTGAAAGTCCAAATACACCACATCCACTGGTTCTCCCTTATCTATTCTACTTACATCCTCAAAAAATTCCAGTAGATTAGTCAAGCATGACTTACCTTTTGTAAATCCATGTTGACTTTGTCCAATCCTGTCACTGTTTTCCAAGTGCTCTGCTATTACATCTTTTATAATGGACTCTAGCATTTTCCCCACTACCAATGTCAGGCTTATAACTCCCCGTTTTCTCTCTACCACCTTTTTTAAATAGTAGGGTTACATTAGCTACCCTCTAATCCATGGGAACTGTTCCAGAGTCTATAGAATTTTGGAAGACTATCGGAAGGGTCGGAGGAAGATCGGAAGGGTCGGTGGGGAGATCGGAAGGGTCGGGGGTGGGAGATCGGAAGGGTCGGGTGGGAGGAGATTGGAGGCCGCAGCCAGCAAGTACAGAGGAGGGAGGGATCGGAAAGACCAGGTCAATGGGAGATTGTAGCTCATGGCGGGGGGGAGATCGGATCGCGGGGTGGGAGGTGGTGTTAGCAGGTTAGCTTGGGGGGACTGGGAGAAGCACTTCTGCTTCTCCTGACCCACAAGCACTGCTGGAAAGGCACTTAATTCTTCCATTCAGCAATCCTCGCCTCCCTTTAGCTGCTGGGTTTCCCGAGGCCCGGGAAACCCGATCGGCCAGGTTTAAAATGAAATGGAGAAAAAGTCTGAGCGAACCCCCATCCTGCGTCTGCTAAAATCGGAAGTGGGTAGGCTTGAGGCAAGTTGGGTTCAGGTTTGTGATTTTTTAAATTTTTACAACCTACCTGACCCAAACCCACCCATTTTTGGGGGTTAAAATTCACCTCAAAGGCTTCAAAAATCCTAGAGATGGAGTTTGCAGGGTCAGTTTGAGGACATTTAGGGGGAAAAATTCGGTTGATTTGCGCCTCCCTTTAACACCCTAAGAGGGTGCTAATGGGTCGCAAAGCAAGTAGCACCCGGGCGCAGCGCCGCTAATGCCTCCTGCGAAATTCAGCGGGAGGTTAGCAGCGGCGGTAACCGTTAGCGTTCCACGGCGCTGCGCCCCCTGCGATGACGTCATCGCCATGCACAGTGCCCTGCTCCCACCCCGGCTGCGATCTTCAGTAGCGCCCCCTGACTTACTGCCGGATACTATGTCTGATGGGGTCAGGGGGGCCTACCTGTGGCCGGGGCGGCGGAAATTAAAGGGACGGTGCCGGGCGGCCATTTGTGTTGCTGGCCGCCTGCCAGCACCTGCCCGCTTTGCCGTCCCCGGCCTTCTGTGAAGCCCCCCCGCGGAGTGCTGGCTGCTCTCCATGAACCCGTCACTTCTCTTGAGTGCCGGGCTCTTTTGCCAGCACTCCAATCCCTGGTGGCCCAGCTGGGCCCCGGGTTGCATTGCGCTCGGCCCCTCCCCTTTAATCAGGGGAGGAAGGCCTGCAGTACCATGGCGTGACGTGCTGCAGAGCGCAATATTCACTCGCAGCGCCCCAAGAGGGAGGCGGGGCACCTCCAGTAGCACCCCGCCTCCCCCTTGGGATGCGACTGGTGAATTTCGGGTGCGGGGGAGCTGACTTTTTCGGGGCGCTAAAAGTAGTGATCTGGCGATGTTAGCGCCCCAAAGGGGGCCCGACCCAATTTTCCCCCCTTAATTTGCAGTTGGAAAACCTGGCACTTTCCTGCTATTTTGGAGGATTACTCAGATCCCAGCCATCTCACCCTTGGTCAATCTAGATGATTTTGGCAAACACTCAAATGACTCCATGAGCTACAAAACTATGTTTGTAGGCGGGCCCCGTGACTTAGATCCTTAGTCCCGCTGGTGGAAGCAGGACTTTGAGCTGGCTTTCTGGCCTGCAGGTTATGGCTCCTTCATTTCAATCTAGACTTGCTCCTGGTCACTTCTGTTCCATGTTTCACTTCTTCTTTCATATTGTAATAGCAAAGCAAATCAAATGCCAATATCTATGTCAGATATCCAGGTAACAGCGTGGATATCTTGTAGGCTGCCTGCAAATTTCCTCTGAGGGCAGTGTTCAATGATGTGCTCCAGGGTCTGATCTGGAGCTCCACAGTCACATGATGGGGATGCTTTAATCTTCCATCTATGGAGAAGGTGGTAGCATCTACCATGACCGGTTCTGAGGCGGTTGATGATTGTCCACAGTTTGCGAGGAAGGTTTGATCCTTCAGGTTGTACTGTGGGGTCCTCTATAAGGAATCCATTCGGTGTGTCACAGTTCTTCCAAGCATTTCACCATCGGTCATCAAGGCTGAGGGGAGATCGCTGAAGGGCTTCGGCGACAGTCCAAAATGGACTTCTAGATTTGAGATGGGTTGGTGGTAGGTTGTTCAAGTCGCCCTGTGTTCTCTGGAGACTGCATATTCGCAGCGTAGGTATGGTGGTGCGATGTTTGCAAGGACAGGCAGCCAAGGTGTTGGTGTCAATAAAAGTGTACTAGTAGAATTCAGTTGGACATCAACGGATTTGACATGCAGACTCGACCATGCCGGAGAGCAGTACTCCGCGGTAGAGTACACCAGGACGAGTGCTGTCTTACGGAGGGTTTGAGTATCTGCTCCCCATGTGGATCCGGCGAGTTTCTGGATCAAGTTGACCCTACTCTTTGGTTTCTTCCCAAGGTTCTGGAGATGTTGTCTATATGACAGGGTGCGATCAAGCGTGACTCCTAAATAGGAGGGTTTTTTGGCATGGTTTACCTCTGCGCCGCAGAAGGAGACTTTCAAAGCTTGGTCTGCTTGATGGGTGTTGAGGTGAAATGTCGAGGCGACGGCCTTTTGCGGGTTTGGCCAAAGTCGCCATCGGCGGAAGTAGGCCGCCATCCTCTGTAAATCACTGGTTAGGGTCTCTTCGGTGATGAACAGATTCATGTTTTGCGTGGCCGAGGCAATGTCATCAGCGTATACGAACTTTGGGCAAGTCCCTGGTGTAAACATTGAATGGGTGCCAGGACAGAACCCTGTGGAAGTCTGTTGTTCAATGTCTTATATCTGCTCTTCTGGGTGCCAGAGTACACACGGAAGCTTCGGTTGCTAAACATGGAGTTGAGAAGATGGATCGTTGTTCTGCAGGGTAAAATGGCGGAGAGCTTGAAAAGCAGTCCATGATTCCATACTGTGTCATACGCGACTGACAGGTCCATGAGTGCCAAGGCGGACTTGAGCTGGCGCTGGAAGCCTGCTTCGATGTGCGTTGTTAAAGCTACCACTTGGTCGCAGCAGTTATGGCCACTCCAGAATCCCGCTTGCTCCTTAGGATTGGTTGGCTCGATGATGGGAGCTAGTCTGTGGAGTAGTAGCCTCTCCAGCACTTTATAACAAGTGCAAAGTAAGGAGATCGGGCAGTAGATGAAGGCTTCACAAGGATTCTTCCCCTGCTTCAGGAGGGCAATTATTTTAGTCTCCCTTCAAATAGGTGGAATTTTACCAGTTGCCAGTACCTCAGAGAAGAAGGAGATCAACCATCTCTTCGCTTTGGGTCCCTGTGCTTTTAAGAATTCTGGGTAAACACCATCTGGACCAGCAGCTTTTCCAGATTTGGTTGTCGATAGGGCTGTGTTTAGTTCATCCAAGGTGAATGGATCAGACATAGTTGATGATTTTGGTGCCGCCATCAAGTTTGCCAAAAGCTGTCATGTTTCACTACAACTACTTCGTCTGGCTGATGTAGATGTAGTAGAGCAACAATAATTTTACATTTCGGTGGTTAAGCCAGAAAATTGCGTCAGGGGTAGCGGAGAGTATCGCTGTGAAGCCTCCTTCATATTTGTGAATCGGGCATTGAATCGTTGTACGTTCCATGGTCTGTTCTGGGTGATCACAGTCGCACACTGGGGAGTTTTTAATTCTCCATTTGTGTGTCAAGTATCCGCATCTGCCACAGTTTGCACGGATGCGGTTTAGGGAAGCCAGGGATCTTCCGCGTCGGGTCTGCCACAAAGTGTTTGTTTGTGACTGCTTGTGAACTCCATTCGGCTTTCCAAGCATCGTTGGGGTTGAAGTCATATTGTTGAACACTTTTGCATTTCACGAAATATGCCCCACTGAAATTCACTGATGGCTTCCCCACTTTATTTCTGTTGCCTCCCTTTCCATAATCTCCATAGCCTCTCCTCATGAGCAGTCAACACTTGCAGGTTGGAGAACTTCCTGCTATCCGCATGCTCTGCCTCCAGCTACGTGTAACCTTCTCTGACAGGCAGATGTGAAAGGTCTGAAACAAGATCCAGGCGACATCAGAGCATTGCCACCAGAAGTGTGGTGGGTTTGGGTGGGATTTTGCCTGCCTGAGTGACATACCGCTGATCCTGGAGAACTTACTGGGTCCCTGCAGCAGCTTAAAGGGCCCAGTTGGCCTTAGAAGGAGTGCAGCACAGATCCACCAGAATGTTACCAGGGCTCCAAGGGTTAGATTATGAGGAGAGATTACATAAACTAGGTTTGTATTCCCTGGAATAATCTCACTGAAACATATAAAATTCTTAGAATGCTTGACAGGGTAGATGCTGGGAGGATGTTTCCCTGGCTGGAGAGTCTAGAACTAGTGGTCACAGTCTCAGGATAAGAGGTCGCCCATTTAGGACTGAGATGAGGAGAAATTTCTTCACTTAGAGGGTTGTGAATCTTTGGAATTCTCTACCCGAGAGGGCTGTGGAGGTTCAGTTTTTGAGTATATTCAAGACTGAGATTTTTGGGCACTAAGGGAATCAAAGGATATGGGGATAGGTCGGGAAAGTAGAGTTGTAGTAGAAGTTCAGCCATGATCTTATTGAATGGCTGAGCGGGCTCGAGGGGCCGTATGGCCTACTCCTGCTCCTAATACTTATGTTCTTATGGAATATAGAAGGTTAACAGGTGATTTAATTGAGGTTTTTTAGGATTTTTTCACAGCTGCCATGCTAAATTCAGGTTAGGAGGCCAAAAGCTGGTGGTCATTCTTGTCTTTGAGGGGCATCTCCGACCCTCTCTATTTCTAGACATTGTACCTTGCTGGGGTGGGGGAGGGGGTGGAGTGGGCAGGACTGTACCAGGCAGCACATTGGGAGCATGAGAATGACCTGAATCCGGAACTGCAGGCAGGTTCAGGTCATTCCCAGTGGAATGCACTCCAGCTCCACTCTGCCTTTGCGTCAGCGTTAGGTCGGCGGAAAATTGACCCTAGTGCCTCACAAGGAACCTATTTGTATTTACTAAAATGGGCCTTACCCTGAGAAATCGCCCACCGTCAAGGTAACAAGAATGAGGCAGGCAGAATTTCCACCTTGCCAAAGTTGCACCAGCACAGGATTTGATAGAAAACTTGGCGTAGTGTACTTATTTAGAATAAAGGTCTTATTTCTCTTCTAAATGATTCAGAGTCAGAAAGATAAAACGAACTGCTCCTTTATGATGTAAACTAGGTGGACTTACACTTGCTTTTTTTAGTGTCACCTCACAACGTCATAAAGTGCTTTACAGCCAATGAGGTGCTTTTTAGAGTGTAGTCACTGTTGTAATGTGGGAAACACTGCAGCCAATTTGCACACAGCAAGCTCCCACAAACACCAGATCATCTGTTTTTTATGATGTTGATTGAGGGATAAATTTAGCCCAGGACACCAGGGATAACTCCCCTACTCTTTGAAATAGTGCCATGGTGTGATGAAATATATGCCTTTATCAGCCCCTGTGTTTTACCTGCATTGTATTGTGTGTACCGCCCCCTTTTTCCTATTGTGTGTATTGGCTCCGCCCCTGTCTTTTGTCATATAAAGGTCTCAAGAGCTGTATGAGTCATTTCTGCCAGACGAATCCGATGTGGAAAGACATGCAATGTTCTTAGTGATTAAAAGCCTTCAGTTGAATCCTTTAATTCCTTGTCTTTGAGTTATTGATGGCACACCAATTTTAATCACTAAAACACCAAGATGGATCGACTCCTGAAACCAGAGCGCTTGGATCTGGGCCCCCATGCCTCAGACGCAGCCACACAGTTCGGACACTGGTTCCAATGCTTCGAATTTTTTCATCGAAAGCTCAGCCAGCGCCATAGCAGCCGCGACCGCCACCGGAGACGTGAAACTGGGAATCCTGCGAAACTGGGTGAGTCATCGGGTCTCCCCTCTCATCCGAGATGCCACCAGCTACGGGGATGCCTGCACCATTCTGAAGGCCCACTACGTGCGGCCAATAAACGAGGTGTACGCCAGGCATCCTCTGACTACTCGCACGCAGCGGCATGGTGAGTCACTAGAGGACTTCATGCTAAGCCTAAAAGTACTGGGCAGAGACTGTAACTGTAAGACCGTGTCTGCCATTGTGTACACGGAGGAGCTGATCCGAGACTCCTTTATTGCGGGCCTCAGTTCAAATTACATTCGGCAGAAACTGTTTGAAAAGGAGGGACTGGACTTAAAACAGGCTATGGGCATAGCGCGATCGCTGGATATGGCCCAGAGGAACTCTGAATCCTGTTCCTCAGGCCACACGGCCCACTCCACCTCGTGCGCACCGTGGGGGCCGCCATCTTGGAAGCCATCTTCACCTCCCAGGTCTCAGGCCAGCCCAGCACCATCGGAGTCCCAGCCTCCACCCAGGAGCCCCACTACTGCCGCGATGCATCGGGGCCCGAAATGCTACTTCTGCGGCCTGGACAAACACTCCAGGCATCTGTGCCCAGCGAAGGGCACCACCTGTTTTAAATGCGGGAAGAAAGGACATTTCAGCAAAGTCTGCAGAGGGAACCCCGCCTCCAACTCCGCCACCGCCGCGTGCGCGCCGTGGGGGCGGCCATCTTGGATGCCATCTTGTCCACCCTCATGGAGTCCACCATCTTGTCCCGACTACACGGACCTCCAGGACCCACTGGTGGCCTCGATCACGGTGGATCAATCCAGGCCGCATCCGTTGTTTAGATCGATGATGGACATAGAGGTAAACGGGAACAAGGTTAAATGCTTGATTGACTGCGGGAGCACTGAAAGCTTTATTCATCCTAGCCTGGTAAAACGACTTTCACTAACAATAGTCCCTACACAGGGCAAAATCGCCATGGCTGATAAGACCCATACCTCAAAAATTACAGGTTTCTGCGCGGTTATGTTGTCGGTAAAAGGCACTGATTACAGAGATTTTAAACTATTGATAATGCCAGATCTCTGTGTGAGCGTGATCTTGGGTCTGGACTTCCAGTGCCACCACCAAAGTATCACGCTTACCTACGGTGGGTCCCAGCCGCCCCTCACAGTGTGCGGTCTGGCTACCCTGAAGGTCAAGCCGCCCTCTCTGTTCGCCAACCTCGCACCCAACTGTTGACCCATAGCGACCAAGAGTAGGCAGTACAGCTGGGAGGACAGACGGTTCATTGCGTCGGAAGTAGAAAGACTCAAGCAGGAGGGTATCATTGAATGCAGTACCAGCCCATGGCGCGCCCAGGTAGTAGTAGTTAAGGGTAGTGAAAAGAAGCGGATGGTGATAGATTATAGCCAGATGGTTAATCTATACACCCAGCTAGACGCCTACCCTCTGCCCCGCATAGCGGATATGGTTAACCAAATCGCGCAATACCGGGTGTTTTCCACCATCGACCTAAAATCGGCATACCACCAGCTCCCCATTAGGCCGGAGGACCGTCCATACACTGCCTTCGAGGCGAACGGACGCCTCTACCACTTCCTCAGAGTCCCCTTTGGGGTAACGAATGGGGTCTCGGTCTTCCAGCGGGAGATGGACCGCATGGTCGATGAGAACCAGTTAACAGCCACCTATCCATACCTAGACAACGTCACCATCTGCGGCCACGACCAGCAAGACCAGAACTCGAACCTCGCGAGATTTCTGAAAACCGCCCTCAGACTCAATCTCACCTACAACGAGGATAAGTGTGTCTTTAGCACCACGCGCCTCTGTATCCTGGGCTGCGTGGTGGAAAACGGGGAAATCGGTCCGGACCCCGACCGATTGCGCCCCCTACGGGAGCTACCCCTACCAAACACTCCCAAGGCCCTGAAAAGGTGCCTGGGGTTTTTCTCCTATTACGCCCAATGGGTCCCCAATTATTCCGACAAGGCCCGTCCCCTCCTGAAATCAACGTCCTTCCCGCTCACGGCCGAGGCCCACGCCGCCTTCAACAGCATTAAACACGACATTGAGAAGGCCGCGCAGCAGGCAGTGGACGAAAACATCCCTTTCCAGGTCGAAAGCGATGCGTCCGACTTCGCTTTAGCAGCCACCCTCAACCAGGATGGGTGGCCCGTAGCCTTTTTCTCAAGAACCCTCCAAGGGCCCGAGATCAGGCACTCCTCGGTAGAGAAGGAGGCCCAGGCCATAGTGGAGGCAGTGCGGCACTGGAGGCACTACCTAGCCGGCAAACGCTTCACCCTGCTTACCGACCAGCGGTCGGTAGCCTTCATGTTTAACAACAAACAGAGGGGGAAGATCAAGAACGACAAAATTCTCAGGTGGCGGATCGAACTCTCCACGTTTGAGTACGACATAATATATAGGCCGGGGGCCCTCAACGAATCCCCCAACGCCCTATCACGAGGGATGTGTGCCGGCATCCAGGGGGACAGGCTACAGGGCCTCCACAATGGCCTCTGCCACCCGGGGGTCACCCGGCTATTCCACTTTATAAAATCCCGTAACCTGCCCTATTCCATCGAGGAGGTCCGGTCTATGACCAGGGACTGCCGCACCTGTGCGGAATGCAAGCCCCATTTTTTCAGGCCCGACCGAGCCCACCTGATCAAAGCTACACGGCCATTCGAGCGCCTGAGCTTAGATTTCAAGGGACCACTTCCCTCCACCGACTGCAATGTGTATTTTCTCAACATTGTGGACGAGTACTCCCGCTTCCCATTCGCCTACCCCTGCCCAGACATGACCAGTGCCACGGTCATCAAGTGCCTCGGCAGCCTGTTTTGCACGTTCGGCATGCCTAACTACATCCACACTGACAGGGGGGCTTCATTCATGAGCGACGAACTGCGCCAATACCTGCTGTCGAAGGGGATAGCCACGAGTCGGACCACTAGTTATAACCCCCGGGGTAATGGGCAAGTGGAGAGGGAGAACGCGACGGTGTGGAAGGCGGTCACCTTAGCACTAAGGTCTAAAGGCCTCCCTACCTCCCGCTGGCAAGAGGTCCTCCCAGACGTACTCCACTCGATAAGGTCGCTACTGTGTACTGCTACTAACGCCACTCCTCACGAGAAGATGTTTGTTTTTCCCCGCAAATCAACCTCAGGAGTGTCCCTACCTTCGTGGCTCTCCACCCCAGGGACAGTCCTATTACGGAAGCATGTGAGGGGCCACAAAACAGATCCCCTCATGGAGGCAGTACACCTACTCCACGCAAACCCACAGTACGCGTACGTCAAGCACGCCGACGGGCGTGAGGACACCGTGTCCATAAAGGACCTCGCCTCAGCAGGAAGCGACGATGACCCATCCTCCCCACCCCCAGAAGAACCTCCACCATCCCCAGAGGTATCCTCACCACCCCCAGAAGTACCTGCAACACCCCCAGCACAGGGGTATGCCCAGGAGGGCACCTCGGACTCCCGGTCGGAACCCGAGGTACTGTTGCGACGTTCAGGAAGGACCATCACACCCCCGGACAAACTAAATCTGTAGAAGGGGTGAATGTGATGAAATATATGCCTTCATCAGCCCCTGTGTTTTACCTGCATTGTATTGTGTGTACCGCCCCCTTTTTCCTATTGTGTGTATTGGCTCCGCCCCTGTCTTTTGTCATATAAAGGTCTCAAGAGCTGTATGAGTCATTTCTGCCAGATGAATCCGATGTGGAAAGACATGCAATGTTCTTAGTGATTAAAAGCCTTCAGTTGAATCCTTTAATTCCTTGTCTTTGAGTTATTGATGGCACATCACATGGGATCTTTTACATCCACCTGAGAGAGCAGACGGGGCCTCGGTTTAATGCCTCATCTGAAAGAAGCCACCTCCAACAGTGCAGCGCTCCCTCAGTACTGCACTGGAGTGTCAGCCTAGATTTCTGTGCTCAAGTCCCTGGAGTGGGACTTGAAGCTTTTTTTTAAATTCGTTCATGGATGTGGGTGTCGCTGGCAAGGCCAGCATTTATTGCCCATCCCTAATTGCCCTTGAGAAGGTGGTGGTGAGCCACCTTCTTGAACCACTGCAGCCCATTGTGGTTTTGATACAACTGCTAGGTTATTTCAGAGGGCAGTTAAGAATCAACCACATTGCTGTGGGTCTGGAGTCACATATAGGCTAGACTAGGTAAGGACGGCAGATTTCCTTCCCTAAAGGACATTAGTGAACTAGTTAGTTTACGACAATCCAGTGGTTTCATGGTCACCATTACTGATATTAATTTTTTATTCCAGATTTACATAATTGAATTTAAATTTCTCAACTACCGCGGTGGGATTATGAACTCACGTCTCAGGATTATTAGTCCAAGCCTCTGGATTACTAGTCCAGTAACATAACCACTATACTGCCATCCCCCTGCTACAGCCTTCTGACTCAGAGGCAAGAGTGCTACCCACTAAGCCACGGCTGACACACCAAGATAAATTTACATTTAAATCCTCGGCTCGTTTTTCAGCTTTTTGCCTGGAATTGCATGACTTGTTGGAACATCATTAGACAAATTTACTGTGGGGAAAAAAACCAAGGCAGTTTGGCTCAGAACTGCAAAGAAGCAGGTGCCAGTAAAGGAGCTTTCAGCTGTTATCTTCTCAAATCTATTTTGTGGTTGTCGCAGAGATAACAAGAGCTTTGGGAACCACCAGATAATTGAAATTCAATACTAGGCCCTGTTATGGTTTCATAAACATTTGTGAGCATCTAACTGAGAGGTAATTACAGGTTTGTTCAGCAAGCCAGCTTTTCTATCCAGTAATTGTAAATTTTAATGCGTTTGTAACGTGTTGAGTTGGAGCCCCTCTTCCAGTGTTGAAAGAACACTGAGATTACTTCTCACTCTTCTGCATGTAGGCCCAGTCTCTGATGATATAGTGGTTCGTGTGTTAAATGTCTTATGCTATTGTTGTGTATGGGTTTAGTCCTTGGCCCTCCCATGATGTATAAAATCAAATTTTTATGTTACATCAATGGTTGTAACAGGGGCTGCTACACACCAATGTCTCAGAAGGGTCTAAACACAGGCACAAGACCATTATTTAGATATTCTGATTAGTTCTCTGCTTCTTTTTGGACACAAGTAATGACTAAAAGTCACCTATTCCTAGGATAAGAGAGTTTTTCTATGAGGAGAGATTGAGTAGAATGGGCCTATATTTTCTGGCATTTAGAAGAATAAGAGGTGATCTCATTGAAACATATAAAATTTTTGGAGGGCTTGACAGGGTAGATGCTGACTGGAGAGTCTAGAATGAGGGGTCATAGTCTCAGGATAAGGGGTCAGCCATTTAGGACCGAGATGGTGTTGAGGTCGAAGATCAGCCAAGATCTTATTGAATGGCGGAACAGATTCGAGGGGCCGGATGACCTATTCCTATTTCTTATGTTCTTACGTTCACCCGATCCAATATGGCAGCCAGCTAACTTCGAGTGCACGGAAGATCGTGGCCTGATTTTGGTAAGCTTTTCCCCTTGAACTATTTTGCACATACTTGAGGCAAATGCGTGTCACATAGAGCAGTATAGTTAGCTTATCTTAGCAGATATTTGACTTTTTTAAAAATATTCCTTCAGTCCCTTGCTTCACCCTTCCTCCCACCTCCTCCCAATCTGCCTTCGCCAGGCACTTCTGGGAGAGCAGTCGGTCGACTCTGTAATTTGTCCTTCCTCTCCCTGATATCCTCCAGTAGGACTTCCAGTGCCTGGTCGATAAACCTGGCTCTCCTCACACTGGGGCTCTCCATTGTTCAACAGTGTTTTTCATTAAACAGCTGCCTGGCCTCCCCAGCAGTAATCAGTGGCTTTATTAGCTCCTAATTGCAGTTTTCACAGCTGATTGTCAGGATTAGTGTTTGTGTTCCTTCACTTGATGACACACCATGCAGGTGCTAAAGTTCATGTTTTAGCAGAGCTCCAAGAAACAGCTAAATGGAGGGGGGTGGGCGGAGGGTTAACCAGTATAACTCTCAAAATCCTCAGTTAACTCCTCATTAATATACCAACATTAATCTGTAAGATATAACCTTTAGGAAAAGGCCATTAAGCCCATATTTGCTCCAGCAAAGTGGCAGCTCAGACATTATATTTTTTTATTCGTTTCTGGGATGTGGGCATCGCTGGCAAGGCCAGCATTTATTGCCCATCCCTAATTGCCCTTGAGAAGGTGGTGGTGAGCCGTCTTCTTGAACCGCTGCAGTCCGTGTGGTGAAGGTACTCCCACAGTGCTGTTAGGGATGGAGTTCCAGGAGTTTGACCCAGCGACAATGAAGGATCGGCGATATACTTCCAAGTCAGAATGGTGTGTGACTTTGAGGGGTACTTGGAGATAGCGGTGTTCCCATGTGCCTGCTGCCCTTATCCATCTAAGTGGTAGAGGTTGCGGGTTTGGGAGGTGCTGTCAAAGAAGCCTTGGCGAGCTACTGCAGTGCCTATTGTAGATGGTACACACTGCAGCCACGGTGCGCCAGTGGTGGAGGGAGTGAATGTTTAAGGTGGTGGATGGGGTGCCAATCAAGCGGGTTGCTTTGTCCCAGATGGTGTTGAGCTTCCTGAGTGTTGTTGGAGCTGCACTCATCCAGGCAAGTGGAGAGTATTCCATCACACTCCTGACTTGTGCCTTGTAGATGGTGGAAAGGCTCTGGGAGTCAGGAGGTGAGACACTTGCCACAGAATACCCAGCCTCTGACCTGCTCTTGTTGCCACAATATTTATGTGGCTAGTCCAGTTAAGTTTCTGGTCAATGGTGACCCGCAGGATTTTGTTGGTGGGGCATTCGGCGATGGTAGTTCTGTTGAATGTCAAGGGGCAGTGGTTAGTCTCTCTCTTGTTGGAGATAGTCATTGCCTGGCACTTGTATGGCGCGAATGTTACTTGCCACTTATCAGCCCAAGCCTGAATGTTGTCCAAGTCTTGCTGCACACGGGCATGGATGGCTTCATTATCTGAGGAGTTGTGAATGGAACTGAACACTATGCAATCATCAGCGAACATCCCCACATCTGACCTTATGATGGAGAGAAGGTCATTGATGAAGCAGCTGAAGATGGTTGGGCCTAGGACACTGCCCTGAGGAACTGCTGCAGCAATGTCCTGGGGCTGTGATGATTGGCCTCCAAAAACCACCGCCATCTTCCTTTGTGCTAGTTATGACTCCAGCCAGTGGAGAGTTTTTCCCCCCGATTCCCATTGACTTCAGTTTTACTAGGGCTCCTTGATGCCACACTCGGTCAAATGCTGCCTTGATGTTAAGGGCTGTCACTCTCCCCTCTCCTCTGGAATTCAGCTCTTTTGTCCATGTTTCGACCAAGGCTACAATGAGGTCTGGAGCCGAGCGGTCCTGGTGGAACCCAAACTGAGCATTGGTGAACAGGTTATTGGTAAGTAAGTGGCGCTTGATAGCACTGTTGACGAAATAGTCCATCACTTAGCTGATGATTGAAAGTAGACTGATGGGGCAGTAATTTACCGGATTAGATTTGGCCTGCTTTTTGTGGACAGGACACACCAGGGCAGTTTTGCACATTGTCGGGTAAATGCCAGTGTTATAGCTGTAATGGAACAGCTTGGCCAGAGGCGCAGCTAGTTCTGGAGCACAAGTCTTCAGCACGACAGCCGGGATGTTGTCAGGGCCTCCTTCTGTGCAGTTAACTTCTAACTCTTTTATATTGCCAATTAGGATCATAGTTGTCATCAACAAGATAACAAGTGCCCCCTTTTTTAAAGGGGCACAAACAATAAACTGTAAATTATAATTAAATTAAAGGAAAGTTAACAAATTAAATCAAGATGTGGTTGTCCGTGTCGACTATGCCCTCCAGCCCCTCCGGTGCCCTTGGTTACAGAAGGCCTCAAGTGTAATGGCGGACACCGCGTGCTCCCTCTCCAGGGACACCTGGACACGGACATAGCCGCGGAAGAGAAGCAGGCAGTCAGGCCGAGCGACCCCCGTGCAGTGAACGTCTATGGTTCAATGGAAGCTTGTATATTTTTTGGCCAATTTCGCCCTCACCACTTCCCTCAATCCACCTTCCTCCAGAAATGCATTTAAATCTAGAACTTGCTGTTTGCAATATAAAGTACAGCTGCTTTATACACTTGTATAACATTGTCTGTCTGCAATTTTGAAAAAGACTTTAATTCATTTGAGGTAAATAGGTTAATTTTTCCATTAGCTAAAAAGCAGAGAAATGCCTTATAAATGAGTAAAGCATTAGTATAACAACAGGGATTTCTAGCTTCTAATTACCTCTTCAACACCATTGACACTGCCTGCTTCAAAGCCTTCCCTGGTAAATCATTTTACAAACCTGTAACGACTTTTAATCTGACTTCCCTTCGAAGTCTTAACTTCCTCATTTTTAACTGTTATTTGAAGATTGAAGCCAGTTGAAGAGCTGGACAAATTAAATAAATAGGTCGTGCAATAGATTTTAAACTGAAAACGTCTAAATTAATTCACACTGGTACAGGAAAGAGGGAGAGGGTTCAGGTGTGATTGCCTATCATTCATTGAAAGTATCCAATCAATGAGACTGTTGTCAACAAGATTAATCAAGGATGGGGATGAAGCTCAAGGATATTTGGTGAAATGTCCAAACAGATTATTATAACCTTGCTTAATTCGTTGGTAAGGTCGCTCTGGAATATTACCTGCAATTTGGCCACCTTTAAAAAGGCATTGATGTACTGGACAAGGAGAGAGCAACAAGGATGTTCCTGGGGAATTAAAGCGCAAAGATATCAAGGCTGTTTGTGCAGCATGGTATTTCTGAGCATTAGCTTGCTAAGTCTGTGCGCCACAGACTGGGGATTGATACAATTTTATGTTCCATTCACTTCATGATCTGAGTCCTGGCAAGTAGGGAAACACTGTGGCCACGATTTTGCTGGCGTTCAGAGTGCGGGTTCGGAGGCGGGTCCGCTGTTGAAATCGAAATGATTGACAGCGGGTTGGGAACTCGCTGCGAACCCGCCTCCATGTAAGTTTCCAAAGTGTCGGGTCTGTGATTTCAGACAGACCTGACACCAAGTGGTGGGGGAGGCATTTAAGATACTTAACTGCTTGTTAAACACTTGTTAACTACTATTTTGCCAACCTATTTCTATTTTACCACTTTTTTATCAAGGTTGTTCGGAGATCACGCCAGGTAAGTAGGTTGGGTTCTCTATGTCTCCCCATTGCTGTGAATAGGTGATAGCTGAAAAAGTGGTATAAAAGCTACCATTTCACAGCTGGTCACTTTCCAATGTCAGAAGCTTGAGCCTTCAGGACTTGGAAGACACTTTTGAGCTGTATGCAGTCTGGAAGTGTTTGGAGTAAACTCTCTATCCGCTGTCACCTCCTTGGAGCAAGCTCTCTCACCATTGACAGATCGTTTCTGTCATCTCAACTTCAGCTGCCATCTATTCCAGCAACATCGGTGCCCTTGAAAAAATCTCACCTTGGTCCTCTGAATCCCTTCACGATCAGCCCCAACACCAACATTACCAGGCACACCAACATCACATACAACAATACCAACCTTCTCCGCAATCACATGATGCTGCACCGGACACAGGGCATCAGCACCTGACAACATTGCTGCCTGGGAGGCCAGTGATGGCATCACATGGCCAGATTTACTTCACTTGACGCTGTACACCCTGGCTGCCATATGATGCGTCAGGTTGACACCACCCCACACCAGCACCATAAAGCATCCCTACAATGAGTGTGGCTTGGCAGTAACATTTTGTGATCTGCTCAGATTTTTGAAAGGCTTGCTCCACTGCAGCCTGGTCCTCCTGACAACATTCCTGCTTGTGTCCTCCTGTGCAATGTGCAACTAGGCTGCAGTGGTCTCCTGGGGAGGTCTCTTCCGCCCATGGGAAGGGAAGAGAATCTTCCTGCATGCTGTGACTCCCTCCATAAGCATATGGAGAGAGTCATGGGAGAGCCTGGGAGCAGCCATGCACCTCTGTGCAGTGCACCTCAATGCTTTAGAACACTGACAGCAGAACTGACGAGATCAATTTGGACATGGTCCCTTTAAGGAAACCGGCTGATGGCGCATCATCAGATGACTTCATCAGACCCGCTTCCTATTGATTGGCTGGGCACCTCGCAGGGCAGGCTTAACAAGCCCTATTAACGTAAAATCACGTGGAGAGCGCGGGCTGCAGTAGGCAGCGGGTGGGTCCGCAACACTGACCCCGGCTGCCCTGGACCCGCCTCAGTCGGCGAAATCGCAGCCCAAGTCTTTCACCCAGTTAGTTTCTAGTCCCTGTTTTCTTCCTTATTTGGACTCTTCCTAGTTTAAACTTTTTTCTTATCTGCTATTAAATCCATCTGGATGCCAGAGTGGAACAACTTTGATTTTAATCAAATACAGGTTCCCCTTCTTATGAGGGAAAGGAAAGTGAACAGGTATTCATTATTATAAAATACTGACACATTATTAGAATACAATACTACCAACTATAAAAATAAAGCCTCCTTTGAAGAACAAATAATACTGATCCACAGCAACATTCCCGCTATGCTGCACAGCCGTGCAGCGGTCAGGAGGTCCCACGCAAGCCGCTCGCCAACTTTTACATTGAAGAATCCATACATGCGCGAATGGGCCATACACGGAAAAAGAGTTAGAGGGAACATTGGTCCTCCGTATGTTCACAAAAGTTCCGTGTGTGAAAAACAGGCAATGACATGAACCGTGTTAAAATAACAAGAGGTGCATTAACGTACAAGTTAGAAGACATTTTGAATGATGCTGTGCCTGGTATGTAAAGTAAAAGTACACAGTTTATTAACAGAACATTCTGGGAGAAGAACCATAGACCCCGCAGTCTAGTGGTCACCTTTTCACCGTTACAGTGATATCGAAACTTATTTTATACAGGCAAAACACTACACACAAATGTGTTCACCCAATTATGTTCCCCCAGCAACAATTCTCTTGTCCTCGTCCAATCACGTTCCCCCAGCAACAAGATATTGAAACTTCACACAAATGTGTTCATCTAATTATGCTTGTCGTCATCCAATCACGTTCCCCCAGCAACAAGGTATTGAAACTTCTTTTATACATTATAGCAAAATATTACACACAGGTGTCTTCAACCAATCACGCTCCCCCAGCAACAACTCCCCTGTCCTCACAGGAATGATATGGAACCTTCTAGAACTTTGGGCGGTTTTTTAATAGTTAATTACAAAATGGGCAGTTTTGCAGCTATCAATTACTGTAACTCATCAATACACACAATTTTGATTCAACGACTTTGCATTATAGAATAGTAGAATTACATTAATACATCCAAAGGGCTTCCAGCAAATAGTTTGCAGAAGGCTGCACCACTGAATAATTGTGAAATATTTAGTGTTTCCCACATTCAATAACTGTTCAACAATAATGTCAAGCACAATGGTTTTAATGGGAGCAGACACAAACAGTTAATTCCTGCCCCGTCTTAAGGTGAGTTTGTTTTGTCTTGTGCCATTGTTTCTTATTTACAAGTTCACTTCTTACAATACATTCTTTAACTCTTTATGTTGCTGCTTTAAGCTATATAATTTTCACCCTAACAATTACCGTTATTGTAGTGTATGTAACCTGTACCACCTTAAGAGGATACCTTAAGGTGATGGACTACTTTTGATGGCTCCTGTACATTGTAGTACCGATGGTGACCACACCGGTATATAAACCCTGTGGAGCAAAGTGTATTCCAGTTCAGCCCTGACCCTCAATTACTAAAGACCTGTTTAATTATTTCTGTAGTCTGTGTCCAGTTATTCAGCATAACTACATTTGGAAACACAGACTCAACAGTGGCGACGAGTCTGATCTTACCTAGCGGCAATTGCACCAAAGGAAGCTTCGCCTCTGAAACGGGCGTCGTTCAAGGACATCCACCCTCAACATCCTGCTGGGCACTGCATAGCATGGGAGGCAATCGGGAACCCGGGTTGGTTTCTGGCCACGAAGTCAAACATCAGTGAACATCCCTTCGACGACAGCGGCGGGTAAGCCCGATCGAGCGGCACGGGGGGGAAGTCGGCCGAGTTGTCAGTAAGAGAAGGGGAGGGAAATGACGAAAAGGGCGGAGAACACGACCGCAGCCGGTGTCAGGGGCCGGACTGCAATCGGGGCAGAGACGCGCAGCAGCCAGAAAAGCGTTTATGTCCACAAGGACCGCGGGAGCGGCGGGGAACAAGAGCAGCAGCGTAGGGGAAAATTAAGGACCGCTGGGAGGCGAGAACGGCAACAGCGCGGGAATCGCCATTTTGAGTCGGCGGGGGAAGAAGACAAGCGCGGGAAAAGCCGCCAAGCGCGGGAAGCCGCCATTTTGAAAAAAAATAATAATAATAATCATATCCGAAGGAAAGGAAACTCAACAAGGATGCCAAAAACGGGTAACATCATTGCTTTTGATAGCGATGTGGAAGATTGGGCCACTTATGTGGAACGCGTCGAAGTTTACTATACAACGAATGAGGCACCGGAGGATAAGAAAGCACTAGCCCTATTAAACTCGATGGGTGCGAAGACGTACGGGTTATTAAGGAACCTTGTAACACCAGATAAACCGGTAGGAAAGAGTTTCGCGGATATTGTTACTATCCTGCAAGAGCATTTAAACCCCACGCCGCTGCTGATAGCGGAACGATTTAAATTCTACAAAAGAATTCAACTTAAAGAGGAAAGCAACGCTGAATTCTTAATCGAACTGCGCAAGTTATCAAAGTACTGTCAGTTCGGTACAGGACTAGCAGACGCACTGAGAGATAAGTTTGTGTGTGGGCTCCTAAGGGAAGGAACCCAGAAGCGACTGCTAGAGGAAAAGGATCTTACGCTGGACAAAGCTTTCAGCATTGCAGCATCGCACAAGGCAGCAGCACGAGGCGCTGCAGAGATACAGCAAAGGCCATTGGAATTCAGCACCAATGAAATGGCATTGGGCGCAGTAAAGTGCTATCATTGCGGAAGGACAACGCATGACCAGAACCAGTGCTGGTTCAAAGATAAAGAATGCAGGCAATGTGGCAAACTTGGTCACATAGCGAGAGTATGCCGGTCAGGAAAGAAGACCAGCAGCAAAAAGTCGCCGCAGGAGAAGTACAAAAAAGTACACAAGGTGACAGAGAACAGTTCGGATGAACAGAAGATGGATTCAGACTCCAGCAGTAAGGAACTGGGTTGTCTAAAAATACATAATGTGGGTAACACAGCAGACCACCAAACTATCTGGGTCACGCTTCGGATAGCAGGAGTTCAAGTGAAGATGGAATTGGACACTGGATCGGCATTGACGGTCATGAATAAGCAAGATTACAAAAGGTTATTCTCGCACATTCCCCTGAGGGATACGGAGATTGTATTGAAAACATACACGGGGCAAATAGTATACCCCATCCGAAAGATAAAAGTAAATGTGGTCTACAATGGTAAAGAAAGTCAGGAAATGGACTTGTATGTGTTACCTGATGGAGGTCCGCCACTACTGGGACGGGAATGGATCCGGAGAATAAATGTGGACTGGCATTCCATACAAGCACTGACTGTAGATTCCTGTAAAGAGGACGATGTCAAACCTAAACGACTGTCCAAAATATTGGACGATGCTAAGGAGGTGTTCCAACAGGGACTGGGAACACTGAAAGGAATTACGGCAAACATCAAGGTTGAAGAACATGCACACCCAAAATTTTTCAAAGCCAGACCGGTACCTTATGCGATACGACCTGCTGCGGAAGCAGAGCTGGAAGGGCTAGAACGTTCAGGAGTACTGTCAAAGGTGGACTGGAGCGAATGGGCCACACCCATTGTTCCTGTCATGAAGCGTTCGTTGAGCAACAAGCCGGGGGAACCTGGGAAGGTTCGCATCTGTGGCGATTTCAAGATCACTGTTAATCCGGTTCTTCACACGGTGCAATATCCGCTTCCGCGGATTGAAGATATCTTCACTTCGCTGTCTGGCGGGAAACACTTCACCAAGATAGACCTGGCGCAGGCGTACCTACAGATGGAAGTTGATGAAGCGTCACGCCAGTATCTCACGATCAACACACATAAGGGCTTATTTCGGTATAATAGACTGGTTTTTGGAGTGGCATTGGCTCCAGCGATTTGGCAAAGGGCCATGGAGCAGGTATTGCAGGGAATTCCAGGCACACAATGCTACCTGGACGACATTCTGATTACAGGAGATGATGATAAGGATCACCTCGCGAATTTGGAGCAGGTGCTCACCAGGTTGAAAGAATATGGGCTCAGAGTTAATCGCCAGAAATGTGAGTTCTTTCAAAAGCGAATCTCATACTGCGGCCACGTCATTGACCAGGAGGGGCTCCATAAGTCACCTGACAAGATCGAAGCTGTTGTGAAAGCTCCCGCTCCGGAAAATGTATCCCAGTTGAGGTCGTTCCTTGGGTTGGTTAACTATTACCACAAGTTTCTTCCAAATTTATCCACGGTGTTACACCCGCTGAACACTCTTTTGCAAATGGGAATACCATGGAAGTGGAGCGATGATTGTAAGTGGGCTTTTCAAAAAAGCAAGGCACTGATCACCTCTAAGGAAGTGTTGGTTCACTTTAACCCAACGCTGCCTATTCGCTTAGCTTGTGATGCTTCTCCATATGGTATCGGGGCAGTGCTCTCACATAAGTTTCCAAATGGCTTGGAAAGGCCAGTCGCGTTCGCATCCAGATCATTGACCTCCGCAGAGCGCAACTATGCTCAGATAGATAGGGAGGCTCTCAGCCTCGTGTGGGGAGTTAAGAAATTTAACCATTACCTGCAAGGCCAAAAGTTTACGCTGCTGACAGATCACCAGCCATTGGTTTCCATTGTTAACCCTAAGAAGGGTGTTCTGGTTATGACGGCGCAGAGGCTTCAGAGATGGTCCCTTTTCCTAGGGGCACATCAATATGATATCGAATTCAAAGGTACAAAGCAACATGGTAATGCTGATGGGCTGTCGCGCCTGCCACTACCTACAGCGGAAGAGGCACCGGCAGTTGACCCTGTCGAGATATTTCACTCGACCATCATCGAATGCTTACCAGTCGCCAATGCGGGTATTGAGAGAGAGACCCGAAACGACCCGACACTGTCTCGGGTCTACGATTTGACAGTGAAGGGATGGCCAGCACATGGCGACCCACTGTTACCAGCATTCTCAGCCAGACGAGAGCAGCTGTCTGTCTGTCAAGGAACATTGATGTATGGAACAAGGGTGATTATTCCTCCTAAATTAAGGGAGCGAGTTCTGAAGGAATTGCATGAAGGTCATCTGGGGGGAGTCAAGATGAAAAGCCTTGCTAGGGCTTATGTGTGGTGGCCAGGTATCGACAAACAAATAGAGGATCTGACTAAAAGCTGCTCAGGGTGCCAAAAAGTTCAAAACGCACCTCCAATTGCACCGCTGCATCCGTGGGAATGGCCTTCAACCCCATGGCAACGTGTGCATATCGACTTTGCAGGTCCATTCATGGATTCCATGTTTTTGATAGCAGTAGACGCACATTCTAAATGGCCAGAAGTGATTAAGATGTCGACCACTACCTCTGAAAAGACGACCGCAGTTCTAAGAACCATATTTGCAAGGAATGGGTTGTCGGAACAAATATGTTCAGACAACGGACCACAGTTCGTGTCAGAAGAATTCCAGAAATTCATGAAAGAGAATGGGGTGAAACACTATACATCTGCCCCATATCATCCGGCTACAAATGGGTTGGCCGAGAGATTTGTACAAACGTTCAAAAAGGCGATAAAGGCCATGAGCAAAGACCATATTCCACTACAACACAAGGTGGACAATTTCCTGATGGCATATCGAAACGCCACGCATGCAGTGACAAATCAAAGCACTGCCATAATGTTCTATAACAGGAGGTTGTGGTCCCAGTTGGATTTGTTAAAACCCAATGTGCGTAGGGAAGTCGAAAACAAGCAATTCCAGCACGTAAATAACAAGGCCACTCGGAGTTTTGAAATAGGACAACCAGTGTTGGCCAGGGACTATAGGAATGATAGATGGCAATCCGGAACAATTCGTGCCCGACAAGGACCCTTGATGTACACGGTAGACGTTGGAGAGAACGTAATACGACGTCATGCTGACCAACTTGTGGAATCGAGAACAAGGGTCGACCCCATGTCTACGGCAGAGACACCAGTTGAAGAAGTTATTGAGCCTGTAGCATCTACCTCAGACTCGAACGTACATGATGATGTTCAATCCATAGGAGATCAAATGGATGAGTCACCCCAGCAACGAGAACCAGAGACCCCTGAAAGGCGTTATCCGGCCTGGATCAGGAGGCCTCCTCAGAGACTGAATCTTTGAACAGTTTTGTGTGAAAGTTGTATATATGTTATCCATGTAATGTTTAAATTGGGGTGTACACTGTTAAGCTAAAAGTGGAGGAATTGTAGTGTATGTAATCTGTACCACCTTAAGAGGATACCTTAAGGTGATGGACTACTTTTTGATGGCTCCTGTACATTGTAGTACCGGTGGTGACCACACCGGTATATAAACCCTGTGGAGCAAAGTGTATTCCAGTTCAGCCCTGACCCTCACTTACTAAAGACCTGTTTAATTATTTCTGTAGTCTGTGTCCAGTTATTCAGCATAACTACATTTGGAAACACAGACTCAACAGTTATTCTAGTGGTATAATAGGAACATAAGAGCAGGAGGAGGCCATTTAGTCCCTCGATCCTGTTCTGCTATTCACTGAGATCATGGCTGATCTGTGACTTAACTCCACATACCCGCCTTTGCCCCATACCCCTTAATACCTTTAAAATATAGATAAAAATCTATCAATCTCAGATTTAAAATTAACAATTGACCTAGTATCAATTGCTGTTTGCGGAAGAGAGTTCCAAACTTTTACCACCCTTTGCGTGCAGAAGAGTTTCTTAGCTTCACTCCTGAAAGGTCTGGCTCTAATTTTTAGGTTCTGCCCCCTAGTCCTAGACTCCCTAATCAGCGGAAATAACTTCTCTCTAACCACCTTATCAGTTCCCTTTAATATCTTGAAAACTTTGAATGCATGGCACAACAGCATTCTACATATTGCGATCCTGAATATCTGTCTGAATCGGACACCGGCTGACTCTCATTGGGTCACAACAGCACCTTTATTGAAGGGTGCATATAAATAAGGGGCTGTAGCAGTACACTTGGCGTTGCCCTCATTGCTACTCCCCTACACACAAGGCTGTCAGTAGGGTTGAGTGTTGATTTAGACTGGAACTAATCCCAATTTGATTGGTTGAAATAAGCAAGGCTTTGCTTGGTGAAAGCTCAGGTAAGCTCTTTTTAAAAGGAATAGAAAGCCATAGTGGGTCATGGAGCAAGTCAGACATTTAATCCTCAAAAATCTAGGGGCATGTTTCAGCATAAATTTGAGGCCTGAAATTGTAAATCTTGCAAGAATATATATTTACTAATCAACTGAAATCTATCAAAAGGTGTTTGGCAAATTTTTTTTGTTTGACAAACATTTAGACGGCATCACCCATCTGTACCAGACATATCATTGCCCGAAAAATACAGCCTCTTATATTCTGCGATTGATGTATCATTGTGATAATAATAGTATGTGGTTGTTGGGATGTCCTCATGTATAGAAAAGGTGCATCTTTAATCTGACCACGTAACATGTAACTTTTCTTACAGTTTCTCTCAGATCTGGCAGATGGAATCTAATGTGGGGAACTGTGAAGTTATTCACTTTGGTAGGAAAAATAGAAAAGCAGAATATTTTTTAAATGGTAAGAGATTGGGCAATGTTAGTATTCAAAGGGGCCTGGGTGTCCTTGTACACGACTCACAGAAAGTTAACATACATGTACAGCAAGCAATTAGAAAAATGAAAGGCATGTTAGCCTTTATTACAAAAGGATTGGAATATAAGAGTAAAGAAGTCTTACTCCAATTATATTGCGCCTTGGTGAGATCACACCTGGAGCACTGTGTACAGTTTTGGTCACCTTACCTAAGGAAGGATATACTTGCCTTAGAGGGAGTGCAACGAAGGTTCACTAGACTGATTCCTGGGATGAAAGGGATGTCCTATGAGGAGAGATTGAGTTTAGAAGAATGAGAGTGATCTCATTGAAATATATAAAATGCTTAAGGGCCTTGACAGGCTGAACGCTGAGAGACTGTTTCACCTGGCTGGTGAGTCCAGAGCTAGGCGCCATAGTTTCAGGATAAGGTGTCGGTCATTTAGGACTGAGATGAGGAGAAATTTCTTCAATTAGAGGGTTGTGAATCTTTGGAATTCTCTACCCCAGAAGGCTGTGGATGCTGAGTCATTGAGTATATTCAAGACAGAGATTGATAGATTTTTGGATTCTAAGGGAACCAATGGATATAGGGATTGGGCGGGAAAGTGGAGTTGAGAGAGAAGATCAGACACGATCTTATTGAATGTCTGAGCAGGCTCGAAGGGCCGAATGACCAACTCCTGCTCCTATTTCTTATGTTCTTATGTACCTCTTCAAAGCGAATTCAATGAATACTCCAGGATAACAATCTGCAGTATTCAACCCTGACTACTGCATGCCACACATGACACTCCCTGGCGCTAACAGTAGAATTACAGCATTCTTTAGAACATGTGATCATCTATTTCCATACTTTTCCCTGGAGTAGGGTTAAATTGATCCCAATGTTTTCTAATGTCTCCTTTTAGCTTGAGGTTTGCCAGTTCTGAGACACTGGGGCTGAAATTGGACCTTGTTTTGCCTGTTTCTGGAGTGTGAAATGGAGGCAAAAAGGTCCAAAATTCATGGGGTAATGTCCCACGCCTCAAGGGTGCCTGAACTAAATCTGAACCATATGGGTGACGTAATAAAACTCACTACGCACTTGGTTTGAGCATAAAGCAAGGCTTTAATCAACTTGTTTCAGAACATGGAGGTCTAGTTGTATTTCACTAGCTCCTTGTCTTACCAAATGTCCCTGGTAAGCTGGGGCCAGCACCCGAGTATTTATACTCCTTGGACGGCGCCATCAGCTGGCCGTCCAGCATTATTTCATGAGTAGTTTCTTGATGTATGATGAGATTTATAACATTCTTCCTGCCTAAAAGATTTGGAAGTCCAACGACTTCCTCTTAGCGGATCAGGCGGACCACGAATAGCCGCAGTCTTTTAGATTTTTGTTTATGGCTAGAAGGCATGTCTCCCCGGACCATGTCTTGGTCTCTGGGCCGCTTGATCCATACCGGTGGATCAACAGGGCCCGTGTTGCTCTGATCAACCCGAGGGAGGCTGGGGAGATCGTGACTCCGGGTGCGGGTCCCCACAGGCACAGAACTGGCTTCATCCTGTTTGATAGCCGGGGATTGACCGGTGTCCTGGCCTCGAGTGGCCATCCCACGGGGAGCGCTCAGCTCCCCGAGTGGATCCGATGGGGCAGCTGGCAGATCTCTCGATGCCCCAGGTAGGGCGTCATCTTCGGGGGAGCGCAGAGTGTCGGCATCATCCCCGTCGGTCTCTCTATCGGTTGGGTCCATGGAACCGGCCGGACAGGGAGCCAGGTCCCGGAGCGAAATGGTGGGCTCCCGGCCATCAGGGTACCGCACATGCGCATACATGGGGTTGACGTCCGTGAGTTCTACCTCGTCAACGAGAGGATTGGTTTTAGATGATCGGACGAATCTTTGGAGCAGCACGGGGCCGGGAGCTGCCAACCATGATGGTAGAGATGTCCCATGGGTGGAGCGACGCTGGAAGCTGAAGAATCGTTCGTGAGGTGTGACATTGGTAGACGTAGAAAGGAGAGACCTGATGTAATGCAACACGTCAGGGAGCATAGTTTCCCACTGCTGGTCGGGTAGGTTGTGTGACCTCAGCGCAAGACGAACAGCGTTCCAAATGATAGCGTTGTATCTCTCAACCTACCATTACCGATAGGATGGTACGGTGTCGTTTTACTTGTGGCGATTCCCCGTTGGGAGAGATAACTTTTGAGTTTGCTTGACATGAAGGAGGGACCCCGATCAGAGTGGATGAAATTGGCCGTACCGCAAAGGGAAAAGACTTGATCAAGGCATTTGATCACTGTGGAAGTAAGCATATTGGGACAGGGGAAAGCAAAGGGAAAGCGTGAATATTCATCCACCATAGTCAGTAAGTAGGTGTTTTGCGTTGAGGAAGGCAATGGCCCTTTAAAGTCAATGTTGAGTCGCTGCATAGGCTGCATAGCATGTATGAATGAGCCATCCGATGGACGGAAGTGTAGTGTATGTAACCGTTCCACCTTTAAGAGAACTATTTTAAGGGTTGCACTACTTTATCTTGGCTGCTGTATACTGTAATACCGGTAGTGACCACACCGGTATATAAGTGCTGTGTAATGATTTATTGGGCAGTTCCGCCCTGACCTTCGACTAGTAAAGACCTGTTAAAGTTTACTCTTGTGGTCTGTGTAGTAATTCTCAATATAACACACAGACTTAACAGTGGCGACGAGTACGATCTTACCCTGCGGCAGAGATACATCCAAGGCAGTTAACGGACGTTGAGAGGAGGCATCCGCCCTCATCATTCTGCTGAGAAAAGACTCGGGTCTGCAGAGCAAAGGAAGAATTCTGACACGAAGCCTTCCATCAGCAACAGGCAGTGATCATCCCTTCTATCACGGTGGTGGGTAAGCCGATCGGCGACGAGCAGCAAGTCGGCCACGTTGACTGTGAAGTAGGGGAGGGAAAAACGGAGGATATAAGGGCGGAGAACTCGACCACGGCCGGGGAAAAGAGCCGGACAGAAGTCGGGGCCAGAGGCGCTGAGACTGGGGCAGCGTAAGGCACGGAAGCCACGGTGAATGCAAACGCAGCCGGTGTGAGAGACCGGGCTACAAGCAGGCTGGGAGACGCAACAGCATCGAGAGAGAGCTCGACCGCGACCAGTGAAAAAGGCCGGGCAGCTACCGAGGCCGCGAGGCGCAGCGACCGGGACAGCGTAAGGCGCGGGAGAAAATAGCAGGCTGGGAGACGCAACAGCGTCGAGAGAGAGCTCGACCGCGACCGGTGAAAAAGGCCGGGCAGCTACCGAGGCCGCGAGGCACAGCGACCGGGACAGCGTATGCGCGGGAGAAAATTTTTAAAAACCGCGGAGAACTCAGCCGCAGCCAGGGGGGGAAAGGACCGGACTGCAAGAGGGGCTGGGAGGCACGATTTGAAAACCGCTGGGGAGGGCGAACGCAGCAATACGGCAATCGCCATTACAGCCAGCGGGGGAGAAAGGCAAACGCGGGAAGCCGCCATTTTCGTAGGCGGGGGAAGAAGACGAGCGTGTGAAGCTACCATTTTCGTAGGCGGGGGAAGAAGACGAGCGCGGGAAACCGCCATTTTGGAAAAAAAAATAAAAGAAAAATTTCTTTTTGTCTCTGAAGAAGATTGCGAGGATGCCTAAGCGTGGTAACATCAACGATTTCGATCCCGATGTTGAAGATTGGACCACGTATGTAGAACGCATAGAGATATATCTTAAGGCAAATAAAATATCAAAGAATGATAAAGCACTAACCTTACTAAACTCAATGGGTGCGAAGACATACGGGCTATTGAAGCATCTTCTATCACCAGCTAAACTGGCGGATCAGACTTTCGCTAATATTGTTGCTGTCCTGAAGAATCATTTGAACCCCACACCGCTGATGTTAGTGGAACGATTTAAATTTTATGCAAGAACGCAACTGAAAGAGGAAAGCAACGCAGAGTATTTAATTGAACTGCGTAAGCTAGCGAAATACTGCCAGTTTGGGGAAAGACTGACAGAGGCACTGAGAGACAAATTCGTGTGTGGATTGTTGAAAGAAGGAACACAAAAGCGGCTACTTGAAGAGAATGATCTTACACTTGATAAGGCTGTCACTATTGCAGCATCGCACGAAGCCGCAGCGAGAGGCACTGCAGAAATGCAGCTGAAGGCAGCGGTACTCAGCGTAGATCAAATGGCTTTGGGTACAACGAAATGTTATCGTTGTGGGAAGACAACACACGAGCAGAATCAATGCTGGTTTAAAAACCAGGAATGTAGAAAATGTGGCAAGCTTGGTCACATAGCGAAAGTATGCCGGTCAGGAAAGAAGACCAGCAACAAAAAGTCACCGCAGGAAAAGTGCAGAAAGGTACATAAGGTGGCTGAGAAGAGTTCGGATGAACAGAATTCGGATTCAGACTCCAACAGCAAGGAACTGGGTAGTCTGAGAATTCACAATGTGAGTAAGGAAGCTGACCGACAAACTATCTGGGCCACACTGCAGATAGCAGGAGTCCACGTGAAAATGGAATTGGACACCGGATCGGCGTTGACGGTCATGAATAAGCAAGATTACAAAAAGTTATTCACACATATTCCCCTACGGGATACGGAGATAGTATTGCAGACATACACGGGGCAAAGAGTATACCCCATCGGAAAGATAAAAGTCAAGGTGAGACACAAGGGCAAAGAACACCAAGGAATGGACTTATATGTACTACCTGAGGGAGGTCCACCACTTCTGGGACGGGAGTGGATCAGGAAAATAAATATGGACTGGCACCCCCTAAAAGCAATGAGGGTAGATTCCGGAAAAAGAAAAGATGTCAAACCTGAACGATTGTCCAGAGTACTGGATGAGGGCATATGCAGCAGTGACAGTGACAAAGCAGAGAGTGAGAACTCGGTGAAGACAATCAGCTCAGACTCTGGAACTGATGATGGTAAGACCAGCCCATGTGCAAAAGACAAGTCTAAAATGGACTTGCAGACTAATGATGGAAAAACGAAGGAGTGCATAAATGCTTCAGAAGAGAACAAAGTATCAGAACAGAATTCCACTGAACAACAACAACATAGTTTGACAGAGAATTCTGAGTCTGTCCAGTCTGCAGACATGCACATTTCTGAGGAACACCGGGCTCGAACTCAACTCCATTTCAAACTACAACAACAATTAGAACAAATGATTCGCCGTTTTGAGCAAGAGATGAATGCAACGAAAAAGTTCTTTGACACAGAGTGGGAAATTCTGGAAAGACAGCAGAAGCAGCTGATTGAGAAAATGTATCAGGAACACACAAACCGTCTGCGCGATGAGACCAAACGAATCAAAGCTGAGCAAGAAAGGGAATATGTCAAATTCTTCGATCAGTTGAAAGCTAAGAAGAAAGAGCACCCTTTTGTGAGCAGTGTCAGCAGTAATAAGCCATTCAGGGGATTGGTGGCAGAGGCAAAGGCTGAACTGATGGAGGAAATAGAAGACAATAGAGAAGAAGCAGAAGATGATGACTCATCTGAACCATTATCACCCCTACCAGGTCACGCACGTGGTCCCTCCGAACTGAGTCAAATCAGTCTGGAAGTAGAAAAACTTCCCAAGGTACTCGAGCCTTTAGAAGCCAGCAATGCTGGTTCTGAAGTTACGAAAGTTCAAGCTGTTAAGTCCAGTGAAGGACTATTAGATGAGTCACCCCAGCAACGAGAACCTACTACACCACCGAGAACTACTACACCACCGAGGCGCTATCTGGACCGAGTCAGGAAGCGCAGGAGGCGCCTCCGCAGAGACTGAATCTGTGAACTGTTTTTACATGAAGTTGTGTATATATGTTATGATGTTATGTTTAATGGGGAATATATATACTGTTAAGCTAAAAAGGGAGGATTGTAGTGTATGTAACCGTTCCACCTTTAAGAGAACTATTTTAAGGGTTGCACTACTTTATCTTGGCTGCTGTATACTGTAATACCGGTAGTGACCACACCGGTATATAAGTGCTGTGTAATGATTTATTGGGCAGTTCCGCCCTGACCTTCGACTAGTAAAGACCTGTTAAAGTTTACTCTTGTGGTCTGTGTAGTAATTCTCAATATAACACACAGACTTAACAGGAAGAATTGCGGTTTTAATTCCGCACAAATTCTACAGGAGGAGCACGTTCTTTTCACATCTTCCGTAGAAAATGGGAGATTTTTAGGTTGCACAACGGGTAACGCCAGGATGGCATAAGTCAGTATGAAGATCCGCCAGAGTCGAAGTTGACATAGAAGAGCAGAATGCCCGCGTGAGGGTATCCGGGGCCACATTCCCTTTGCCGGGTCGATAATGTATGGTGTATCCAAAGGCGGCCAATTCCATCCTCCAGAGTTGTATTTTGTTATTCTTGATCTTGGTGCGTTTCCGGTTATCCAGCATAAAGGCCAAGGAGCGCTGATCGGTTATAAGTGTGAAATAGCAACGAACGAGAAAATGACTCCATTTACGTACCGCTTCGATGATGGCCGTAGCCTCCTTCTCGACAGGAGGATATTGGAGCTCGCTACCCTGAAAAGGTCTGGACAGAAATGCAACGGGTCGACCACCTTGATTCAAGGTAGCAGAGATCGCCACATCCGATGCATCGCACTTGACCACGAAAGGAAGATTTTCATCAATGGAACGAAGCGTGCCTTTTTCCAGTTGTCGCTTGAGGAGGTTGAAAGCTGAAATAGCCGTTGCCTCTAATGGAAATGACTTTGCGTGAAGCAGGGGCTGGATCTTGTCAGAGAAGTGGGGTATCCATTTCGCATAATAGGCGAACATGCCGAGTGCCTGACGCAGAGAGCCGAGTTTGTAGGGGGAGGGAGCTCCTGAAGCGGATGAGGTCACACCGGATCCGGTTTGATGACACCGTTGCCCACCCAGTAGCCAAGGATGTTGACTGATGGTACTGATTTCACAGATTTGGACTCATTTAAGGTTAAGTTGCGACGACGGAGAACATCAAAAAATTTCTGGAGGTTGGCATCATGCTCCTTCTGGTCATGACCAGCAATGGTGATATCATCCAGATATGGAAAAGTGTCTGTTAAGCTCTCTTGTTTGACTAGGCTATTCATTGCCCATTGAAAGACAGCCACCCCATTGGTGACCCCAAATGGAAGGCGACAAAACTGGTAAAGCCGACCATTGGCCTCAAAGGCCGTATACTTCTTGTCAGAGTCCTTTAACGGCACTTGATGATATGCGCTCTTTAAATCAAAAGTTCAAAATACCTTGTAGTTGGCAAGGTTATTGACCATGTCATCGATGCGTGGTAGTGGGTAGGCATCCAGGTCGGTACACTGGTTAATAGTTTGCGAGCAATCGATGCAAAGACGTTTCTTGTGTTGCTTCAGAGGATTTTTAACAACGATGACTTGAGCCCGCCAGGAAGATGAACATGATTCAATGATACCATCAGCTAGAATGTGAGAGATTTCTGCCTCAATAAAGGATCGATCATCTTGGCTGAAACATCGTGATTTAGTGACTATGGGCTTACATCGGGGGGAAAGATTGGCAAACAAGGAGGGCTCGTCGACCGAAGCCGCCGAAAGTGCACAAAACAGTACTTTGGAAATAGTAAGCTCCGGCTTTGATCCTCCAAACTCGAAAGTGAGTCTTTTGTGTTGTTTCTGGAAATCCTGTCCCAGGAGCACATCACTGCATAGGTTCTTGAGCACCCCGAGCCGGGTGGAGAAATAAGTGCGGCCATTGAGAATAAGGTCGACAAGACAAAAGCCAGAAGAATTGGTGGTCAGTGTCGTCAGAGCCATTGCAATTTCCCTGTCCGAGGGGTAAATACGCAGTTTTAACTTACTGACAGCCCGCTCACTAATGAAGCTGTCAGAGCTGCATGAATCGATTAGTACATTCAAAATGTGTCCATTTGTAGGATTCGCAAAATTGAACTTTATATTATAAAGGGTGAAATGGCAGAAGAGGCCATGATTTTTAAAGACTGTTTTAAAAGAAGCCCAGAAAAAGGGGCATACAAAATGGCCACCATACCACGTGACCAGCTTATTGGGACATTTTAAAATGGTTCCTGCGAATCCTCAGACGGCTTTGTGGATTCAACTCACAGTAAGTTCTGGAAGCCGTTTCTGAGAGAACGAAACCAGACACCCACCTATGCATATGGATTGGATGCAGATCCAGTCAAGATCAGCCTGGAGACAGAGGCCATCTAAATGTTGACCCAGACAAAAGGGGACAATTTCATATTCATGAGAACAGCACCAAGGACTAGATAATGAGATCAGCAGGACATTAAAAACAATGAAGGTCATTCCAGACCAGAGATGGGCCTTTACCAGCCATCCAAGAACAGTTTAAAATATAATAACTACCCCATTGTGCAACAAGCCCGCCAAAAGTTAAACAAAGACTAACCTGATTTGGCGCGAGATAAGGGCTTCTGGAAAAGAAGTATAATTGTGAGAACACACGGGTAGGAGGGAAGAACAGGAGACACAGGAGACACGCTCGTCAGCTTTCCAGCTTGCAGGCCTGTCCAGCTTTTGAGCTGGGTAAAGAGGAGTCGCTTCAGGAGAAGATCAGCGGGACTCCTCTCCATCGACGGAGAGGAAGAAGAAGAAGACCAAACCGCCATCAAGAAGGTCGTTCGAACCGGCATCCCGCCCCGGGGTAAAACATCAGGAGATCATCGACCAACCCCGGGCCGTTGACGAAATGAGAAGCCATCGACCCGCTCCAGCTCGGGAGAAGAGATAAAATAAAACTGAAGAAACGATGGGGGCCAGCCCAAGGCTCTTCTGACCGGGGTCGAGCCGACGATCCCCGACCCCGCCGACATCCAGGCCAGCCGGTGTCCAGCCGCCCCGACCCCCACCTCAGGAGAGAGGTGTGGCGCAGCTCACTGGGGCTCCACGATCCATATGGAGACGGGACGCCTGAAAGGACCAAACGCAGACTGGTTCAAAACCTTGCACTTCCTAGTTGGATTGGTGAGCATGTTTCTGGCCCTCCACAATCAGATCTAGATAGGTTTAAGGGGGTGGACTTAAGGGTACAATTAACATGAGTTGTTGTCCCTCGATGTTCCGTGTGTTTCCTTATTTCATGATGATCTTTGTAGAGTATAAGATGCCTGTATTTGCCTTAGTTAGTATTGTGTCATTATGATTTGTTTGTGTTTTTCCCTCCCATGTACTCTCTTATCTGCTTGCATTTGATTTATTTTTCCATATGCAATAAAATTTCATTTTGTTTCATCAAACTTGGTCTACAAGAGTTTTCTCTACATTGTAGTTCCTGCCCCAAAGTCCAAAGTATAGAATCTAAGGGGCGAGTGGGTCGAACCACTCAAGGTTTTACTGTGCAAGAGAGAGAGGCCTCTAGAGAGAGAAACCTCTGCGATCTAAAACCCCTTACACATTTACCAAAACCTTTGTGGCTGCATGGGACAGACTTTGGGGAAAAACAGCTGTGATGGGAGGAGGGGCAGTTTTACCCTTGACAGCTGTAACCTTAGTAGTTGTTCTTGGAGGAGGAGCAGTTTTATGGATTGCAGCTGCAAAACTAACAGGAGCTCTCGACCGGTATACCTTAGAAAAGTGGCCTTTCTTACTAACAGCGGCTCTTGACTGGCATACCTTAGAAAAGTGACCTTTCTTGCTGCAATGATTGCAGGTTGCGTTACGAGCAGGACAAAATTTCCTATAATGGAACGCACCTCCACAGAAGAAACACTTCCTTCCAGATTGCCAAGATGCCGCTAGGGCAGGGTCCTCATCAGAGTAGGTTTCTAGGGTAGGGTTGTCATCAGACAGGTTGGAGTCATCATCCGTGAGGGCTTCCACCTGAGGCCTATCGAAAAAGTCACCGTGCACGTGGTGAAAGATAGGTGTCTGCATTCCTCTTTGCTAAGTCCAGAGAACATGCCTGGTCATAGGCAGCCTGTAACTTGAGGGTTTTATTCTCCAACAGACGCTGATGTATGAAGGGAGACGCAATCCCATTAATAAAGGAATCACAAATTAACTCCTCCTGGTACTGTTCAGCTGTAATAGCTTTAAGATTCCAATCCTTGCTGAGCCTGCGAAGTTTCTGAAGGAATTTGTCAAGGTTCCCCGGGTTGTTGTTGAGTTGTGGCCAGTAGATGCCGAGCAAAAATTTCATTTGGGTACTTGAGATATAGCTGCTGTAGTATTTGGATAGCAGCGTCATAGCCTACACAGTTTTCAATATAATCAAACACATGAGGGGATACATAATTAGCAAGCATTCGTAACTTGTTAGGAACATTCTCACCACACTCCTCAAGGAAGTTGCTAAAGGTATGATACCAATGTTTCCATACCTTAGCAGCTGTGAGTGAATTCGGGTCCAGGTCAAGACGGGCGGGTCTGAGTAGTTTCTCCATGATGGATCGATTACTTATCTGAGTTCCCTTCTACAGTTCGAATCGTAGCTGGCTGTTCCCGAATCACGCAAAGCATGGAGTCGATATCAAGTTGATTAAATTGACGTAATAAAACTCACTACGCACTTGGTTTGAGCATAAAGCAAGGCTTTAATCAACTTGTTTCAGAACAGGAGGTCTAGTTGTACTTCACTAGTTCCTTGTCTTACAAAATGTCCCTGAGTCACCTGACGAAGGAGCAGCGCTCCGAAAGCTTGCGATTTCAAATAAAGCTGTTGGACTATAACCTGGTGTTGTGTGACTTCCTACATTTGTCCACTCCAGTCCAACACCGGCATCTCCACATCATCACAAGTATTCTACAGCATTGAGATGCGGCAAACACTGACAAGCACTGAACAATGGTGCACATCTGCACCCAGACTCTCCCAGGACTCCCTCCATATGCTTATGGAGGGAGTCACAGCACACAGGGAGATTCTCTTCCCTTCCTATGGGTGGAAGAGACCACCCCAGGAGATCAACGCAGCCTGGTTGCACATTGCACAGGAGGGCACAAGCAGGGATGTCGTCAGGAGGACCAGGCTGCAGTGGCGCAAACCTTTCAATGACCTGAGCAGATCGCGAAACGTTACTGCCAAACCATACTCAACCTCATCCTGCTGTGTCACTCATCACATCCCCATCACTCTGCCTTCCCTACCCTACTCTTGCATATCCTTACTCACACCAACTTACCTTGCACCTCCACCCATCCCTCTCTACCTACATTATCACTTCCCCATCTCACTAGCCACCCCTCATACTCACCCTCAACCTACTGCAAGCATACATACTAACAACACAGAAGGGTAGGCACCTGGGTGGTTTAGCCAATGATCATGTGAAGTTTCTGTTAATGTGCTGTCAAACATTGAAACCTATATTTTCAAAACAATACCTTATTGGACAGATCTGTGCTCACCTTTGGAAGTGTCTTAGTGAGTTCTAGTGAATGTTGAGATATAACTTACCCCCGCCGCTCCCCCCCCTCCTCAATTATGATGAGTGTGAAAGGAATGGCTTGGACATTGTAGGGATGCTTTATGCTGCTGGTGTGGGGTGGTGTCAACCTGGCGCATCATATGGCAGCCAGGGTGTACAGCATCAAGTGAAGTAAATCTGGCTATGTGATGCCATCACTGGCCTCCCAGGCAGCAATGTTGTCGGGTGCTGATGCCCTGTGTCCTGTGCAGCATCAGGTGATTCTGGAGAAGGTTGGTGTTGTTGTATGTGATGTTGGTGTGCCTGGTGATTTTGGTGTTGGGGCTGATCGTGGAGGGATTCAGAGGACCAAGGTGAGATTTTTTCAAGGGCACCGATATTGCTGGAATAGATGGCAGCTGAAGTTGAGATGGCAGAAGTGATCTGTCAATGGTGAGAGAGCTTGCTCCAAGGAGGTGACAGTGGATAGAGAGTTTACTCCAAACACTTCCAAATTGCATACAGCTCAAAAGTGTCTTCCAAGTCCTGAAGGCTCAAGATTCTGACATTGGAAAGTGACCAGCTGTGAAAAGATAGCTTTCATACCTCTTTTGCAGCTGCCACCTATTCACAGCAATGGGGAGACAGAGAACCCGACCGACTTACTGATGTGATCTCTGAACGATGTGAACCTTTTTAAAAAAGTGGTAAAATAGAAATAGGCTGGCAAAATAGTAGTTAACAAGCATTTAACAAGCACTTAACTATCTTAAATGCCTCCCCCGCCACTTGGCGTCAGGTCTGTTCTGAAATCGCAGACTCGACACTTTGGAAACTTACATGGAGGCGGGTTCACAGCGGGTTCCCAACCTGCTGTCAATCATTTCGATTTTGACAGCAGACCCGTCTCCAAACCCGCACTCTGAGCACCGGCAAAATCAGCCTTGATTCCAGTTACCAAATCAGGATTGTCTATTTCTGGGGCAAGCCAAGGACTGTGGGGAATTGTACAGAATGAGAATGCGCTGAGTGGGCAAGAGTATTCAGATTAGAATGTTTGTGATGAGCTTTTGAAGCAGAGAACATTGCATCTTCTAAGGGTAAGGAAAGTAGAAAGCATTTGTACTTATAAAGAATGTTATACAATATGAGGACATCCCAAGTGACTCACAGCCAATGAAGTCGTTTTTGAAGTGTTGTAATGTAGGAAATGCAGCAGCCAATTTGTGCACACAACGTCCCACAAACAGCAACGAGGCAAGTGGCCAAATAACCTGTTTCAGTGATGTAGGTTGAGTGATAAAGGTTGACCAGGACATTGGAAGAATTCCGCGACTCTTCTGACGCCCGCGGCCACTTTAACAGTTTCCAGTTTCCTGGCCCCAACCGTCTCCTTTTCACTTTGGACGTGTAGGGGGTGGCGTGTGTGTAGTCAGCTTTGCCTCTGACTGGGTTTTGAGCAGTTCGAATTGCTCCCACACCCCTGGGTTCTAGACACCAGACTTAGGTACAGGCGGCGATACAGAATTGCAAGAAAACTGTATTTTTATTAAAGGCACAATAAAATTACAACACTGAAAATTACTGGAATAATTACGGGCATACAAGAGTACACTTAATTAGGAATGGGAAACACATGGCACATCGAGGGAAAAATCACATTAATAATCCCCCTACCCTTGTCCCACCCCCAATATCTAACTAGATTATGCTATAAGGGGCCAGGGATTATGCTCACCAATAAGGGTTTCTGGACAGGTCGAATCCTGTCGACTAAGCCGGTTGCAGTTTTGGGGTTCATTCTTTGTGTCCTTTGGGGCCTGTCGTCGTCACGTGATCCCAGGGCACGGTGGTGGAGTCGTCTGAGTAAAGTACCCTCTTTTCTCCGTTAGAGATAGGGAGTCAAGTCTTTGTTGGGTACTTTACCTTGTAGAGTGGAAAACTTCGGGTTTTGTTCTTCTGGTGGTGGTCTGGTCGTTGAAGTTTTGTTGCGGTTGGGGTTTGGTTGGCGGTCTTCGGTGTTGGCTCAGTCGCGGTGGCCTAGATCACTACCTGTGCAGTGGTAATGATCTGAAGGTATGGTTTACCAGGCCCTTTGATACCGCGGTGCTCGTGGTCGTTCCTCGTGTGAGGCTGCGGTTGTGGCCTAGTCATCTTCGGTTGAGCCTGCCCCACCGTGCCGGTCTGCTTCTTTGAGTTTCGAGTACCTCTGGACCTGAGCGTGTGCCTGCTCATCCCCCAACACTTCTTTGCGTTTCGAGTAAACTTGGACCTGAGCGTGTGCCTGCTCGTCCCCCAACGCTTCTCCACACTGCCCTTCTCTGCTTGCTTGTCGGCCTTGCCGTCCGTCTCGCCTCGCTTGCCCGCTTGCTGCACAATTTTGGTTACCGGTGGGCCTACAATTATACTATTTTGGAGGTTGTTATCTGTGCGCCAAATCAGGGTTAGTTCTTTGTCTAATTTTGGCAGGCTCATCTGAGGTGATTATAGTCATTCACCTTAACCATTTTTGGGGTGGTTGTCTCGTTGCTAAATGGCTTTGATATCTTGGGTGTTTGTTATTCATAATGTTTAATCGATGTCTTCCTGGCTTGGTAGCTACTTCGAACTGTAACCAATTATTTATGCAAAGGTTTGATGGGTTCAAGATTAAGTCTTTCCTGAGTTGATTTGTTTCAAAATGAAGAATATGTATTCTGTATTATCTAGTTGTCTGGCTTCAGAAATAACAAGTCTCTCACAGGCCCAGGCATGTCAGGGTTTTCAAAGCCCTTTTGAATTTGGCCTGCCGTTTATGCAGGGTCCTGCTTTCCAATCTTGCAGGCTTCTGCCACGAGGTCCAGAAGCCATTTTCTTTAGGGTACCCTTATTATTAATTTTGGAGAATGTGGGAATTTTGAGAACCCTACAGACGTCCAATCCCTCTACACCTCCATCCCCCACCAGGACGGCTTGAGGGCGCTCCGCTTCTTCCATGAACACAGGCCCAATCAGTCCCCATCCAGCACCACCCTCCTCTGCCTGGCTTCACTTGTTCTCACGTTGAACAACTTCTACTTTGACTCTACTCACTTCCTCCAAATTAAAGGTGTTGCTATGGGAACCCACATGGGCCCTAGCTATGCCTGCCTTTTCATGGGATATGTGGAACATTCTTTGTTCCAGTCCTAATCAGGTCCCCTCCCTCACCTCTTTTTCCATTACATTGATGACTGTATTGGTGCCGTTTCCTGCACTTGCCCTGAACTAGCTAATTTCATTCACTTTGCTTCCAATTTCCACCCTTCCCACACCTTCACATGGCCCATCTCCGATTCTTCCCTTCCCTTCCTCAACTTCTCTGTCTCCATTTCTGGGGATAGGCTATCGTCCAACATCCACTATAAGCCCACTGACTCAAACAGCTACCTTGACTACACAGTCATGGCTGTACAGCTCGGCGTCATGGTATGCTCCTCCTGCACTATGTGGGAAATCAAGGACACTTCCTCTGTCCCTGACGATCATGTGTACGGGAAGTGTATCCAACTGCAGCTACTGGCAGACCGCATTGTGGTGCTGGAGCTGCGAATGGATACATACTGGAGCATTCGCAATGCTGAGGACATCGTGGATAGCACATTTAATTAGTTGGTCACACTGCAGGTAAAGGCTGCACAGGCAGGAAGGGAATGGGTGACTGCCAGGCAGAGTAGTAGGTGCAGGCAGGTAGCGCAGGGGTCCCCTGTGGCCACCCCCCTCTCAAACAGATATACCGCTTTGGATATTTTTGAGGGAGATGGCTTATCGGGGGAAGACAGCAGCAGCCAAATTCCTGGCACCGTGGGTGGTTCTGCTGCACAGCACGGGAGGAAAAAGAGTGGGAGAGCTATAATAATAGGGGATTCTATTGTAAGGGGAATAGATAGGCATTTCTGTGGCTGCAAACGAGACTCCAGGATGGTATGTTGCCTCCTTGGTGCAAGGGTCAAAGATGTCTCGGAGCGACTGCAGAGCATTTTGGAAGGGGAGGGTGAACAGCCAGTTGTCGTGGTGCACATAGGTACCAACGATATAGGTAAAAACTGGGATGAGGTCCTAAAAACTGAATATAGGGAGTTAGGAGGTAAATTAAAAAATAGGACCTTAAAGGTAGTAATCTCAGGATTGCTACCAGTGCCACGTGCTAGTCAGAGTAGAAATAGAAGGATATTTCAGATGAATATGTGGCTAGAGGAATGGCGCAAGGGGGAGGGATTCAAATTCCTGGGACATTGGAACCGTTTCTGGGGAGGTGGGACCAGTACAAAATGGACGGTTTTGCACCGGGGCAGGACCAGGACCGATGTCCTAGGGGGAGTGTTTGCTAGTGCTGTGGGGGAATGTTTAAACTAAAATGGCAGGGGGTTGGGAACCTGTGCAGGGAGACAGAGGAAAGGCAAACAAGGATAGAAGCAAAAGACAGGAAGGAGAAAAACAAAAGTGGCAGTCAGAGAAATCAAGGGTTTAAATCAAAAATGGCCACAGCAAATAATAAATCTAAAATGTCTATGAGTGTTAAAAAAACAAGCCTGAAGGCTTTGTGTCTTAATGCAAGGAAAATTCGTAATAAGGTGGATGAATTAGCTATGCAAATAGATGTAAACGGATATGATATGATTGGGATTATGGAAACATGGCTCCAAGGTGACCAAGGCTGGGAACTCAACATCCAGGGGTATTCAATAACCAGGAAAGACAGGCAAAAAGGAAAAGGAGGTGGGGTAGCATTGCTGGTTAAAGAGGAGATTAACACAATTGTAAGGAAGGATATTAGCTCTGATGATGTGGAATCTGTATGGGTAGAGCTGAGAAATACCAAGGGGCAGAAAACGTTAGTGGGAGTTGTATACAGACCCCCAAAGTAATGCGAAGGTTGGGGATGGCATTAAATGGGAAATTAGAGATGCGTGCAATAAGGGCACTGCAGTTATCATGGGTGACTTTAATCTACATATAGTTTGGGCTAACCAAATTAGTAACAATACTGTGGAGGAGGAATTCCTGGAGTGTATATGGGATGGTTTCCTGGACCAATATGTCAAGGAACCAACTAGAGATTATGTAATGAGAAAGGAATAATTAGCATTCTTGTTGTGCGAGGCCCCTTGGGGCGGAGCAAACATAATATGATAGAATTCTTCATTAAGATGGAGAGTGAAGTAGTTAACTCAGAGACTAGGTTCCTGAATTTAAATAAAGGAAGCTACGATGGTTTGAGGTGCGAGTTGGGTAGGATTGATTGGGGAATGTTATTCAAAGGGTTGACGGTGGAAAGGCAATGGCAAACATTTAAAGATCGCATGGATGAACTACAGAATTTGTTCATCCCTGTTTGGCATAAAAATAAAACAAAAAAGGTGACTCAACCGTGGCTAACAAGGGAAAATAGGAATAGCATAAGATCCAAGGAGAGGACATATAAATTGGCCGGAAAAAGCAGTAAACCTGAGGATTGGGAGCAATTTAGGATTCAGCTAAGGAGGACAAAGGGATTAATTAAGAGGGGGAAAATAGATTATGAGAGTAAGCTTTCAGGGAACATAAAAACTGACTGTAAAAGCTTCTATAGATATGTGAAGAGAAAAAGATTGGTGAAGTCAAGCATAGGTCACTTGCAGTCAGAATTAGGGGAATTTATAATGGGGAACAAAGAAATGGGTGACCAATTAAATACATACTTTGGTTCTGTCTTCACAAAGGAGGACACAAATAACCTCCCAAAGATGTTGGGGAACATAGGGTCTAATGAGAGGGAGGAACTGAATGAAATCAGTATTTGTAGGGAAATGGTGTTAGGGAAATTGATGGGATTGAAGGCCGATAACTCCCCAGGGCCTGATAATCTACATCCTAGGGTACATAAGGAAGTAGCCCTAGAAATAGTAGATGCAATGCTGGTCATCTTCCAAAATTCTATAGACTCTGGAACAGTTCCCATGGATTGGAGGGTAGCTAATGTTACCCCACTATTCAAAAAAAGTGGTAGAAAGAAAATGGGGAATTATAGACCGGTAAGCCTGACATCAGTAGTGGGGAAAATGCTAGAGTCCATTATAAAAGATGTAATAGCAGAGCACTTGGAAAACAGTGACAGGATCGGACAAACTCAACATGGATTTACAAAAGGTAAATCGTGCTTGACTAATCTACTGGAATTTTTGAGGATGTAACTGGTAGAATAGATAAGGGAGGACCAGTGGATGTCGTGTACTTGGACTTTCAGAAGGCTTTCGATAAGGTCCCGCATAAGAGATTAGCATGTAAAGTTAAGGCACATGGGATTGGGGGCAAGGTACTGACTTGGATAGAGAACTGGTTGGCAGACAGGAAACAAAGAGTTGGAATAAAAGGGTCTTTTTCCGAGTGGCAGGCAGTGACTAGTGGGGTACCGCAGGGATTGGTCCTAGGAAACTAGTTATTCACAATATATATTAATGATCTAGACGAGGGAACTAGATGTAATATCTCCAAATTTGCAGATGACACAAAGCTGGGTGGGTGTGTGTGCTGTGAGGAGGAAGCCAAGAAACTCCAGTATGATTTGGACAGGTTGGGTGATTGGGCAGATGCATGGCAGATGCAGTATAATGTGGATAAATGCGAGGTTATCCACTTTGGTGGCAAAAACAGGAAGGCAGATTATTATCTGAACGGCAATAGATTGGGAGAAGGGGAAGTGCAACGAGACCTGGGTGTCCTTGTGCACCAGTCGCTGAAGGTAAGCATGCAGGTGCAGCAGGCGGTTAAGAAGGCAAATGGTATGTTGGCCTTCGTAGCGAGAGCGTTTGAGTACAGGAACAAGAATGTCTTGCTGCAGTTGTACGGGGCCTTGGTGAGACCACACCTTGAGTATTGTGTGCAGTTTTGGTCGCCTTATCTGAGGAAGGATGTTCTTGCCATGGAGGGAGTGCAGCGAAGATTCACCAGACTGATACCTGGGATGGCAGGAATGATGTATGAGGAGAGATTGGGTCGATTGGGCTTATACTCGCTGGAGTTTAGAAGAATGAGAGGGGATCTCATTGAAACTTATAAAATTCTAACAGGACTAGACAGACTAGATGCAGGAAGGATGGTCCTGATGGCGGTGGAGTCCAGAACCAGGGGTCACAGTCTAAGGATAAGGGGTAAGCCATTTAGGACAGAGATGAGGAGGAATTTCTTCACCCAGAGAGTGGTGAACCTGTGGAATTCTCTACCACAGAAGGCAGTTGAGGCCAATTCATTAAATATATTCAAGAGGAAGTTAGATATATTTCTTAAGGCTAAAGGGATCAAGAGATATGGGGAGAAGGCAGGGACAGGGTACTGAGTTTGGATGGTCAGCCATGATCTCATTGAATGGCGGAGTAGGCTCGAGGGGCCGAATGGCCTACTCCTGCTCCTATCTTCTATGTTTCTATGTTTCCTCCCACCCCGCTTCCTGTAAGGAATCTATTCCATTCTCCAAGTTTCTCCATTTCCACCGCATCTGTTCTGACAATGCCACCTTCCATACTAGTGCATCCAGTATGTCTTTCTTTTTCCTCAACCGAGGATTCCCCTCCACCGTGGTTGACATGGCCCTCGACCATGTCTGTTCCACTTCCTACACTTCTGCTCTCACCCCTTCCCCTCCCTCCCAGAACCACGATAGGGTTCCCCTTGTCCTCACCTTTCACCCCACCAGCCTCCACATTCAACGGATCATCCTGCGCCATTTCCACCACTTCCAGCGTGATCCCACCACCAAACACATCTTCCACACCCTCCCCCTTTCAGGATTCTGAAGGGACCACTCCCTCTGCGACACCCTGGTCCACTCCTCTATCACCCCCAACACTCCTTCCCCTTCGCCCGGCACCTTCCCATGCAAGCGCAGGAGATGCAACACCTGCCCTTTTACCTCAATCCTTCCCACCGTCCAGGGCTCCAAACACTCCTTCCAGGTGAAACAGCGATTTACTTCTACTTCTTGCAATCTAGTATACTGTATTCGCTGCTCACGATGTGGTCTCTTCTACATTGGGGAGACTAAACGCAGATTGGGTGACCGCTTTGCAAAACACCTCCATTCAGTCCGTAAGCATGGCCCCAAGCTTCCGGTCGCCTGTCGCTTTAATTCTCCGCTCCACTCCCACTCTGATATCTCCGTTCTCGGCCTCTTACATTGTTCCAACGAAGCTCAACGTAAGCTCAAGAAACAGCACCTCATCTTTCTATTAGGCACTTTACAGCCTTCTGGACTCAACATTGAGTTCAACAATTTCAGACTATAAATTGGCCCCTCTATTTCTTTATTTTATTTATCTTTTTCTCTTGGTTCCTCACATGGTAGCTGTTAATGTTGCTGTCATAATCATCCACACATCATCCAGAGCCATCTTTTGTTTCTTAACTTGACCCATTACCTTTCCTTTTGCCTTGCACTGTCATCCCTTTTGTCATTCAATCTCTCCTGTCTTCCATCCTATCACAGACCTTCCCTTTGTTCTTTGCTCTCCTCCTCCCTGCCCCTGCTTAAAAATCTCTCCTCCCTAACCTTTTCCAGTTCTAGCGAAGGGTTCGACCCAAAAGTTTGACTCTGTTTCTCCTCTCCTCGATGCTGCCTGACCTGCTGAGTGTTTCCAGCACTTTCTGTTGTTATTTCAGATTTCCAGCATCCGCAGTATTTTGCTATTGCATTGGAAGAATTCCCCTGATCTTTATATCGTGCCATGAGATCTTTTACATCCACCTGAGAAGGCAGACAGGGTGCCGATTTAATGACTCATCTGAATGATGTAGATAAGGGGAGATAAATATTTAAACCAGAGGAAGATTTGGGGAGAAAACAGGGCTTTGGGATTATTTTGGATTGGTCTAGCAAAGAGCTGACTTGAGCAGATTGGGCTGAATGGCCTCCTTCTGTGTTGCAAACGTCTATGCTTCTAAGTAACTAGAGATAACAACAGTCTGTTAGAAGAAGGGAAGATTCACCAGGGCTAAGAAGCAGCACACACACTGAGTAGTCAAAGCTGGCGGGGAACAAATTAAAGTGAAGGCCAAACTGGGAGAAAGGCTTAAATCAAAAATAAATAGCAGAAATCAGCTGGTGAGATTATAAGCCTTAAGGACCAACAATGGTACAATTAAAAAGTCCCAAAATAATAAACTGAATCACAAAGGAAAGAAAATCAGCTATTATATAAAAATTGATAAACTCCATCATCTTGAGCTCATCCAAAACTCTGCTGCCCGTGTCCTAACTTGCACCAAGTCCCATTCACCCATCACCCCTGTGCTCGCTGACCTACATTGGTTTCCAGTTAAGCATCGCTTCGATTTTAAAATTCACATCCTTGTTTTCAAATCCCTCCATGGCCTCGCCCCTCCCTATCTCTGTAATCTCCTCCAGCCATACAACCCTCCGAGATATCTGCGCTCCTCCAATTCTGGGCTCTTGAGCATCCCTGATTTTCTTCGTTCCACCATTGGCGGCCATGCTTTCCACTGCCAAGGCCCTAAGCTCTGTAATTCCCTCCCTAAACCTCTCCACCTCTCTCTCCTCCTTTAAGACGCTCCTTAAAACCTACCTCTTTGACCAAGCTTTTGGTCATCTGCCCTAATTTTGCCTTATGTGGCTCGGTGTCAAATTTTGCTTGATAATCACTCCTGTGAAACACCTTGGGACATTTTACTATGTTAAAGATGCTATATAAATGCAATTGTTGTTGTTGATGAATCAAAATTAGAGGTGAAATAGCTGAAGTATAGCACTAATAGCACAGATTGAAATTAAAGGCACTGATATCTGTATTACCAAACGCTGAATATAGCAGAAACTACAAGAAGCACTTCTGGCGCTTACTGAAGAAGTACTGACGTGATTAATAAAGGAACTCAAGAAAGAAATTGAAATAATGAGCAAAAGATTAAACATATCAGTCAGGCCTTTAAGACACTAATGCAGCTTGAATGAAACAATGCCTGTGAGCACAGTCATCTGACAGGGAAAATTACGTGTTTTATAAAAGTAAAAATGTTATCCTGATTTACGATATTGACTGGATTAAACGAACACTCGCCTCCCAAGGCCAGGTAAACTGCTGTCACACTGATGAAGGGGAAGTGGATGCCGCAGCGATCAAAAAATTACTTATTTTAATCCAGATTTGATCTTATCAGGGAGAAAATTGATTTTGTCGATCTTCTGGTCCCAGTGCTGAGGCAGCGGGTTTGATGTACTACTAACATTGCACTATTATCTGTAAAGGTGAGCTTACCAAACATGATGCTTGTCCCTTTGTTCACACATGCTGTGACTTCAAATCCCTCCATGGCCTCACCCCTCCCTATCCCTGTAGCCTCCTCCAGCCATACAAGCCCACAAGATCTCCGCGCCCTTCCAATTCTGGCCACTTGCGTATGCTCAATGTTAATCGCTCCACCATTGGCGGCCATGCTTTCAGCTGCCTAGGCCCTAAGCTCTGGAATTCCCTCCCCAAACCTCTCTGCCTCTCCACCTCTCGCTCCTTTTTTAACATGCGCCTTAAAACCTACCTCTTTGATCAAGCTATTGGTCACCTGACCTGATATCGCCTTCTGTGGCTCAGTGTCAAAAAGGTCAAAAATATTTTTATTGTTATTACTCTTGTTAACCACTTTGGGACATTTTACCATGTTAAATGCGCTATATAATGTAAGTATTCCCCATGAGGGCCATTTGGGGCGCGAATTGGAGAAATTCCCATTTTTTGCTTCAAAAGGGAAGTGGAGTGATAAATCAAGCTCTCCACTTGCCTCCTGGAGCGCAAGAAGTGGGGAATATCCCAATCCGGGGCGATGTGCTCAGCAGCGCCACCTGTGGTTACGTGTGGCGCTGCCACGTTGCAGGGGCTCTTCCCTCGATAAAAGGGAAGGGCTCCCCGCTGCGAGCTCTGCATTTTTTTTGGCATCTGCTGGAGCACCGGGGTGCGGGAGTGCCGTGCGATCAGCTGAGTGCCGGGCTGACTGATCGCGATACTCAGCCCGCGTCCGGTGCTCAGAAAATTGATTTTTTTTAATCACCGATTTCTTTTCATGTCGGCCGGCCACTGTGCCTTTAAATGGCACTCCGCAAGCAGCCGGCCTCACTGTTGGCGACCCCTGCAGCAGTCGGTAACAGCGCCCTGCGCTGCTGCGGGCGCGAGGGGGACTTTTTCTCTCGAGGCACTACCGGGGCGCTGCGCCCAGAGATGACATCATGATCTCCAGGCGCAGAAGATCGGGCGATACCCGGTAGTGCCGCCGGCAACCTCCCGTGAAATTTCACGGCAGGCGGTTAGCGCCTCGGGGGGAGGTGAAAAGCCATTTGCGCTCGGGAGGCGCTAACAATGGGAATTTCGCCCGTCTATGCGCTCTTCAAACTACCAATATCACAAACCTACTGCTTTGCTTAAGGAACATTGCAGCAGACAGGAGGAGGGAGCAAACATAATGCAGGATGAAAGCCCAGGAACTTACTTTCCTTAAATACATTTGAGCAGCCCACCTTGGAAATCAAGGAGCTTCCGATTATATCGATAGTGGAGCAGAGCCAAACCAAAGGTCTCCCCCCCCGCCCCAAGTTTAAAGGCTCGTAAAATCATTTCTCTGTTCTCCTGTCCCTGTCTGCCTAGTGATTCACTCAATCGCACTCTCAAGCACAAAACCTTGGCACAAAGTATGTAGTCATGCAAGCTCTTGCAGCCAGCAGCCTAACAGATGTCCTTCTGTTTCTATAGGAGTCTCCATAGATCTAACCAGAACTTCCTTGTCCCAGAACAATCTAAGATTTAACAGCACCTGAGTATAATTCACGCCACTTATTGGAAGCACCAGTTTACTTACACCTGACCGGGGGGTTTAGACAGTCGTTGGAGGGAATGCCAGATCATGCTGGCCGCATATATCAGTGTTCTTGGCTATCACAGGGTGTGAGGAGCCGGGTGGACATGGGTAGCCTTTGTCTTCTGGAACCCATCCTTCCAGTCTACATTCTCCTTTAAAGAACCCAATCCCAGCATATGGGATCGTTTGGTTTATTAATAGAGGCATAGAGTACTAGAGCAAGGAAGTCATGCTAAACCTTTATAAAACACTGGTTAGGCCTCAGCTGGGGTACTGTGTTCAATTCTGGCCACCACACTTTAGGAAGGATGTCAAGGCCACAGAAAGGTGCAGAAGAGATTTACTAGAATGGTACCAGGCTGAAGGACTTCAGTTACGTGGAGAGACTGGAGAAGCTGGGGTTGATCTCCTTAGAGCGGAGAAGGTTAAGAGGAGATTTCATAGAGGTGTTCAAAATCAAGAACAGTTTTGATAGAGTAAATAAAGAGAAATTGTTTCCAGTGGCAGAAGGGTTGGTAACCAGAGGGCACAGATTTAAGGTGATTAGCAAAAGAACCAGAGACGACATGAGGAAACAGTTCTTTATGCAACGAGCTGTTGTGATCTGGAATGCACTGGCTGAAAGGGCGGTGGAAGCAAATTCAAGAGTAACTGTAATGTATGTATGTTTAAGGGGGGGAACTACTTTTTACAGCTCGTGTATACTGTAGTACCGGCAGTGACCACACCTGTATATAACGTTGAGTAGTAATCTGTACAGATCAGTTGCAGTCTGAGCCACGTTGAGTAAACACCGTTTGTACCGTTCTCCGCAGTCTGTGTCTGATTATACACGGACGTAACATTAGCGACGAGGCAGGTTCGAACCTACCTGCAACTCTGCATCACCTCCCGGGGATTCGTTCCTGGAGATCAGTGGATTGGAGGTCAAGGCCAGAGACTCGGGCGTCGACCACGGGCAACCGCCCAGTCATCCAGCAGAGACTCGAGAATTGCGGGGGAGGCTGTCGAGAGCCAGGCTTGACTTTCCAGTCGAGGTGGTCCAGCGAAACGGGCTGGCAACAGATAGTACACAGACCCTTCCCGGACAGCGGCGGGCTAGGGCCCGACCGAGCGGCACAGCAAAGGGCCGAGCAGCGTCGACGAGGGAGCGAGAGAGAGGGCAGAGCGCACAGGGCGCAGCCGGTGTTCAGGGGCCGAGCAGCGTCGGAGAGAGGGAGAGAGAAGCGCGCGAGACCTACAGGGTGCCGCCATTGCCACGAGGACCGCCGAGAGTGGCGGCAGCAGCGCAGGAGAAGCGCGCGAAACCTACAGGGCGCCGCCATTGCCACGAGAACCGGCAGCAGCGGGGGAGGAAGGAAAGCGCGGGAGACTCCATTTTAAGCCATTGGGAGATGCCATTTTAAACCACACCCAAAATGCCGAAGAGTGGCAGTATCACCGCATTTGACAATGAAGTCGAAGATTGGACTACATATGTCGAACGAATAGAGGTGTACTGCAAGGCAAATGGGGTGTCAGATGACAAGAAAGCATCGGTATTGTTGAATTTAATGGGTGCAAAGACATATGGGTTATTGCGAAATCTAGTAACCCCAACGAAGCCAATGGAAAAGAGTTTTGAAGACATAGTAACGATACTAAAGGAACATTTAAACCCCACACCGCTGCTGATAGCAGAAAGATTCAAGTTTCACAAACGGAACCAGCATAAGGATGAAAGCAATGCTGATTATTTAACAGAACTGCGCAAACTATCGAAACACTGCCAGTTTGGAGTGGGACTGGCAGATACCTTAAGGGACAAGTTTGTGTGTGGGCTTCAAAGTGAAGGAACCCAGAAACGGCTTTTATCTGAAAAGGACCTTACGCTGGAAAAGGCTTTCAGCATTGCAGTATCATATGAAGCAGCAGCACGGGGCGCTGCAGAGATATAACAGAGACGGCAAGAATATGGCACAAACGAAATGTCATGTGGAAGAGAAGTGCTATCGTTACGGCAGAACAACACACGACCAGAATGATTGCTGGTTCAAAGGCAAAGTGTGCAGACAGTGTGGAAAAGTAGGACACATAGCACGAGTCTGCAGGTCGGGAAAGAAAACCAGCAATAAGAAACCGACCAAAGGGAAGTACAAGAAGGTACATAAGATAGCGGAGAATAGTTCAGATGAACAAAAGAGTGATAACGACTCTGAAAGCAGGGAACTGAGTTGTCTGAAACTACATAATGTGATCACAACAGAGGATCACCGAACCATTTGGGTCACTCTCAAGATAGCAGGAGTCCAGGTAAAGATGGAATTGGACACAGGATCAGCCCTAACAGTCACAAACCGACGGGACTATGAGCGACTATTCTCACACATATCCTTGAGAGACACAAAAATTATTTTGAAGACGTACACGGGGCAAAAAGTCTACCCCAAAGGAAAAATAAGGGTGACCTTTATATATAACGGTAAGGAAACACCAAAACTAGACCTGTATGTATTGCACGATGGAGGACCACCATTACTGGGACGTGAATGGATCCGGAAAATACAACTGGATTGGCATTCCATACAGGCACTGACTGTGGCTGACAAAAAGGATGATGAAGTCACACCTGGGCGACTGTCAAAGATCCTAACTGACGTGAAAGAAGTGATCCAACAAGGACTCGGAACACTAAAAGGCATGACAGCGACGATTAAAATTGAAGAAAACGCAAGTCCAAAATTTCTTAAGGCCAGACCGGTACCTTATGAGATCCGCCCAGCCGTCGAAGCAGAGCTGGAGAGTCTGGAACGTTCAGGTGTACTGTCCAAGGTAGACTGGAGCAAGTGGGCTACACCCATCGTCCCTGTGATGAAAAAGTCGTTGAGCAGCATGCCTGGGGAACCAAGGAAGGTTCGCATCTGTGGGGACTTTAAGGTAACAGTGAACCCGTTCCTTCACAACGTACAATATCCACTTCCGCGGATTAAAGATATTTTCGCCTCGCTATCTGGAGGGAAACGCTTCACTAAGATTGATCTGGCCCAGACGTATCTGCAAATGGAGGTAGAAGAAGCATCAAAAAAATACCTCACAATCAACACCCATAAAGGTCTCTACCAATACAACCGGCTGGTATTCGGGGTAGCATCAGCTCCGGCTATTTGGCAGAGGGCAATGGAACAAGTCCTGCAAAGGATCCCAGGGACCCAGTGTTATTTTGACGACATCCTGGTCACGGGCGAAAATGACAGTGATCACCTTGCCAACCTGGAGCAGGTGCTCACTAGATTGCAGGAATATGGGCTCCGAGCTAACCGCCCCAAATGCGAGTTTTTTAGAAAACAGATCTCGTATTGTGGCCACGTTATCGATAAAGAGGGGTTACATAAGTCCCCAGAGAAGATTGAGGCAGTCGTCAAGGCTCCAGCACCGGAAAAAGTGTCACAACTGAGGTCGTTCCTCGGGCTGGTAAACTACTACCATAAGTTCTTGCCAAATTTGTCTACAATACTACACCCACTGAACACCCTACTGCAAACTGGGGTGCCATGGAAGTGGAGTGACGAATGTAGACGAGCTTTCCAGAAGAGCAAAACACTAATCACATCGAACGAGGTATTGGCCCATTACAACCCAGCATTACCAATTCGGTTGGCATGTGATGCGTCACCCTACGGCATTGGAGCGGTACTGTTGCACAAATTCTCGGACAGCTCAGAGAGGCCAATAGCCTTTGCGTCACGATCACTAACCTCAGCCGAGCGTAACTACGCCCAGATTGACAGGGAGGCCCTCAGCCTAGTGTGGGGAGTGAAAAAGTTCAATCACTATCTGCACGGGCAGAAATTCACCTTGCTGACTGATCACCAGCCTCTTGTCTCCATTTTTAATCCAAAGAAGGGCGTTCCGGTGATGACTGCACAACGACTACAAAGATGGTCACTTTTTCTAGGGGCGCACCACTATGAGATTCAATATAAGGGCACGAAACAGCATGGAAATGCTGATGGGCTACCACGCCTGCCACTGCCTACTGCGGAGGAAGCACCAGCAGTGGATCCTGTTGAAATATTCCATTCGACTATAGTTGAATACCTACCGGTAACTAACGCTTGTATCGAAAAGGAAACCCGAAATGACCCAACACTGTCTCGGGTATATGATTTGACGGTAAAGGGATGGCCAGCACATGGCGACTCACTGTTGCCAGCATTCTCGACAAGGAGAGAACAGCTGTCAGTGTGCCGGGGAGACCTTCATGTGTGGATCCCGAGTGGTAATTCCACCCAAGTTAAGGGATAGAGTGCTCAATGAGCTTCATGAGGGTCATCTGGGAGGGGTAAAAATGAAAAGCCTAGCCAGGGCTTATGTGTGGTGGCCGGGAATCGATAAACAAATCGAGGACCTGACCAAGAGCTGCTCAGGATGCCAGAAAGTCCAAAATGCACCACCACATGCCCCTCTACACCCATGGGAGTGGCCCTCATCTCCATGGCAACAGGTGCATGTTGATTTTGCTGGTCCATTCATGGACTCAATGTTTTTAATAGCCGTGGATGCGCACTCAAAATGGCCTGAGGTCATCAAAATGTCCTCCACCACCACGGAGAAAACTATTGCAGTTCTATGGACCATTTTTGCCAGGAATGGCTTGCCAGAACAGATTTGCTCCGACAACGGACCACAGTTTGTGTCTGAAGAGTTCCGGAGGTTCTTGAAAAAGAATGGGGTAAGTCATTACACATCCGCCCCGTATCATCCAGCCACAAATGGATTGGCTGAGAGGTTCGTACAAACCTTTAAGAAGGCAATAAAGGCTGTGTACAATGACAACATTCCGCTGCAGCACAAGGTGGACAATTTCCTGTTCGCCTACCGGAATGCGACACATGCAGTCACCAACCAGGCCCCAGCCATGATGTTCTTTAACCGAAGGTTAAGATCTCGCCTGGATTTGCTCAGACCAAACGTACGAAGAGATGTTGAGAGTAAGCAATTCCAGCACGTCCATGAGAAGCCAACAAGGAGCTTCAATGTAGGGCAACCAGTCTTGGCCCGTGACTACCGAACAGAAAAATGGCAGCCAGGAACGATATGCACACGGCAGGGCCCACTAATGTACACAGTGGATGTTGGGGAGAGCATCGTGAGACGCCATGCTGACCAGATCCTAGAGTCACAGGAACAAGTCAACCCCATGCCTCGCCCATACGTACCTGGTGATGAACCCGACGTACAGGTAGCATCTACCCCAGAAACAGTAGCATCGGAAGCTGATTAACCAACCGACGACAGGGGGCCAGAATCGCCTCCGCACCAAGAGCAAGACACTCGGGAAAGGCGCTATCCAGAAAGGATCAGGAAGCCTCCCCAAAGACTGAATTTATAAATAGACTATTTTCAGCTAATGTTGCATGTTAAAAGTGTTAATTGTAATTAGTTTGATATTTAATTGTTAAATGAGTGTTATGGTACTGTTAATCTAAAAGGGGAGGAATTGTATTGTATGTACCTTTAAGGGGGGGAACTACTTTTTACAGCTCATGTACACTGCAGTACCGGCAGTGACCACACCTGTATATTATGTTGAGTAGTAATCTGTACAGATCAGTTGCAGTCTGAGCCACATTGAGTAAACACCGTTTGTACCATTCTCCGCAGTCTGTGTCTGATTATACACGGACGTAACAGTAACATTCAAAAGGAAATTGGATAAATACTTGAAGGGAAAAAATTTACGTGGCTATGGGGAAAAAGCAAGGGTGTGGGAATAATTGGATAGCTCTTAAAAAGCTAGATGAAAGATGAAGTATTGCACGATGGGGGATCTAGCAACATGGATTTCCACCCAATTCCCCGGCACCTACTTGCCCCTTTTTGTGCCAACACCAATTATCCTGCTGGCCTGACAATTTCCCCCTATATAGAAAAAAATGACTGACTTAACCAATGAGTCTTAACAAAAAAAATAAAGGCCCATTCCCATTCCCACGACAAGTAACATTAGGTGGAATTCGGTTCAGGATCTTTCTCCTTGCACCTATACAAGTAATTTAAATGTTTCCTCTCGATGCTGGCTGTGCAAAAAATATTATTGAATAGTCAGTTTCCAATTTTTGCACTTTCAGAGGGAGCCTCGCCCTCTAAAACATGTGTCGGAAATTCCAGCGTAATTTTGACCACAAGTACAAGGTCAAAAAGAATTATTAATTTAAATTAAACGTTAAAAGACCTGGAGGGATTCTGCAGTGTATGATGTAGCCTATGAAGAGGAATAGGTTCCAACTGCCCTTTGTAGCAACAGTCGCTTGAAACAATCCTTCTTCATTGACTGGATTGATTCTTTGAAAGAAAAATAAATCTCTACTAAGACCTATTTCAGAAGCTGCTAGGCAGAAAAAAAATTGCTCTGTCAGAGTCTTGTGATGAAGGAGAAAAAATATTAATGTGGGGACCTTTGCAACCTACCCAAGGGGCAAACTACCTTTTTGCCGATGCACGCAGTGCTTGTCCCCATAACAACAGAGAAAAATGGAAGCCTATATTTTTTAAGTAGGTTTCGCTGTAGCTGCTGAGGATTTACTAAACCCTCCCAGCTCGGGTTAGTTCTATATTCAATACTTTTCCAGCACACTTAAGAATTTCCACTGCTTAAAGCTGCCTGCTGACTGGGTTTCATTTTTGCTATGACCTTTTATTAACGAGAACTCCAAACAGCTGGAGGGCAGCTGGGACTCTGTTAACCTTTGGCCCTCAAGGTACAGAAATGGGTGATCTTGAATTGCTGTTTCCCTGGCTCATTTCAGACTCCACTCCACACAGATGTGTGTTTTTGTATGGAATATTCAGATGTTACTGAGGCTATTTACACAACAGCCAATCTTTGGAGCAATGACAAAGCTAACAGAAGTACATCTGGTGCCGTTTTTCTGAACAGACTGTTTTTAAGTTTCAGAAGCAGCAGATGGGGATTGCAACAATTTCAGGAGTTATCCTGCAGTTTATAATTTGAGTTTTTATTTTACAATAATCATTAAGCCTCGTGAGTTGTTTACATGACATTATCTTCCTTTTGATTCATTCTTGGAATGCGTGTGTCGCTTCCAAACCAGGTATTTATTGCCCATCCTTAGTTGCCCTTGAGAAGATGGTGGGGAACCTTCTTTGTGAACCGCTGCAGTCCGTGTGGTGAAGGTGCTCCCGTAGTGCTGTTAGGGAGGGAGTTCCAGGATTTTGACCCAGCGACGATGAAGGAACGGCCATACATGTCCAAGTCTGGATGGTGTGTGACTTGGAGGTGATGGTGTTCTTGTCCACTTGCTGCCCTTGTCCTTCTAGGTGGAAGAGGTTGCGGGTTTGGGAGGTGCTGTCGAAGAATCCTTGAGTTGCTGCAGTGCATCTTGTAGATGGTACACACTGCAGCCACGGTACGCCGGTGGTGGAGGGTGTGAATGTTTAGGCTAGTGGAATTTGCAAAGTGGGACAAACACCCAATTGAGATCCTGCATGCAGAATTCTGTAAAAGTATCCTCCGGACTCAAAGGAAAACAGTAAACAATGCATGCAGGGCGGAACTAGGCCGATATCCATTAATAATCACTATCCAAGGAGGAGCCACCAAATTTTGGAATCACCTACAAATGAGCAACCCCCAATGCTATCACTACGACGCCCTGAAATGCCAAGAGCTGACCATAAAGAGGAATACCCTCAGTCAACTAGTCCTGGGACTCAGTGAAGTAACTACTAACACTACTAACAATAACCAGCCCCAGGACAGTGACAGCGTAACACAAAGAATTCGACCCAACACAATCGTCGCTAGGCAAAGGGAAGAGTATCTGACGTATTGGGCAGAAACGACGGAAACCCAAAGCAAACTCAATTGCTACTTGGCTCTAAACAGACAATACAACATAGCTGTTTACCTGACCATGGTAAAGGACAGCAAACTGAGAAAAATCCTGACAATGTACAGACTTAGTGAGCATAGCCTGGCGATCGAAAAAGGTAGACACAGGCAGACCCGGCTACCAAGAGAGGACAGGATATGCTCTCACTGCAGTCAGGGATTGGTGGAGACAGAGATGCACTTCCTCACAGCTTGTAGAAAATATCAGGGCATAAGGGAGAATTTCTACCCAAAATTTACAAAAACATGCCCAGAATTCAGAAAATTGAATGACGACCAAAAACTCCCATACCTACTAGGGAAAGAGAGAAGTTGCATAACACTAGCGGCACACTATGTTACAGCTTGCCATAAACAGAGGGACAACCACTAAAGATAAGATAAGAGTATATATAAATTATATGAAAGTATATTTATACACTCAGGGATATATCTGTTTATACACTGTATGGATAGATCTGTATTTTTGTGAACAAACATGAATGTTTTCCGATGCTTTGGCAACATAAGATGTAACTTGTCATGCCAATAAAGCGATTTGAATTGAATTGATTTCAAATAAAGCTGTTGGATGAGGTGCCGATCTAGCGGATTGCTTTGTCCTGGATGATGTTGAGCTTCTTGAGTGTTGTTGGAGCTGCACTCATCCAGGCAAGTGAAGTGTATTCCATCACACTCCTTACTTGTGCTTTGTAGATGGTGGAAAGGCTTTGGGGAGTCAAGAGGTGAGACAGTCACCATAGAATACTCAGCCTCTAACCTGGTCTAGTAGCCACAGTATTTATGTAGCTGGTCCAGTTGAGTTTCTGGTCAATGATGACCTCCCCACGGCGCCCCCCCCCCAACATGTTGATGGTGGGGGACTCGGCGATGGTAATGTCAAGGGGAGGTGGTTTGGAAATTTCAATATTTTGGAACTATTCATTTTTTCTGTTTTGCATGTCTTCAATTATTTTGTTCAAGCTAGCAGATCACTGTGGCACTGCTGACAGGTTCATACTGTTGCAAGCGCAGGGAGTACTGAGAGGCATTAGTGAACCAGTTGGGTTTCTACTACAGCCACGATGGTCATTTTTCCTGGTGCTAGCTCACAGATTAGCAGATTTATTGAAATATTTTCACATCTTACAATGTTGAGACTTGAATTCACAACTTCTGGTTGTTATGATGGGTTTTAAGCTTATAGGTTATTTGTCTCGTCCCATAACAACTGCACTATTGACTGTAAGGAAACAGTCATAATCATAGTAAAAGGGATTCCAATCAGACAGTGTTTTAGCCGACGAGACCACAAAACTGTCTCCGTTAGCACTAGCCTAGAAATGTCACCTGCCATAGAACTGGAAAATTAGAGAGTGAGTCAAGTTATGGGGAGTTATTCTTGTTAAAACTGAAGTTATTGCAGTTAATTGGATGAGATAATACTTGGAAACACGCGGTTTCTCACGTAGCCAGAGTGAAAGAAAGGTATAAACGGGGGGGGGGCGGGGGGGACGGGGTAGAATGTACACTTTAGAATTCGACAAGGCCTGGCCAAATGATCTGCTCGACCTCGAAACCTGTGACGCGGTGAAATTTCCGATACCTTGTATCATAAGTGTGACGCTGGACAAATGTGGAATTATTATTAGTAATGGTTGTTAGACATCTTGGGAGAGTTGTATGTTGGCCATCTTGGAGAACTAAGGGTTAATAATTGAACTGACCTGTATAACTATAACTTAACTATAACAGGTCATAAAGCAACAGGCTTTCCAAGATAAACAGGAAAACACCAGAATGCCTCGACAAGGAAATAAGTGGTTGCGGCGACATCGACCGTGAGTGATTAAAGTATAAATTTAGTGGTTAGTGTAATAAACATAGGCAGAGGGGTCCATTAACTATGGAGGAATGTTTAGGAAGATAAGCTGTTAACAAAACTATTCCTCAAAGGATTCGAGAACAGTTAGGTCAGGAAGTTTTGTTTGAGAGATGATTCTTTGAAGTAAACAAATACGACTGTTTATTTAAATAGACAGCTTTCAAAGGATTCAGGAACAGAAACGTCATGAGGTCTTATCTGTGACGCATCCCTTTGATCTAGGTAAACTAAGGTGTATAAAGGAGCATGGATTTCAACAGTTATTTGGAGAGCTGGAAAGATAGATACAGAAGCTGAAAGGTTATTCTCTGTATACAGTTAGATTGATCAACTGTGCTGTATATGAATCAAGTCTGTTTCTTATACTCCACCATCAAGTGTCTTGTGCTTATTCCCACAGCAAGCTCCCACAAACAGCAATGTGATAATGGCCAGATAATCTGTTGTTTTAGTGATGTTAGTTGAGGGATAAATATTGGCCAGTACACCGGGATAACTCCCCTGCTCTTCTTCGAAATAGTGCCATGGGATCTTTTACATCCACCTGAGAGGGCAGACTCAGTTTAACATCTCATCCGAAAGACAGAGGTTGACTAATAGTTGATCCTAACAATGGTCATCATTGTAAATGTGTGATTGTTGGTAATAAAAGTTATCAGTGTATGTTTAATTCCTATGAAACCCAATGAATGCCTTTAGACCCTATTAGCTTGTGGAATTGGATACAATACTCCAGTTGAGGCCGAACCAGTGTTTTATAAAGGTTCATCAATAACTTCCTTGCTTTTGTACTCTATGCCTCTTTTTATGAAGTTCTAAGCAAAAATATCCATTCGCTAACAGTATTGCAGCTGTCTAAAGCTAGAGTGATAATGCAGGCACTATGGTCATGGTTGCTAAATTTGATGGTCAACTTGTTTTAACATTATTTATGCAAAAGTGACACATGGGCACTCATCCCCCATGCTCCTGTTCAGAGTGGCACCCTTCTCTCCTGCCCAACCCCCAACCCTCAGATCAGGAAAATTAACTTAGAGAAATTTTAAACGTTTATGCCTTACCTTGCTTTATAATGTTTTGTCGAAATAAAAACAAGTTCTGGTTACTTTCGCCATCCTAAAAATTGCTTTCCATTTGTGGAGTTTTCATTTTAAGTAATTTTGCATTCATACACCAGAGTGGAGGAGGGATGGGGCTGACAAACAGCAGGTCTTGACAAAGAGCGGTTAGAAAGTGGAATGCGCCACCACAAGGGAAAGCCAAAATGGCGGACGACAGGATTTTCAAAAAAGTATCTGGAACAATGTGACGGGTTCGCCACCTCCTTTCTTCCACTGATGTATTTTGGTGGCATCTCATGCTAGATTCATTGGGGGGAAAATTTGTCCCCACAGTGCCTCCCGTTAGTGCCAGTAGATGGCGCTAATGTGGCGCTAGACCAGTATCGCCCAGGCGAGGCGAATCCAGCGCCGATCGCCAAATCCGGTCCCCCCGTAGCGCTGCTGGTAAGAGGTATCATCAGGAACATCAACACCAGGTAGACCGTGATGGCAGTGAGTGTGCAATGCTCACTGACCATCCAATTTGTAAAATTGATTCTCACCACTTACCTCACCCCGTGGAAGGCTGCTGAGTGACCGTGCGGGAGACTTTAGATGGCCGTGCAGGATGTCCTTGACCAGCTCTGAGCCTGGAAGGCCCAGCTGTAGATTACACCACCTCAGCATGGATAGCAGCAGTCTGGGCTGGCTGGATGATAGGCAGCAACAAGTGCAATGGTGGAGTGGCAGTGGTGGGAGCAGGAATGCTGTCATCCTGAGAAATGACAGCAGGTTCCTGCTCCATTGACCTACTGCCACTCCCCCAGGGCAGCACCTCAGCATCCCTAGCAATCTGTTGGAACACAGATTGCTGGCCTTCTGCAACATCATGAAAGCCCCGGCTGACAGTGGTAGACCCAGCCATGATGGCAGCAGTCAGAGCTTGCATGGCATCAAGCTGAGACTGCATGAGAGCAGTCTGAGATTGGATGCCAACAAGCATAGACTCCATTACAGCACTAAGATGCTGCATCGCTTCCGCCTGTGCTGCAATATAAGTTGCCACATCGCCAACACATGCGGCATCAGGTCTGGGTCGCCACGGTCTCTCTGGGAGTGGACCATCCTTTGTAGACTGGAAGTCATGGGCTCCATGGTGTGCTCAGGGCCTTGTGCCATGTTGGAGGTAGACTCTACCAAACTCCTTACCATTGCCGAGAGGCTCTCGGGCACCCTTGCCATTACACCTATCATCTCCATGTCCATGCCCATCACCCTTCTTCTAAACGCCTCCCCATCGAGTTCCTCATCTGAGTCCTGTGCAGCAGAACTCGCGCATGAACTCGGCGTCCAGGGAGCTGGCCCCCGAGCTACCCTTTCCCCCTGGCCTTGCTGCAGCCCACTCATCCCCAGTGCATCACCCTGTGCAGATCCCACTACTATGCTAGCCTCTAAAGAACACATTGTGCCAGTATCTGAACTGGTGTCTGCGGGTGAGAGATTCAGTGTGTTCTTCCTCCTCCTCTTCTCCTGCCTCGCTCTCTACTGTGCCCTCAGGGACAGGCTGCTCAGGTGCTTGCTGATTATCTGAAAGTATAAAGGCCCAAGAGTCGGGTTAAGGTGGGGGGAGGGGGCAGGAAGAGAGAAATGCAATCATACAGCATGATTAGCTGGAAAGTGTGAAACGCTTGTGGGGTGAGAGGGGAAGTGAGATGTGAGAAGAAGGAGTAAAGATGAACATACTGTTGTTGTCCCCAAAGGGATCAACGTCGCCGGTGGCCACGGCGCCCACCACCTGGTGCCCAATAATCTGCGGCACTCTATTTTCCAGCGCAGACAGTGGTTGGGTATCGGCTTTTCCCCTGCCTGTGCGCTGCTGCACCCTCCTGTTGTGAGCCACCTTGGCCTGCAAGAGAAAGGAAAGTGTGTGAGTGAGTATGGAGCAATGTGTTTGGGTGATGTGCCTGTCATAGTTGAATAGCTGTCATTATGTGCAAGGTGTGAGATGTGGGTGTGAGTGTTGGTAGGTAGAGATTGTTGGTGGGTGAGTGCTGGGGATGTGGTGCTTTGGGCAGTGTGTGAAGATTGTGGTACAGATGGTGGTATGTTGCATTTGTTGAAGCCTTCACTCACCCTGACCACCAGAGTGAGGTCGTTAAATTTCTTCCTGCACTGTGTGTGGGTCCTGGGGACCACAGTGCTGCCTTAGACATGTTGCGCTACCTCTTTCCACATGGTGTGGAAGACTTGTGGCGAGGACCTCCTGCCACTTGCCAGGTAGAGCACTGCCCTCCGCCTCTCCACAGTGAAAACCAATACCTCCAATGCTTCATCGGAGAATCTATGGGCTCTCTCCCTGGGGTGTGGACCTGCCATGACCACACCTGGTTCAATCATCTGGCTCTTGCTCCTGCTCCTGCTCCTGCTCCTGCTCCTGCTCCTGCTCCTGCTCCTGCTCCTGCTCCTGCTCCTGCTCACTGAGGCAGCTGCACAGCCAGAAATGCTGAGAATGAGATGCTGCAGCATCAATGAACCTCCCCTTTAAGTAGTGCAAAAAGTCAGTGGCAATGATGAGTTGCAATTAGACTGCACCTGATATTGGTCCACCCTTTAAGTGTAACGCCAATGAGCTTGGGTTTTAAGACTTGATTTAGAACTCCAATCATTTTATTGAGCAGTGACCACGAATTTTGCATGCTGTCTAAAGCATTTGCGCCTGGCATTAATTCTCCAACTTTTTGACTGACACTGCCCATTCCTTGGCTATAACAAATTTCTAGCCCATTGTTTTTATATGTCTTCAGTAATTTCAGAGTTTATCTACTCTTTCCTTGTATTAGATTTGTATGTGTTATGTATTGTGTGTTCTCCTCCCACCTGTGGTGGCGCTGTCACAGCAGATAAATGGTTGGGTGTTCTCTTGGTTAAGTTTAGCTCTCTTTGTTCGGAACTTTCCAGAACTTCCTGTCCTTCCTGAATAAAGCACTTTATGTTTGAATCTCTGAGTTCTGAGTCCTAAATTGTATCTAGGTAGAAAGGTACCGACACAATAAGTGGCGACGAGGATGGGATGAATCTGCGTTGTGGGAACTTTCTTGTTTTCGACTACAAAACACTCGGAACAGAGCTTGCAGCAGCACATTAACGTTGCGGCAGTGAGTAAACAGAAATTTTAATTTGAAACGTGAGATGGCTACTATATTAGGAAACATCGGTGATTTTGATGAAAATGTGGAGCAATGGAGCGCATATACGGAACGTTTTGACTATTTTGTATTGGCGAATGCGGTGGCAAACGAAAAGGTCATGCCTACCTTTTTGAGTGTAATGGGACGGAAGACATTCAATTTACTTCGCAGCCTTGTGCAGCCAGATAAGCCAGGAACTAAAACATATAAGCAACTAGTGGAAATTCTTGGAGCACATTTTTCACCAAAACCTCTGGTTATTGCTGAGAGATTTAGATTTCACAAATGGAATCAAGAGGAGGGGGAATCAGTGACGATGTTTATTGCTGCTTTAAAAAGGTTGTCAGAACACTGCGAGTTCAAGGAGGTGCTGAAGGACACCATTAGAGACAGACTCGTGTGTGGTCTGCAAAATGCAGCCACACAGAAGCGCCTTCTTACTGAGGACAACCTTACTCTTGAAAAGGCCATTGAAGTTAGTGTCTCCATGGAGATGGCAGAAAAGGAGGCTCACCAGTTGAGTTCAACAGGGAGAGTTCACAAGGTGTCGTCTGAGCCTAAAGGTGCGCGGAACGGCACATGTTACCGTTGTGGGAAAACGGGCCATCACGCTAATGACTGCTGGTGTACGGAGCTGGAATGCCGAAATTGTGGCAAAAAGGGTCACATTGAACGCGCCTGTAGAGGTAAAAAAAGAACAGACAGAGCTGGGAAGCATGAAAGCAAAATGTCTGTATTTGGACAAGAGAGGAAAAGGAGTGTTCATTCAGTGCAGTATGATGGAACAAGCAAAACAGAGGGGAGCGACACCTCTGAGGAGGAAGAGGTGCACATACTGACGGTTGCAGGTGGTTCAAATGGCTACTGGGTATCACCACTGGTGGAGGGACAATCAGTGCGGATGGAGGTGGACACAGGCGCGGCTGTGTCCCTTGTTTCAGACACTGTCTACAACAAAATGCTAAAGCATCTTACCCTTCAGCCAACAAACATTGTGCTAAAGACGTATACCGGCGAACCTGTGGCCATGAGAGGCGCCATTGAGGTGATAGTTAAATTGAATGGACAGACTGCGAAACTGCCACTATATGTGGTAAAGGGAAATTACCCATCTCTACTGGGACGTGCGTGGCTAGAGAAAATCACACTGGACTGGCCTGCAGTCCGCATGATGTCAAAAGGGGAGTCAGGTCTGACTGCAGTGTTAAACAAACACGCAGAACTCTTCACTGGGGAACTTGGGAGCATGAAAAAGATCAGCGTGAGACTGGACATTGAACCTGACAGCAAGCCGAAGTTTCACAAAGCCCAACCTGTACCCTATGCAATTAGGCCAAAAGTTGAGGCTAACTTGGAGGCCTTAGCCGAGAATGGAGGCCTGGAGCCTGTGAGCGTGAGCAAATGGGCCACACCCATTGTTCCTGTCCTGAAAAAGGATGGATCTGTTCGAATCTGCAGGGATTTTAAAGTGACTATTAACCCGGTGCTGTCTGTGGAACAGTACCCTCTTCCCCTCATTGATGATCTTTTTACGGGCCTGGCCGGAGGGCAAAAGTTCAGCAAAATAGACTTATGCCAGGCTTATCTACAAATGCATGTCGATGACAAATCAAAGGAGCTGCTGACAATTGTGACACACAAGGGGCTATACAGGTACTGCCGCCTTCCGTTTGGAATTACGTCGGCCCCTGCTCTATTCCAAAGGGCAATGGATCAGATTTTGAGTGGACTGCCAGGAGTCCAGTGCTACCTGGACGACATCCTTGTCACTGGGACAAATGAGGAGGATCATCTTCTGAACTTGGATGCGACACTACAACGACTGAAAGAGCATGGACTCAGAGTTCGTAAGGACAAATGTGAATTCTTTCAGTCTTCAGTTGAGTACCTGGGGCATGTGATTGACGCTACTGGCCTGCATAAGGCGCCGTCAAAGGTCAAGGCGATCGTGGAGGCCCCAGCACACCAGAATGTGAGCCAGTTACGTTCATTTCTGGGGCTACTTAACTACTATGGGAAGTTTATTCCAGACTTAGCAACATTGCTGAAGCTGTTACATCAGTTGCTATGTCAAGGCAAAACATGGAAATGGACTGAACTGTGCAACGAAGCTTTCGCCCAAGCAAAGAAAGCATTGCTGAAATCGGAGGCCCTGACACACTTTGACCCAAAGCTACCCATGCAGCTAGCATGTGATGCGTCACCATATAGTGTGGGAGCAGTCATATCCCACATCATGCCCTCTGGTGAAGAGAAACCTATTGTCTTTGCATCACGCACCTTGAACAAGGCCGAGAGTAACTATGCACAGATTGAGCGCGAGGCCTTGGGAATCGTTTTTGGAATTCGAAAATTTCATCAGTACCTGTTTGGGAGAAGGTTCACACTCCTGACAGACCACCGTCCATTGACTTCAATCTTCGGGCCCCACACCGGAATTCCGTCTCTTGCTGCAAGCAGGATGCAAAGGTGGGCTTTACTGTTGTCAGGACACACATACGACATCAAATATCGCAAATAAGACTTGCACGGCAACGCAGACGGTCTCTCGAGGCTACCCTTGCCTGTTACTCCCCCAGAGCCTCGTCGGATAGACATCTTCTACTTTAGACAAGTGGAGGGAGCACCTGTCACGGCAGTTCAGGTGCGAAGGTACACCCGCAACGATCCAGTCCTGTCTGAGGTAATGGACAATGTCATTCGAGGGAGAGCTATAGGAGATTCTCCTAGTTTGAAACCTTACGTTTCAAAAAGAAATGAGCTCTCCGTCCAGGCAGGTTGTCTTCTTTGGGGACGCCGTGTCATCATTCCGCCACCTCTGAGGGAACCTATACTGCAACAACTTCATACAGGCCACAGTGGGATGGTTCGGATGAAGGAAATGGCAAGAAGCTACTTCTGGTGGCCAGGCCTTGATGGAAATATTGAGGAGAAAGCCAAAACATGTTCCCCATGTAAAAGGGTCCGGAATGTTCCACAGCTGGCAACCCTACACCCCTGGGATTGGCCTGCAGCGAGTACATGTGGACTTCGCCGGTCCTTTCGAAGAGAAGATGTTTATGGTGGTTGTGGACGCTCGTAGCAAGTGGCTGGAGGTCGCTGTGATGAGGTCTACCACGGCAGAGAAAACAATTGAGAAACTTGGTGAGATGTTCAGCCATTATGGCTCACCGGAACAACTCGTAAGTGACAACGGTCCACAATTTGTATCACAGGAGTTTGCAACCTTCCTGCATGTGAATGGTGTCCAACACATCAGGTCTGCGCCCTATCATCCCTCTACTAACGGCCTGGCAGAAAGGTTCGTGCAAACTTTGAAGCATGCCTTGAAGGCATCGCAAGGTCAGGGCTCCATCCACCAATGTCTGAACAGCTTCCTGTTGTCCTACAGGAACGAGCCGCATGCCACAACCAAAACTTCCCCCGCTTCGCTCATGATGAAGAGGCAGTTGCAGACAAGTTTTGACTTACTCAAACCTCCAAGGGCAGAACAGGTTGTCCATTGTCAACAACAAGCTCAAGTTGAAAAGAGAGAGAAAAGAGCCAAGGAGAGATGGTTTCACCCTGGAGAGCACGTCCTAGCTCGAAACTACAACACTGGACCGAAATGGGTTCCTGCTACGGTGATCGCACAGACGGACCCTGTGTCTTACATGGTTGAGACTGCTGAGGACGTCGTCTGGAGAAGACACACAGATCAACTGTTGCTAGGAGCAAAGACAGCCACAGAGGTTCCAACGGCTGGTTGGCCTGAACTGTTTCCGGATGATACCGCAAACCAGCATCCTTTGCCACAGTGCTCTTCTCCAACACAGGAAGTCATAGAGACTGTTCCACCTGTGCAAACTCCTGACTTTCGACTGACACAGGCACCTTCTCCATCCAGGCTTGTGTCAATGCCTACTGCTGTGCAAGCCAGCGATGACCGCCGGTATCCTGTCAGGGAGCGGCGGCCTCCAAGACGCTTGGATCTGTAGGCTTAGTGACTTACCCACAAGACTGGGGCAGAATAAACCCCAGGGTAAAGTCAGGGTTTGAGGCAGTCTACCGCTACCCTTGGTTAGTGAGTGCATTGAAAGTAACTTACCTGTTGAGCAATAATGTGGACCTTTCATTTAAGAGGGGAGGAATATGTTACGTATTGTGTGTTCTCCTCCCACCTGTGGTGGCGCTGTCACAGCAGATAAATGGTTGGGTGTTCTCTTGGTTAAGTTTAGCTCTCTTTGTTCAGAACTTTCCAGAACTTCCTGTCCTTCCTGAATAAAGCACTTTATGTTTGAATCTCTGAGTTCTGAGTCCTAAATTGTCATAGAGTCATAGAGTCATAGAGTTTTACAGCACAGAAAGAGGCCCTTTGGCCCATCGTGTCTGCGCCGCCCATCCATCCCTGTCCAGTCTAATCCCATTTTCCAGCATTTGGTCCATAGCCTTGTATGCAATGGCATTTCAAGTGCTCATCCAAATGCTTCTTGAATGTTGTGAGGGTTCCTGCCTCTACCACCCTTTCAGGCATTGAGTTCCACATTCCAACCACCCTCTGGGTGAAAAAGTTCCTCCTCAAATCCCCTCTAAATCTCCTGCCCCTTACCCTGAATCTATGCCCCCTCGTTATTGACCCCCCTACTAAGGGGAAAAGTTCCTCTTTGTCTACCCTATCTATGCCCCTCATCATTTTGTACACCTCAATCAGGTCCCCCCTCAGCCTTCTCTGCTCCAAGGAAAACAACCCCAGCCTGTCCAGCCTCTCTTCATAGCTGAGGCGCTCCATCCCAGGTAACATCCTGGTGAATCTTCTCTGCACCCTCTCCAAAGCAATCACATCCTTCCTATAGTGAGGCGACCAGAACTGCACACAGTACTCCAGCTGTGGCCTCACCAGCGTTTTGTACAGCTCCATCATAACCTCCCTGCTCTTATATTCTATGCCTTGGCTAATGAAGGCAAGTATCCCATATGCCTTTTTAACCACCTTATCTACCTGTTCCGCTGCCTTCAGGGATCTATGTACATGTACACCAAGGTCCCTCTGACCCTCTGTACTTCCTAGGGTCCTACCACTCATTGTGTATTCCCTTGCCTTATTTGTCCGTCCAAAATGCATCACCTCGCACTTTTCAGGGTTAAATTCCATTTGCCACTTTTCCGCCCATCTGACCAACCCGTTTATATCGTCCTGTAGCCTGAGGCTTTCCTCCTCGCAATTTACCACCCCACCAATTTTCGTGTCATCTGCGAACTTACTGATCATACCTTTTACATTCTCATCCAAATCATTTATGTAGATCACAAACAACAAGGGACCCAGCACCGATCCCTGAGGTACCCCACTGGACACAGGACACAATTGTGTCTAGGTAGAAAGGTACCAACACAACAGTATGACTCAGTTGTATTTTGTTGGTGTTTTATGAATATGAAATTAGAGCCATACTTTGCACATCAAGTGTGATTGCACTAAGTGTGACCCCCAAGCTGTAACAGAAAGATGCGCGCTAGTCAAAACATTTTTATTCAAATGTGTCTCAATTTTAGTAATTTGTCAACAAAGAATATTGACATAAAGGTTTGCGAATATAGTGGGTCCTAGTTATTAGCATATAATTCATACTCTATTTGCAGGGAATTTCTGGTTGTGATTTTTTCCATTGAGAAGCAACGTAAAAAATAAAGTGTAATTGCAGGACGCTTATTTGCACGACCTACTGACACACACATCAGTATTTTCAGTAATGTTAGCATGGTGCCTTGTGTTTAAATGTCTCCTATTGGCACTGATTGATTTGCACAGTTTGTAGAAATTGCTCCATCAGATGTTAGTTTGCAGTGGTGTTGCAAGACATCATGGGGAAGCAGCAATGTGTAGCTTACTTTTTCTCTCTCGCCACCATTTCATTAGAATCATAGGGGGAAAAATTTGTTCTCACCCGGAAAGTAATCGGTGTCCTCGCCACTGCCGTTAATGGCCACCCAAAATGGCCGCCACGCTAAGCGAGGTAAATTGTTGTGTGGGGCATGGTGATAAGTGGCACAGCGCTAATCTTAGGTGCAATACCCTCCTGGTGGCGTTGCACGAGGGATCCGGGACCAATTTGTAATCCTAGTGCAGTGTTGCTGCTTCCCCTAGCGTCTGTGTGTGAGGCTGTGAAGCTCGCAATGCATTGTGGGCAGTGAGGCGCTCTGAAATTTAAAGGCTCATGCACATTGAAGCAAGGAAAAATAAAATGCACTGATTCAATACATTTTTCAGCCTTTTCTGTCTTTTAACAAATAATCAATATTTAAAAGAAGTTCCAAATGTGAATATTCAGCACTTAAAGCTGAATTACCCTCCTAAACTCAACAAATGGGAAAGCTGCCTCAGCAAGCCAGGGAAGGAGCACCCAGGGTCTCGCACACTGCTCTCCAACTTTGTGCAGGGGTTCAACACTGCAAGAGCGGCCCGCTACCCACAGGGGCCAGGAGGCCCTCCAGAAAGAACAATGTGGGAGTACATTACCAAGGCCATCACTGCCAGCAGTGTCGCCCCCACCACCTGGCTCCAGTGCCCAAAGAAGCTTCATGACCTCAGACCACTGGTCAAGGTCAGTGAATGCATCTTCAAAAGCCGTATCCTACCAACTGCACTACTAGCCTCACACACTGCTCAATGCAGGACCCCCAATCACACACCTACCAACAATCTGCACCAATGACAAGGCACATCTCTCATTCCTAGCATCACCTTACCCCTTGGAGGAGACGGTGCAGGCCATTCTTGACAGGGGCATGGCTGAGCCTTTGGCCAGCGGCGGGGCTGAAAGGATACAAGATACTGGTATCCTCATACGTTATCCTCCTTCTGGCATGCACTCCAGCCTTCCCACTCTCCCGTCAGCACAACTCCACCCTTGTGCCTTCCTCATTTCACACACCCAAGAAATGCATCCTGCCCAGCCAGTGGGACTGCACGTGGATATGCTGGCCGCAAAGCGGCTGTCTGAAATGCATCCTTCCATCTGTTGCAAATACTCAGTTGGTCAGGTCGACCTGAGACGTGAACTCTGTTTTTCTCTCCACGGATGTTGCGTGACCTGCTGAGTATTCGCAGCATGTTCTGTCTTCTCAAAGGCGTTCACTTACCATCCAAGCTCTTGCAAGCATCCAACAGCACTCCCAAAACACTTTAAAAACTTTTCACGTCTATTGCAGCAAGCCACCACTTCAATAAAATAAAAAAAAGTCTAAACCCTTCCATTCAAACTTACCTGATTGATGTGTGTATCCCTTTAATAGCTGCAGATATCGCCCCTGTCAGCGTCTGTCAGCCTGCTTGCGCGCCAGGTTAACCTGGTGTGTTTAGGACCCAGCGCTGACCTGAGTGCTAGGGTTGAAGTTCACGTAGATGACTCTACGTTACCATGCCGCCATTTTTTTTTCAGGGCGCTGCTGGCTACCGGCAACGCAAAGGGAGTGACCAATATGGTGGCCGCCACCAGAACTGCCTCCAACTGGCGCAAGAGCGGTGGCCTCCATTTTTTCACACATTGCTGGCACTACCAGGTGGCGGTAAGGACATCAATTTCTCGGCCATAGAATCTTACAGCACAGAAGGAGGCCATTGAGCCTCTCTTGCCTGTGCCGGCTCTTTGAAAGAGCTCTCCCATTAGTTCCACTCCTCTGCTCTTTCCCTACAGCCCTGCAACTTTTTTCCTTTTCAAGTATTTATCCGATTCCCTTTTGAAAGTTAATATTGAATCTGCTTCCATCCTTCCCAGCAGTGCATTCCAGATCATAACAACTCGCGGCGTGAAAAAAATTCTCCTCATCTCCCCACTGTTTTTTTTGCCAATTCTCTTAAATCTGTTAAACAAGAGCAAAATATTGCAGATGCTGGAAATCTGGAATAAACACAGAAAGTTCAGGAAACACTCAGCAGATCAGGCAGCGTCTATGACAAAAGGTCATCGACCTGAACTCTGTTTCTCTCTCCACAGATACTGCCTGACCTGCTGAGTGTCTCCAGCATTTCCCGTTTTTATATTTTAAATCGGTGTTCTCCGTTTTTCGACCCAGCCACCAGTGGAAACAATGGCCCAGAAATTCGGGTCCCAACGCGTGAGTACGGACGGAGTACTCACGCGTGGACCCGATGGAAGTGCCGGAATCTTGCATGCACTACGCATGCGCGGGAAACCAGCACTTCCGATCCTCTGAATCAAGGGGTTCAGAGGTCGAACGCGTGCGCGCGGGAGTCTGCGTGTGCACGTTGAACTTCCTTTTTTTTTACAGGTTTTAACGTGCGGGTAAGTCTGTACATTTTAGAAATGTAAAAAGCAGCCGTAAGGACTTCATTTTCAAAGGTAAGTGGTCAATTGTTTAAAATTAAAACATTTTTTCCACAGGTTTTTTACTTTTAAATACTTTAAAGCAAGGTAAGTTTATTTTTAGCCCCGTTTTTTTATAAAATTAGTTTTTTCAAAAATTTAAATTTTTGTTTAAAATAGTTATTTAATGTCATTTATAGTTCATTTACAAAGTGTGATTTAAAAAAAAAATTATTTGAAGGTAAAGTACAGTTTTACAGCCTCAGCATTTATACGTTTTGACAGGTCTATCTGTCAAGACTTATGAATGGCGCATTCCCTGCTCCGATTGGCTGCCTGTTGCTCACGTGATCCCAGGGGACGCATCGCACTAACTACGCCCCTGGGACACGCCAGCATAGTGCGCCAGCCTCTGGGACAGGCCTCGGAGAGGAATTCCACGCAGGCCAAGAGGTCAACTGCCGGCGTGCTAGGTAAGTGTAGGTCGGGGGCTTGCACCCGCGGGAAGCCCCCGACCCGAATTTCTGGGCCAATGTTACTTTAATCATTGCACCTGATTGCATGAAAATCCTCAGCAGGGTCCACTGTAAGACACTTTTAGCGCCCCTGATGGTTCTGGTTAAGGTAGTGAGTACTGAACTTTACATACAAGGAAGATCGCAGGTTTGGATCTCTGATTTCAGTTAGTGTGGCAGTACAGGTGCTACAACTAGTCTCAGTGGCTCTGAATTAGAGAGGGAAAAAAACAGTCTCCTTTCCTGATTGCTAGCCAGCAATCACTGTTGGAAGGATGCAATGGTTGTTAGGTACAGACAGTAAAACAGTCTGCCAATTTTCTAAGTTGAAACATGTATTACATAGAATTACATAGAATATACAGCACAGAAACAGTCCATGCTGGCGTTTATGCTCCACTCGAGCCTTCTCCCGTCTTTCCTCATCTAACTCTATCAGCATAACCCTCTATTTCCTTCTCCCTCATATGATTATCTGATAGACCTGATAATAGTACTAGAAAGTTCAGCAAAGAATTCTTCCAGAATACAGGGTTGATTTTGCAAGGAACATTAAAGTAAAACAGTGCAGGAAGATAATGGGTGAATGAAGACCCCTGCTCCTAAAATAAAGTCAGTTCAAATTCCATGTTAAGATGAAAACAAACTTTCCTTATTTTTAACCTCTCCATTTGCGTGGGTGCTTTATGAAGGTTGGAGCAGGGACTAATCTCACATGCTGCTCACACAACGGAACAAATTTCAATTTCAGGTGCAGGATACTTGTAGCAGAACATACATAAACTGGCCCAGTTAGAGTCCCAATTATCCCTCAACCAACGTCACTAAAACACAGATCATGTGGTCATCATCACATTGCTGAGCGCAAATTGGCTGCTGCGTCTCTTACATTACAACAGTGGCTACACTTCAAAACTACTTCACTGGCTGTAAAGCACTTTGGGACGTCCTGAGGTCATGAAAGGCGCTATAGGAATGCAAGTTTTTCTTTTCTTTATTCTTGGCATAACAACATATTGAGACTAAAAGGCAACTGTGAAGAGAACAGGTGTCTGGCAAACTTATATAGCATCTTTAACGTAGTAAAACATCCCAAGGCACTTCACAGGAGCAAAATTTGACACCGAGCCACATAAGGAGATATTAGGTCAGATGACCAAGTACTTGGCCAAAGAGGTAGGTTTTAAGGAGCGTCTTAAAGGAGGAGAGAGAGGTAGAGAGGTGGAGAGGTTCAGGGAGGGAATTGAAGAGCTTAGGGCCAAGGCAGCTGAAGGCACGGCCACCAATGGTGGAGCGATTAAAGGCGGGGAGGTACAAGAGGCCAGAATGGGAGGAGTGCTGAGATTTCGGAGGATTGTAGGACTGGAGATGGTTACACCAATATAGGGAGGGGTGAGGCCATGGAGGGATTTGAAAACAAGGATGAAAATTTTAAAATTGACGCATTGCCGGAATGGGAGCCAAGGTAGGTCAGCGAGCACAGGGGTGATGGGTGAACGGGACTTGGTGCGAATTACGACACGGGCAGCAGAGTTTTGGATGTGCTCGTTTATGGAGGGTGAAAGATGGGAGGCTGGCCAGGAATGCGTTGGAATGGTCAAGTCTAGAGGTAAGAAAGGCATGGATGAGGATTTCAGCAGCAGAAGAGCTGAGGTGGGGCGGAGTCGGGCGATGTCACAGAGGTGGAAGTAGGCGGTCTTGTTGGAATTTGACTATTTATTTAGCAGGTTGCAGTCCTTTTTTGCTGAATGGACTTGCTAAAATTGTGACTGGAGATTCTGAGACACTGTGGCCCAAAATTTGCGGTCGGAGGCTTCCCGCGGGCGGATGCCTCTGACCTGTAAAAAATTGACAAGTTTACCTGGTGGCCCGGGAGGTATGGACACTTACGCTCCTGGGCCTCTCTGGGTACGCGCAGGTAGAGGCCCACTCTTTCCCAGGGGTCAGCTATTTAAGACTGAAATGAGGAGCAATTCTTCACTCAGAGGGTTGTGATTCTTTGGAATTCTCTATCCCAAAGGGCTGTGGATGCTGAGTCTTTGAGTATATTCAAGGCTGAAATAGATAGATTTTTGGACTCTAGGGGAATCAAGGGATATGGGCATCGGGTGGGAAAGTGGAGTTGAGGCCAAAGATCAGCCTTGATCTTATTGAATGGAAGAGAACGCTTGAAGGGCTGTATGGCCTACTCCTGCTCCTAATTCTTATGTTCTGATCTGCTGGTGGCTTGATCTCTGAGCCCATCAAGCTCATTGACAATTGAGGCGCTACAATCAACATTACAACCTGTGGGTTAATGAGGGGAAAGTGGGCTCAATTCTGATGGCTACACATGGCCAACCCTTAGTGTTTTCCAGTCCTGTCAGTATGTCAGCATTTGCTGACTGAAATCAGTTTTTTTTTACAGCCTCGGTGACTTTGTTAGTCATCAGTGAATTTGTGATTTAACAACCAGCAGCCCCTTAAGTAACTTACATAAGAACATAAGAAATAGGAGCAGGAGTAGGCCCCTCGAGCCTGCTCTGCCATTCAATAAGATCATGGCTGAACTTTTACATCAACTCCACTTTCCTGCCTTATCCCCATATCCCTTGATTCGCTTAGTGCCCAAAAATCTACCGATCTCAGCCTTGACTGAGCATCCACAGCCCTCTGGGGTAGAGAATTCCAAAGATTCACAATTCTCTGAGTGAAGAAATTTCTCCTCATCTCAGGTCTAAATGGTCAACCCTTTATTCTGAGATGATGACCCCTAGTTCTAGACTCTCCAACCAAGGGAAACAGCCTCTCAGCATCTACCCTGTCAAGCCCTGTAAGAATTTTATACATTTCATTAAGATCACCTGTTAGTCTTCTAAACTCCAGAGAATGTAGGCCCATTCTGCTCAATCTCTCCTCATAGGACAGCCCTCTCATCCCAGGAGTCAATCAATCAATCAAACTTGCATAGGAACGGGAGTCGACCATTCCACCCCACGAGCCTGCTCCACCATTCAATCAGATCATGGCTGATCTCTACCTCAACTCCATTTGCCCACCTTTGATCCATATTCTTAGATGTTGGTTAGGTAAGGGTATCAATCAATCTCAGTCTTGCAAATTTCAATTGACCCCCAGCATCCATGGCCTTGTGGGAGAGAGAATTCCAGATTTCCACTACCCTTTGTGTGGGGAAACATGCTTCCCGATTTCACTCCTGAGCAGCCTAGCTCTAATTTTAAGATTATCACCCCCAGCCCCATCCCTTGTTCTGGATTTCGGATTTCCCCCACCAGAGGAACTTGATTCAGGTGTCCTTTCTGTCGCCTGTTGCTAGTGGCACAAATGACATTGTGGGATGTTTTACTACATTAAAGGCTCTGTATAAATGCAAGTTGTTGTTGATGTAATTGTCTCATTGCAATGCTGTTATAAAATGTGCATATTATGCACCCACTCCCAAATGCTGGATGAACTTGGGGTTGGGGAGGAGGCGGAGACCCAGTGTAACCAGGTCCCTTCCGAATTCCTGTTCCGTCTGCCCAGATCAGAGAATCTTTACACCAATTTCAGGACAGAAATTCAAGCCCTCTATCTACATGACTGAACACAGTTGTAGGTGGTTTGCTTTGGTGGTTCGAATCACCCCTCCTACTTAGTTCTATACGACAGGAATTATGGTGAACAGGATTGGGACACAGACAAGTTTTTCAGACTCAACCGTATAGTGTTTATGCAGAGAATACCCTGTGCTTCTGGAGAGGCTGGCCCGGACACCCACTAAAACTAACGGCAGGACCTCATCCCACTTTTTCGGGGATGACCCTGTCTCTTTCCTTAGCTTTTCTTTAATCGTCTGGTTAAGGCGCTCCACAACCCCTGATCACTATGGGTTGTGAGCCACATGCCACTTCCCCTCAATCTCTAAAAGCTTCAAGGTGGCCTGCATTACTTGCCCCGTGAAATGACTCCCTTTGTCGGACTCCACAACCTGTGGCAGTCCCCACAGGGAGAACACTTCCTTTACCAGAATCCTTGCCATGGCTGCTCAATAAGGGAAGGCTTCCACCCACTTGGAGAACACGTCCACCAGGACCAGGCAGTATTTGTTACCTGCCTGTGTGGTGGGTAGCGGTCTGATGTAATCAACCTGGAGGGACTGCCATGGTCCCTCTACCCTCCTTGTGTGTCCTATGGGGACTTTCTTCCGCTGAGGATCGGGATTGTTTGCTGCGCGCACCAGACAGTCCGCGCAGAAGTCACGGACATCCTCCCTGACTTGCGGCCACCACCCTGCCTGTTCTACCCTCTGCCAGGTAGTTTCCGGCCCTGGGTGTCCCGCTCCTGGGCCCCTGTGGGCGAGAGAACGAGGCTGAGCGGCGGCAACTTTAAAAACAGCTCCGAGACCAGGTAAGGCCTCAGAGCAGTGGAGGCAGGTGGACGGACCTGCGAGAGAACGAGGCTGAGCGGCGGCAACTTTAAAAACAGCTCCGAGACCAGGTAAGGCCTCAGAGCAGTGGAGGCAGGCGGGCGGACCTGCGAGAGAACGAGGCTGAGCGGCGGCAACTTTAAAAACAGCTCCGAGACCAGGTAAGGCCTCAGAGTAGTGGAGGCAGGCGGGCGGACCTGCGAGAGAACGAGGCTGAGCGGCGGCAACTTTAAAAACAGCTCCAAGACCAGGTAAGGCCTCAGAGCAGCGGAGGCAGGCGGGCGGACCTGCGAGAGAACGAGGCTGAGCGGCGGCAACTTTAAAAACAGCTCCGAGGCCAGATAAGGCCTCAGAGCAGCGGAGGCAGGCGGGCGGACCTGCGAGGGAACGAGGCTGAGCGGCGCCAAGTTCAAAAACAGCTCCGAGACCAGGTAAGGCCCCAGAGCAGCGAAGGCAGGCGGGCGGACCTGCAAGGGAACGAGGCTGAGCGGCGACGAGTTGATAAACAGCTCCGAGACCAGGTAAGGCCTCAGAGCAGCGGAGGCAGGCGGGCGGACCTGCGAGAGAACGAGGCTGAGCGGCGGCAACTTTAAAAACAGCTCCGAGACCAGGTAAGGCTTACCAATCTCCAATCTCCGAAGTCCGAGGGAAGGAGAGAGGTAAAAAGTAATCCAAGTGTGACGTCACCAGAAAGCGGGTAAGTGATTGGTTGGTAAGTGTTGTGTCCGTGTATAATAAGACACAGACTGCAGGAGAGTGGTACAACAGGTGTTTACTCAACGTGGCTCACAGTGGAACTGATCTGTACAGATTACTACTCAGTGCTATATACAGGTGTGGTCACTGCCGGTACTGCAGTATACATGAGCTGTAAAAGATAGTTCCCCCCTTAAAGGTATATACATTACAATTCCTCCCCTTTTAGATTAACAGTACCATAACACTCATTTAACAATTAAATATCAAACTAATTACAATTAACACTTTTAACATGCAACATTAGCTGAAAATAGTCTATTTATATATTCAGTTTTTGGGGAGGCTTCCTGATCCTTTCTGGATAGCGCCTTTCCCGAGTGTCTTGCTCTTGGTGCGGAGGCGATTCTGGCCCCCTGTCGTCGGTTGGTTCATCAGCTTCCGATGCTACTGTTTCTGGGGTAGATGCGACCTGTACGTCGGGTTCATCACCAGGTACGTATGGGCGAGGCATGGGGTTGACTTGTTCCTGTGACTCTAGGATCTGGTCAGCATGGCGTCTCACGATGCTCTCCCCAACGTCCACTGTGTACATTAGTGGGCAAATGTAAGAAATCACACAACACCAGGTTAAAGTCCAACAGCTTTATTTGAAATCACAAGCTTTCGGAGCGCTGCTCCTTCGTCAGGCGAAGTGGAGAGATGCATAAAAACACAGCTTATATAGTCAGAGAATAATGTCAGATGATTACAGGTAATCTCTCTAACTGCCATTTATCACACCTCGGCAGAGAGATAATCATAGCAATCAAAGGTGTAAATGGTGTCCAAACAGGTCAGTCAGGAAAACATTACATCAAAGAACAATGAGGTGGGGTCACAAGGAGTCAAATGTTGCAGATGCTGGGGTCTTTATGAAAAGCAAAAAAGCAGACAAAAAACATTTTTTTTTGCCGGAAATCACAGCAGGTCCGGCCGCATCTGTGTGGAGAGAACAAGCCAACGACGACTCAAGTCTGGATGACCCTACGTCAGGTGCGGTTACATGTAGCATGACATGAACCCAAGACCCCGGTTCAGGCCTTGGAGAATGCTTACCCAAAGATCGGAGGCTGAATGTCCTTGACTGCTGAAGTGTTCCCTGACTGGGAGGGAACACTCCTGCCTGGCGATTGTTGCGCGGTGTCCGTTCATCCGTTGTCACAGTGTCTGCATGGTCTCGCCGATGTACCATGCTCCGGGGCATCCTTTCCTGCAACGTATGAGGTAGACAACGTTGGCCGAGTCACATGAGTATGTACCATGTACCTGGTGGGTGGTGTCCTCACGTGTGATGATGGTATCTGTGTTGATGATCTGGCATGTCTTGCAGAGGTTGCTGTGGCAGGGTTGTGTGGTGTCGTGGTCGCTGTTCTCCTGAAAGCTGGGTAATTTGCTGCGAACGATGGTCTGTTTGAGGTTAGGCGGCTGTTTGAAGGCGAGTAGTGGAGGCGTGGGGATGGCCTTAGCGAGGTGTTCGTCGTCATCGATGACATGTTGAAGGCTGCGAAGAACATGGCGTAGTTTCTCCGCTCCGGGGAAGTACTGGACGACGAAGGGTACTCTGTTGGTTGTGTCCCGTGTTTGTCTTCTGAGGAGGTCTATGCGATTTTTCGCTGTGGCCCGTCGGAACTGTCGATCGACGAGTCGAGCGTCATATCCCGTTCTTACGAGGGCGTCTTTCAGCGTCTGTAGGTGTCCATCGCGTTCCTCCTCGTCTGAGCAGATCCTGTGTATTCGCAGGGCTTGTCCATAGGGGATGGCTTCTTTAACGTGGTTAGGGTGGAAGCTGGAGAAGTGGAGCATCGTGAGGTTGTCCGTGGGCTTGCGGTAGAGTGAAGTGCTGAGGTGTCCGTCTTTGATGGAGATTCGTGTGTCCAAGAATGAAACCGATTCTGAGGAGTAGTCCATGGTGAGTTTGATGGTGGGATGGAACTTGTTGATGTTATCGTGTAGTCTTTTCAGTGATTCTTCGCCGTGGGTCCATAGGAAGAAAATGTCGTCGATGTATCTGGTGTATAGCGTTGGTTGGAGGTCCTGTGCAGCGAAGAAGCCTTGCTCGAACCTGTGCATGAAGATGTTGGCGTATGGGGGTGCGAATTTGGTCCCCATGGCTGGTCCGTGTGTTTGGGTAAAGAACTGGTTGTCGAAGGTGAAGACATTGTGGTCAAGGATGAAGCGGATGAGTTGTAGGATGGCGTCTGGAGACTGGCTGTTGTTGGTGTTAAGTACTGAGGCTGTCGCAGCGATGCCATCATCGTGGGGGATACTGGTGTCGAGTGCCGAGATGTCCATCGTGGCGAGGAGTGTTCCTGGTTCGACTGGTCCGTGGGTGCTGAGTTTCTGTAAGAAGTCTGTAGTGTCACGACAGAAGCTGGGGTTCCCTGTACGATGGGTTTCAGGATGCCCTCGACGTATCCAGAGAGGTTCTCACACAGGGTTCCGTTGCCTGATACGATAGGACGTCCGGGTGTGTTGGCTTTGTGTATCTTTGGGAGGCAGTAGAAGTCTTCCACGCGGGGGTACGTGGGATGAGAGCGCGTAGGATGCTTTGAAGGTCTGGATCGAAGGCCTTGATCAGTCTGTTGAGTTGGCGGGTGTGTTCTTTGGTCGGATCTGCGGGTAACTGTCTGTAGTGTTCCTGGTTGTCCAGTTGTCGGTATGCTTCTTTGCAATAGTCTGTTCTGTTCTGTATGACGAAGGCTCCTCCTTTGTCAGCTGGTTTGATGACGATGTTGCGGTTGGTCTTGAGAGCGTGGATGGCATTGCGTTGTGCTCGGGTGACATTCTGGACTGTCTTGTGAGTGCGGCTGATGAATCTGGCGTTGATGCATCTCCTGACAGCTTGAGCATACATGTCAAGTGTAGTGTATGTACTTTGCAGAAGAAACTATATTCTGCAGCCCCTGTATACTGCAGTACCAGTAGTGACCACCCCTGTATATAAGCCTGTGTAGTAACATTTGCATAGTAGTTCCAGGTTGCCTCCATTCAGTAAAGACCTGTTATAACCAACTCCTGCAGTCCATGCCTCAATTATACACGGACATAATACTGGCGACGAGCAGATACGAACTTACCTACAGTCTGCACCACCTCATGGGGATCCATCTCTGAAGCGAAGTTATCAGAGGTCGAGGCCAGAAGGAAGAAAGAAACAGAAGAAATGGGCATCGACCATGGGCATCCGCCTCTGAGTCAGCGGAGTTGAAGATTTGCAGGAGAGGCTGTCGAGAGCGGGGCTTAGTTATCCTGTCGCCGGTGCTTCGGCTAATCGGGCTGGTGGCAGGTAGTACACTGATCCTTCCTGGGCTGCGGCGGTCTAGAGCTCGAGCTGGTGGCTTTGCAACGGGGCCGAGCAGCGTTGTCGGGAAGAGGAGAGAGAGAGAGAGGGTGGAGCACACAGGGCGCGGCTGGTGCTATGAAGCCGGGCAGCGTACAGACCCGAGAAGAGGGAGGCAAGAGTCCCGCAGGGTTGTTCCGACGACGGGGAAATAATAAAAATTAAACGCGCAGAAAGCCGTGAGGAGCTGCAGTTTGCCACGGGAACCGCGGAGAGCGGCGTTAGCAGCAGCGCGAGGGGAAGTGCACGAAGACCATAGGGCGTCGCCATCAAGGCATAAAACGCCAGCAACAGCGCTAGCAACAGCGGAGAAGACAGAAAGCGCGGGAGGCGCCATCTTAATCCAGCGGGGAAGAAGGCAAAGCGCGGGAGGCGCCATTTTGTTAAATCGGGGAAGAAGGCAAAGTGCGGGAGGTGACATCTTAGATTTCCAAGATGCCGAAGACTGGCAATATCACTGCCTTCGATAATGCAATAGAAGACTGGACCACGTATGTGGAAAGAGTCGAGGTATATTGCGAGGCAAACGAAGTAGCCGATGAGAAAAAGGCATCGGTACTGCTAAACTTAATGGGCGCAAGAACGTACGGCCTATTGCGGGACCTGATTACTCCAGCCAAACCGAAGGCCAAGAGTTTTAACGAAATTGTTGCTATCCTATAGGAACACCTAAAACCTACACCGCTGCTGATAGCAGAAAGATTTAAATTCCACAGGAGAAATCAGCATAAAGATGAGAGCAATGCTGATTACCTTACGGAACTACGCAAGCTATCAAAGCACTGCCAGTTCGGAGCAGGACTGGCAGATACCTTACGGGACAAATTTGTCTGTGGACTCCTGAGTGAAGGAACCCAGAAGAGGTTACTCTCAGAGAAAGAGCTGACGCTAGATAAGGATTTCAGCGTGGCAGTATCATACGAAGCAGCAGCAAGGGGAGCTGCGGAAATACAGCAAAAGCCACAGGAATACGGCACCCACGAAATGACACGGGGATTTGCAAAATGTTATCGCTGTGGCAGAACAACCCATGACCAGAAGGACTGTTGGTCCAAGGACAAAATATGCAGGCAATGCGGAAAGATGGGACACATTACATGAGTTTGCAGGTCTGGGAAGAAGACCGACGACAACAAAAAGGCTACTAATGAACCATACAGGAAAGTACAAAAGATGACGGACAGTAGTTCCGAAGACCAGATGAGCGATAGTGAATCCGGGCACAAGAGACTAAGCTGTCTCAAGCTTCACAACGTAATCGCAAAAGAGGATCACCGAACCATTTGGATCACCCTCACAATAGCAGGGTCCCAAGTCAAAATGGAATTGGATACAGGATCAGCTCTAACCGTCATGAATCGACGAGACTACGAGCGGCTATTCTCACACATACCCTTGAAAGAGACATCCATTGTCTTGAAGACATATACGGGGCAAAAAGTATACCCCAGAGGAAAAATAAGGGTGCCTGTCGAATACAACGGCAAGGAAAGACAGGAATTGTACCTGTACATACTGCAAGATGGTGGACCGCCGTTATTGGGACGTGAATGGATCAGAAAGATAAGTTTAGACTGGCACTCCATTCAGGCACTGACGGTGGCTGGTAAAAAGGATGTCGACGTCACTCCTGAACGATTGTCAACAATCTTAGCTAACGCCAAAGAGGTATTTCAACTAGAACTGGGAACTCTTAAAGGCGTAACCGCCTCGATAAAAATAGAAGAGAATGCAATTCCCAAGTTTTTCAAAGCAAGACCGGTACCATATGCAATTCGCCCAGCCGTCGAGGCAGAGCTGGAGAATCTGGAGAATGCAGGCGTGTTATCTAAGGTAGACTGGAGCGAGTGGGCGACACTCATCGTTCCTGTCATGAAGAAAACTTTAAACAATAAGTCTGAGGAGCCAAGGAAGGTTCGCATCTGTGGGGACTTCAAGGTGACGGTGAACCCAGTCCTTCACGCAGTACAATATCCTCTTCCAAGGATAGAAGATATCTTCGCCTCACTATCTGGAGGGAAGCGTTTTACAAAAATTGACCTAGCACAAGCGTATTTGCAGATGGAGGTTGAAGAATCCTCTAGGAAGTATCTCACGATAAACACTCACAAAGGTCTTTACCAGTATAATCGACTGGTATTCGGAGTAGCATCAGCTCCGGCGATATGGCAAAGAGCAATGGAACAAGTCCTGCAAGGAATTCCGGGGGCTCAGTGTTACTTGGACGACATCCTAGTGACAGGTGAGGATGACAGTGAACACCTTGCCAACCTAGAGCAGGTGCTCACTAGACTACGTGAACATGGGATACGGGCCAATCGCCCCAAGTGCGAGTTTTTTAAGAAACAGATATCGTATTGTGGCCACGTGATTGATGAAGAGGGGTTACATAAGTCCCCTGACAAAATTGAAGCGGTAGTTAAGGCTCCAGCGCCTGAAAATGTGTCGCAACTGAGGTCATTCCTCGGATTGGTGAATTACTACCATAAGTTTTTGCCAAATTTGTCCACAATTCTGCACCCACTGAACGCCCTACTACAAACGGGAGTAGCATGGAAATGGAGCGATGAATGTAAGCGGGCCTTTCAGAAGAGTAAGGACCTAATCACTTCAAGAGAAGTATTGGCTCACTACAACCCATCACTACCGATAAGACTGGCGTGTGATGCGTCTCCCTACGGCATTGGGGCGGTACTGTCACATAAATTCCTTGATGGTTCAGAGAGGCCGATAGCTTTTGCGTCGCGCTCGTTAACTTCAGCCGAGCGTAACTACGCCCAGATTGACAGAGAGGCCCTCAGCCTGGTGTGGGGGGTGAAGAAGTTCAATCACTACCTGCACGGTCAGAAATTTACTCTACTTACTGATCATCAACCTCTTGTCTCCATTTTCAACCCTCAGAAGGGCGTACCGATAATGACAGCACAACGGCTACAGAGGTGGTCCCTTTTCCTAGGGGCACACCAATATGACATCGAGTACAAAGGAACTAAACAGCATGGGAATGCTGATGGCTTGTCGCGCCTACCGTTGCCGATGGTGGAAGAAGAACTTGCAGTGGATCCAGTGGAGATATTCCACTCGACCATAGTCGAATGTCTCCCTGTGACGAATGCAAACATAGAAAAGGAAACACGAAATGACCCGACACTCTCCTGGGTCTATGATTTAACGGTGAAGGGATGGCCAGCACATGGCAAACCACTGCTGCCAGCATTCTCGCCGAGAAGAGAACAGCTGTCAGTGTGCAGAGGAACCTTGATGTGTGGATCCAGAGTAGTAATTCCACCCAAATTGAAGGATAGAGTGCTCAATGAGCTTCATGAGGGTCATCTGGGAGGGGTAAAAATGAAGAACTTAGCCAGAGCGTTTGTGTGGTGGCTGGGAATCGATAGAGAAATCGAAGAGATGACCAAGAGCTGTACAGGATGCCAGAAGGTCCAAAACGCCCCACCACAAGCCCCTCTACATCCATGGGAGTGGCCCTCATCTCCATGGCAAAGGGTGCACATTGATTTTGCTGGCCCATTTATGGACTCGATGTTTTTAATTGTGGTGGATGCACATTCAAAGTGGCCAGAGGTAATAAAAATGTCCTCAACCACCACAGAAAAAACTATCACAGTCTTACGAACCATATTCGCCAGGAATGGGCTGCCTGAACAGATTTGCTCCGACAATGGACCACAGTTTGTGTCTGAAGAGTTCCGGAGGTTCTTAAAGAACAATGGTATTAAGCATTACACATCAGCCCCATATCATCCAGCCACTAATGGATTGGCCGAGAGGTTCGTTCAAACATTCAAGAAGGCTATCAAGGCAATGTGTAATGAAGATATACCCCTACAACACAAAGTGGATAACTTCTTGTTTGCCTACCGGAATGCGACACATGCGGTTACCAACCAAACTCCAGCCATGATGTTCTTCAATCGAAGACTACGATGCCGCTTGGATTTGGTTAAGCCAAACATCAGAAGAGATGTGGAGAACAGGCAGTTTCAGAATATGAATGAACGGCCGACCAGGAGTTTTAAGATAGGTCAACCAGTTTTGGCCCGGGACTACCGCACAGAGAAATGGCAGCCAGGAACGATCTGTACACGGCAAGGACCTCTAATGTATACCGTGGACGTTGGAGAGAGTATTGTAAGACGCCATGCTGACCAGATTCTAGAGTCACTGGGAAACGTCAACTCCACACCACGATCTGATACACCTGGCGATGAAACCAAAGTACCAATTGCATCTACCTCAGAATCGGTGATATTGGAAGCAGATGAACCAAACAACGACATTGATCCCGACTCAACTTTGCCAGAAGAACCTGATACCCCAAAGAGGCATTATCCAGACAGAATCAGGAAGCCTCCTCAAAGACTGAACTTATAATTGCTTAACTTCAACTAATGTATCTAGCAACTGTAATTGTAAATATGTTATTTCATTGTTAATCGAATGTTATGTACTGTTTAGCTAAAAGGGGAGGAATTGTAGTGTATGTACTTTGCAGAAGGAACTATATTCTGCAGCCCCTGTATACTGCAGTACCAGTAGTGACCACCCCTGTATATAAGCCTGTGTAGTAACATTTGCATAGTAGTTCCAGGTTGCCTCCATTCAGTAAAGACCTGTTATAACCAACTCCTGCAGTCCGTGTCTCAATTATACACAGACATAATATCAAGCTTAGGGCAGCGACCCTCCGGAGGGGTCCAATTTGACTCTTTCTTCTTTGGTTGCTGCACTGCGGATCCCTCTGCCTGCTGGTCCGGATCATTGATTGTCTCATTGGGTTCGCTGCGGAGCGGAGCGGAGCGGAGAAACTACGCCATGTTCTTTGCAGCCTTCAACATGTCATCGATGACGACGAACACCTCGCTAAGGCCATCCCCACGCCTCCACTACTCACCTTCAAACAGCCGCCTAACCTCAAACAGACCATCGTTCGCAGCAAATTACCCAGCTTTCAGGAGAACAGCGACCACGATACCACACAACCCTGCCACAGCAACCTCTGCAAGACATGCTGTAGTGTATGTGCCTTTAAGAGCCCCATGTGTACTGTAATGCCGGTAATGGCCACTCGGGCTATATAAGCCTGTATATTGTGTTGTATCAGTTAGTTCCCCTCCAGACTTTGTTTAGTAAACACCTATGAAACCAACTCCTGTCTTCAGTGTCTCTATCAACACACAGACGCAACAGTGGCGACGAATTGGAAACGGACTTAGCTGCAATTCGGCAGCACCTCAAGGACATCGATTCCTCTGGCGTCCAAAGTTGAAGAAAAATCAAGAAAAAGAAAAAGCTGTAGTTTCACCAGCTAGCCAAGCTGGTGGCAGGTACTGCAATAATCCTTCCTGGGCGTCGGGCTGGGGCTCCAGCGGCTGGCTGTACAGCTGGGCCAAGCAGCGAAAGCGGAGGCAAGCAGTAACAGATGGGGAGGGAGCACTCGGGAGACGGCCGGCGCTGCAAGCAGGTCGGCGTTCAGACCTAGAGAGAGAGTCCGGCGGGAACGAGTCTCCAACTGTAAATAAATAAATAAAAGAACTGAAACAGCGTTGTCATCGGCAGCAGCGGCGGGGAACCGCGGGAAGCGCCATATCTTTTTTGCAGAAAAGAAGGAAAAGCGCGGGAAGCGCCATTTTATTTCTAGGATGCCTAAGTCTGGCAATATTGATGCTTTTGATAATGAGATAGAGGATTGAACCACATATGTGGAAAGAGTGGAGGTATATTGCACCGCAAATGGAATAGAAGATGAAAAAAAAGCTTCAGTACTGCTAAATCTAATGGGCGCAAAGACATACGGGCTGTTACGAAATACAATCACTCCAGCCAAATCAAAGGACAAGAATTTTAAAGAAATTGTTGATGCCCTACAGGAACACTTAAACCCAACACTGCTGCTGATAGCGGAACGATTCAAATTCTTCAAGAGAAATCAACACAAGAATGAAAGTAACGCTGATTACCTCACCGAATTAAGAAAGCTATCAAAACACTGCCAATTCGGGGCAGGACTAGCAGATTATCTTCGAGACAAATTCGTCTGCCGTCTCTTAAGTGAAGGAACACAGAAAAGGCTGCTTTCTGAAAAAGATTTAACACTGGACAAGGCTTTCAGTATGGCTGTATCATATGAAGCAGCCGCAAGGGGAGCTGCAGAGATACAACAAAAGACACAGGACTTCGGCACCCATGAAATGACACAGGGTTTCGAGAGATGTTATCGCTGCGGCAGATCCACCCATGACCAGAGGGACTGCTGGTTCAAGGACAAAGCATGCAGGCAATGCGGAAAGATTGGACACATTGCACGGGTATGCCGATCTGGACAAAAAAAATCCACATACAGGAAAAAAAAAATCAATAAAGAAAAGTACAGAAAGGTAGAAATGATGACGGACAGTAGCTCCGAAGACCAGAAGAGCGATAGCGACTCCGAAAACAAGAGACTAAGCTGTCTCAAATTACATAATGTAATTGCCAAAGATGATTACCAGACCATTTGGGTTACCCTCACGATAGCAGGGTCCCCAGTTAAAATGGAGCTAGATACAGGATCAGCTCTGACCGTCATAAATCGACGGGGTTATAAGCGGCTATTTCCGCATATACCTTTAAAAGACACATCCATTATCTTGAAAACATATACGGGGCAGAAAGTATACCCCAAAGGAAAAATAAGGGTGCCTGTTGTATACAACAGCGAGGAAATACAAAAGTTGTATTTATACATTCTACAAGATGGTGGTCCACCGCTGTTGGGACGTGAATGGATCAGGAAAATACGTTTAGACTGGCACTCCATTCAGGCACTGACGGTGACAAGTAAGAAAAAAAACGATGATGACGTCATACCTGAACGATTAAAAGACATCTTGGCCAACGCCAAAGAAGTGTTTCAAGAGAAACTCGGAACCTTGAAAGGCATCACCGCCTCAATAACAGTGGAAGATGCAGCAATTCCCAAGTTTTTTAAGGCAAGACTGGTGCCATACGCAATTCGTCCAGCAGTCGAGGCAGAGCTGGAGAATTTGGAAAAGGCAGGCGTATTATCCAAAATAGATTGGAGCGAGTGGGCAACACCCATCATTCCAGTCATGAAGAAAGCATTGAATAATGATAAATCTGAAGAACAGAAAAAAATTCGCATCTGTGGAGACTTCAAGGTGACTGTAAACCCGGTCCTTCACACGGTACAGTATCTTCTTCCGAGGATAGAAGATATTTTCGCCTCACTATCCGGAGGGAAACGTTTCACCAAAATTGACTTGGCACAGGCATATCTACAGATGGAGGTTGAAGAGGCCTCTAAAAAATATCTCACGATAAATACACACAAAGGTCTGTACCAGTACAATCGACTGGTTTTCGGAGTAGCATCCGCTCCAGCTATCTGGCAAAGAGCTATGGAGCAGGTCCTCCAAGGGATTCCGGGGATTCAATGCTACCTAGACGACATCCTTGTAACAGGAGAAAACGACAACGAGCACCTTGCCAATTTGGAGCAGGTGCTCACTAGGCTGAGAGAACGGGGCCTTCGAGCAAATCGCCCCAAGTGCGAATTTTTCAAAAATCAAATATCATATTGTGGCCACACAATTAATAAGGAAGGGTTGCATAAGTCACCTGAAAAAATTGAAGCAGTCATAAAAGCCCCAGCACCTGAAAATGTTTCACAATTAAGGTCGTTCCTAGGATTAATAAATTACTATCATAAATTTTTACCGAACTTATCAACTCTTCTACACCCTCTTAATGAACTGCTACAAACAGGAGTAATTTGGAAATGGAGCGAAGACTGTAAACGTGCCTTCCATAAATGCAAAGACTTAATCACGTCCAAAGAAGTTTTGCCTCATTACAACCCATCACTGCCAATCAGACTGGCGTGTGATGCATCCCCATACGGCGTAGGAGCAGTATTATCGCATAAATTCCCTGATGGCTCGGAACGGCCGATAGCTTTTGCGTCACGCTCATTGAACTCAGCTGAGCGTAACTATGCCCAAATCGACAGGGAAGCACTCAGCCTGGTATGGGGAGTGAAGAAATTCAACCATTACCTACACGGACAAAAATTTACCTTGTTGACTGACCATCAACTCCTCATCTCCATATTCAACCCTAAAAAGGGTGTTCCCATTATGACAGCGCAAAGGCTACAGAGGTGGTCCCTTTTTCTAGGAGCACACCAATACAACATAGAATACAAAGGATCAAAACAGCATGGGAATGCTGACGGGTTATCGCGCCTACTGTTGCTAACGGTAGAAGAAGCACCTACCGTAGACCCAGTGGAGATTTTCCACTCTACCATAGTCGAATGTCTACCAGTAACAAATTCTGCCATTGAAAGGGAAACTAGAAATGACCCGACTCTCTCACGAGTCTACGATTTAACAGTGAAGGGATGGCCAGCACATGGCGAACCACTGTTGCCAGCATTCTCGCAAAGAAGAGAACAGCTGTCAGTGTGCCGAGGAACCTTGATGTGTGGATCCAGAGTGGTGATTCCACCCAAACTCCAGGATAAACATAAACATAGAAACTAGGAGCAGGAGTAGGCCATTCGGCCCTTCGAGCCTGCTCCGCCATTCAACGAGATCATGGCTGATCATCCAAACCCTAGCACCCGGTCCCTACACCGACAGCCATCCCACCCAAGCCCTATCCCCGTAACCCCATAACCCCACGTATTTAATCCCCCCTAACACTAAGGGTCAATTTTTTTTATCATGGCCAATCAACCTAACCCGCACATCTTTGGACTGTGGGAGGAAACCGGAGCACCCGGAGGAAACCCACGCAAACACGGGGAGAATGTGCAAACTCCACACAGACAGTCACCCGAGGCCGGATTTGAACCCGGGTCCCTGGCGCTGTGAGGCAACAGTGCTAACCACTATGCCACCGTGCTAAAGGAGCTTCACAAGGGGCATCTGGGTGGAGTGAAAATGAAGAACCTAGCCAGGGCGTTTGTATGGTGGCCAGGTATCGATGGAGACATCGAAGAAATGACCAAGAGCTGCCTAGGATGTCGGAAGATCCAAAACGCTCCACCCCAAGCCCCTCTACATCCATGGGAGTGGCTCTCATCTCCCTGGCAAAGAGTACACATCGACTTTGCTGGTCCATTTATGGACTCAATGTTCTTAATCGCGGTTGATGCACACTCCAAGTGGCCGGAGGTAATAAAGATGTCCTCCACCATCACGGAAAAAACCATCACAGTATTAAGGACCATATTTGCCAGGAATGGGCTGCCGGAACAGATCTGTTCTGATAATGGACCGCAATTTGTGTCCGAAGAATTCAGGAAGTTCTTAAAAAACAATGGGGTTAAGCATTACACGTCCGCCCCATACCATCCCGCCACCAATGGATTGGCTGAAAGGTTTGTCCAGACCTTCAAGAAGGCCATAAAGGCCATGGGTAATGAAGACATAAAACTTCAGCACAAGGTGGATAACTTCTTGTTCGCATACAGGAATGCAACACATATGGTTACAAACCAAACTCCAGCCATGATGTTCTTCAATAGAAGCCTAAGATGCCGGCTGGATTTGATCAAGCCAAACATCAGAAGGGACGTGGAGAACCGACAATTTCAAGGCATGAATGAAAGGCCAACTAGAACCTTCCAGATAGGTCAACAAGTTTTGGCCCGGGACTACCGTACCGAGAAATGGCAGCCTGGAACTATCTGCACACGACTAGGACCACTGATGTATACCGTGGACATCGGAGAAAGCATAATAAGGCGCCATGCTGACCAAATCATAGAGTCATCCGAAAAGGGACAACCTATACCACAACTCTATATGCCTAACGATGAAGTAGAGATACCCATATCTACCTCCGATCCGGTGATACTGGAACCCGATGAACCCGACACTGGCATTCAAGCCGAATCAGCCTTGCCAAAAGAACCTACTACACCACCAGAAACTATTACACCACCGAGGCGTTATCCGGACCGAGTCAGGAAGCCTCCAGAGAGACTGACTTATAATTAATTAACTGCAGCAATGTGTAGATTATTTTTCTTGTAACATGTAATTAATAATTACTTAAAATATTATGTACTGGTTGGCTAAAAGGGGAGGAATTGTAGTGTATGTGCCTTTAAGAGCCCCATGTGTACTGTAAAGCCGGTAATGGCCACTTGGGCTATATAAGCCTGTATATTGCGTTGTATCAGTTAGTTCCCCTCCAGACTTTGTTTAGTAAACACCTATGAAACCAACTCCTGTCTTCAGTGTCTCTATCAACACACAGACGCAACACATGCCAGATCATCAACACAGATACCATCATCACACGTGAGGACACCACCCACCAGGTACATGGTACATACTCATGTGACTCGGCCAACGTTGTCTACCTCATATGTTGCAGGAAAGGATGCCCCGGAGCATGGTACATCGGCGAGACCATGCAGACACTGCGACAATGGATGAACGGACACCGCGCAACAATCGCCAGGCAGGAGTGTTCCCTCCCAGTCGGGGAACACTTCAGCAGTCAAGGACATTCAGCCTCCGATCTTCGGGTAAGCATTCTCCAAGGCAGCCTTCGAGACACACGACAACGCAAAATCATCGAGCACAAACTGATAGCCAAGTTTCGCAGCCATGAGGACGGCCTGAACCGGGATCTTGGGTTCATGTCACGCTACATGTAACCGCACCTGATGTAGGGTCATCCAGACTCGAGTCGTCGTTGGCTTGTTCTCTCCACACAGATGCGGCCGGACCTGCTGTGATTTCCAGCAAAAAAAATGTTTTTTGTCTGTTTATTTGTTTTTCATACAGACCCCAGCATCTGCAACATTTGACCCCTTGTGACCCCACCTCATTGTTCTTTGATGTAATGTTTTCCTGACTGACCTGTTTGGACATCATTTACACCTTTGATTGCTGTGATTATCTCTGCCGAGGTGTGATAAATGGCAGTTAGAGAGATTACCTGTAAACATCTGACATTATTCTCTGACGATATAAGCTGTGTTTTTATGCACCTCTCCACTTCACCTGACGAAGGAGCAGTGCTCCGAAAGCTAGTGATTTCAAATAAAGCTGTTGGACTTTAACCTGGTGTTGTGTGATTTCTTACATTTGTCCACCCCAGTCCAGCACCGGCACATCCACACCATGGCTACATTAGTGGGCCCTGCCGTGTGCATCTCGTTCCTGGCTGCCATTTTTCTGTTCGGTAGTCGCGGGACAAGACTGGTTCCCCTACATTGAAGCTCCTTGTTGGCTTCTCATGGATGTGCAAGAATTGCTTACTCTCAACATCTCTTCGTACGTTTGCTCTGAGCAAATCCAGGCGAGATCTTAACCTTCGGTTAAAGAACATCATGGCTGGGGCCTGGTTGGTGACTGCATGTGTCGCATTCCGGTAGGCGAACAGGAAATTGTCCACCTTGTGCTGCAGCAGAATGTTGTCATTGTACATAGCCTTTATCGCCGTCTTAAAGGTTTGTACAAACCTCTCAGCCAATCCATTTGTGGCTGGATGATACGGGACGGATGTGTAATGCCTTACCCCATTCTTTTTCAAGAACCTCCGGAACTCTTCGGACACAAACTGTGGACCGTTGTCGGAGCAAATCTGATCTGGCAAGCCATTCCTGGCAAATATGGTCCGTAGGACTGCAATAGTTTTCTCCGTGGTGGTGGAGGACATTTTGATGACCTCAGGCCATTTCGAGAGCGCATCCACGGCTATTAAAAACATTGAGTCCATGAATGGACCAGCAAAATCAATATGCACCCGTTGCCATGGAGATGAGGGCCACTCCCATGGGTGTAGAGGGGCCTGTGGTGGTGCATTTTGGACTTTCTGGCATCCTGAGCAACTCTTGGTCAGGTCCTCGATTTGTTTATCGATTCCCGGCCACCACACATAAGCCCTGGCTAGGCTTTTCATTTTTACCCCTCCCAGATTACCCTCATGAAGCTCATTGAGCGCTCTATCCCTTAACTTGGGTGGAATTACCACTCGGGATCCACACATCAAGGTCCCCCGGCACACTGACAGCTGTTCTCTCCTTGTCGAGAATGCTGGCAACAGTGAGTCGCCATGTGCTGGCCATCCCTTCACCGTCAAATCATATACCCGAGACAGTGTCGGGTCATTTCGGGTTTCCTTTTCGATACAAGCGTTAGTTACCGGTAGGTATTCAACTATAGTCGAATGGAATATTTCGACAGGATCCACTGCTGGTGCTTCCTCCGCAGTAGGCAGTGGCAGGCGTGATAGCCCATCAGCATTTCCATGCTGTTTCGTGCCCTTATATTCAATCTCATAGTGGTGCGCCCCTGGAAAAAGTGACCATCTTTGTAGTCATTGCGCAGTCATCACCGGAACGCCCTTCTTCGGATTAAAAATGGAGACAAGAGGCTGGTGATCAGTCAGCAAGGTGAATTTCTGCCCATGCAGATAGTGATTGAACTTTTTCACTCCCCACACTAGGCTGAGGGCCTCCCTGTCAATCTGGGCGTAGTTACGCTCGGCTGAGGTTAGTGATCGTGACGCAAAGGCTATTGGCCTCTCTGAGCCGTCCGAGAATATGTGCGACAGCACCGCTCCAATGCCGTAGGGTGACGCATCACATGCCAACCGAATTGGTAATGCTGGGTTGTAATGGGCCAATACCTCTTTCGATGTGATTAGTGTTTTGCTCTTCTGGAAAGCTCGTCTGCATTCGTCATTCCACTTCCATGGCACCCCAATTTGCAGTAGGGTATTCAGTGGGTGTAGTATTATAGACAAATTTGGCAAGAACTTATGGTAGTAGTTTACCAGCCCGAGGAATGACCTCAGTTGTGACACGTTTTCTGGTGCTGGAGCCTTGAGTACTGCCTCAATTTTCTCTGGGGACTTATGTAACCCCTCTTTATTGATAACGTGGCCACAATATGAGATCTGTTTTCTAAAAAACTCACATTTCGGGCAGTTAGCTCAGAGCCCATATTCCTGCAATCTAGTGAGCACCTGATCCAGGTTGGCAAGGTGATCACTGTCATTTTCGCCCGTGACCAGGATGTCGTCCAAATAACACTGGGTCCCTGGGATCCCTTGCAGAACTTGTTCCATTGCCCTCTGCCAAATAGCCGGAGCTGATGCTACCCCGAATACCAGCCGGTTGTATTGGTAGAGACCTTTATGGGTGTTGATTGTGAGGTATTTTTTTGATGCTTCTTCTACCTCCATTTGCAGATACGCCTGGGCCAGATCAATCTTAGTGAAGCGTTGCCCTCCAGATAGCGAGGCGAAAATATCTTCAATCCGCGGAAGTGGATATTGTACGGTGTGAAGGACCGGGTTCACTGTTACCTTAAAGTCCCCACAGATGCGAACCTTCCTTGGTTCCCCAGGCGTGCTGCTCAATGACTTTTTCATCACAGGGACGATGGGTGCAGCCCACTCGCTCCAGTCTACCTTGGACAGTACACCTGAATGTTCCAGACTCTCCAGCTCTGCATCGACGGCTGGGCGGATCGCATAAGGTTTAAAAAATTTTGGGCTTGCGTTTTCTTCAATTTTAATCGTTGCTGTCATTCCTTTTAGTGTTCCGAGTCCTTGCTGAAACATTTCTTTCGCGTCAGTTAGGATCTTTGACAGTCGCCCAGGTGTGACGTCATCATCCTTTTTGTCAGCCACAGTCAGTGCCTGTATGGAATGCCAATCCAGTTGTATTTTCCGGATCCATTCACGTCAAGGTGGTCCTCCATCTTGTAATACATACAGGTCTACTTTTGGTGTTTCCTTACCGTTATATATAACGGTCACCCTTATTTTTCCTTTGGGGTAGACTTTTTGCCCCGTGTACGTCTTCAAAATAATTTTTGTGTCTCTCAAGGGTATGTGTGAGAATAGCCACTCGTAGTCCCGTCGGTTTATGACTGTTAGGGCTGATCCTGTGTCCAATTCCATCTTTACCTGGACTCCTGCTATCTTGAGAGTGACCCAAATGGTTCGGTGATCCTCCATTGTGATCACATTATGTAGTTTCAGACAACTCAGTACCCTGCTTTCGGAGTCGTTATCACTCTTTTGTTCGTCTGAACTATTCTCCGTCATCTTATGTACCTTCTTGTACTTTTCTTTGGTAGGTTTCTTATTGCTGGTTTTCTTTCCCGACCTGCAGACTCGTGCTATGTGTCCTACTTTTCCACACTGTCTGCACACTTTGTCTTTGAACCAGCAATCATTCTGGTCGTGTGTTGTTCTGCCGCAGGGATAGCGCTTCTCTGTTCCATATGACATTTCGTTTGTGCCATATTCTTGCGGTCTCTGTTGTATCTCTGCAGCGCCCCGTGCTGCTGCTTCATATGATACCGCAATGCTGAAAGCCTTTTCCAGCGTAAGGTCCTTTTCAGATAAAAGCCGTTTCTGGGTTCCTTCACTTTGAAGCTCACACACAAACTTGTCCCTTAAGGTATCTGCCAGTCCCGCTCCAAACTGGCAGTGTTTCGATAGTTTGTGCAGTTCTGTTAAATAATCAGCATTGCTTTCATCCTTTTCCGTTTGTGAAACTTGAATCTTTCTGCTATCAGCAGCGGTGTGGGGTTTAAATGTTCCTGTAGTATCATTACTATGTCTTCAAAACTCTTTTCCATATTCTTCGTTGGGGTTACTAGATTTCGTAATAAACCATACGTCTTTGCACCCATTAACTTTAACAATACCGACGCTTTCTTGTCATCTGACACCTCAATTGCCTTGCAGTATACCTCTATTCGTTCGACATATGTAGTCCAATCTTTGACTTCATTGTCAAATGCGGTGATACTGCCACTCTTCGGCATTTTGGGTGTGGTTTAAAATGGCGTCTCCCAATTGCTTAAAATGGCATCTCCCGCGCTTTCCTTCCTCCCCCGCTGCTGCCAACGCCGCTCCTGGCGGTTCCCGTGGCAATGGCGGCGCCCTGTAGGTTTCACGCGCTTCTCCTGTGCTGCTGCCAACGCCACTCTCGGCGGTCCTCGTGGCAATGGCGGCGCCTCGCGGGTTTCTGCACGTCTCTCTCTCCCTCTCTTCGATGCTGCTCGGCCCCTGAATACCGGCTGCGCCCTGTGCGCTCTGCCCTCTCTCTCTCTCCCCCATCGACGCTGCTCGGCCCTTTGCTGTGCCGCTCGGTCGGGCTGTAGCCCGCCGCTGTCTGGGAAGGGTCTGCGCACTACCTGTTGCCAGCCCGTTTTGCTGGACCACCTTGACTGGAAAGCCAAGCCTGGCTCTCGACAGCCTCCCCCGCAATTCTCGAGCCTCTGCTGGATGACTGGGCGGTTGCCCGTGGTCGACGCCCGAGTCTCTGGCCTTGACCTCCAATCCACTGATCTCCAGGAACGAATCCCCGGGAGGTGATGCAGAGTTGCAGGTAGGTTCGAACTTGCCTTGTCGCCAATGTTGTGTCCGTGTATAATAAGACACAGACTGCAGGAGAACGGTACAACAGGTGTTTACTCAAAGTGGCTCACAGTGGAACTGATCTGTACAGATTACTACTCAGTGCTATATACAGGTGTGGTCACTGCCGGTACTGCAGTATACATGAGCTGTAAAAGATAGTTCCCCCCTTAAAGGTATATACATTATAGTAAGTATTTACTCTTTCTCCTTCTTTACAAAAATTAAATTCTGTGGTTTATAGTTTCTAGGGTCTCTGTGGTGTAGCGGGGACTGCTGGCAGGCAAGCGCCCTTGAGTATATCATTAAATTGGTGGTATTGATTTAATTTAAATTAATTAAAGGGTAAGTCATGTCAGGACTGCCCAGCCCCGTGTTATGCTCCTCTTGCTCTATGTGGGAATTCAGGGACACTGTCGGTGTCCCTGACGACCATGTGTGCCAGAAATGCATCCGGCTGCAGCTACTAGCAGACCGCATTGCGGCGCTGGAGCTGTGGATGGATGGGATTTGGACCATTCACGATGCTGAGAGGGTCGTGGATAACACGTTTAGTGAGTTGGTCACACCGCAGGTAAAGGCTGCACAGGCAGAAGGGAAATGGGTGACCATCAGGCAGAGCAGTAGAGGCAGGCAGGTAGTGCAGGGGACCCCTGTGGCCATTCCCCCCTCAAACAGGTATACCGATTTGGAAACTGTTGAGGGGGATGACTTACCAGAGGAAGGCAGCAGCAGCCAACTTCCTGGCACCAGGGGTGCTTCTGCTGCTCAGGAAGGGAGGAAAAATTGTGGGACAGCAATAGTGGTAGGGGATACCATCGTAAGGGGAACAGATAGGCGTTTCTGTGGCCATAGACGTGACTCCAGGATGGTTTGTTGCCTCCCTGGTGCCAGGGTCAAGGATGTTACTGAATGGCTGCAGGGCATTCTGAAGGGGGAGGGTGAACAGTCAGAGGCCGTGGTTCACATTGGGACCAATGACATGGGTAGGAAGAGGGATGAGGTCCTGCAGCAAGAATTTAGGGAACTAGGTAGCAGATTAAAGAGCAGGACCTCAAAGGTTGTAATCTCTGGATTACTCCCGGTGCCACGTGCTAGTGAGTATAGGAATAGGAGGATAGAGCAGATGAGTGCATGGCTAAAGAGTTGGTGCAGGAGGGAGGGCTTTAGTTTCCTGGATCACTGGGCCTGCTTCTGGGGAAGGTGGGACTTGTACAAGTCGGATGGGTTGCACCTGAACCAGAACGGGACAAATATCCTTGTGGGGAGGTTTGCTAGCACTGTTCGGGGGGGTTTAAACTAAAATGGCAGGGGGTTGGGAACCTGAGCAGGGAAACAGAGGAAAGGGAAACAGGGATAAAAGCAAAAGATAAGAAGGAGAAAAACAAAAGTGGCAGTCAGAGAAATCAACGGTATAAATCAAACGTGGCCACATAAAATAATAATTCTAATAGGTCTAAGAGCATTAAAAAAACAAGCCTGAAGGCTTTGTGTCTTAATGCGAGGAGCATTTGTAATAAGGTGGATGAATTGGCTGTGCAAATAGAGGTAAACGAATATGATTTGGTTGGGATTACGGAAACGTGGCTCAAGGATGGCCAAGACTGGGAACTCAACATCCAGGGGTATTCGATATTCAGGAAAGATAGGCAAAAAGGAAAGGGAGGTGGGGTAGCATTACTGGTTAAAGAAGGGATTAATACAATTGTAATGAAGGATATTAGCTCTGATGGTGTGGAATCTGTATGGGTAGAATTGAGAAATACTAAGGGGAAAAAAACATTAGTGGGAGTGGTATGTAGACCTCCCAACAGTAAGGTGGAGGTTGGGGATGGCATTAAAAGGGAAATTAAAGAAGCGTGCAATAAGGGCACAGCAGTCATCATGGGTGACTTTAATCTACATATAGATTAGGCCAACCAAATTAGTAACAATACTGTCGAGGAGGAATTCCTGGAGTGTTTACGGGATGGTTTCCTGGACCAATATGTCGAGGAACCAACCAGAGATCAGGCCATCTTAGACTGGGTATTATGTAACGAGAAAGGATTCATTAGCAATCTTGTTGTACGAGGCCCCTTGGGTCGGAGCGATCATAATATGATCGAATTCTTCATTAAGATGGAGAATGAAGTAGTTGACTCAGAGACTAGTGTCCTCAATTTAAATAAAGGAAACTACGATGGTCTGAGGAGCGAGTTGGGTAGGATTGATTGGGGAATGGCACTCAAAGGGTTGACGGTGGATAGGCAATGGCAAACATTCAAAGACTGAATGGATGAGCTACGGAATTTGTTCATCCCAGTTTGGCATAAAAATAAAACAAAAAAGGTGACTCAACCGTGGCTAACAAGGGAAATTAGGGATAGCATAAGATCCAAGGAGACGACATATAAATTGGCCAGAAAAAGCAATAATCCTGAGGATTGGGAGCAGTTTAGGATTCAACAAAGGAAGACAAAGGGATTAATTAAGAAAGGGAAAATAGAATATGAGAGTAAGCTTTCAGGAAACATAAAAACTGACTGTGAAAGCTTTTATAGATATGTGAAGAGAAAAGGATTGGTGAAGTCAAGCGTAGGTCCCTTGCAGTCAGAATCAGGGGAATTTATAATGGGAAACAAAGAAATGGCAGACCAACTAAGTTCATACTTTGGTTCTGTCTTCACAAAGGAGGAAACAAATAACCTCCCAGAGATGCCGGGGAACATAGGGTCTGATGAAAGGGTGGAACTGAAAGAAATCAGTATTTGTAGGGAAATGGTGTTAGGAAAATTGATGGGACTGAAGGCCGATAAATCCCCAGGGCCTGATAATTTACATCCCAGGGTACTTAAGGAAGTGGCCCTAGAAATATTAGATGCATTGCTGGTCATCTTCCAGAACTTGATAGACTCTGGAACAGTACCCATGGATTGGAGGGTAGCTAATGTTACCCCACAATTCAAAAAAGGTGGTAGTGTAGGAACGGAGGTTCCTAACTAAATAATTCAGCTCAACTCGATGGATTAAAAGGCTGGAATTTAATAACAACGAAGTTTGCTGGATGTTACAAGGAGGAAGTCAAAACAAGTTCGTTCAAGATGCCAGGTAGTCGAAGACTGCTGGAAAGTTCTCTAAGCTGACGTCATGACGTCCCCACGTTCTTCGCGCCACTGGCGGTCACGTGATCGGCGTCATGACGTGACCATGCAGGATAAAGGCAAACACACACTGTAAAGATAACAATCAGTTTAAAGGTGCAGTCCCCGGCTGCACTATAATACAATTAAGGGGATTATACTAAAGTACACTGAGTCCCTTGTGGCTCCTCCACAGTAGAGAAAAAGCGGGGAATTATAGACCGGTAAGCCTGACATTGGTAGTGGGGAAAATGCGAGAGTCTATTATAAAAGATGTAATAGCAGAGCACTTGGAAAGCAGTGACAGGATCGGACAAAGTCAACATGAATTTACAAAAGGTAAGTCATGCTTGACTAATCTACTGGAATTTTTTGAGGATGTAACTGGTAAAATAGATAAGGGAGAACCAGTGGATGTGGTGTATTTGGACTTTCAGGAGGCTTTCGATAAGGTCCCACATAAGAGATTAGCGTGCAAAATTAAGGCACATGGGATTGGGGGCAAGGTAGAGAACTGGTTGGTGGACAGAAAGCAAAGAGTTGGAATAAACGGGTCGTTTTCTGAGTGGCAGGCAGTGACTAGTGGGGTACCGCAAGGATCGGTCCTAGGACCCCAGCTGTTCACAATATATATTAATGATCTGGACGAGGGAATTGGATGTAATATCTCCAAATTTGCAGACGACACAAAGCTGGGTGGGAGGGTAAGCTGTGAGGAGGATGTCGTGAAACTCCAGTACGATTTGGACAGGTTGGGTGATTGGGGAGAAAAATGGCAAATGCACTACAGGTAGACTACCCTTTATCCGGACTTCCGAAAACTGAAACCCTCTAAAAACCGAAGGTTTTTTCGGTCAGCGTAAGTCGTGCGCACGACATGACCAGAGTGGCGCACGACTTACAGGCCTAGCCGGATAAGGGATAGTGTAGCATTTTTCCGCACTTCTGAAAACCGAAATCGCTCAGCGTAAGTGTACCAGCCTTTATCCGCACATCCGAAACCAGAAAACCTCTGAAAGCCGAAAGTGGAGCAAAGCATGACTTCTGAAAACCGAAATGCGCACGACCACGACCCCCGCCGACCCCCACCCCCGACCCCCCGGCCGAACCCGACCCCCACCGACCCCCGACCCCCACCGACCCCCGACCCCCGACCCCCCCGCCGTACCCCACCCCCGCCAAACACCACCCAATTTCGGATAAGAGATAGTGTACCAGCCTTTATCCGCACATCCGAAACCAGAAAACCTCTGAAAGCCGAAAGTGGCGCAAAGCATGACCCGACGCTGCCGATGCTTGACCCACGCAGGTGTTATGCTGCTCTGTGTGATATTTGCTGCTCTCTTAGATATTTGCTGCTATTTGCTGCTCTCTTAGATATTTGCTGCTCTCTTAGATATTTGCTGCTCTCTTAGATATTTGCAGCTCTCTTAGATATTTGCAGCTCTCTTAGATATTTGCTGCTCTCTTAGATATTTGCTGGCTTTTAACAATTTGTGAAAATGCTAAAAAGAGCTGCAGATACCCCAATGGGTAACAGTGAGAAGCAGAGAAGGAAGCATCACTCATTATCGATATCGCAGAAAGTGGAGTTATTGCAGAAGCTTGATCATGGTGTGTCTGTGCGACATCTTACTGAAGAATATGATGTGGGAAGTACCACCGTATATGACTTAAAGAAACAGAAAGACAAGTTGTTGAAATTTTACACTGACAGTGATGACCATAAACTAATGAAAATTAGGAAAACATTGCATAGGGCAAAAAATGAAGATCTTGACCGTGTGCTGATTGAGTGGATTCGACAACGCAGAGGTGAACGTGTGCCATTGACTGGTTTGATGGTCATGAAGCAAGCTAGAATATACCATGAAGAACTGAACATTGAAGTTGAGGGTGAATATTCAGAAGGTTGGCTGCATAAATTTAAGAAGCGTCATGGTATAAAATATCTGAAAATCTGTGGTGAAAAAGCTTCTGCTGATCATGAAGCAGCTGAAAATTACATAGATGAGCTTGCAAAAATAATATCGGATGAAAACCTCGGTCCTGAACAAATTTACAATGCTGATGAAACAGCTCTGTTCTGGCGCTACGTTCCTAGAAAAACATTAGCAACGGCTGATGAGAGTGCACCAGCAGGTTTTAAAAGGACAGGTTGACTGTTCTTGGGTGTGCCAATGCTGCAGGCACACACAAGTTAAAGTTGGTAGTGATTGGAAAAAGCCAACATCCGAGATGTTTGAAAGGTGTATGCAATTTACCTGTGCATTATTATGCGAGCAGGAAAGCATGGGTAACCAGAGGAATATTTTCTCACTGGTTCAATAACCACTTCGTACCAGCGACACGAGCTCATTGCAGGCAAGTTGGACTGGAAGAAAACTGCAAAATTTTATTGTTCCTGGACAACTGCTCCGCACATCCCCCTCCTGAACTTCTTGTGAAAAGTTATGTTTTCGGCATTAACTTTCCCCCTAATGTGACATCTTTAATACAGCCTTGTGACCAAGGAATTTTACGCTCCATGAAGAGCAAATATAAAGACGTTTTTTTGAACTCTATGCTTGATGCAATCAACAGAGGCGAAGGAATCCAAAGCTTCCTGAAAGAATTCAATGTTAAGGATGCCATTTATGCAGTTGCTAAGCTTGGAACGATGTTGACAAACTAACATTAACAAATGCTTGGCACAGACTTTGGCCTTCAACGATGTTTCATGAAGATGGACCTGCAGATGACGAGTTTGTAGGATTTCCTGTCAGTCAGGAGAAGATGATGATATCAAACCTCCTCACTTACGCCAAAGGTTTATCACCCGAAAGTGTAAATACGTTAGAGGAAGCTGACATCGAAGAAGTGCTGAACATTGACAATGATGCACCTGTTGTGAATTCATTGAGTGATGGGGAAATTGCTGAAATGGTGTTAAATAAAGACAAGCATGAGGACAGTAGTGATGATGATGATGACATTGTGAACACAGGTGAAAAAATCCCCATAGACGATATGGTGACAATGTGTGATCAGTTAATTGCTGGCCTTGAAAAACGTGCATTTATCAGTGAGCAAGAGATTATGCAAGTTTACTCAATTAAAGAGAGACTGCTTAGACAGAAACCAATGTTAATGAGACAGATGACACTGGAAGAAGTCTTTAAAAAGGCCGTCTGTCGCAGTCATGCTTCATCACTTGAGAATCCTGTTCCTGGCCCATCTTCAGATGTCCAACTCCAACCTGATGACAATGATGACAACACTAATGTACCATCTTCTCCAAGATCCTCAAGCCAGATGTAATGTACCTTTATTGCATGTTTATGTACAGGTATTTAGCTTAGTTTGTACCTGTACATGTTTGAAGTTTTACTGAATGTTTTCCTTACAAATAAACTGTACTACAGTATTTATCCCTGTAACTACAGCATTTATAGTCGTTATTTTCGGATAAGGGATAGTGTATCCTTTATCCGCACTCCCGAAAACCGAATTACCTCTGAATACCGAAGTGTTTTCGCGCACCTTCCGAAATCCGAAATTTTCCTAAAACCGAAACACGGCTGGTCCCGAGGTTTTCGGATAAAGGATAGTCTACCTGTATAATGTGGATAAATGTGAGGTTATCCACTTTGGCGGCAAAAACAGGAAGGCAGGTTATTATTTGAATGGCAATAGATTGGGAGAAGGGGAAGTGCAACGAGACCTGGGCGTCCTTGTGCACCAGTCGCTGAAGGTAAGCATGCAGGTGCAGCAGGCGATTAAGAAGGCAAATGGTATGTTGGCCTTTGTAGCAAGAGGGTTCGAGTACAGGAACAAGGATGTCTTGCTACAGTTGTACAGGGCCTTGGTGAGACCGCACCTTGAGTACTGTGTGCAGTTTTGGTTGCCTTACCTGAGGAAGGACGTTCTTGCCATGGAAGGAGTGCAGCGAAGATTCACCAGGCTGATACCTGGGATGGCAGGAATGACATATGAGGAGAGATTGTGTCGATTGGGGTTATACTCACTGGAGTTTAGAAGATTGAGAGGGGATCTCAACGAAACCTATAAAATTCTGTCAGGCCTGGACAGACTAGATGCAGGAAGGATGTTTCTGATGGCCGGGGAGTCCAGAACCAGGGGTCATAGTCTAAGGATAAGGGGTAAGCTATTTAGGACTGAAATGAGGAGGAATTTCTTCACCCAGAGAGTGGTAAACCTGTGGAATTCTCTGCCACAGAGGGCGGTGGAGGCCAGTTCATTAAAGAGTTGGATATATTTCTTTAGGCTAAAGGGATCAAGGGATATGGGGAGAAGGCAGGGACAGAGTACTGAACTTGGATGATCAGCCATGATCTCATTGAATGGCGGAGCAGGCTCGAAGGGCCGAATGGCCTACTCCTGCTCCTATCTTCTATGTTTCTATGTTTCTATGTAACTGGAGGAATTCACTCTGGTACCGCTTGGGAACTATCCACTGATCCCCTTTAAATATCAGCCCCTCTTTAACGGTAATATCCGCTGCTCCGAACGGACCCTCTACCTGTTCGCCCTTTTCCTTCTTCCCCAGGATAGCCTTAAGGACAGGATCCTGGGCTTGGACTTGTTTTAAGTCCGGGGTTCAAGTTACCCCCGGTGTTCCTCCCTTGTCCCAGAGTGCCCGCCTTCCCTGGCCCCCTGTTGGCCAACTCGTCGGAACTTTGGTTACCTTTCCCTCTGGGCTCTGTCTTAGAGTGGGCCTTGACCTTATGTATGTAGTGATCTCCCTGGGTGCCCGCGACCTCCAAAATCCTCCCTAGGGGCTTCCCATCCACGGATTTAAAACCGCGCCGAGCCCAGGTGGCCAGGTACTCGGTGCACGAATTACATGTAAACATGGAATCCGAGCAGTTGGTGTAGTGGTTGGGGCACTCATCGGGGTGGGTGACCACATACGCCACCGCTGCCAGTTCGGCATGCTGAGCGCTCAGGGTGCTGGGGAGTTTAAGGGCCTTCGCTATCTTAGCTGTGGGGTCATAGATCACGCACCCGGTGAAGCGCTCCCACTTCGCTACTGAACTGGATCCGTCCACGTAAATGTCCCGGCCCGTCAGGTGTAACCCGGCCCGGAACCCGACATCCACGTCCCATACCCCTTCTACCATACACATGTGGGCCGTACCTGGGTAAATCATGTTCGCTGCCAACTTGGGCTCGTTCAACCCCTGCACCCTCAGATTCATCTGCGAGAGCAATAAAGTCGAGCGAGCAATGCGAGCACTGCTCACTGTCCCGTCCTTTATTCTCCCGTCCAACAACATCTGAGTGGGGGTATGGTGGGTGAGTAGAACTATCAGGGATGATCCCGTAAAGAGCTGTGAGCACTTTACGGCCCAATGCGTGGCCAGGAGATGCCTCTCGCAGTTGGGATATCCCCGTTCTACCTCGGTGAGCACCCTAGATGAGTAGACCACAGGCCGTAGCTTTCCATGTCACTCCTGGAGCAATACCGCGCTCAAGCTATCCCTGCTGGCTGCTACCTCTAAAAAGAATTCCTCTCCACCGTTGATGGCCCCCAGTGCGGGAGCTGTCTGGAAATCCTCCTTGAGGCGTGTGAACGCTTCCTGGCAGTTTTGGTCCCACTCCCACCCGACTCCCTTGCGGAGGAGCCGAAGCAGAGTGGCTGCCGTGGCTGCATAACCCTCAATAAAATCCCTGCAGTACCCTGTGAGTCCCAGGAAGAATCTTACCCCTGTTACGTCCTTGGGGACTGGGAACTCCTGTACTGCCTTTCTTTTCGCCTCATCTATGGCCCTTTCCCCTGCCCTTACCGTCAGCCCGAGGAATTTGACTTCCTCGCAACCGATCTGGGATTTCTTTGGGTTTACTTTAAACCTGGCCTCCCTCAGCAGCTCGAGTAGCTCAGCCAGTAGTGGCCCATGCTCCTCCCCCTCGGCGGAGAACAAAAGCAAGTCGTCCACATACTGTACTAGCTGCTGAGGTCGGCTAAAACCCTTTAAGGCATCCTCCATACACTGGTGGAGTATGGAAGTGCTGTTATGAAAACCCTGTGGGGAAGGCAACTACAGAAGTTGTTCATCCCAGTTTGGCATAAAAATAAAACAAAAAAGGTGACTCAACCGTGGCTAACAAGGGAAATTAGGGATAACATAAGATCCAAGGAGAGGACATACAAATTGGCCAGAAAAAGCAATAATCCTGAGGATTGGGAGCAGTTTAGGATTCAACAAAGGAGGACAAAGGGATTAATTAAGAAAGGGAAAATAGAATATGAGAGTAAGCTTGCAGGGAACATAAAAACTGACTGTGAAAGCTTTTATAGATATGTGAAGAGAAAAGGATTGGTGAAGTCAAGCGTAGGTCCCTTGCAGTCAGAATCAGGGGAATTTATAATGGGAAACAAAGAAATGGCAGACCAACTAAATTCATACTTTGGTTCTGTCTTCACAAAGGAGGACACAAATAACCTCCCAGAGATGCCGGGGAACATAGGGTCTGATGAAAGGGTGGAACTGAAATAAATCAGTATTTGTAGGGAAATGGTGTTAGGAAAATTGATGGGGCTGAAGGCCAATAAATCCCCAGGGCCTGATAATCTACATCCCAGGGTACTTAAGGAAGTGGCCTTAGAAATAGTAGATGCATTGCTGGTCATCTTCCAGAACTTGATAAGACTCTGGAACAGTACCCATGGATTGGAGGGTAGCTAATGTTACCCCACTATTCAAAAAAGGTGGCAGAGAAAAAGCGGGGAATTATAGACCGGTAAGCCTGACATCAGTAGTGGGGAAAGTGCTGGAGTCCATTATAAAAGATGTAATAGCAGAGCACTTGGAAAGCAGTGACAGGATCGGACAAAGTCAACATGGATTTACAAAAGGTAAATCATGCTTGACTAATCTACTGGAATTTTTTGAGGATGTAACTGGTAAAATAGATAAGGGAGAACCAGTGGATGTGGTGTATTTGGACTTTCAGAAGGCTTTCGATAAGGTCCCGCATAAGAGGTTAGCGTGCAAAATTAAGGCACATGGGATTGGGGCAAGGTATTGACTTGGATAGAGAACTGGTTGGCGGACAGAAAGCAAAGAGTTGGAATAAACGGGTCGTTTTCTGAGTGGCAGGCAGTGACTAGTGGGGTACTGCAAGGATCGGTCCTAGGACCCCAGCTGTTCACAATATATATTAATGATCTGGACGAGGGGATTGGATGTAATATCTCCAAATTTGCAGACGACACAAAGCTGGGTGGGAGGGTATGCTGTGAGGAGGATGTCGTGAAACTCCAGTACGATTTGGACAGGTTGGGTGATTGGGCAGAAACGTGGCAAATGCACTATAATGTGGATAAATGTGAGGTTATCCACTTTGGTGGCAAAAACAGGAAGGCAGATTATTATTTGAATGGCAATAGATTGGGAGAAGGGGAAGTGCAAAGAGACCTGGGTGTTCTTGTGCACCAGTCGCTGAAGGCAAGCATGCAGGTGCAGCAGGCGGTTAAGAAGGCAAATGGTATGTTGGCCTTCATACAAGAACAAGGATGTCTTGCTGCAGTTGTACAGGGCCTTGGTGAGACCGCACCTTGAGTATTGTGTGCCGTTTTGGTCACCTTACCTGAGGAAGGACGTTCTTGCCATGGAGGGAGTGCAGCGAAGATTCACCAGGCTGATACCTGGGATGGCAGGAATGACGTACGAGGAGAGATTGTGTCAATTGGGCTTATACTCACTGGAGTTTAGAAGATTGAGAGGGGATCTCATCGAAACCTATAAAATTCTGTCAGGCCTGGACAGACTAGATGCAGAAAGGATGTTTCTGATGGCCAGGGAGTCCAGAACCAGGGGTCATAGTCTAAGGATAAGGGGTAAGCCATTTAGGACTGAAATGAGGAGGAATTTCTTCACCCAGAGAGTGGTGAACCTGTGGAATTCTCTGCCACAGAGGGCGGTGGAGGCCAGTTAATTAAATATATTCAAGAAAGAGTTGGATATATTTCTTGAGGCTAAAGGGATCAAGGGATATGGGGAGAAGGCAGGGACAGGGTACTGAATTTGGATGATCAGCCATGATCTCATTGAATGGCGGAGCAGGCTCGAAGGGCCGAATGGCCTACTCCTGCTCCTATCTTCTATGTTTCTATGTTTCTATGACCTGTTTCTGCAGGCATAGGAGCCAAATCACCTTTTCCTTAGATTTTTTTGCTCCTTGCTACCTGTCCACTCAGCAGCCGTTTCCTGAGGACTAGAACATAAGAACATAAGAGATAGGAGCAGGAGTAGGCCATATGGCCCCTTGGGCCTGCTCCGCCATTCAATAGGATCATGGCTGATCCGAACTTAGACTCACGTCCACTTCCCTGCCCTCTCCCCGTAACCCCTTATTCCCTTATCAGCTAGGAAACTGTCTATCTCCGTTTTAAATTTATTTAATGTCGCAGCTTCCACAACTCTCTGAGGTAGCAAATTCCATAGATTTACTACCCTCTGAGTGAAGAAGTTTCTCCTCATCTCAGTTTTGAAAGGGCAGCCCCTTACTCTAAGATTATGCCCCTTAGTTCTAGTCTCACCCATCAGTGGAAACATCCTCACCGCATCCACCCGATCAAGCCCCCTCACAATCTTATATGTTTCGATAAGATCGCCTCTCATTCTTCTGAATTCCAATGAGTAGAGGCCCAACCTACTCAACCTTTCCTCATAAGTCAACCCCCTCATCTCCGGAATCAACCGAGTGAACCTTCTCTGAACTGCCTCGAGAGCAAGTATATCTTTTCTTAAATATGGAAACCAAAACTGTACGCAGTATTCCAGGTGTGGCCTCACCAGTACCCTGTATAACTGCAGCAAGACTTCCCTGCTTTTATACTCCATCCCCCTTGCAATAAAAGCCAAGATTCCATTGGCCTTCCTGATCACCTGCTGTACCTGCATACTAACCTTCTGTGTTTCATGCACCAGGACCCCGAGATCCCTTTGTACTGTAGCACTTTGCAGTTTCTCTCCACTTAGATAATAACTTGCTCTTTGATTTTTTCTGCCAAAGTGCATAACCTCACACTTACCAACATTATATTCCATCTGCCAAATTTTTGCCCACTCACTTAGCCTGTCTATGTCCTTTTACAGGTTTTTTATGTCCTCCTCACTCATTGCTTTCCCTCCCATCTTTGTATCGTCGGCAAATTGGATACGTTGCACTCGGTCCCTTCCTCCAAATCGTTAATGTAGATTGTACAGAGTTGGGGTCCCAGCACTGACCCCTGCGGAACACCACTAGTCACTGATTGCCAACCCGAGAATGAACCATTTATCCCAACTCTCTGTTTTCTGTTAGATAGCCAATCTTCCACCCATGCCAGTATATTGCCCCCAATCCCGTGATTTTTTATCTTGTGCAGTAATCTTTTGTGTGGCACCTTGTCAAATGCCTTTTGGAAGTCCAAATATACCACATCTACTGGTTCCCCTTTATCCACCCTGTTTGTTATGTCCTCAAAGAATTCGAGCAAATTTGTCAAACATGACTACCCCTTCGTAAAACCATGCTGACTCTGTCCGATTAAATTATGCTTATCCAAATATCCTGTTACTGCTTCCTTAATAATGGACTCCAATATTTTACCAACCACAGATGTTAGGCTAACTGGTCTATAGTTTCCAGCCTTTTGCCTACCTCCCTTTTTAAATAAGGGCGTTACATTAGCAGTTTTCCAATCTGCTGGGACCTTTCCTGAATCCAGGGAGTTTTGGAAAATTACCACTAATACATCCACAACCCCTACCGCTACTTCTCTCAAGGCCCTAGGATGTAAGCCATCAGGTCCAGGGGATTTATCTGCCTTTAGTCCCATTATCTTACCGAGTACCACCTCCTTAGTGATTTTAATCGTGTTTAGCTCCTCCCTCCTTATAGCCCCCTGTTTGTCCAGTGTTGGGATATTTTTAGTGTCCTCTACTTTAAAGACTGATACAAAATATTTGTTCAGCGTTTTTGCCATCTCCATGTTCCCCACCACTAATTTCCCATTCTCGTCCTCTAAGGGACCAACATTCACTTTAGCCACCCTTTTTCTTTTTATATATCTGTAGAAACTCTTGCTATCTGTTTTTATATTGTTTGCTAGTTTACTTTCATAATCTATCTTCCCTTTCTTAATTAATCTTTCAGTTATTCTTTGCTGGCTTTTAAATGCTTCCCAATCTTCTATCCTCCCACTAGATTTGGTTACTTTATATGCCCTTGTTTTCAGTCGGATACTATCCTTTATTACCTTACTTAGCCACGGATGGCTGTCTTTTCTTTTACGCCCCTTTTTCCTCAGTGGAATATATTTTTCTTGAAAGTTGTGAAATATCTCCTTGAATGTACACCACTGCTCATGCACCGTCTTACACTTTAATCTATTTTCCCAGTCCACTTTAGTCAACTCTGCTCTCATACCTTCATAGTCTCCTTTATTTAAGCTTAGTACGCTGGTTTGAGATCCAACTCTCTCACCCTCCAACTGAATTTGGAATTCAACCATGTTATGGTCACTCATTCCAAGGGGATCCTTTACTAGGACATTTTTTGTTAATCCTGTCTCATTACACAGGACCAGATCTAAGATTGCCTGCCCCCTGGTTGGTTCAGTTACATACTGCTCAAGGAACCCATCCCTAATACACTCTATGAACTCTTCCTCCAGGCTACCCTGCCCAATTTGATTTGTCCAGTCAATATGAAAGTTAAAATCCCCCATGATTATAGCTGTTCCCTTACTACAAGCCCCAACTATTTCCTGATTTATACTCCGACCAACAGAGTTGCAACTGTTAGGGGGCCTATAGACTACGCCCACTAGTGACTTTTTCCCCTTATTATTCCTTATCTCCACCCAAACTGTTTCACTATCCTGATCCTTTGACCCAATATCATTTCACACTATTGCAGTGATTCCATCCTTTATTAACATAGCCACCCCACCTCCCTTTTGTAAAGTCTGTGGGTTATATGGTGAATTAATACACAGACTACAAGAGTAACTTTAACAGGACTTTACTATTCGAAGGTCAGGGCGAATCTGCCCAATAAATCCTTACACAGCACTTATATACCGGTGTGGTCACCACCGGTATTACAGTATACAGTAGCCAAGATAAAGTAATGCAACCCTTAAAATAGTTCTCTTAAAGGTGGAACATTACATACACTACAATCCTCCCTTTTTAGGTTAACAATATATACATATTCCCATTAATATAACATCTTAACATATATACAACTTTATGTGAAACAGTTCACAGATTCAGTCTCTCTGGAGGCTTCCGGACTCTGTCCGGATAACGCCTCGGTGGTGTAGTCATTTTCGGTGGTGTAGTAGGTTCTTCTGGCAAGGTCGATTCGGCTTGAAGGACCGTTTCAGGTTCATCGGATTCCAGTATTACCGGATCAGAGGTAGATGCTCTGGGTATCTCTGCTTCAACATTAGACGTATAGAGTTGTGGAGTAGGTTGGGCTTTTGTGGATGATTCTATGATCTGGTCAACATGGCGCCTTATTATGCTTTCACCAATGTCCACGGTATACATCAACGGTCCTAGCCTTTTTCCAATACTTCCCGGCTGCCATTTCTCGGTACGGTAGTCCCGGGCCAAAACTTGTTGACCTATCTGAAAGGATCTAGTTGGCCTTTCATTCATGCCTTGAAATTGCCGGTTCTCTACGTCCCTTCTGACGTTTGGCTTAATCAAATCCAGCCGGCATCTTATTCTTCTATTGAAAAACATCATGGCGGGAGTTTGGTTTGTGACCGCATATGTTGCATTCCTGTACGTCAACAAGAAGTTATCTACCTTATGTTGTAGATTTATGTCTTCATTACCCATGGCCTTTATGGCCTTCTTGAAGGTCTGGACAAACCTTTCAGCTAATCCATTGGTGGCGGGATGGTATGGGGCAGACGTATAGTGCTTGACCCCATTGCTTTTTAAGAACTTCCTGAATTCTTTGGACACAAATTGCGGTCCATTATCAGAACAGATCTGTTCCGGCAGCCCATTCCTGGCAAATATGGTCCTTAATACTGTGATGGTTTTTTCCGTGGTGGTGGAGGACATTTTTATTACCTCCGGCCACTTGGAGTGTGCATCCACCGCGATTAAAAACATTGAGTCCATAAATGGACCAGCAAAGTTGATATGTACCCTTTGCCATGGAGATGAGGGCCACTCCCATGGATGCAGAGGAGCTTGTGGTGGCGCGCTTTGGACCTTCTGGCATCCTAGACAGCTCTTGGTTATTTCTTCGATGTCTCCATCTATACCTGGCCACCACACAAACGCTCTGGCTAGGTTCTTCATTTTCACTCCACCCAGATGCCCCTCGTGAAGCTCCTTTAGTACTTTCTGCTGGAGTTTGGGTGGAATCACCACTCTAGATCCACACATCAAGGTTCCTCGGCACACTGACAGCTGTTCTCTTCTGTGCGAAAATGCTGGCAGCATTGGTTCGCCATGTACTGGCCATCCCTCCACCGTTAAATCGTAGACTCGTGAGAGAGTCGGGTCATTTCTTGTTTCCTTTTCGATCATGGAATTTGTTACTGGTAGACATTCCATTATGGTTGAGTGGAACATCTCCACTGGGTCCACTGTAGTCGCCTCTTCTTCCACTGGCAACGGTAGGCGCGATAACCCATCAGCATTTCCATGCTGTTTGGACCTTTTGTATTCGATGTCATATTGGTGTGCCCCTAGTAGAACGGACCACCTCTGTAGCCTTTGTGCTGTCATAGTGGAAACGGCCTTGTTAGGGTTGAATATGGACACCAACGGCTGGTGGTCTGTCAGCAATGTAAACTTCTTGCCCTGCAGGTAATGATTGAATTTCTTTACTCCCCACACAAGGCTGAGAGCCTCCCTATCTATCTGAGCATAATTTCGCTCAGCGGAGGTCAATGATCGGGACGCAAATGCGACTGGCCTTTCCGAGCCATTTGGTAACTTGTGTGAGAGTACAGCTCCAATACCATAAGGGGAAGCATCACAAGCTAGACGAAGAGGTAGCGTTGGGTTGAAGTGAGCCAACACTTCCTCAGAGGTAATCAACGCCTTGCTTCTGCGAAAGGCCTTCTTACAGTCCTCGCTCCACTTCCATGGTACTTCTTTCCGCAACAGAGCATTCAGCGGATGCAGCACCGTGGATAGATTTGGCAGAAACTTATAGTAATAATTAATCAACCCCAGAAACGACCTCAACTGTGATACATTTTCCGGAGCGGGGGCCTTCACGACCGCTTCGATCTTGTCAGGTGACTTGTGCAGCCCCTCTTGGTCAATGACATGACCGCAGTACGAGATCCGTTTCTGGAAGAACTCACATTTCTGGTGATTAACTCGAAGGCCATATTCCTTCAACCTGGTGAGCACCAGTTTCAAATTTGTGAGGTGTTCCTCCTCGTCTTCTCCCGTAATCAGGATATCGTCCAAGTAACACTGAGTGCTTGGAATACCCTGTAAGACCTGCTCCATGGCCCTCTGCCAAATTGCTGGAGCCGAAGCTACTCCAAAAACCAGTCTATTATATCGATACAAGCCTCTGTGCATGTTGATTGTGAGATACTGGCGTGACTCTTCCTCGACCTCCATCTGTAAATATGCTTGTGCCAGGTCTATCTTGGTGAAGTGTTTCCCACCAGACAATGAAGCAAAGATATCCTCAATCCGCGGAAGCGGGTATTGTACCGTGTGAAGCACCGGATTAACTGTGATCTTGAAGTCTCCGCAGATGCGGACCTTCCCCGGTCCCCCTGGCTTGTTACTTGATGAAGACTTCATGACGGGAACAATGGGCGTGGCCCACTCACTCCAGTCCACCTTCGACAGTACCCCTGCACGTTCAAGCTCTTCCAGTTCTGCCTCCACAGCAGGTCGTATCGCGTAAGGTACCGATCTGGCTTTGAAAAATTTTGGGCTTGCATGTTCTGCAATCTTGATTTTTGCCTTAATTCCTCTCAGTGTTCCCAGTCCCTGCTGGAAAACCTCTTTAGCCTCATCCAATATTCTGGACAACCGTTCAGGTTTGACATCTTTCTTTCCGAAATCTACCGTCATTGTGTTTAGTGAGTGCCAGTCTATCTTTATTTTCCTGATCCACTCCCGTCCCAGAAGTGGTGGACCTCCCTCGGGTAGTACATATAAGTCCATTCCTTGGTGATCTTTGCCCTTGTGTCTCACCTTGACTTTTATCTTTCCGATGGGGTATACTTTATGCCCCGTGTATGTCTGCAATACTATCTCCGTATCCCGTAGGGGAATATGTTTGAATAACTTTTTGTAATCTTGTTTATTCATGACCGTCAACGCCGATCCGGTGTCCACTTCCATCTTCACTTGGACTTTTGCAATCTGCAGTGTGACCCAGATAGTTTGTCGGTCAGCTTCTTTACTCACATTGTGAATCCTCAGACTACCCAGTTCCTTGCTGTTGGGGTCTGAATCAAAATTCAGTTCTTCTGGACTCTTCACAGTCACCTTATGTACCTTTCTGTACTTCTTCTGCGGTGACTTATTGTTGCTGGTCTTCTTTCCTGACCGGCATACTTTAGCTATGTGACCAAGTTTGCCACATTTTCTACATTCCTGGTTTTTAAACCAGCATTGGTTCTGGTCGTGTGTTGTCTTCCCACAACGGTAACATTTCGTTGTACCCGAAGTCATTTGATCCACACTGAGTACCGCTGTCTTCAGCTGCGTTTCCGCCGTGCCTCTCGCTGCGGCTTCGTGCGATGCTGCAATAAGGACAGCCTTATCAAGTGTAAGATCGTTCTCTTCGAGCAGTCGCTTTTGTGTTCCTTCCTTCGACATCCCGCACACGAACTTGTCTCTCAGTGCCTCTGTCAGATTTACCCCAAACTGACAGTATTTTGCTAGCCTACGCAGTTCAACCAGGTACTCCGCGTTTCTTTCCTCCTTTAGTTGCATTCTCCCGTAAAATTTAGCTCGTTCCGCTAACATCAGCGGTGTGGGGTTCACATGATCCTTCAGGACAGCAACAATATTAGCGAAAGACTGATCCGTCGGTTTAGCTGGTGATAGAAGATGCTTCAATAACCCGTATGTCTTTGCACCCATTGCGTTTAGTAAGGTTAGAGCTTTATCATAATTTGCTATCTTATTGACCTTACAATATATCTCGATGCGTTCTACATACGTAGTCCAATCTTCCACATCAGAATCGAATTCGTTGATGTTGCCACGCTTAGGCACCTTCACAATCTTCCTGAGAAACAACAACGAAATTTTTCTTTAACTTTTTTTTTTCCAAAAATGGCGGTTTCCCGCGCTTGTCTTCTTCCCCGCCCACTTTCAAAATGGCGGTTTCCCGCTCCTGTCTTCTTCTCCGCCTACTGGCGGGAGGGGTAAGCTTTTCCCTCGGGCAACGACCGCTGGCTTTCGGGGTTCGCAGCCTGCGCGCCGGCTTCAGTGCGTTCTTTGTTCCCTTTTCTCGGCAGGGCAACCGGCGCTGGGGACAACCCGTTGACGGCGAACAGTTCCAGCCGCTGGCTGAATCTCCTCGGTCTCCCTCGCTCGGCTCTGTCTCTCCCGCTCGCTCGGGCTCTGTCTCTCCCTCAGCGACTTCCAATCGCGCCTCCCAGCCCTCTCGCAGTCCGGTCCTTTCCTCCCCCGGCTGCGGCTGAGTTCCCCGCGGTTTCTTATTTTTATTTCTTCCCGCGCCTTACGATCCCGGTCGCAGCGCCTCGCGGCCTCGGTAGCTGCCCGGCCTTTCGCCGGTCGCGGTCGAGCTGTCTCACGACGCTGTTGCGTCTCCCAGCCCGCTTGTAGCCCGGTCTCTCACACCGGCTGCGTTCCCGCTGGTAGCCCGGTCTCTCACACCGGCTGCGTTCCCGCTTGCACCGCGGCTTCCGTGCCCCACGCTGCCCCAGTCTCAGCGCCTCTGGGCCCGACTTCTGTCTGGCTCCTTTCCCCCCGACCGTGATCGAGTTCACCGCCCTTCCTCCGTTCTTTTTTTTTATTTACCCCCTACTCACAGTCAACGTGGCCGACTTGCTTCTCGTGGCTGATCGGCTCACTCACCACCGTGGCAGAAGGGACGATCACTGCCTGTTGCTGATGGAAGGCTTCGTGTCTGAATTCTTCCTTCTTCCTTGCTCTGCAGACTCGAGTCTTCTCTCAGCAGAATGACGAGGGCGGGTGCCTCCTCTCGACGCTCGTTAACTGCTTCGGATGTATCGCTGCCGCAGGGTAAGATCGAACTCGTCGCCACTGTAAAGTCTGTGGGTTATATGGTGAATTAATACACAGACTACAAGAGTAACTTTAACAGGACTTTACTATTCGAAGGTCAGGGCGAATCTGCCCAATAAATCCTTACACAGCACTTATATACCAGTGTGGTCACCACCGGTATTACAGTATACAGTAGCCAAGATAAAGTAGTGCAACCCTTAAAATAGTTCTCTTAAAGGTGGAACGTTACATACACTACACCTTTCCTTCCTGTCTGTCCTTCCTAATTGTCAAATACCCCTGGATGTTTCGTTCCCAGTCATGGTCACCTTGCAGCCATGTTTCTGTAATGGCCACCAGATCATCCTCATGTGTAGTTATTTGTACCGTCAACTCGTCTATTTTGTTACGAATGCTGCGTGCATTCAGATAAACAACTTTTAAATATGTTTTGTGACAATTTATTCCTGCTTTTACCCCCTTTACTACTCTACCTTTATCTTTATACATTCTGTCCCTTCCTGACATGCTCTGGTTTTAAATTCCCCCACTGCTACCTTGCTCTATTGCCTTTTCCGCTGACATTTTTATTTTTCGCTCTCTTGAAACCTCCCCCCCACTAATTAGTTTAAAGCCCTCGCTACAGCCCTAGTTATTCAATTCGCCAGGATTCTAGTCCCAGACTGTCAGAGTGCAACATCTCCAGCACCCACTGCTGAGACACATTAACTTTCCCAAACACATAGGAGGAAATTCTGTCCCCCATCGCAGATCTCTTGCCCTCTAAACTTTCCATGATCCTTTTCACGCAACCTATCATCCTGCCAACGGTCACCAATTCTGTAGGTAATTTGCTTTGGTGGTTTGAATCACCCCTCCTACTTAGTTCTATATGACAGGAATTAGGATTGGGACACAGACAAGCTTTTCAGACTCAACCGTACGGTGTTTAATAAGGTTAACACACACACCCGCCTCCAGTACGTAAAATGCCTGGTGACGTAAAACAAACAGTAAAACAATACAACTTGGCCTGTCAAACAGGCCCCTGTCTCGTATTAAAATGCCTAAAACCACACTGTGTTGCATACAGAGTATAAAATACACACAGAACCTCCCCACTAAACCCCTCTGGCTTGGATGTAATGCACAACACACCCTCACACAGTACCGGTGGTCTTAAGGATGCGTGGGCTTGGACAATGCTCACCCCGATTGTCCGTTTTCTTGCTCGCTGCTTCCCTGTGTAGAATGTGTCTCCTGGTTCCGTATCGCCGATGCAGTATCCAAGTCCCAGTTTCGAGGTTCGTTCCTACAGTCAAAGAGCAAGGCGAGGCTCTTGTCGCTCGTGGTGGTTTCGAGTGAGAGAGAGAGAGAGTGAAAATGGCCAAAGCTGCCTAATTTATATCCTTCCAGCCCTGTGTAGTTGCAGTGATGTCTTTTTAATCACCTTTCTTTGTCTTCTTTGTCTGGTTTCCCGCCTTTTTGGGCTATCCCATCTAGGTGCTGGTGTTAATGGCAGATGATGGGCCGCACTTCTCACCTGATCTTGGGTTAAGTGGCTTCCCATTAATTTACAATGGCCCTCTTTTGTCCGGTTCCCGCCTTCGGGGCTATCTCATCTAGATGCTCATCACTGTATGAGTCACCTAGCCCATGCCCATTGTCTTCCCAGAGAATTCTGTCTGCCCAGAAATTCTCCCATAATTAGTTTGTAGGCCTGGCTGGAATTTCCTGGGCCCCTCCCATCTTCTCCAAACAGGCTGTTGGCAACAATCATTCAAAAAGTCTGAAATGAACTTGGGGCCTGCGTTCGATGATTACACAGTTTAATGGAGAGGCCACAAATGATTCACCAGCTTCAACGTCAGTGAATTTTCCCAATTAGCCACCCTGTTGGCAGCCTTGTGCTCATGTGATGGGTTGAATTACATATTCCAGGGTTGAAATCTTTAGATGTAATTTGCCCTGTTGTCACAAGCAAAATGTCTGACTGCCATTCACTCAGTCCTAACCAGCAGGTGACCTTTTCATTAATAAATTTCTTTCGGTAGCATTTGATGTGGTCCCTCATATGAGCAGGATTAAGCAAGATTATTTCATTACCAGTTGAACCGATCTTCAGTTCAGTCCAAGGGAATTGAGTTTTCTTGCTCTGGATGTTATTCCTCGAGGACTTTACTTTGCAGGGTCCTATTTTCGACCCCTGCGGGTACATACGAGGTGTGTACACACCTGTAGGGGCCGTGCAAATTCCGGGTTTAGGCATGCGAAGTGCATGCACTAAAACCCGGAACTTGCGATCTGTCAAGGATCTTCTTAACAGATCCTTCGCATTCCCAGGAGAAGGGCCTCTGTGGGTGGAGAATCACACTATTTGCCCAACCTCCGCCCGCTGAATGCCCATGAAATTCTTATGCCTGGTAAAAGCAGGCATAAGGCCTTCTTTTACAGCATAAGAGTTTTAAAAAATAGAAAAATAACATTTTATCATTCATTTATATATTTAAATCCTTGTCCAATAAAGTAAGTTTATTTTTAGCCCCATTAAAACATATACTTTTTTTCAAAAAATTAAATTTTTGTTTAAAATATTTAATTAAATGGCATTTAAATTAATTTTAAATATGTAATTTAAAAAAAAATTATTTTGTGTGTATTTTTTAAGTGATCCCCATTCATACTTATAGGGATTCCGTACGTACGGAACTCCCATAAGTATGAATGGGTATTCCCTTTTTTTATTGGTTGGGCCAGCCCACGTGATCCCAGGGGCACTTGCGAATCGCATGCGCCCCTGGAATATGTGGGCCTCTGCCCGTGCATACCCGTAGAGGCCCAGGAGCGTAAGTGTCTGTACCTCCCAGTCCTAACTCGCGCCAAGTCCCGTTCACCCATCACCCCTGTGCTTGCTGACCTACAGTGGCTCCCGGTTAAGCAACACCTTGATTTTAAAATTCTCATCCTTGTTTTCAAATCCCTCCATGGCCTCCCCCCTCCCTATCTCTGTAATCTCCTCCAACCCTACAACCCACCGAGATCTCTGCACTCCTCTAATTCTGGCCTCTTGAGCAGCCCTGATTTTCATCGCTCCACCATTTGCGGCCATGCCTTCAGCTGCCTTAGGGTCATAGGAGCATAGGAACAGGAGGAGGCCATTGAGCCCCTCGAGCCTGTTCCGCCATTCAATGAGATCATGGCTGATCTGTGACCTAACTCCATATACCTGCCTTTGGCCCATAACCCTTAATTCCTTTAGTTAACAAAAAGCTATCAATCTTCGATTTAAAATTAACAATTAACCTAGCCTCAATTGTCGTTTGCGGAACAGAGTTCCAAACTTCTACCACCCTTTGTGTGTAGAAGTGTTTCCTAATTTCACTCCTGAAAGGTCTAGATCTAATTTTTAAACTATGCCCCCTGGTCTGAGACTCCCCAACCAGTGGAAATAGTTTCTCTCTATCTGCCCTATTTGTGCCCCTTAATGGGCCATATTATGCGACCCCTACGGGTATGTAAGAGGTGTGTACGTGCTCGTAAGGGCTGCACAAGTTCCGGTTTAGGCATGCAAAGTGCATACGCTAAAACCCAGAACTTGCGATCTGTCAATCCTCTTGACAGATCCTTCACATTCCCCAGGAGAAGGGCCTCCGCTAGTGGAGTGTGGCGCTATTTGCCCAGCCTCCGCCTGTTGAATGCCCGTGAAATTCCTACACCTGGTAAAAGCAGGCATAAGGCCTGCTTTTACCAGCATAAGAGTTTTAAAAAATAGAAAAATAAAATGTTATCACTCATTTATACATTAAAAATCCTGTCCAATAAGATAAGTTTACTTTTAACCCCGTTAAAACATTTAAAAAAATTTAGTTAAATTTTTGTTTAAAATATTTAATTAAATGGCATTTTAATTCATTTTAAATATGTAATTTAAAAATTTTTATTTAATGTGTTCATGTATTTTTTAAGTGATCCGCATTCATGCTTATGGGAGTTCCATACGTACGAAACTCCTATAAGTATGAATGGGGATTCCCTTCTTTTATTGGTTGGACCGGCCCACGTGATCCCAAGGGTGCCTGTGAACTGCATGCACCCCTGGGATACCTGGGCCTCTGCCTGCGGGTACCCGGAGAGGCCCAGGAGCGCAATCCTCTGTACTTCCCGGACCACCTGGTAAAGTCAGAGATTTTTTACAGGTCAGAAGCATCCGATCGCAAATGTTGGGCCAATATCTTGAAAACTTCAAACAGATCACCTCCTAAATTTTAGGGAATACAACTCTAATGTGTTTAATCTCACCTCGTAACTTAACCCTTGAAGTCCTTAGCCCTAAGCTCTGGAATTCCCTCCCTAAACCTCTCCACCTCTCTGCCTCTCTTTCCTCCTTTAAGATGCTCCTTAAAACCTACCTCATTGGTCATCTGCCCTAATATCTCCTTATGTGGCTCGGTGTCAAATTTAGTTTGATAATGCTCCTGTGAAGCGCCTTGGGACATTTTACTACGTTTTAACTGCAAGTTGTTGTTGTGTACATGATGCGGATTTTGGCTTAGCCTGGGGACAGGCAAAGGAAACTCCTGTCTGATACAGGCTGGGGCGCCATAATAATTTTCAAATGATGCGGGTGTGACATCATAACACCTCCCATGTCTATTTCCAGCCTTTATGTCAGTACAACGCTAGTTGCAAATCAGATCCAGCGTTGCTAGGGGATCAGCCGCAGGCAGTCATTCATTTTAAAGGGCAGAGGAAGAAGATTAAAAGAACAGTTTTAATGCCACTGGTGCAGTTTTTTTACTCTATCTAGGAAAGTCTAAATAAATTACAGTGTTTGAGAGTCTCTGTAAGACGTTGGCAGTTTAACCTCAAATGTTCCCAAACATGTCTGTTTTGCATGACAGTTTCTGAATTAAAATGTGTAGCAGGAACATAGCTGAAGAAAAGGAAGGATGCCTCTTGCCTTGAAATCTCTTGTACTTTGAAGAGATTTCAGACTAGTTACCTTCTGAACTTTTTATGTTGTAGTCCTCTGTTATCCTGTAATAGTCATTATACACTGCAGAAACAAGTAATATTGGTGTTTGCATATCACACGAATTCCAAATGTACTTGTTTCTACTCTGTATAATGACTATCACCAACACTGCCTGATGGACGCCTTGCATGCACATTTAGACTTAATGATAAGGCAAAGTGTAATAGATTCCGAGGTGACACCAAATTGGATACAACAGTCCTTTATTTCAAGTGCAAGCGAGTATTAATACATTTCAGTATTCACAGAGAAGTTAAACAGTATTACCCCATTCCTCCTCTGGGTAGAGCACATAGTCCAGCAGCCCCTTCCAGTGCAGAATCTTGACTTCTACAACTAGAAGCTGCTTCTTATACACCTTTCAGTCAGGCGGCCCTCAAACCATCAAAACTGTCGTGGTTAGCACCTTCCCAGTTTCACCTTCCCTTATCAGGCAGCGTGTATACTGTGTGCTTTCTGACTTGCCTGCATGGACAAGTTAACCTTAGCGTATCAGAAGAACATGAGATGTTTCACTGGCAACCCAGACGTTTAATGTGATCAGGAGCCATCAGTTTATCAGTTCTGCTTTTCCCATTGTTTCAGGTAATCACAGACACTAGCACTTCCTTATCTGAAGATGACCTCCTGATGTGATTATGCAAGTTCCAATAGTCTTTGTTCTCTCTTAATGCATCAGCAGTTTTTTTTAGGTTTCAACTAGGTCTGCTTGTGGACATAAGGCATGATGGTAAAGTAGGCAGCAAAAGATGTCAATTTCTAAACCTTTACAAAGGTTAGAATTTATTGCCATTGTGAGGTGTGTGAAAATCCAGCTCCTAGAAACTCAAGTCATTTATTAAACATATATGATAGCAAAATACTGTGGGTGCTGGAAATCCGAAATAACAACAGAAAACGCTGGAAAAACACTGGAAATGCAACACCCTGCCCTTATACCTCCCCACTTCCCACTGTCCAGGGCCCCAAACACCCCTTCCAGGTGAAACAGCGATTTACTTGTACTTCTCGCAATCTAGTATACTGTATTCGCTGCTCACGATGTGGTTTCCTCTACATTGGGGAGACCAAACGCAGATTGGGTGACTGCTTTGCTGAACACCTCCATTCAGTCCATAAGGGCGACCCCGAGCTTCCGGTCACCTGTCATTTTAATTAACCACCTCATTCCCACTCAGACCTCACTGTCTGCGGCCTCTTGCATTGTTCCACGGAAGCTCAGCGTAAGCTCGAGGAACAGCACCTCATCTTCCGATTAGGCACTTTACAGCCTTCTGGACTCAATATCGAGTTCAACAATTTCAGATCATAACCTCGGCCCCATTACATTTTTATATATTTTTTATCCACACCTTTGGTTTCTGCCTTTTCCCTTTTTTTTTCTCTCCCACATGGCAGCTGTCTCTCATTCTGCCAGCGCATTTCACACTTCATCTAGAGCCATCTTTTGTCTCTTTACTTGTCCTATTACCATCTCATCTCATCTTGAATACCTCTTAATGTCTCTTCACTTCCCTTTTGTTCTTTCATCCCCTCCCCCATTTCCTAGCCCCCAAACTGGCTTTTTAATCTAGTGGGAGGATAGAGGGTAGGGAAAACTTTAAAAGACAGCAAAAAATAACAAAAAGATTGATTAAGAAAGGGAAGATAGATTATGAAAGTAAATTAGCAAAAAATATAAAAACAGATAGTAAGAGTTTTTATAGTTATATAAAAAGAAAAAGGGTGGCTAAAGTAAATGTTGGTCCCTTAGAGGATGAGACCGGGAAATTAATGGTGGGAAATATGGAGATGGCAAAAACACTGAATGAATATTTTACATCAGTCTTTACAGTAGAAGACACTAAGAATATCCCAACACTGGACAAACAGGGGGCTAAAGGAGGGGAGGAGCTAAACACGATCAAAATCACTAAGGAAGTGGTACTCGGTAAAATAATGGGACTCAAGGCGGATAAATCACCTGGACCTGATGGCTTACATCCTAGGGTCTTGAGGGAATTGGCGGTAGGGATTGTGGATGCATTGGTAATAATTTTCCAAAACTCCCTGGACTCGGCAAAGGTCCCGGCAGACTGGAAAACTGCTAATGTAACACCCTTATTTAAAAAGGGCAGTAGACAGAAGGCTGGAAACTATAGACCGGTTAGCCTAACGTCTGTGGTAGGTAAAATTTTGGAGTCCATTATTAAGGAGACAGTAACAGGACATTTGGATAATCATAATTTAATAGGACAAAGTCAGCATGGTTTTATGAAGGGGAAGTCATGTTTGACAAATTTGCTGGAGTTCTTTGAGGAAGTAACGTATAGGGTGGATAAAGGGGAACCAGTGGACGTAGTGTATTTAGACTTCCAAAAGGCATTTGACAAGGTGCCACACAAAAGATTATTGCTTAAGATAAAAAATCACGGGATTGGGGGTAATATTCTGGCATGGATAGAGGATTGGCTATCTAACAGAAGGCAGAGAGTTGGGATAAATGGTTCATTCTCAGACTGGCAATCAGTAACTAGTGGTGTTCCGCAGGGGTCAGTGCTGGGTCCCCAACTCTTTACAATCTATATTAACGATTTGGAGGAGGGGACCGAGTGTAACATATCAAAGTTTGCAGATGATACTAAGATGGGAGGGAAAGTAGTGAGTGAGGAGGACATAAAAAACCTGCAAGGGGACATCGACAGGCTAAGTAAGTGGGCAGAGATTTGGCAGATGGAATACAATACTGGAAAGTGTGAGGTTATGCACTTTGGCAGGAAAAATCGTAGAGCAAGTTATTATCTTAATGGCAAGAAACTGGAAAGTACTGAAGTACAAAGGGATCTGGGGGTCCTGGTGCACGAAACTCAAAAGGTTAGTATGCAGGTGCAGCAAGTGATTAAGAAGGCCAATGGAATGTTGGCTTTCATTGCTAGGGGGATAGAATATAAAAATAGGGAGGTATTGCTTCAGTTGTACAAGGTATTGGTGAGACCGCACCTGGAATACTGCGTACAGTTTTGGTGTCCATACTTAAGAAAGGACATACTTGCTCTCGAGTCAGTACAAAGAAGGTTCACTCGGTTAATCCCGGGGATGAGGGGATGGACATATGAGGAGAGGTTGAGTAGATTGGGACTCTACTCATTAGAGTTCAGAAGAATGAGAGGCGATCTTATTGAAACATATACGATTGTGAAGGGGTTGGATCGGGTGGATGCGGGGAAGATGTTCCCGATGATGGGTGAAACTAGAACTAGGGGGCATAGTCTTAGAATAAGGGGCTGCTCTTTCAAAACTGAGATGAGGAGGAACTACTTCACTCAGAGAGTGGTAGGTCCATGGAATATGCTGCCCCAAAAAGCTGTAGAAGCTACATCATTACATAAATTTAAAACAGAAATAGACAGTTTCCTAGAAGTAAAGGGAATTAAGGGTTACAGGGAGCAGGCAGGAATTTGGACATGAGTTTAGGTTCGGATCGGTCATGGCCCTGTGGGTAGCGGAGCGGGCCCAGGGGCCGTGTAGCCTGATCCTGCTCCTATTTCGTGTGTCTAATTCTGTTAGAGTCAGGAGATGGTTCTGTGATAGTGGATTGGCGGTTAGGATCAGATCAGCCATGATCTTATTGAATGGCGGAGCAGGCTCAAGGGGCCGATTGGCCTACTCCTGCTCCTATTTCTTATGTTCTTATGTTCTTATGTTAACCTGTTTCATTTCCTGCCTTTTTTCTCAGTTCTGATGAAGGGTCATCGACCTGAAATGTTAACTCTATTTCTCTCTCCACGGATGTTGCCTGGCCTGCTGAGTTTTTCCAGTGTTTTCTGTTGTTATTAAACATATATGTTGGCCCAGAATTTGCGGTCAGTTGTGAAGTGACGGCGATCAGCATTAACCTCCAAGAAAGCTGCCCACAAAGATCTTACAATCTCTAGCTTTAGCTTTCTCAATGTTAATTTGATTGTAGCGCTGTCCAAAGGGGATCCATAAAGCAGCAGTGATGTCATCAAACTGGCTAAGCAGCCAATTACATTGAAGAATTCTCACAGACAGCAAACCAGGAAATAAAAAGCAGCTTTTTCATTCACTTTTTAAGAATTTTACAGAGAGCAAAATAAAGATTGGGAAATACACGTGGGGTTAAGTTTGAAGCTGAAATATCTTAAACTTTCATTTTTTTTAAATCTAGTATTTTTTTTATCATAATGGAGAAATTTGACATTCCACAAATTAAAATTAATTTTACAGAGCCAGAATGATTGTTCAGCAGTAGTTATTACTCAGAACATCATTAAAAACCCAGTTAAACCTCATTGAACAAGGCTTAACCTTTTACGGGGTGTTTAAGCATGACATTAGAGCAGAAAAGGGGAAGCTTTCGTCAGTTCAAGTAATTTCATTGATTGCCAGCTACAGGGAGTTCCACAGCGCAACCTATGGCGCAGCAAGGAATGACAGACCACAATTTCAGGATTTTCGCGTGTATCTGCGCATGCGCTAAATCCTAAAGTTGCTGTCATTTTTAGAGGGGAAATGACGGTAAACACTAACAGTTTTGCCATCAATACCACCGCAAAATCCAGGTCATTATTATAATTTGGATGCAAAGGGTATCATAATTGTGTGCATGTAAAGGGCAAATCTGTTGCTTGATGAAGAGTATTATAATGGCATTCGGAAATCAATGTTTAGTGTCTTGGACTTGACTGTAGAAGAACATTGCTGAGGAGGAATGAGCACCAAACTGAAATGAGGTCAGAATAGGACTCCGCTGTGATTCCAGCTTACATCACCATGACAAATCACCTGAAACTCTCACTTACTGCCCAGGCTCCGACACAGAAAAATGAGAGGTCAAGTAGGGTAGGAAGTATCTGACCTTTGGGACTGGCGTCATGGAGAGAAATGTATTTTACAATTCTGTACCGTCTTATGTTCTTGAGGACATTGAGGCATACTGGGGAGGGGAGGGTTTCTTATACCATCAACATAATTCAATTGTATATTCCTAGCAGCACCATCTTTAAGACCGTCTGCCTCTCCACCTCCCTCTACTCCTTCAAGACCCTCTTTAAAACGTATCTCTTTGACCTCCTCCTAATATCTCCTTCTTTAGCTTGGCATCCAATTATTTCTGATTATGCCTCTGTGCACCACCTTGGGATGCTTTACTATATTAAAAGCGCTATGTCAATACAAGTTGTTGTTGTTGTTAAAGGCACTATATAAATTCAAGTTGTAATCAACTTCAATTTCAAAATGAGGATTAGCCATCAAGAACCAAAATCATATGACAATGATGTGCTCTTCCTCATTCACCAATGACACACTCTCCAACCAAATATAATGACCTCTTAGATCCAGAATTGCCCAACTTCCTTCATCATCTTGAAGTATTCGGCACAATATCAGTTGATAGATCTTCTTGATGTGCATCAAAGTGATTTTTCACTGCTATCTGAAAATAAATACAAAGCACAAAGTTGGCTGAATGAAACATTCCAATTGGGGCGCTCTCGTACTCCCTCAAATTGGCATCCTACCACTCAAAAGATAAGCTTCAATAGTGCCCACATCAAGCCTTTCATATCTAGCAGCAAGCACTGCATCCCATCTAAATAGCTATGGGCCGAATGGCCTCATTCTGTGCCGTTATGACTCTATGGGGGAAAAATTCAGTTGTTTGCACCTCCCGTTAGCGCCTTAAGAGGGCGCTAATGGGGCGCAAAGCAATTAGCGCCCGGGCGCGGCGATGTTTGCGCCACTCGTGAAATTGACTAGACATTTTGCAGTGGCGCTAAACACTACCGCCACGATCTCCTGCGCCGGCAGATCGCGACGTCAGTCGAGTGCGCAACGCCCCGGTAGCGCCCCGGACCGGATATTGAGTGGTGCCCCCTGCCTTACCGCCTGCCACTAGTAACGACAGGTTGAGGGAAGCATTTTGCAGTCAGTAAGGGACTGGGGGAGCGCTATTTAAAGGCAACCGCTTCCTGACTTTTTTTGTTGGTGACATTTTTGCACCACGCATTCTGAGAGAGAGAGAGAGAGACTTCTGGAGAGATTCAACGCTATGTGAAGGAGTTTTGCATACTGAGCAGCACTTTGCAGGTTCATTTTGATTTGCCCTTCCTTGTATCTATTTAGAAGAGACTGTGGGGGCTGCATTCTGAGCTCTTTCCCTGGGCCTCTCCATTGTTCTTTCCAGCAGGTTTGATGTACAGGTCTCTCCAGGCCGAGATTCAAGGCTGCAATGAGCAAGATGTGGATGGAGTGCAAAATCAACCCTCCCCTTTAAGATAAAAACAGAAAAATGCTGGAGAAACTCAGCAGGTCAAGCAGCATCTGTGAAGAGAGAAACAGAGTTAACGTTTCAGGTCGATGACCTTTCGTCAGAACTCCCCTTTAAGAACTGGCCAGTGTGTCTGTGTTCCATTGCTGACTGACATCACATGAGCTTCGCCAGCGCTCTGATGTAGTGCCTCGCTCCTCGGCCTTTGCGCCTTAAGACAGATGTGAAGCGTCTGACTTAGCGCTCCAGTCACCTCCAGGGGCGATAAAAGCCAAGTTTGCCGTCGGAGGCGATAATTAGCGCCAGGTGCTAAACTTTGCGCATGGCCGCTAATGGCGCCCCAAACGGGGCGATACTGAATTTTTCCCCCTATGACTCTATGACTACACAGTCACAGTATTCTACCTTTCCCTGGTCCATAATGGTGTGAAGGTGCAGTCTAAACACAGCTCACCACATAGAATCATAGAATCATAGAATGGTTACAGCACAGAAGGACGCTATTCGGCCCGTCAAGCCCGTGCTGGCTCTCTGCAAGAGTACTTCAGTTAGTCCCACTCCCCCGCCCTTTCCCCATAGCCCTGCAATTTTTTCATTCAGGTACTTATCCAATTCCCTTTTGAAAGCCACAATTGAATCTCCCTCCACCACACTTTCGGGCAGTGCATTCCAGATCATAACCACTTGCTGTGTAAAAATGTTTTTCTTCATGTCGCCTTGGGTTCTTTTGCCAATCACTTTAAATCTGTGTCCCCTGGTTCTTGACCCTTCTGCCAATGGGAACAGTTTCTCTCTATCTATCTACTCTGTCTAGACGCCTCATGATTTTGAACACGTCTATTAAATCTCCTCTCAATCTTCTCTGCTCTAAGGAGAACAACCCCAGCTTCTCCAGTCTATCCACACAACTGAAGTCCATCATCCCTGGAACCATTCTTGTAAATCTTTTCTGCACCCTCTCTAAGGCTTTCACATCCTTCCTAATGTGCGGTGCCCAGAATTGGACACAATATTCCAGCTGAGGTCGGACCGGTGTTTTATAAAGGTTCATCGTAACTCCCTTGCTTTTGTACTCTATGCCTCTATTTAGGGAGCCCAGGGTCCTGTATGCTTTTTCAATCGCTTTCTCAACCAGCTCTGCCACCTTCAACAATTTGTGCACATATACCCCCAGGTCTCTCTGTTCATGCACCCACTTTAGAATTGTACCCTTTAGTTTATATTGCCTCTCCTCGTTCTTCCTACCAGAATGTATCACTTCGCACTTTTCTGCGTTAAATTTCATCTGCCATGTGTCCGCCCATTTCACCAGCCTGTCGATGTCCTCTTGAAGTCTATCACTGTATAGAATAATAGAAACATAGAATTGTTACAGCACAGAAGGAGGCCATTCGGCCTGTCGAGCCCGTGCCGGCTCACTGTTCACTATACTTCCAAGTTTGTGTCATCTGCAAATTTTGAAATTGTGCCCTGTACACCCAAGTCTAAGTCATTAATATATATCAAGAAAAGCAATGATCCTAGTACCGACCCCTGGGGAACACCACTGTGTACCTTCCTCCAGTCCAAAGAACAACCGTTCACCACTATTCTCTGTTTCCTGTCACTCAGCCAATTTCATATCCATGCTGCCACTGTCCCTTTTTTTCATTCGTTCCTGGAATGTGAGTGTCGCTGGCAAGGCCAGCATTTATAGCCCATCCCTAATTGCCCTTGAGAAGGTGGTGGTGTTAGAGGAACAGATATGTAGGCAAATCTCAGAGAAGTGTAGAAATAATAGGGTAATAATAGTAGGGGATTTCAACTTCCCCAATATTAACTGGGATAGTCAGAGTGCGAAAGGCTTAGAGGGTGCGGAATTCTTAAAGTGCATCCAGGAGAGCTTTTTGAGCCAGCATGTAGAAAGTCCTACAAGAGAGGGGGCGGTACTGGACCTAATTCTAGGGAATGTAGCCGGGCAAGTGATAGAAGTGTCAGTAGCAGAGCATTTTGGTGACAGTGACCATAATTCGGTGAGGTTTAAGGTAGTCATGGAAAAGGAGAAAGATGGACCGGAAATAAAGGTTCTAAATTGGGGGAAGGCCGATTTTAATATGATAAGGCAGGATCTGGCCAAAGTGGACTGGGATCAGCTACTTATAGGAAAATCCATATCAGAGCAGTGGGAGTCTTTCAGAAAGGAAATAGAGAGAGTACAACGCTAACATATTCCCGTAAAGGTCAAGGGCGGGACCAACAAGCCCAGGGAACCCTGGGTGTCAACATAGAAACATAGAAGATAGGAGCAGGAGTAGGCCATTCAGCCCCTCGAGCCTGCTCCACCATTCAATGAGATCATGGCTGATCATCCAAATTCAGTACCCTGTCCCTGCCTTCTCCCCATATCCCTTGATCCCTTTAGGGATATACAAGAATGTATTAGGAAAAAAAGGGAGGCTTTTGGCAGATACAAAGGACTAAAAACAGTGGAAGCCCTAGAGGAGTATAGAAAGTGCAGGGGGATACTTAAAAAAGAAATTAGGAGTGCGAAGAGGGGGCATGAAAAAACACTGGCGGGCAAAATAAAGGAAAATCCTAAGGTGTTTTATAAGTATATTAAGGGCAAGAGGATAACCAGGGAAAGCGTAGGGCCCATTTGGGACCAAAGTGGCAATCTGTGTGTAGAGCCGGAAGATGTAGGTTTTAAATGAATATTTTGCATCTGTGTTCACTATGGAGAAGGATGATGTAGGCATAGAAATCAGGCAGGGGGATTGTGATATACTTGAACAAATTAGTATTGAGAGGGAAGAGGTACTAGCGGTTTTAGCGGGCTTAAAAGTGGATAAATCCCCAGGCCCAGACGAGATGTATCCCAGGCTGCTGTGTGAGGCAAGGGAGGAGATTGCAGGGGCTCTGACACAAATTTTCAGAACCTCTCTGGCCACAGTGGAGGTGCCAAAGGACTGGAGGACAGCCAAAATAGTACCATTATTCAAGAAAGGTAGTTGGGATAAACCAGGAAATTACAGGCTAGTGAGCCTAACACCAGTGGTAGGGAAATTATTGGAAAAAATTCTGAGGGACAGAATTAGTCTGCACTTGGAGAGGCAAGGATTAATCCAGGATAGTCAGCATGACTTTGTTAGGAGAAGATCATGTCTAACCAATTTGATTGAATTTTTCGAGGGGGTGACTAGGTGTGTGGATGAGGGTAGTGCAGTTTATGTAGTCTACATGGACTTCAGTAAGGCTTTTGACAAAGTCCCGCATGGGAGACTGGTCAAGAAGGTAAGAGCCCATGGGATCCAGGGCAATTTGGCACATTGGATCCAAAATTGGCTTAGTGGCAGGAGGCAGAGGGTGATGGTCGAAGGTTGTTTTTGTGACTGAAAGCCTGTGTCCAGTGGTGTACCACAGGGATCGGTGCTGGGTCCTTTGCTGTTTGTAGTGTACATTAATGATTTAGATATGAATGTACGAGGTATGATCAGTAAATTCGCAGATGACACAAAAATTGGTGGAGTGGTAAATAGCGAGGAGGGAAGCCTCAGGCTACAGGACGATATAGACGGGTTGGTCAGATGGGCAGAACAGTGGCAAATGGAATTTAACCCTGAAAAGTGTGAGGTGATGCATTTTGGGAGGACTAACAAGGCAAGGGAATACACAATGAATGGTAGGACCCTAGGAAGGACAGAGGATCAGAGAGACCTTGGTGTGCATGTACATAGATCCCTGAAGGCAGCAGGACAGGTAGATAAGGTGGTTAAAAAGGCATATGGGATACTTGCCTTCATTAACCGAGACATATAGTATAAGAGCAGGGAGGTTATGATGGAGCTGTACAAAACGTTAGTTAGGCCACAACTGGAATACTGTGTGCAGTTCTGGTCGCCACACTATAGGAAGGATGTGATTGTATTGGAGAGGGTGCAGAGGAGATTCACCAGGATGTTACCTGGGCTGGAGCGCTTCTGCTATGAAGAGAGACTGGACATGCTGGGGTTGTTTTCCTTAGAGCAGAGAAGGCTGAGGGGGGACCTGATTGAGATGTTCAAAATTATGAGGGGCATAGATAGAGTAGATAGAAAGGAACTTTTCCCCTTAGTAGAGGGTCAATAACCAGGGGGCATAGCTTCAAGGTAAGGGGCAGGAGGTTTAGAGGGGATTTGAGGAAAAACGTTTTCACCCAGAGGGTGGTTGGAATCTGGAACTCACTGCCTGAAAGGGTGGTAGAGGCAGAAACCCCAAAACATTCAAGAAGCATTTAGATGAGCACTTGAAACGCCATAGCATACAAGGCTACGGACCAAGTGCTGGAAAATGGAATTAGAATATGATGGTCGACGCGGACACGATGGGCCGAAGGGCCTCTTTCGGTGCTGTAAAACTCTATGGCCCCGATTTTCGCGCAGCTGTCAGGCGGCTTTTCGTACGGCCGTGGTCCGAAAATCGCGGAAAAAGCGGGTCGGGACCCCCCCCCCCGCCTGATTCCCCGCCTCGTCCGACTTTCGGACCGCTGTTTCCATGCGCCCCGCTTCAGTCCCGCCCGCCGCTGGCGGGACTGCTCGTCGGAGCACTAATCACCAATGATCACCTTGTTAAGGACGATTTTCCCGTGCCGTTGCGACTTTGGGGCTTTCCCCACCTGAAACCCGCCTGCGGGGAACCCCGCCGATGAGAGCTGGCGTGAAAACAGCTGGCTTGCTTGCTTGCAGCAGCAGGTCGCTGAGGGCTGAAGATATTTAAAGAGGCAGCATTTGCAGGCTGCAGGACCTTGTTGATCAAGGCTTGGGGGAACTATTTGAAGCCTTAGGAGCAGCTGCAGAAAGTTGGAGCCTCACACACTTCTTCAGTGTGAGCTCCTGGGAAGCCCCTCTCACCACCCTAACTCAGGACCTCCTCAACCGAGGCATCTGCTAGAAGCATGGGAGGCCTTTGGCACCTTCCCTTCCTGGCATTAGAGGATCTCCAACAGCAGAGGTGGCAGCAGCAGAACCAGGAACAGCAGGATGATTACCAGGAGCACCAGGCTGCTGCTCACTCACCTGAAGCTGCACAAGCCAGAAGGGGCCAGCGCTTGGAAGTGGCTTGAGAGCACCTTGCTGCGCTTTAGGGGGCCAGTGGGACCCGTTTCTGCACTGGCAGTCCTACTCAGAAGGACTTCCATGAAGATCTGGTTTCTCTGTTCAACAGATGGCCAACGCTCCTCAAGAGATGTCATTCTCTTATGAGCACTCAAAATGTTTTCCGTATGCTGGCGAGTTATCTCCTCCGTGGAGGTTGCCAACCTTTCCATGGTGCTGCGTTCATGCACCAATGACTCCACAAAGGCTCTGCTCATGGTCGCTATGGACTCCTCCATCCGTTCCACACTCGCAGCGACCCTGGAGACAAATCCTGCCAGAGACTCCTGCATCTGTGCATGGAGATCCATCACCTCTTCTCTTGTGGATGGACCCAGAGGCAGAGGGTCGAGATGCAGCACAGCTGAGCTGAGGTGGCAGAGCCCTGCGCCCTCCGACGAGGACTCTCCACTGCTGTCCCTGTCTCCAGAATCTGCTGAGGCTCACTTGTGAGCTGTGAAACACCAGGTGACAACACTACTCTATGTCCCAAAGGTCCCCCCGAGGTGTGAGTGTCTGCGCTGGTGCTGGGTGCGCTTACTTCTGCTGACGCTGCACCTCAGAGGTTGGAGCTTCCTCTGAGGAGTCTGGCTGCACAGCCTCTTCCTCCTCCACAGTGAGGACGGGGGCTCTGGATGGTGCTGTGGGGGAGTAAAGGAAGGAGTTACAGATGTAATTCCAAGGTTCCTCTGGTGACTCCCAGCGAGTTGGCATCTGCTGACACCTGCATCTATGCAGCATTGGTCTCAGTGGGAGGCCTCTTCCTCCCTGACCTAGGGAAGAGGACCTCCCTGTGGGCCCTAACCCCATCCAATAACGCCTGCAGTGAAGCCTCGTCGAATTTGAAGGCAGCTCGGGGTCTGGCACTGGCCACAGCTGCTGCAGGCTCCTCTGCCATCCTGTATGGTTCATTTGGAAGCCTTCAGAGGATGCAGTGCTTGCCATGGACCTTGAAAGCACCACGAATGATGACATCATACTGTGGGGATTTCTGACTCGATTTAGACAATTAGCAAGGCTTCCCACATGCTGGGAATTAATTGGCCAATTGAGGGAAAATTGCGTGGGGCTGGCTGACACTTTTTTACGTGTGTCAGAAACCCCACATTCGGGGAAATCCAACCATTTCCCACACAAGCCGAAAATCGGGGCCTATGACTATGACTCTAAAGGTTTAGGAAGCGAATTCCAGAGCTTAGGGCCCCGGCAGCTGAAAGAACGGCCGCACCAATGGTGAGGCAATTAAAATAGGGGATAAGAATCAAATCTGCACTCATTTTGTCTGGCACTGCACTCCAGTGGGGCAACCTTTTTCTTCACACAAAATCTAAATTAGGTTTATCTTTTGAAATAGTTCTGCTACTTACTGCAAGTCCAAAGAATAATTTGTGCTGAATCCCAGTTGCTAGCATAATATCAGTCATAAAACATCAAACCAAACAGACAGATGGTGCCATAATCCCTAAAGAAAATTATATTTTTGGTAAGAAGCATTCCAAAACATCTTTGTGTTCAATAAAGTGTATGTAACACAGAAGTAGGGTTAAATTCTTCTCCCACATTAGACACAGTCCTTCTAATGCAGACTTGATCTAAAGAAAGCTTAGTTGTTAAAGTGTATTTAAAATGTTGGAAAACTGTACCTTTTTGCTATGTAAGCTTTGGCAATATGGTTCTCTGTAAACTTTCATGCCAATAAAGCATTTGAATTGGAATTGGAATTGTATTTATGTTCCTTGATTATCTGCAACTGTACCTCAATTTTTCACACCAGTGCCTTTAGTTCATTTAGAGCCTTTGAATCAATCCCAGGATTTATTTTTTTCCTGTGGATTTTCCAGTTCTTTCATATCACAGATGAAAGCAGAATTCAGACCGAAACCATCATAAATCTTTGGCACTGCTTAGAAGTAGAATTTAGCGAGGAGAGCATTTTCTTGCCACATTAATCAAAGCTGACTCCTATCATACACTAATTTAATTTTTGGTTACCCTTTGATAAACAAAGCATCTCTTTATACATGATGGTATTACTGCAAAAGTAATTGCTTTTTAAAGTAATTAAAAAGTAATGTTTAATTATTTAAAAATGGTAAGATTTTAAAATTCTCACCCTTGTTTTCAATTCCCTCCCTGGCCTCGCCCCTCCCTATCTCTGTAATCTCCTCCAGCTCCACAATCCTTCGAGATCTCTGCGTTTCTCCAAATCTGGTTTCTTGCACATCCCCAATTTTAATCACTCCACCATTGGCGGCCGTGCCTTCAGCTGCCTAGGCCCTAAGCTCTGAAATTCTCTCCCTAAACCTCTCCACCTCTCTATCTCTTTCTCCTCCTTTAAGATGCTCCTTAAAACCTTCCTCTTTGACCAAGCTTTTGGTCATCTCCTTATGTGGCTCGGTTTCAAATTTTGTCTCTCAGCGAGGTGCCAGTGTAGCGAAGTTTCTGGAGGAGCAGGGCAACTTGGACAGCAACTTCCTGCTTTCCGCGTTTAACTGCGTATGTGTGGACGCCAGAAGTTGCTGTCCGACTTACTCCTTAATAACAGTGAGCGCTGATACGGTGCCCCCCTCAGGTGGATGTAAAAAGATCCCGCAGCACTATTTCAAAGAAGAGCAGGGGAGCTCTCTCCGGGTTCTTGTCAATATTTCTCAACTAACATCACTCAAACAGATTATCTGGTCATTATCACCTTGCTGTGCGTAAACTGGCTGCCACGTTTCCTACATTACAACAGTGACTCCATTTCAAAAGTACTTCACTGGCTGTAAAGCACTTTGGGATGCCCTGAGATCGTGAAAGGCGCCATAGAATCATAGAATGGTTACAGCATGGAAGAAGACCATTCGGCCCATCGAGCCCGTGCTGACTCCCAGCTAGTCCCATTCCCCCACCCTTTCCCTGTAGCCCTGCAAACACTTTGTTCACCGCCAAGGTATTCTTATTTACTGCCTTCTGCTTTTATATACTTCTTCTTAGGCAGTCCCTCGGAACCGAGGATGACTTGCTTCCACATTAAAAATGAGTTCGCAGGTGACTGATGAATCCAATGTGGGACCTACAGTCTCTGTCACAGGTGGGGCAGACGGTGGTTGAAGGGACGGGTGGGTGGGGTGCTTGGGTTGACGTGCGTGCCTTCCACTGCCTGCGCTTGGCTTCCGCTTGCTCCCGGCGAAGAGACTCGAGGTGTCCGGCGTCTTCCCGGATGCTTCTCCTCCACTTTGTGCGGTCTTGGGCCAGGGATTCCCAGGTGTCGGTGGGGATGTTACACTTTTTCAAGGAGGCTTTGAGGGTTCCCTCTGCCCACCTGGGGCTCTCTTGCTGTGCTGGAGCTCCGAGTAGAGCGCTTGTTTTGGGAGTCTCGTTTCGGGCATGCGGACAATGTGACCCGTCCATCGGAGCTGATTGAGCGTGGTCAGAGCTTCGATGCTGGGGACGTTGGCCTGAGCAAGAACACTGGCGTTGGTACGCCTATCCTGCCAATGGATTTGCAGGATCTTGCGGAGGCAGCATTGGTGGTACCTCTCCAGTGCTTTGAGATGCCTGCTGTACATGGTCTATGTCTATGAAGCATACAGCAGGGCAGGTATCACTGCTGCCCTGTAGACCATGAGCTTAGTGCCGGGTTTGAGGTCCTGGTCTTCAAACACTCTCTTCCTCAGGCGACCAAAGGCTGCACTGGCACACTGAAGGCGGTGTTGGACTTCGTTGTCAACGTCTGCCCTTGTTGACAGTAGGCTCCCGAGGTATGGAAAGTGGTTCACGTTGTCCAAGGCCTTGTCGTGGATTTTGATAATAGGAGGGCAGCACTGTGTGGCGGGGGCAGGTTGGTAGAGGACCTTTGTCTTACGGATGTTTAGTGTAAGGCCCATGCTCTCGTATGCTTCGGTGAAGGTGTTTACGATGGTTTGGAGTTTGACCTCCGAGTGAGCGCAGACGCAAGCATCGTCTGCATACTGTAATTCGTTGACAGAGGATGGGACGACCTTGGATCTGGACTGGAGGCGACGGAGGTTGTACAGTTTCCTGTTTGTTCTGTAAATTAGCTCCACTCCAGTGGGAAGCTTACTGATGGTGAGATGGAGCATTGCAGCAAGGAAGATTGAGAAGAGCGTTGGTACGATGACACAGCCTTGCTTGACCCCGGTTCGTACGTGAATTGGGTCTGTGGTGGAACCGTTGGTCAGGATCACGGCTTGCATGTCGTCGTGAAGCAGGCGGAGGATAGTGACAAACTTTTGAGGGCAGCCGAATTTGAGGAGGGCACTCCATAATCCCTCACGGTTGACAGTGTCGAAGGCCTTTGTGAGATCAAAGAAGGCCATGTACAGTGGCCTAATATATAACCTAAAGAAAGAATAACAAATATAATATATAATAAAATATATAACCTAAAGAAAGAATAACAAATATAATTCTGGTCAGTTATGTAAGTGTTGTGATGGTTTCCATTACACTGTGTCAAGATTTAATTAGAATACTTTGTTGGGCTGGTTCACATTGCTTTGTTCCTCTGTGCACTTTGATTATTAAGCATACGTGCAATGTATTTGGTCATCGTAATGCACAGCAAAATAAAATTAATTAAAACACAATGCAAGCAGCACCGTTAGACGAGTAAATAAATTACCTGTTGATTTGAATGCTTATAAGAACTTTAGTTCACAAGTGCATTGAAAGTTATGATAATCTATCTCAATGCAATTTAACAAAAGCTATTAAATTATATTAATATGAAATGAAACAACTATAAAATGTGCAACAACGCTTTTGTTTTAATTGTAGCTATTCATTTCTGCTGAGTGGGTAGGGTTAAAATAGACCCCTAAGGGAGGAGTGCTACAAAAAGCTTCCCTACAGAAAATAAATTCTGAAGATGTGAACAGCTTGTCAACTCGTACATCATAAACATAAATACCAGCGTCATTTACCAATATACTTTTCTTTTGTTTGCTAGAATTCTTTTACACAAATTGTAAGGATTACAGAAGATTAAATGTACATTAAAGGTATAAAAATAGTCAGTAAGTTTGGTTTCACTTTATTAATGTTACATTGGATATTATAACTTGGATGAACTCACCTTCAATTTGAACACAACCTTCAAGGGTTTAGAATTTGCCACTGTTGGGCTTCAGTTCACTCAACAATAAATGAACAGATGGGCATGAGTTATCCAGTGAGCAGCTGAACCATGAAGACTATAAAGTTCCCATGTGAATTAACTCATCTCAGCTGGGCAATGATGAGGGTGCTATAATTAGTGTCAGCAACCTTGGGTACAGAGAGGTAGATTGCCTCGGGTTCTCGCTCCTGATCCCTGGCTAGAAGATGTATATGCGAACATTGGACTTGTTTCTGGTGCCCCACTCTAAATTAGCCTGCTAACACTTATTGCCAAGTACCACTTATCAAAGGGTGACTACCACCAGTATAACCGTCATAGCTCTTTCAAAGAGCTGGCACAGGCACGGTGGGCCGAATGGCCTCCTTCTGTGCTGTATGATTCTATATGTCCCAGCAGTAGTTAATGCCTTCCAGAGAAGAGAAGATAGAAAAAATTGACAGACAAGATTTGCAGGGAAAAGAAAGTAAGGTAACAAGCCAATGTGCGCCCTTAGCTTTCTTCCTAGAGAAAATGGCAGGAGTTTAGAATTGAACAGCAAGACTAACGTTATACGGATCTCTCGCCTTGTCTCCCAAGGTGAGCTCTTATATTAAAAGGAATGATTTCACAGCAAACTGTGATCAGAGAATTACATTCGGTACCATTCAATTTTAATTTGTTTTTATAATTCACTTGAGAAGGCAGGACATGTTGAACATTACAACTGTAATGTAACAGAACTTTAAAATGAAGCAGCTGTGTTTCACTCTATTGGAACTTGAGGGGAGCTAGATGCTGAGTGGCTGTTTCCTCTGGCTGGAGAGTCTAGAACTAAGGGGGCATAGTCTCAGGATAAGGGGTCGTCCAATTAGGACTGAGATGAGGAGGAATTTCTTCACACAGAGGGTTGTGAATCTTTGGAATTCTCTGCCCCAGAGGGCTGTGGCTGCTGAGTCTTTGAATATATTCAAGGCTGAGATAGAAAGATATTTTGACTCTGGGGGAATCGGCGCCGATCAGAGGTGCCGTCGGCGATCAGGGGATTCATTTTCTTGCAGAGCCTGCAGCGATGGCCCTTCCCTTTAAGGGAGGGAAGGAGCCTTCCAACGCGCCCCGGAGATCGTGGTGTTAGGGTTTACCACCACCGCTAACCTGCAGGGAAAGGTCGCGGGCATCGGTACTCGTGCTGCGCCCAGTCGCAAAGCCAGTAGGGCCCCGTTAACGCCCCCTGGAGGCGCAAACCAGGCCAATTTCTCATCCAAGGTGTTCCCCCTAATTTTTTTTTCTTTTGGGTGCTCGGTATCTTTAATGGGCTCGGCAGCCTATTCAAAATTTCACACATGCGCAAAACCTCCCGTTTAAAAGCCAGTAAGCGGCCTGCGCGGGCCTCCAGACAGTTGCGTGGCTGCGCAGCTTAGCAGGAACTTTGGTGGTTGACCATAAGCCAATGTAGGTCAACGAGCTCAGGGCTGATGGGTGAATGGGACTTGCTGTGGGTTAGGATACGTGCAGCAGAGTTTTGGATGAGCTCAAGTTCATGAGGTTGGAAGATGGGAGGCCAGCCAGGAGAACATTGGAATAGCCGAGTCCGGCAAATAACACACAAATATAGAAACCTAGAAGATAGGAGCAGGAGTAGGCCATTCGGCCATTTAATGAGATCATGGCTGATCATCCAAATTCAGTACCCTGTCCCTGCTTTCTCCCCATATCCCTTGATCCCTTTAGCCTTAAGAAATATATTTAACTCCTTCTTGAATATATTTAATGAATTGGCCTCAACTGCCTTCTGTGGTAGAGAATTCCACAGGTTCACCACTCTCTGGGTGAAGAAATTCCTCCTCATCTCTGTCCTAAATGGCTTACCCCTTATCCTTAGACTGTGACCCCTGGTTCTGGACTCCCCCGCCATCAGGAACATCCTTCCTGCATCTAGTCTGCCTAGTCCTGTTAGAATTTTATAAGTTTCAATGTGATCTCCTCTCATTCTTCTAAACTCCAGCGACTATAAGCCCAATTGACCCAATCTCTTCTCATACATCATTCCTGCCATCCCAGGTATCAGTCTGGTGAATCTTCGCTGCACTCCCTGCATGGCAAGAACATCCTTCCTCAGATAAGGCGACCAAAACTGCACACAATACTCAAGTTGTGGTTTCACCAAGGCCCTGTACAACTGCAGCAAGACATCCTTGCTCCTGTACTCGAATCCTCTCGCTATGAAAGCCAACACACCATTTGCTTTCTTAACTGCCTGCTGCACCTGCATGATTACCTTCAGCGACTGGTGCACAAGGACACCCAGGTCTCGTTGCACTTCCCCTTCTCCCAACCTATTGCCATTCAGATAATAATCTGCCTTCCTGTTTTTGCCACCAAAGTGGATAACCTCGCATTTATCCACATTATACTGCATCTGCCATGCATCTGCCCAATCACCCAACCTGTCCAAATCATACCGGGGTTTCTCAGCATCCTCCTCACAGCACACACGCCCACCCAGCTTTGTGTCGTCTGCAAACTTGGAGATATTACATCTAGTTCCCTCGTCTAGATCATTAATATATATTGTGAATAACTGGGGTCCTAGCACCGACCCCTGCGGTACCCCACTAGTCACTGCCTTCCACTTGGAAAAAGACCCGTTTATTCCAACTCTTGGCTTCCTGTCTGCCAACCAGTTTTCTATCCAAGTCAGTACCTTACCCCCAATCTCATGTGCTTTAACTTTGCACGCTTGTCTCTTATGCAGGATCTTATCGAAAGCCTTCTGAAAGTCCAAATGCACCATATCCACTGGTCCTCCCGTATCTATTCTACCAGTTACATCCTCAAAAAATCCCATTAGATTAGTCAAGCATGATTTACCTTTTGTAAATCCATGTTGACTTTGTCCAATCCTGCCACTGTTTTCCTAGTGCTCTGCTATTACATCTTTTATAATGGACTCTAGCATTTTCCCCACTACCGATGTCAGGCTTACCAGTCTATAATTCCCCGTTTTCTCTCTACCACCTTTTTTGAATAGTGGGGTTACATTAGCTACCCCCCAATCCATGGGTACCATTCCAGAGTCTATAGAATTTTGGAAGATGACCAGCAATGCATCTACTATTTCTAGGGCCATGTCCTTAAGTACCCTAGGATGTAGATTATCAGGCCCTGGGGATTTATTGGCCTTCAATCCCATCAATTTCCCGAACACCATTTCCCTACAAATACTGATTTCATTCAGTTCCTCCCTCATTAGACCCTATGTTCCCCGACATCTCTGGGAGGTTATTTGTGCCCTCCTTTGTGAAGACAGAACCAAAGTATGTATTTAATTGGTCAGCCATTTCTTTGTTCCCCATTATAAATTCCCCTGATTCTGACTGCAAGGGACCTATGCTTGACTTCACCAATCTTTTTCTCTTCACATATCTATAGAAGCTTTTACAGTCAGTTTTTATGTTCCCTGAAAGCTTACTCTCATACTCTATTTTCCCCTTCTTAATGAATCCCTTTGTTCTCCTTTGCTGAATCCTAAACTGCTCCCAATCCTCAGGTTTGTTGCTTTTTCTGGCCAATTTATATATCCTCTCCTTGGATCTTATGCTATCCCTAATTTCCCTTGATAGCCACGGTTGAGTTACCTTTTTTGTTTTATTTTAATGCCAAACAGGGATGAACAAATTCTGTAGTTCATCCATGTGATCTTTAAATGTTTGCCATTGTCTATCCACCATCAACCCTTTAAGTAACGTTCCCCAATCCATCCTAGCCAAATCGCGCCTCATACCATCACAGTTTCCTTTATTTAAATTCAGGATCCTAGTCTCTGTGTCAAATGCTTCACTCTCCATCTTATGAAGAATTCTATCATATTATGATTGCTCCGCCCCAAGGGGCCTCGCACAACAAGACTGCTAATGAATCCTTTCTCATTACATAATACCCAGTCTAAGATGGCCTGATCTTTAGTTGGTTCCTCGACATATTGGTCCAGGAAACCATCCCGTATACACTCTAGGAATTCCTCCTCCACAGTATTGTTACTAATTTGGTTAGCCCAATCTATATGTAGATTAAAGTCAACCATGATAACTGCTGTGCCCTTATTGCACGCATCTCTAATTTCCCATTTAATGCCATCCCCAACCTCAGCATTACAGTTTGGGGGTCTGTATACAACTCCTACTAATATTTTCTGCCCCTTGTTATTTCTCAGCTCTACCCATACAGATTCCACGTCATCAGAGCTAATATCCTTCCTTACTATTGTGTTAATCTCCTCTTTAACCAGCAATGCTACCCCACCACCTTTTCCTTTTTTCCTGTCTGTCCTGAATATTGAAAAGCCCTGGATGTTGAATTCCCAGCCTTGGTCACCCTGAAACCATGTCTCCGTAATCCCAATTATATCATTTCAGTTTACATCTATTTGCACAGCTAATTCATCCACCTTATTACGAATGCTCCTCGCATTAAGACACAAAGCCTTCAGGTTTGTTTTTCTTAGACCTTTTAGAATTATTATTTATTGTGGCCATGTTTGATTTAAACCCTTGATTTCTCTGACTGCCACTTTTGCTTTTCTCTTTTATGTCTTTTGCGTCTATCCTTGCCTACCTTTCCTCTGTCTCCCTGCACAGGTTCCCAACCCCCTGCCATTTTAGTTTAAACCCTCCCCAACAGCACTAGCAAACACTCCCCATAGGACATCAGTCCTGTTCCTGCCCAGGTGCAAACCGTCTAGTTTGTATTGGTCCCACTTCCCCCAGAACCGCTCCATTTTTCCAGGAATTTGAATCCCTCCCCCTTGCACCATTCCTCTAGCCACGTATTCATCTGAAATATCCTTCTATTTCTACTCTGACTAGCGCGTGGCACTGGTAGCAATCCTGAGATTACTACCTTTAAGGTCCTATTTTTAAATTTACCTCCTAACTCCCTATATTTAGCTTTTAGGACCTCATCCCGGTTTTTACCTATATCGTTGGTACCTATATGCACCACGACAACTGGCTGTTCACCCTCCCCCTCCAGAATGCCCTGCAGCCGCTCTGAAGCATCCTTGACCCTTGCACCAGGGAGGCAACATACCATCCTGGAGTCTCATTTGCGGCCGCAGAAATGCCTATCTATTCCCCTTACAATAGAATCCCCTATCACCATAGCTCTCCTGCTCTTTTTCCTCCCGTCCTATGCAGTAGAACCACCCACGGTGCCAGGAAGTTGGCTGCTGTTGCCTTCCCCCAATAAGCCATCTCCCTCAACAATATCCAAATTGGTATATCTGTTTGAGAGGGGGATGGCCACAGGGGACCCCTGCACTACCTGCCTGTGCCTACTACTCTGCCTGGCGGTCACCCATTCCCTTCCTGCCTGTGCAGCCTTTACCTGCCGTGTGACCAACTGATTAAACGTGATATCCACGACCTCCTCAGCATCGTGAATGCTCCAATATGTATCCATTCGCAGCTCCAGCCCCGTAATGCGGTCTGCCAGTAGCTGCAGCTGGATACACTTCCCACACCCATGGTCGTCAGGGACACAGGAAGTGTCCCTGATTTCCCACATAGTGCAGGAGGAGCATGCCACGGGGCCGAGCTGTGCTGTCATGACTTACCCTTCAATTAATTTAAATTAAATTAAATCAAATCAATACCACCAATTACACTGCAATTAAATGATACACTCAAGGGCCCTTGGTTACTAGCACTCCCTGATACACAACAGAGACCTCAGAAACTATAAACACAAAAATTAAGACCTTCTAAACTTTATAAGCTATTAACCTTAACTGTCAAACTGTAGAGTAGTATAAATACTCACCTGGCCGTACTCACCCAATCAGCTGCTTCCTCTTGTCCGCATCACTTTTTGAATCGTAGCGTGGCTCTGGAACGCCGCTGCCGGTCTGCGATATTGACAGGCCTTTGAGAAAAAGCCCACGAAAGTGAGTTTAAATACTCACTACTCTCCTGCTGCTCCCAACACCGGCCTCTTCCTACAGAGTGAAAAGTTAGGAAAAACAAAGACGAAGCAAGGGAGCTCCTCCTTCCACTCCTCACCTAACTCTGACTCACCCAACTCACAGCACTCTGTTGAAACCGCATGTTGATAGGATCAACTCAGAATACGCTCTCATTTTTTAAATTAATTTATTTATTGCCCATCCTGACTTGCCCTTGAGAGGATGGTCGTGAGCTGCCTTCTTGAACTGGCGCAGTCTGAGGTGGGAGGGGAGGATGAACGTGGTGCAGGTGTAAAGGGAGTGGGGGTGGAAGAATGTGATCAGGCCTAACAGAGGGCGGGCGAACGAGATCTATCTCCCCCTCTGGATCATGTTCATGCTCTCATCCACCCCCGCTCCTTTAGACCTGAATCATGTACTTCCCCCCTCCCCACTGTTCTCACCGTGCTCCTCCCCCAACAAGTTCCTGACCTTCTCTCCCCGAGTTCCTGACCTTCCGCCCTGAGCTCCTGCCCTTCTCCCTGCCTTCCCCCAACAGTTCCTGACCTTATTACACTTTCCAGTTCCTGACCTTCTTTCCCCCTCCGCTGCCCACCCCCCCCCCCGCCCCCCCACCCCACCCCTCCCGATTTCTTGACCTTCTCCCACCTCTCCAAGCTCCTCTCCCCACTATCCAGGCTCCTGCCCCACTCCCTGGGCTCCTCTCACCCGGCAAGCTCCTCTCTCACCCCTGCGAGCTCGTCTCTCCCCCTACAAGCTCCTCTCTCCCACTGCAAGCTCCTCTCTCACCCCTGCAAGCTCGTCTCTCCCCCTACAAGCTCCTCTCTCCCCCTGCAAGCTCCTCTCTCCCCCTGCAAGCTCCTCTCTCCCCCTGCAAGCTCCTCTCTCCCCCTGCAAGCTCCTCTCTCCCCCTGCAAACTCCACTCTCCCCCTGCAAGCTCCTCTCTCCCTCTGCAAGCTCCTCTCTCCCCCTTTAGAGCTCCTCTCTCCCCCTGCAAGCTCCTCTCTCCCCCTGCAAGCTCCTCTCTCCCCCCTTAGAGCTCCTCTCTCCCCCTGCAAGCTCCTCTCTCCCCCTGCAAGCTCCTCTCTCCATCTTCAAGCTCCTCTCTCCCCCTGTGAGCTCCTCGCTCCCCCTGTGAGCTCCTCTCTCCCCCTGCAAGCTCCTCTCTCCCCCTGCCAGCTCCTCTCTCCCCCTGTGAGCCCCTCTCTCCCCCTGCAAGCTCCTCTCTCCTCCTGCAAGCTCCTCCCTGAGCTCCACTTGGAGCTCCTCTCTCCCCTCCTCGATCCTCTCTCCTCTTCAATCCTCTCTCCCCTCCTCGATCCTCTCTCCTCCTTCGATCATGTCTCCCCCTTCGATCCTCTCTCCTCCCCTGATTCTCTCTGCCCCTTCAATCCTCTCTTCCCTTCGATCCTCTCTCGCCCTTCGATCCTCTCTCCCCCTTCAATCCTCTCTCCCCCTTCGATCCTCTCTCCCCCTTCGATCCTCTCTCCCCTTCAATCCTCTCTCCCCTTCGATCCACTCCCCTTCGATCCTCTCTCCCTTCGATCCTCTCTCACCCTTCGATCCTCTCTCCCCCTTCGATCCTCTCTCCCTCTTCGATCCTCTCTCTCCCCTTCGATCCTCTCTCCCCTTCAATCCTCTCTCCCCTTCGATCCTGTCTCCCCCTTCGATCCTCTCTCTCCCCTTCGACCCTCTCTCCCCCTTCGATCCTCTCTCTCCCCTTCAATCATCTCTCCCCCTTCGATCCTCTCTCCCCCTTCGATCCTCTCTCTCCCCTTCGATCCTCTCTCCCCCTTCGATCCTCTCTCACCCTTCGATCCCCTCTCTCCCCTTCGATCCTCTCTCCCCCTTCGATCCTCTTTCCCCTTCGATCCTCTCCCCTTCGATCCTCTCTCACCCTTCGATCCTCTCTCCCCTTCAAACCTCTCTCTCCCCTTCGATCCTCTCCCCTTCGATCCTCTCTCCCCTTCAATCCTCTCTCTCCCCTACGATCCTCTCCCCTTCGATCCTCTCTCCCCTTCAATCCTCTCTCTCCCCTACAATCCTCTCCCCTTCGATCCTCTCCCCCTTCAATCCTTTCTCCCCTTCGATCCTCTCTCTCCCCCTTTGATCCTCTCTCCCCTTCGATCCTCTCTCTCCCCTTCGATCCTCTCCCCCTTCAATCCTCTCTCCCCCTTCGATCCTCTCTCCCCTTCGATCCTCTCTCTCCCCTTCGATCCTCTCCCCCTTCAATCCTCTCTCCCCTTCGATCCTCTCCCCTTCGACCCTCTCCCCCTTCAATCCTCTCTCCCCTTCAATCCTCCCCCCTTCGATCCTCTCACCTTCAATCCTCTCTCACCCTTCAATCCTCTCTCCCCTTCAATCCTCTCTCCCCTTCGATCCTCTCCCCTTCGACCCTCTCCCCCTTCAATCCTCTCTCCCCTTCAATCCTCTCCCCTTCGATCCTCTCACCTTCGATCCTCTCTCACCCTTCGATCCTCTCTCCCCTTCAATCCTCTCTCCCCTTCGATCCTCTCTCCCCTTCGATCCTCTCCCCCTTCGATCCTCTCCCCTTCGATCCTCTCTCCCCCTTCGATCCTCTCTCACCCTTCGATCCTCTCCCCTTCGATCCTCTCTCCCCTTCAATCTTCTCTCCCCCTTCAATCTTCTGTCCCTCTTCGATCCTCTCTCCCCCCTTCGATCCTCTCTCCTCTTCGATCCTCTCTCTCCCCTTCGATCCTCTCTCCTCTTCGATCCTCTCTCCCCTTCGCTCCTCTCTCTCCCCTTCGATCCTCTCTCCCCCTTCAATCCTCTCTCCCCTCCTCGATCCTCTCTCCCCTCGTCGATCTTCTCTCTCCCCTTCGATCCTCTCTCCCCCCTTCGATCCTCTCTCTTCTTCGATCCTCTCTCCCCTTCGCTCCTCTCTCCCCCTTCGATCCTCTCTCCCCCTTCGATCCTGTCTCCCCCTTCGATCCTCTCCCCCTTCGATCCTCTCTCCCCTCCTTGATCCTCTCTCCCCCTTCGATCCTCTCTCTCCCCTTCAATCCTCTCCCCTTCGATCCTCTCTCTCCCCCTTCAATTCTCTCTCCCTCTTCGATCCTCTCTCTCCCCTTCGATCCTCTCCCCCTTCGATCCTGTCTCCCCCTTCGATCCTCTCTCCCCTTCAATCCTCTCTCCCCACTTCAATCTTCTCTCTCCCCCATTTTGAAACTCTCCCACTTCGATCCTATCTCCCCCTTTGATCCTTTCTCCCACTTCGATCCTCTCTCCCCCTTTGATCCTTTCTCCCCTTCGATCCTCTCTCCCCCTTCGATCCTCTCTCTCCCACCTTCGATCCTCTCCCCCTTCGATCCTCTCTCCTCACCCCCGTACTCCCCATCCGATCCCCTGACCTTCTCCACACGGAGCGGCAGAAAACGAGCCAGTGAAGGCTGCAGCCGCCACACCGTTTGGTGCTGCGCATGCGCGACTGGATAGAGTGCACATGTGCAGTATCAAACGGGGGCACATGTGCAGAGGGACCAGAACCCCATGGAAATAATCACAGTGCTATAGATGCCTTTAGGGGGAAGCTAGATAAACATATGAGGGAGAAAAAAATAGAAGGATATGTTGATGGGGTTAGATGAAGAAGGTTGGGAGGAGGCTCATGTGGAGCATACATGCCGGCATGGGCCTATTGGGCCGAATGGCCTGTTTCTGTGCTGCAGACAGATTGGCCACTGAATGGGCGCAATATTAATGGCCCGTCTGCGGGCCACGCCCAAAGTGACAGTCAGGAGGCCAGAACCACTTTCATGGTTAACATTTTCACAGCGAGCTGCAGGCACCAGATGGCATTTATGCTGCACTTGAGCCTTCTCCCATCCTTCCTCATCTAACACCATCAGTGTAACCCTCTATTTCTTTCTCCCTCAGGTGCTTATCTAGCTTCTCTTGTTCTCCTCCCTCAGCCTCTGCACCGAGCGACTTCTCATCCTCGGTGATTTCAACCTCCATCTCAATTCACCATGCTTTCTCTCCTCTGAGTGCACTAGTCTCCTATCCTCCCTTAATCTCTCCCTCCATGTAAACTCTCAACCCATATTGACAGCCACCCCCTCAACCTTGCAATCTCTCGTGGCCTCGCTACTCCCATCGTGTCAATTGCAGATAAGACCATCTCTGACCATTTCCTCATATCGCTCTCCACCCACATCTCCCATACAACCTACCGCCACACCACGCCCCTCCCCCCTCCCACGAAACCCTGAAAAAGCTCTCTCCCAACTCTCTTACAACTGCACTTATGAAACCTCAACTGTCCAGCCTCTGGCCCTCCATTCATCACGACATTTCTGCTGCTACCGATCTACTCAACCACACCCTCACCACTATTTTTGATGCCCTACTCCCTACTAAAACAATTACTCTCTCTCACCCTGGCCATTCCCCTTGGTACGGCTCTCATCTTCGCTCCCTTAAGTCCAAGGGACGTAGACTCGAATGGATATGGCGGACAACTGGTTTAGCCATTCACCACCAGAACTGGCTGGACCACATAAAGCATTATCGGGCCCTGCTCTCGTCTGCCAAAACTGCTCAATATTCTAGAATCATTCTGGAATGCAAAGATAAACCCCGGCTTCTATTCTCTACTGCTAACCATCTTCTTAAACCCCTCTCCCCTGTCTCCTCCTTCCTCACCTCCAATAACAAGTGTGAGGAGCTCACGGACTTTTTTGTCTCTAAGATTGCGACCATCCGTTCAGCTGCCTCTGCCACTTCTCTTCCTTCCCCTAGCCCACCAGGCCAAACTTCCTCTAAGGTTCCCCTCTGCCCTAGCCCTGAACTCACATCTTTCTCCAGTTTCTCTCCGATCTCCCTTCATGATCTATCTGCGCTTATCTTGTCTATGCGACCCACTTCCTGCTCCTTCGACCCTATTCCCACCAAACTGCTGACCACCCAAATTCCTTTTCTGGCTCCCATGTTAGCTGGCATTGTTAACAGTTTTCTCTTCTCAGGTACTGTCCTCCTCTCCCTCAAATCTGCTGTCTTCACCCCTCTCCTCAAAAAAACCAAACCTTGATCCCTCTGTCCTTACAAACTACCGCCACATCTGCAACCACCCTTTCCTCTCCAAAGTCCTTGAACGTGTTGTCGCCTCCCAAATCTGTGCCCATCTTTCCCACAATTTCATGTTTGAATTGCTCTAATCAGGTTTCTGCCTTTGCCACAGTACCGAAATGGCTCTCATCAAAGTCACAAATTACATCCTTTGTGACTGTGACAAAGGTAAACTATCCCTCCTCATCCTTCTTGACTTGTCTGCAGCCTTTGACACGGTTGACCACTCCATCCTTCTCCAAAGCCTCTCCACCGTTGTCCAGCTGGGTGGGACTGCACTCACCTGGTTCCATTCTTATCTATCTAATCGTAACCAGAGAACCACCTGCAATGGCTTCTATCCCGCTCCCGCAATGTTACCTTTGGTGTCCCCCAAGGATCTATCCTTGGCCCCCACCTATTTCTCACCCCATGTTGCCCCTTGGTGACATCATCCGAAAACACAGCATCAGTTTCCACATGTACGCTGACGGCACCCAGCTCTACCTCACTACCTTTGCTCTTGACCCCTCCACGGTGTCTAAATTGTCAGATTGCTTGTCCAACATACAGTTCTGGATGAGCAAAAATTTTCTTCAATTCAATATTGGGAAAACCGAAGCCATTGTTTTCGGTCCCCACCACAAACTCTGTTCCCTAGCCACTGACTCCATCCTCTCCCTAACATCTGTCTGAGGCTGAACCACACTCTTTGCAACCTTGGTGTCATATTTGACCCTGAACTGAGCTTCCGACCACATATCTGCAGCATAACAAAGACCACCTACTTCCACCTCTGTAACATCGCCCATCTCCGCCCGTGCCTCAGCTCATCCGCTGCTGAAACCCTCATCCATGCATTTGTTACCTCTAGACTTGACTATTCAAAGGCACTCCTGGCTGGCCTCCCACATTCCACCCAACGTAAACTTGAGGTCATCCAAAATTCAGCTGTCCATGTCCTAACTCGCATCAAGTCCCGTTCGCCCATCACCCCTGTGCTCGCTGACCTACATTGGCTCCCAGTTAAGCAGTGCCTCGATTTCAAAATTCTCATCCTTGTTTTCAAATCCCTACATGGCCTTGCCCCTTCCTATCTCTGTAATCTCCTTCAGATCCACAACCCCCCGAGATATCTGCGCTCCTCTAATTCTGCCCTCTTGAGGATACCTGATTATAATCGCTCAACCTTTGATGGCCGTGCCTTCTGTTGCCTGGGCCCTAAGCTCTGGAATTCCCTGCCTGAACCTGTCTGCCTCGCTACCTCTCTTTCCTCCTTTAAGACGCTCCTTAAAACCTACCTCTTTGACCAAACTTTTGGTCATCTGTCCTAATTTATCCTTATGTGGATCGGTGTCAATTTTTTTGTCTTAAAATACTCCTGTGCAGGGCCTTGGGATGTTTTACTACATTAAAGGCACTATATAAATACACGTTGTTGTTGTTGTTATTGTTCCCCTTAAATGCATCTATACTATTCGCCTCAACTACTCGCTGTGGTAGCGAGTTCCACATTCTCACCACACTCTGGGTAAAGGAGTTTCTTCTGAATTCCCTATTTGATTTCTTGGTGACTATCTTATACTGATGACCTGTAGTTTTGCTCTTCCCCACAAGTGGAAACTCACTCTTTGGGGTCGATTTTCATAAAGCTGTCGGGAAGGAGGCGGGACTACAACTTTCGTGTTTTAGTCCCGCCTACATCGACGTTTGGCCAATCCACACGATTTTCCCTTGATTGACCTTGTTAAGCCCGCCCGACGAGCTCAGCAGACCAATTAAGGGCCACCCGGCAACAGGTGACGTCACAGACTGAAATTTCATCTGTCAAGAGGTCTTGGCAGATGAAATATCAGTGTTTCACAGCTGTTTCAAGATGTCAAACACTGACAGTCTGACTTCTAACCTGAGTCCTTCTACACAGACTCAGTTAGAAGTCTCACCAGCAAGGAAAGCTGAAAGCTGTCACATTTGACAGCTCGCAGCCATTTTACTTTCAGTGCCGGCTGAGTGATGGACTCCCGAAACCTAGAGGAAGAAAGGCTGTTAAGGTAAGTACAGGTAATTTAAACTTCTTTACACACTTTAGACACACCAAACACACTTACCTTTGCATTCATGCACCCATCACTCACCTGAACACCGATATCACGACCCCTCCAAGTCCTTCAACCCGATGGCCCGCCTGCTCTAACCTGGCGTGGTTTGGAGCCGTCAGGAATCCCACACGACACCCCTCAAAATAGGGATTAGGCTAAAAACTGCCTGTTAATTACCTGTTAACAGGCAGTTAATTGACACTAATCCCTTCCCGCCTCGGGTCGGCGGGTCCCAGTGCGGGGCGGGTACCCGCCTCCCCTGAAACTTACGTGGAGGCGGGTTTTGGGCGGGATGGTGTTGGGACCCCCGAAATCAGGATTTCCCCCCCCCCACACGCCTGAAACCCCGCCTGACGGCTCCAGGAAAATCGACCCCAATCAGTCTGCAAAGGGATATAGATAGACTAAGTGAGTGGGCAGTAAGGTGGCAGATGGAGTATAATGTAGGGAAATGTGAGGTTATTCACTTTGGTAGGAAGAATAGAAAAACAGAATATTTTTTAAATGCTGAGAAATTTTCAAATGTTGGTGTTCGGAGAGATTTGGGTGTCCTCGTTCAAGAAACACAGAAAGCTAGCATGCAAGTACAGCAAGCAATAAGGGAGGCAAATGACATGTTGGCCTTTATTGCAAAGGGGCTGGTGTATAAGAGTAAGGAAGTCTTGCTACAATTGTACAGGGCCTTGGTGAGACCACACCTGGAGTACTGTGCACAGTTTTGGTCTTCTTATCTATGGAAGGATATACTTGCCTTGGAGGCAGTGCAACAAAGGTTCACCAGATTGATTCCTGGGATGAGAGGGCTGTCCTATGATGAGAGATTGTGCAGAATGGGCCTATACTCTCTGGAGTTTAGAAGAATGAGAGGTGGTCTCATTGAAGCATACATGATTCTGAAGGGGATTGACAGGGTAGATGCTGAGAGGTTGTTTCCCCAGGCTGGAGTGTCTAGAACTAGGGGGCATAGTCTCAGGATAAGGGGTAGGCCATTTAAGACTGAGATGAGGAAGAATTTCTTCACTCAGTGGGTTGTGAATCTTTGGAATTCTCTGCCCCAGAGTGTTGTGGATGCTGAATCTTTGAGTCTATTCAAGACTGGGAAAGATAGATTTTTGGACTCTAGGGGAATCAAGGAATATGGAGATCGGACGGGAAAGTGGAGTTGAGGTAGATGATCAGCCATGATCTTATTAAATGACGGAGCAGGCTCGATGGGCCATATGGCTGACTCCTGCTCCTATTTCTTATGTAAGACCAGGGGAGTTATCCCCATTGTCCTGGCCAATATTTACCCCTCAATCAACATCACTGAAACAGATTATCTCGTCATTATCACATTGTTTGTGGGAGCTTGCTGTGCGCAAATTGGCTGCTGCGTTTCCTACATTACAACAGTGACTACACTTCAAAAGTACTTCATTGGCTGTAAAGTGCTTTGAGATGGCGTGAAAGGCGCAAGTCTTTCTGACTTGTGGTGTTGAGCAGAAGCGATATTTCTGAGAGATTGCCTGTCCGTAGTGGAGTATTTCAGTGTTCCTGTATGGTTTAGAACTTTCTACCTCATTCTGAAATGTGTTTTAGGTGGAACAAAGGTTGTAGGATATAGACTAGAAATCCTATGAACCCCTTTTGAGGCACAGAGGTGCGGCAGGGCAAACCTTTGCCCTGCTGCTTTCCGCTGCCTCGGACCCCATCCCAAGTCCCGGTCTGGTATCCGGATGGGTACCCACACCACAACAAAGGCCTCAGCCCTACTGAGGAGGTGCAACATGGAGTGCCACACTACCACTCCGAGAGAGGGCACACGAGGCCCAAATCAGGGTGAAGTAAAATAGGCATCTCATTTAGATTCAGCTCAGATAACAGAGGGCTCACTTGCTTGGCAATTGATCGCTGTGTTGCGGGATTCAGTAGGCCCACAGTGCAACCTATCTCCAGTCTCTACCTGTAGTCAAATGTGTAAGATTCGCAATTTTCAGCAAAAATCACGCAAGAAAACTGAATAAAATAAGACTGTTTATTGACCAAAGTAAGCTTGCACAGAAAAACCTTTGATAAAAGGGCATACAAAATGGCCGCCAGGCCCCGTGATCAGTTTATGAACCATTTTATTTCTGTTACTGCAAGCCAGACAGGCTTGTGGATTGAAGACAGTAAGCCCGCGAAAGCCAGTATCTGGGAACCGAAACTCAGAGAAACAGCATACATATTCAATGGATTCTAAGTACAGGATGGGGCCCATCAAGATATGGGCGGACAATGCAAAAACACTTATACCCATTTATTGTACAAAGGAAAAAACCGTTTAGCAGCCATCAAGGAAAATCTCCGGACCGATCAATGTGCGAACCGAGCCGCAGTGACAATGCAAAGGACATTAAAAGACATTATCGGCCAGGAAGGCCAGTTTAAGCTATCACCGGCTCCGTTACAAGACAAAGCGCCCCTGCAGAGATTTCTGCCCGCCAAAATTAATACAAAGACAGGACTATGATTTGGCGGGAGATAAGACTGTTCCAAAAGAGTATAACTATGGATTGAAAGTCCATATACGTTACTTCGACTTCTTCGAACTACTTCGGCTTCGACTGGAACAACTTCAAACTTGACTTCACGGCTGCTTCTTCTTGGACGACTTCAGACTTTTCTTCAAGGACTTCGCCTACAAGGAACGAACGAAGGACGGACGGTGCCAGGATCGGCGCCTCTTCCACTTCGGCAGATGCAGAATCGATGAAAACGTTTTCGTCTTTTTAAAGACGGACGGTTTCGGTAAAAAGACAACGTGGTCGGTGTTCAGCCAAACAAGGCTCGGCCACGACGAGAAGACGACGAGGGTGGCCCGGGTACTGGGGTCAGGAGATCATCGACGACCCAGGCCAACGGAGAAGAAACCCTCTGGAGAACCAACCAGGCCGGAGACAAAAAGACAGTCCGGGCCTGACACTTCCGTGTCTCAACATCCCATCTGGTTGTTGGTCTGCTCCATGAACCAAAATCGACAACAGCTTGTAGCTGATCTTCAACCTTGACGAGCGCTCATCGAGGCTGTGTCTACCCCATCGCCGAGAGAGAGAGAGAGAGAGAGAGAATATCGACTGCGCCAGAAGTTTCCAAATCCACGTGACGACGGAAAGCGGTGCCAAAAAGGCTGCGAACCCCCTTTCTCGCGATTTCGAGAGTGGTGAGCATGATCCCAGGTTCCCCAGGTCAAAACTTAGTTTAGGTATAGGGGAGGGAGTTAAGGGAAATCGTAATGTGTTTCCCCTTTTACGATGTGCCGTGTGTTCCCCATTTCCATAGAGTCAAGTTCTTAAATTTGTGCATGATTGTAGTTATTTTAATCTGTGCCTATGACATGTATTTTGTAATGCTTCAAACTGTTTAAAAATAAAAGCATCCATTTCGTGCTATTCAGCCTGGTCTATTGAGTCCTTTCTCTGCACTACTGTTCTCTGCATCTAAGTCCAAGGTCTAGAACCGTAGGGGGAGTGGGTCGAACCACTCAAGGGTAATTCTTGCACGAAGCCTGGCAGGAGGCCAGAACAGGCAAGAGAGCAGGAAAAAAAACCCTACAGAAATGGCGACCGCGGCAGGACCTTGGCAGCAGGAAAGTAGTGTGTTAGATCAAGATCTGAATAAACGAAATGTGATGGATGAAAGAATAGCAGATTATGTTTTTGGAAAAGTCAACCTCACAAAACAATGGATATCTGATCTATTAAGGGATAGGCGCCCGCTAGACGCAGCCATCAAGTGGACAGCGGGTAGAGAGCATAAGAAATCTGTAGAAAAGGCGGTCTGGCTGATGTGCTACAAGAAGCAAGTCCAGCTTTTGGACCAGGTAGTTGCAGCACAGACAGTCCAGATCAACGGCTTGCTTAAAGACGTAGAGGAAAAGGTTGCGGGTGGTCAAAAGCTGATTGAATCACTTGACGCGCTGAATCAGGAACGCCGCTCCGCAATTCGCTGCCACGAAATCCGAGTAGAATATTTAAAATGTCAGGTCGTTGAGGCCAAGGCCAGTGAAGGTAGAATGAGAGAGAGGTGTTTCCGTCTAGCCAAACAAGTAGATGCCCAAGAGGAAAAGCTCCTGGGAGCCAGGGCAGCATATAAAATGGCCATGGAGGATAGATCTGAGAACACCGACCACAGCGCTTGCCGCGGGGAGCTAGTGGACCTGAGAAAGGCCCTAGCAAAGGCAAACGGGTTGGTGTGTCTCATAAATCCACCAGCGAGTCAGCTGTTGCTAGCCAAGGAATCCAAAAGACCGATTCCACAAGAGGCAGTTGGGGTACCAACCCCCGAACCCTCTGCGCCTCCTGCTTATGAGGAGTCTTGGACTCCGGGACAGGAGACGGAGACGGTAGAGGAAGAGAGCCCTGAGGTAGAGCAACCCCAGATAGTAGAGTCGGGGCCAGCGCCGTTGTGTCCAACGAGGCACCGGAAGCTCGGTCCAAATGAAGAAAATGGCGATGACGGACCCCTTGAGAGTCAGATCATAATGCCTCATAGCGCACGACAGCTAAGAGAGATGATAAGTCACATCCCAAAACTCTCCGAGTCAGGAGATCCCTCCGTGCATTTCAGGGACGTGGAGCAGACCGCAGCAGTCAATGACTGCGACGGGGTTGAACAGTCTAAAATGCTGCTGTTCTCCCTGGACAGTTCGCTCCTCCAGTGTCTCCCTGACGAGAGCAAGAGAGGGCACAGGGACTATGAGTTGCTACGGGATGAGATTCTGGAGATCATGGGAGAGGGGGACGGAACTCCGTTCCTCCGTTTAGAAAAGACAGTGCAGCTAGAGGGAGAACCCCCACGGGTTTTCGCCGACAGGTTGTGGCCAGTGTATCGGCGCAGCTGCCCGGGCGGGCCGGCCCGGGCCGGGCTGGATGGCGAACAAAGGGCTCACTGGCTTCGGTGCCTGGTAGCAGGTTGCCTGCCAGTAGTGAAGGAACAGGCCAAAGCATGGTTTGACCCCACCAACGCCCGCTCCACGGAGGATCTAGTGCTAGATCAGCTCACGATCAGTTATAGGAATAACAAGGGCAAGAAAACGCCTGTTGTAAAAGGAAAGGTGCATGAGGTGAGGCCTGCAGCCTCTGCTAAAAGGGAATGGCGTCAGGAGGGAAATCGCCCTCCTCAAGCCAATAGCAGTTGTTACGGGTGTGGGAAGGAGGGTCATTGGCGCAAGGACTGTAGGAATCCTTGGAAGGATAAGAGGGAGAGAGCATTCGCCGCAGCCCAAGATCAAGCCCAAGCCCGAGTCGCCAACGGCCCGAGAGTTTACCCAACACCAGCACAACCACAAGTGCAGGCCGCTGCCCCAACACCAGTCCAGAACCCAACCGTAGCCTCTGCCCCGACTAAAGGGGGTGGTGCGGTTGTGGACCCCGCTGCGATCGAGTCAGTCTTGGAGACTATGCAGTCTCTGATGACCTGGCAGGGGAAGGTAGCGGTTGCTAACAGCCCTATCGCCCCCGAGACCCCAGCCGAAACACCTAAATGACTGACGCCCCGCAGCCCATCTACTTGTGTCCGCTCCGCTATGACGCTTGGAGAAGACCTGTGGTGGAGATGGAGGTGGAGAAACAAAGGGGTAGTTACCTGTTGGATACGGGAGCTTCGTGTACCGTGATCCACACGGATAAACCTTTTGCCTCACCTCTGTCCGCCCAGGCTCCATATTTAGTAGCGGGTTTCACAGGTAGAGAACAGGCTGGCGCGTACTCCCTCCCACTCTCCATTCAGTTGGGAGCACTCCACACCACATGGACGTGCATCCTATTGAAGTGGAATGAGGGGGGGGGGAAAGGCATCCTCGGGGCTGATTTCTGGGTGGAACACGGGATCCTCGTGGACCTGAGAAATCACTGTCTCTGGGGAGCCGAGGGCAGTTTAGGTAAGGTAGTCGTAATCCCGGGGAAGGAAGAAAAGGGGACCCTGTGCACTATGAAGCCGTCAGGAGGTTACGATCTCGAGCTCATGATAACAAACGTCCCAACGGACTTGCAGGCGTGTGTGTCAGAAAATCTGACCGCGTTCGCCACCCACAAGCACGACTGCGGGAGAGTCACTGGGTTCGAAGTCAGCGTAGACGGGGACCCCATGATCCGACCCCAAAAGCAGTATAATTTCCCCAAGGAGGCAGAACCCGACATGGAGACAGCAATATCTTCATTGGTACAGCAGGGCGTGTTGAGGACGATAGCCACCCACGTAAACTCCCCATTATGGCCGGTAAAGAAACCGGACAATTCGTGGAGAGCCACGGTGGACTACAGAGTCCTCAATAGTAATATCCCGGCCTGCGCGCCCACGGTAGCAGCAGTTGCAGACTTAATAGGGAGTATTCCAGCATCGGCGACCACATTCACGGTGCTGGACATCTCGAACGGTTTTTGGTCCATTCTGTTGCGGCGGGAGGACCAGTACAAGTTTGCCTTTACATTCAAAGGGCAACAGTACACTTGGAACTGCTTACCACAGGGTTTTCACAACAGCCCCAGCATTTTCCATCAGTGCATGGCGGGGAGTTTGAAAGAGTTTAGCCAGCCCAACCAGATAGTGCAGTATGTGGACGACTTACTCCTGTTCACAGATACAAGGGAGCAGCACGGCCCACTGTTAGCCGAATTGTTGGAACTGTTAGAAAGGAAGGGTTTCAAAGTAAACCCAAAGAAAGCCCAGATCGGCCAGCAGGAAGTCAAATTCCTGGGTCTGGCCATCCGCGAGGGAGAAAGAGCCATAGATAAGGCCAGGCGGGAATCTATACAAGATCTGCCGATTCCCAACACAGTAACGGGTGTAAGGTCCTTTTTGGGATTGACCGGGTACTGCAGAGATTTCATCGAGGACTATGCTGCCACAGCGGCCCCGCTACTTCGACTCTTACACAAGGGAGTCGAGTGGTCTTGGGACGAGGGGTGCCAGGCAGCGTTCGAGAAGTTGAAAAGAGATCTGCAGACCGCGCCAGCCCTAGGGGCCATAGATGGGGGAGAGGAGTTCTTTCTGGAGGTAGCCGCTAGTGGGGACAGCCTGAGCGCAGTGCTGCTCCAAGAGCGGCACGGCAAGCTAAGACCAGTAGTTTATTCCTCCAGGGTGCTCACGGATGTGGAGAGGAGTTTCTCCAATTGCGAACGGCATGTCCTGGCCACGCATTGGGCTGCGAACAGATCAGTGATCTTCACAGGGACCTCTCCCATTACGCTCCTCACCCATCACACCCCCACGAAGATGCTTCTGGATGGGAGGATTAAGGATGGGACCGTAAGCAGCACTCGGATTGCGCGCTGGACCCTCCTCCTTTCCCAGATGGATCTCAAAGTTAAAGGCCTCTGCGCGCCAAGGCTCGCAGCCAATATGGCATATCCCGGGACAGCCCATCAATGTTCCGTAGAAGGGGTATGGGAAGTTAACATAGGTTTACGGGCCGGGATACATCCCACAGGCCGCGAGATCTACGTAGACGGTTCTAGCACTGTATCTGACGGCAAGCGACTCACAGGGTGTGGAGTTTATGACCCTGCGGCAAACATTGCCCTGGCAATTAAGCTCCCCAGCACTATGAGCGCGCAGCAGGCTGAACTGTCCGCGGTGGCGTACGTGGTTACCCGCCCCGAGATTTTCCCAACCCCATACACGATTTGCTCAGACAGCACGTTCACGTGCAATTCGTGTACAGAGTACCTCGCCATCTGGTCCCGACGTGGGTACACCTCCGCGGATGGGCGGCCTTTAACAGTTAAGCCCTTGCTGGAGAAGATCCTAGCAGCTGTGGGGGAGAAAGGAGAGGTGTTCATCCATAAGGTGAAGGCTCACTCCATCACAGAACCCCGCAGTCAGGGCAACCAGCAGGCGGATGCGCTAGCCAGGGAGGGTGCCCGCAACGGCATTCTCTGGGACCCATACGAACCCGGACCCGTGGCGGCGATCCAAGGCAGGGAGGGAATTCCCGGGAACACGGGGGTGACACCGCCCCCAGACCTAAAGACCGTCCAAACCCTGGATCCCGCCCTAAAAGCAGTCCTAAAAGCCATCACAGAAGGCAAACAGGTAGAAGGTCCGTACAGTACGGCAGCCCTCACAGTCAAAGAAGGTATGCTGTTCCGAGAGGAGCAGTGGGTTGTGCCGCAGCAGCACCGGAGGGAATTCCTGCAATTGGCCCACGAGGGTCCAGGAGTGGGACACCCCGGACCTGAGGTCACCTGGCAACGGGTAGAGCAGGCGGGATGGTGGCCGGGACTTCGGGACGATGTCCGCGAGTTCTGCGCAAGCTGTCTTGTGTGTGCTGCTAACAACCCAGACCCCCACAAAAGGAAGGTGCCCATGGGGCACATCAGGAGGGTAGAGGGACCATGGCAGTCGATTCAGGTCGACTACATAGGGCCCCTGCCCGCCGCCCAGGGAGGCTATAAGTACTGCCTTGTCCTGGTAGATGTGTTCACCAAATGGGTAGAAGCCTTCCCGTGGAGAACAGCTACAGCACTGGGTACTGCTAAGATCTTGATTCGGGAAGTGTTCTCACGGTGGGGACTCCCCCGTTTTGTAGAGTCCGACCAAGGGAGTCAGTTCACCGGTCAAGTAATGCAGAACGCCCTCATGCTCTTGGGCATTGAGGGAAAGTGGCACGTAGCATACAATCCCCAGTCATCCGGGATTGTTGAGCGTATGAATCGGACCCTCAAGGAAAAGCTGAGGAAAGAGACAATGGGCTCGCCCCAGAAATGGGCAGAGGTCCTGCCTTTAGTCCTCATGGGGATCCGAGCCAGCCAGTCCAAAAGCACGGGGTATTCCCCGCACGAGTTAATGACTGGAAGGATCATGCGAACACCCACCCATGTGCTAGCCCCGGTGCTCACTGAGGGCCAGCTCCGAGAGGTGAAACGGGACAAATTCGCCCAAACCCTCTTGGAGTGCCTGAGACAGATTTATGGGCAGGCGGCTGGGAACATGGGAAGACAGCACCAGGGAAATAAACTGTTGTTGGAACCTCGGAAACAACAAGGGTGGGTAGTCGGAGACCAGGTCATGGTCCGAAACTACGCCAGGGTAGGGAGTTTTGAACCACTGTACATGGGGCCCTACAGCATTGTGGACAAGGCCAGCCCCATGGTTTATGCAGTGAAAACGCCCCGACGTACCAAATGGTTTCACATCAACCAGTGTAAACTATTTAAATCGGGTGCACAAGGGCCATCAAAGGGGACCAGGTCGGAGAACAAAGATCCTCAGCCTGTAACAGAGTCACAGACCACACAGGCTGGAACCGTAGCCTGCGTAAAGGGAGAGGCCATCCCATTGGAGTGGGAGGTCTCATCTTTTGAATGGGATTTAGGCAGGAGAGAGCACGAACAGCTCGACCCCGCCTTAGACCCAGTCATGGAGGAGGAAGAGTCAGAGGGCGACGATCCCGCCCTCGACTCAAGCTTGGGGGAGGTAGGGAATGGGGGCTGAGACCCACTACCTGTAGGGACAGGTGAGGTGGAGTCAGAAGCCACAGATCCCGACCCCGGGGGGGCGGAGCCTGAGGAAGGGGAGCTGGAGCCGGCAGCTGTGGAGAAACCACAGGCTGTGACGGTAACAGTCCCAACCCCCGGTCCATCGGCCCCGGGAGCCCGACCCAAAGCAGCCCCTCGTAGGTCGGCTCGAGCGCCACAGCCCAGAAAATTTTGGCCAGATTCTCCCCATCCTTCCCAACCACGGTTTAGAGCAGCCCCAGGAAGGCATGATCCCCGTTCAGCAGCGACAGGCTGCGGGGGATCAAAGCCAAAGATCAATGCAGCCCCACCGCAGGGTGTGGCACACGACAGGCCTCACAGGGATTCGGAAAGCCGCCCCACGGAGGGCGGCGCTGTACATAAGTTAAGTTAGGTAATTATGGTCATAGTTTTAAGGAATGTAAAGTATATGGTGTTAAGAGTACAATTTTGAGGTCTGCCCGGTATGTGTGTTTGTTAGGGAGCGGGGTCCAGGAACCCGCGCGTCCAATTAACTTAGGCCAGCACCTATCGGGAGCCCGGCTACATCATTTTGTTGGTTACAGAAACCTGGGATATGATGGAAAGGATTTTCATCGCGTTCATGGCGATCGGGTGCGGGTGGGCCTACCGAGGCCGCACCAAGGACGTCATCATTTTCGGATGCTCCGGGGACACGGCCCCCATCGCAACGGATGGGACGGGGAAGCGAGAGGTTGAGGAAACCGCCACCTACTTCCACCAAGGGAGATGGCCAGGTTGGTTGGGAACAAATTCCACGGAATATTCCAGCAATTTCGGTTTTGCCTACCAAGAGACTTCGTTAACGTGCCCTCAAGTGAGGATCCTTGTGCCCAGAGTCAGCGTCACCGTGGGAAAGAGGATTTCTCTGGTGTGCAATGGGAACGTACCACTAAGGCGATGGTGGTGGCTACGAAAGCTGGGAAAGGACATGAGAAACTCTACGGTCGAGTGGGAGCGACTGGGTAATAATACCCATCGGACTATTACGGGAACTCACGGACAATTACGTGTGTGTTGGGACAAATGGTGGGAACCAGATGAGGGAATATATGTCTGTATGTGGGGTTCGAGACACGTCTGCCCCAAGGGCGTATCCATCTTCTTCCAGAGGCAGTGGCAGGATGAAGGGAAGGGGATGAGATGGGATGTTAGCACTCGAGCGTGCGGAGCCCCATACTCCCCTATTCCGGTGAACGCCACTGAACTCATCACCCGCCCACGCAAGCCCCTGCCCACACTTCCGGTAGCACTAGCCCAGAAAGGAGGGTGCCCAACCACCACCAAGGGACCCGGGAACGGTTTAGTATTGGTACCCACCGGTCAGGTGCTGTACCAAGGGGTACACTACGCGGTGGCCTCAGTGATTTTAAATCTCACTGAGGTAAGATTGCCGGAGTGGTGTCCCAAAGAAACGGAACAATTATACCAGGTCCTGTTAACCCGTATGTTTAGACAATTTTACGAATTTGACTTTGCCGACATCGACAGAGACAAATTATACACCACACCGCCAGAAGTTTTGGATCGAGTCGGGAGGCAAAGAAGGGGTACTGTAAATGACATATTCACTGCTTTTAATACCGGGACATCTGTTGTCAACGCTCTAGATAACGTGGAGCTGCAGACACAGATCAACGGTTTAAAAGCCCAGTTAAGGAACATATTGACAGACGAAAACAAGGTAGTGGGTTCTGAGTTGCATGAGGACCAGGCCATGACACTACACTTTAAGGACATAATTGCTGAGCTGGAGAAACACGCGAGAACGGTAAATGCACTCATTAAGGAGGATCGGAATGCGTCCGATCAAGCTGCGCAAAACGAGGCCTGTGTGCTGTACGGGGCGTGGTTACTGGGCGAGGGCCGCAGTAATCTTGAGGATTTAAAACAGGGTTTGGTCCCGTCCTGGATCAGCAACAAGCACTTGCAAGCGCTCCACCCTTTTGAGAATGCATTAAGCCCGTGCCAGCTCAGACTAGCCGCAGAAGCATACCCAGTCCCAGTGGACTGCGGACATTCAAATCACACTATTATGGGAATAGTAGTAAGAATGCCGGTGTTGGGTCCCGTAGCAAAGCCCGCCCCTGTGTACAGAGTAGAGAACATTGGAGTCATTCGGGGGGGTGCACACATTCGTTACGCAGCGGTCCCGCCTTACGTCATCAGATGGGAGCGTACGATGACAGGCACCGACCTCTCGGGATGTCGGAGCCGGGGAGCACACATCATCCTGTGTCCCCAGCACTTGAATGCCTTTCTGAAACCACAGTGCGGGTTCAGGACTGCTAGCGCAAAGCCGGTGAATTGCACCATGGAGGCAATGGCAGAGGACCATGTGCCCCCACAGGTAGCATATATCGGGGGTGGGACATACTGCGTCACCACTGCAGCGCCTCAGTACCGATATGGACAACACGAGTGGTGTTCGGTCGGTGATAGCAGTTTCTGTTTCAAACCCAGGGCCGAGGTTCAAGTGGCACAACAACGAATTGTCCCCATTCCTGCGCCCTCCACCGTTCACATCACTATCAAAGAGAATTTCACAGACTTACAACGATTTGTCGCGCATTTTGGTTATGTCATTCCCCCTCTTCCCGAACACCTCACCAAGATTTTAAAAGCCGTTATAGTTTCACAGAAACATTTCTACACACTGGAGCAGAAGACTTTAGAGATAGGAAAAGACATATTGGACATAACCATCCCACCATGGTGGGACTTGTTCACCAACATAGAGGTCCCGCCTGGATTAGAATAGCATCCCATATCCTAGTAGTATGTCAGGTTTTAATTGTGATATTTTTGCTCTTCGTGCATTGCAAAAGAGGCAAACGCCTCCAGAGGCACGAGAACACAGGAGAATGGAGAGAACGCTATGTGCGAATGGGGGAAGCAGATACCCCACTCTAAGCTGCTAGTATAAGATTAAGCGTCCCTCCATTTTAAATTTTTTTGTGATTGTTTTGGGTTATAAGGAAATAAGTATTGTTATGTTATTAGTCGTTCTTAAGTTTTTTTGGATTAATAAAAGATGCATGCAGATGGTGCCAGGGGGTATCAACCCCCACACATCTGACAAGTGAATGTGTTATAGTTTAAAATACGCTGTCTATGATTGTCCAAATGTACAAAAGGTAATTTTCGTTTTCTACGGAAATGGGAACTGCATGTGTCGTGAGGGTCATAGATAGCTAAGTGCCAGGAATGTTTGGATGTGGGGAATCAGGGAAAATTTGCTCATCAAGGATTATTGATACTTTAAGCAAGCTATCAGTATCACAGGGGGGCCTGTAAGATTCGCAATTTTCAGCAAAAATCACGCAAGAAAACTGGATAAAATAAGACTGTTTATTGACCAAAGTAAGCTTGCACAGAAAAACCTTTGATAAAAGGGCATACAAAATGGCCGCCAGGCCCCGTGATCAGTTTATGAACCATTTTATTTCTGTTACTGCAAGCCAGACAGGCTTGTGGATTGAAGACAGTAAGCCCGCGAAAGCCAGTATCTGGGAACCGAAACTCAGAGAAACAGCATACATATTCAATGGATTCTAAGTACAGGATGGGGCCCATCAAGATATGGGCGGACAATGCAAAAACACTTATACCCATTTATTGTACAAAGGAAAAAACCGTTTAGCAGCCATCAAGGAAAATCTCCGGACCGATCAATGTGCGAACCGAGCCGCAGTGACAATGCAAAGGACATTAAAAGACATTATCGGCCAGGAAGGCCAGTTTAAGCTATCACCGGCTCCGTTACAAGACAAAGCGCCCCTGCAGAGATTTCTGCCCGCCAAAATTAATACAAAGACAGGACTATGATTTGGCGGGAGATAAGACTGTTCCAAAAGAGTATAACTATGGATTGAAAGTCCATATACGTTACTTCGACTTCTTCGAACTACTTCGGCTTCGACTGGAACAACTTCAAACTTGACTTCACGGCTGCTTCTTCTTGGACGACTTCAGACTTTTCTTCAAGGACTTCGCCTACAAGGAACGAACGAAGGACGGACGGTGCCAGGATCGGCGCCTCTTCCACTTCGGCAGATGCAGAATCGATGAAAACGTTTTCGTCTTTTTAAAGACGGACGGTTTCGGTAAAAAGACAACGTGGTCGGTGTTCAGCCAAACAAGGCTCGGCCACGACGAGAAGACGACGAGGGTGGCCCGGGTACTGGGGTCGGGAGATCATCGACGACCCAGGCCAACGGAGAAGAAACCCTCTGGAGAACCGACCAGGCCGGAGACAAAAAGACAGTCCGGGCCTGACACTTCCGTGTCTCAACATCCCATCTGGTTGTTGGTCTGCTCCATGAACCAAAATCGACAACGGCTTGTAGCTGATCTTCAACCTTGACGAGCGCTCATCGAGGCTGTGTCTACCCCAGCGCCTCGAGAGAGAGAGAGAGAGAGAGAGAGAGAGAGAGAGAGAGAGAGAGAGAGGGAGAGAGAGAATATCGACTGCGCCAGAAGTTTCCAAATCCACGTGACGACGGAAAGCGGTGCCAAAAAGGCTGCGAACCCCCTTTCTCGCGATTTTGAGAGTGGTGAGCATGATCCCAGGTTCCCCAGGTCGAAACTTAGTTTAGGTATAGGGGAGGGAGTTAAGGGAAATCGTAATGTGTTTCCCCTTTTACGATGTGCCGTGTGTTCCCCATTTCCATAGAGTCAAGTTCTTAAATTTGTGCATGATTGTAGTTATTTTAATCTGTGCCTATGACATGTATTTTGTAATGCTTCAAACTGTTTAAAAATAAAAGCATCCATTTCGTGCTATTCAGCCTGGTCTATTGAGTCCTTTCTCTGCACTACTGTTCTCTGCATCTAAGTCCAAGGTCTAGAACCGTAGGGGGAGTGGGTCGAACCACTCAAGGGTAATTCTTGCACGAAGCCTGGCAGGAGGCCAGAACGGGCAAGAGAGCAGGAAAAAACCCCCGACAAATGCCCTTGAAATGCTTTCTTGTATTTGATTAACTTTGTTGATAAGCTTCACAATGATCATAAACCTTCAGTAAATGATTAATAATTGCTCTCAAATCCTTTCCCTTTGCTCACAGGCACGTTTTGTGTCTGTTCACATGTTGCTTCTTACTTGTTCCAATATATTGTACATTACATTTATCCACATTTAAATCCACCTGCCAATTTCTATTCCATCTGCTTAACTTGTGACATGCTCACATAACTGAGAATACCCAGTGAATGTAATAATATTACAAGAGAATAGAGAAGGCTGAGGGGTGACCTAATAGAGGTCTTTAAAATTATGAATGGTTGTGATAGAGTAGATGCAAAGGGGTCGATTTTCCTGGAGCCGTCAGGCGGGGTTTCAGGCGTGTGGGGGGGGGGAAATCCCAATTTCGGGGGTCTCGACACCATCCCGCCCAAAACCCGCCTCCACGTAAGTTTCAGGGGAGGCGGGTACCCGCCCCGCACTGGGACCCGCCGACCCGAGGCGGGAAGGGATTAGTGCCAATTAACTGCCTGTTAACAGGTAATTAACAGACAGTTTTTAGCCTAATCCCTATTTTGAAGGGTGTCGTGTGGGATTCCCGATGGCTCCAAACCACGCCAGGTTAGAGCAGGCGGGCCGTCGGGTTGAAGGACTTGGAGGGGTCGCGATGTCGGTGTTCAGGTGAGTGATGGGTGCATGAGTGCAAAGGTAAGTGTGTTTGGTGTGTCTAAAGTGTGTAAAGAAGTTTAAATTACCTGTACTTACCTTAACAGCCTTTCTTCCTCTAGGTTTCGGGAGTCCATCACTCAGCCGGCACTGAAAGCAAAATGCCTGCGAGCTGTCAAAAGTGACAGCCTTCAGCTTTCATTGCCGATGAGACTTCTAACTGAGTCTGTGTAGAAGGACTCAGGTTAGAAGTCAGACTGTCAATGTTTGACAGCTTCAAGCAGCTGTGAAACACTGATATTTCATCTGCCAAGACGTCTTGACAGATGAAATTTCAGTCTGTGACATCACCTGTTGCCGGGTGGCCCTTAATTGGCCTGCTGAGCCCGTTGGGCGGGCTTAACAAGGTCAATCAAGGGAAAATCGCGTGGATTGGCCGAACGTCGATGTAGGCGGGACTAAAACCCGAAAGTTGTAGTCCCGCCTCCTTCCCGACAGCTTTATGAAAATCGACCCCTTTGTGTTCCCCTCACAGCTTACTGTCCCACCTAGCTTTGTATCTTCAACAAACTTGGATACATTACACTCGGTCCCTTCATCTAGGTCATTAATATAGATTGTAAATAGCTGAGGCCCCAACACTGATCCTTGCGGCACCCCACTAGTTACAGCCTGCCAACCTGAAAAAGATCAGTTTATCCCTACTCTCTGTTTTCTGTCCGTTAACCAATCCTCTATCCATGCTACTATATTACCCCCAACCCCATGAGCCCTAATCTTGTGTAATAACCTTTTATGTGGCACCTTATCTAATGCCTTTTGGAAGTCCAAATATACTACATCCACTGGTTCCCCTTTATCTACCCTGCTAGTTACATCCTCGAAAAATTCTAATAAATTTGTCAAACACGATTTCCCTTTCATAAAACCATGTTGACTCTGCCTAATCATGTTATGATTTTCTAAGTGACTTGATACCACTTCCTTAAAAATGGATTCCAGCATTTTCCTAACGACTGATGTCAGGCTAACTGACCTGTAGTTCCCTGTTTTTTCTCTCCCTCCCTTCTTGAATAGCGGCGTTACATTTGCAACCTTCCAGAATCTAGGGAATATTGGAAGATCAAAACCAATGCATCCACTATCTCATCAGCCACCTCTTTTAGAACCCTAGGATGTAGGCCATCAGGTCCAGGGGATTTGTTGGCATTTAGTCCCATTAGTTTCTCTAGTACTTTTTCTCTACTTATATTAATTACGTTAAGTTCCTCATCCGCATTAGATCCTTGGTTCCTCAACATTTTTGGTATGCTTTTTGTGTCTTCTACTGTGAAGACAGATACAAAATATTTGTTTAACATTTCTGCCATTTCCTTATTCCCCATAATAATTTCTCCTGTCTCAGCCTCTAAGGGACCAATGTTTACTTTTGCTACTCTTTTCCTTTTTACATACATTTAGAAACTCTTAGGGGTCGATTTTCTGGCCGCCGTCGGGCAACTTTCCAGGCAGCCGGGGGCTGAAAATCGGCGAAAAAGCAGGTCGGGACCCCCCCCCCGCCTGATTCCCCACCCCGTCCGACTTTCGGTCCGCCGTTTCTACGCGACCCGCCTCAGTCCCGGCCGCCGCTGGCAGGACTGCTCGTCGGAGCAGTAATGAGCAATTATCTCCTTGTTGAGGTAGATTTTCCGGGGCCGATGCAACTTTGGGGTTTCCCCCACATCAAACACGCCTGCGGGGAACCCCGCTGATGAGAGCTGGCGTGAAAACAGTTGGTTTGCTTGCTGTCAGCTGCAGGTCAATGAGGGCTGAAGAGATTTAAAGAGGCAGCATTTGCAGGCTGCAGGACCTTGTTGATGAAGGCTTGGGGGAACTTTTTGAAGGCTTAGGGACAGCTGTAGAAAGTTGGAGCCTCACACACTTCTCCAGTGTGAGCTCCTGGGAAGCCCCTCTCACCACCCTAACTAAGCGCCCCCTCAACGGAGGCATCTGCCAGAAGCATGGGAGGCCTTTGGTACCTTCCTTTCCTGGCATTAGAGGATCTCCAGCAACAGAGGCGGTAGCAGCAGAACCAGGAACAGCAGGATGATTACCAGGAGCACCAGGCTGCTGCTCACTCACCTGAAGCTGCACAGGCCAGAAGGGGCCAGCGCTTGGAAGTGGCTTGAGAGCACCTTGCTGCGCTTTAGGGGGCCAGTGGGACCCGTTTCTGCACTGGCAGTCCTACTCAGAAGGACTTCCATGAAGATCTGGTTTCTCTGTTCAATAGATGGCCAACGCTCCTCAAGAGATGTCATTCTCTTATGAGCACTCACCATGTTTTCCGTACCCTGGCAAGTTATCTCCTGCATGGAGGTTGCCAACCTTTCCATAGTGATGCGTTCATGCGCCAATGACTCCACAAAGGCCCTGCTCATGGTCGCTATGGACTCCTCCATTCGCTCCACACTCACAGCGACCCTGGAGACAAAACCTGCCAGAGACTCCAGCATCTGTGCATGGAGATCCATCACCTCTTCTCTTGTGGATGGACCCAGAGGCAGAGGGTCAACATGCAGCGCAGCTGAGCTGAGCTGGCAGAGTCCTGCGCCCTCCGACGAGGACTCTCCACTGCTGTCCCTATCTCCAGAATCTGCTGAGGCTCACTTGTGAGCTGTGAAACACCAGGTGACAGCACTACTCTATGTCCCGAAGGTCCCCGAGGTGTGAGTGTCTGCGCTGGTGCTGGGTGCGCTTACTTCTGCTGATGCTGTGCCCTCAGAGATTGGAGCTTCCTCTGAGGAGTCTGGCTGCACAGCCTCTTCCTCCTCCACAGTGAGGACAGGGGCTCTGGATGGTCCTGTGGGGGAGTAAAGGAAGGAGTTAGAGATGTAATGCCAAGGTTCTTCTGGTGACTCCCAGCGAGTTGGCATCTGCTGACACCTGCATCCATGCAGCATTGGTCTCAGTGGGAGGCCTCTTCCTCCCTGGCCTAGGGAAGAGGACCTCCCTGTGGGCCCTAACCCCATCCAATGATGCCTGCAGTGAAACCTCGTCGAATTTGAAGGCAGCTCAGGGTCTGGCACTGGCCACAGCTGCTGCAGGCTCCTCTGCCATCCTGTATGGTTCGTTTGGAAGCCTTCAGAGGATGCAGTGCTTGCTATGGACCTTGAAAGCACCACGAATGATGACATCATACTGTGGGGATTTCTGACTCGAATTGGACAATTAGCAAGGCTTCCCACATGCTGGGAATTAATTGGCCAATTGAGGGAAAATTGTGTGGAACTGGCTGACACTTTTTTATGTGTGTCAGAAACCCCACATTCGGGGAAACCAGACCATTTCCCACACAAGCCGAAAATCGGGGCCTTACTATCTGCTTTTATATTTCTTGCCAGTTGTCTCTCATATTCTATTTTTTCCCTTTCTATCAATTTTTTTGTCAATCTTTGCTGGTTTCTGAAACTCTCCCAATCCTCAGGCTTACTATTATCCTTTGCAATATTATAAGCTTCTTCTTTCAATCTAATGCTACCCTTAACTTCTTTAGTTAGCCACGGTTGGATCACTTTTCTCATGGAGTTTTTGTTTCTCAATGTATTTTTGTTGAGAACTATGAAATATTTCTTTAAATCCTAGCCACTGCTTATCTACCGCAATACCTTTTAATCTATTTTTCTAACCTACCTTAACCAACTCGCTCCTCATACCTCTGTAATTGGCTTTATTTAAGTTTAAGGCTCATTTCAGACTTAGGCAAGTCACTCTCAAAATTAATGTGATATTCTACCATATTATGATCACTCTGCCCCAGAGGATCCTTTACTATGAGATTGCCAATTAACCCTGTCTCATTACACAATACAAGATCTAAAATAGCCTGTTCCCTGGTTGGTTCCATGACATATTGTTCTAGGAAACTGTCCTGAATGCATTCCATGAACTTGTCCTCCAAACTACCTTTGCCAATTTGATTTGTCTAGCTTATATGAAGATTAAAGTCCCCCAAGATTATTGCATTACATTTGTTGCAAACTCCTACTATTTCTTGATTAATATTCTGTCCAACGGTATAGCTACTTTTGGGGGGCCTACATACTACTCCTACAATGTTTTCTGCCCCTTGTTATTCCTTATCTCCACCCATACTGATTCTATTTCCTGATCTTCTGAGCCATTTAAGACTGAGATGAGGAGGAATTTCTTCACTCAGAGGGTTGTGAATCTTTGGAATTATCTGCACCAGAGGGCTGTGAATAGTGAGTCTTTGAGGCTGAGCTAGATAGATTTTTGGACTCAATGGGGAGCTTTTGGAGGTGGGACTCCCACTTGTTGGGTTTCAGTCCCGCCTCCATCAACTTCTGGCCAACCCACGCTATTTTCCCTTGATTGACCTTGTTAAGCCCGCCCAGCGGGCTTAGCAAGCCAATTAAGGGAAAGCCGGTTGCAGGGGACGTCAACATATGACGTTTCATCTGTCAAAAATTTTTGACAGATGAATTGTCATCGTTTGACAGCTCTGTGAAGCTGTCAAACAGTGACATTCTCTGTAGTTTGATGAGGTCTTGAATTCAAGACTCCATCAAACTTCTTTCTTTTACAGAAATGAGATGGTTGTTGCATCTGAGAATGCAACGGCCATCTGTCATCTCCAACACTGAGGTCCGAGACTCTCCGCATACACACCGACTGAAGCCTACAGGAAGAAACAAAGGTAAGTACACTTTTAAAAACACTTTGCACTTACCTCAGATACTCACCTCTCCACTCTTGCACCCATCACTTACCTTCACACCACACTTTTGCACCCCCCTGACCCCCGCAGACCCACTACTCACCTTGCTGACCTGGCGGGTTTTGGAGCCTCTGGGAAGCCCGCACTTTGTGAGGGCAAAAAGGGGATAATCCTTGATGTAAGAAAAAGGAGACTTACCATCAAGTAACTTTAAAGTAAGCTTTAAGTAACTTATAAACACACTATATACAAGAGAGGTCTTTACCATGCCTCTGGTAGAAGCCTCTTACAATACTGAACAGACCAGTATTTATACCAGTCCAACAGGAAGTGACATATGACAGTAAGTGAGGTATGTACACAGTTCATAGTTCACAGTTCACAGTTCACAGGAAGTGATGACATAACTTCCCGGAAGTTATTATTTTTATCACATTCTTCCCTCCTGCAGGATTAGGAGGCTGTGGTCTACCTTTTGGTCCGCAGCCGCCGAACAAGGAAGAGTCGCACCCGTTTGGATTCCCGTCGTAGAGGGTCGCTGGTCCGCTTACATGCAGTTGGCCATTGGTCAGAGTCTGTGTGGCCTGGATTGCCCTGTGAAGGGTCGGGGAGATCATGGCTTCGAGTACGAGCCCCAATAGGTTCAAAGTCGGACTGCCTCTGTTCAGAGGGAGGTGCAGAGCTGGTCTGTGGCGGATCAGTACTTTCATGCGCGGTACTGGGAGGGTCGCAACCTTGAGCACGGGGTTCTACCGGCACCAAGCTAGTTGGTGTCCGATCAGGATCCTGGAGAGGGGTACCCGATAGGTCCCAAGAGTTTCCTGGTGAAATGCCATCACCCGGTGTCCCACTAGGTCCTGGTGGGCAGGGAGCCAGATCCCGTAATGATACGGTAGATTCTCGGCCGTCGGAATATCGTATGTTTGCATAGGTGGGGTTGGCATCGGTTAGTTCGACCTCGTCTACAAGAGGGTCATTTTTAGACGTCCGAACGTATCTTCGGAGTAATACAGGTCCAGGAGTAGTTAGCCATGACGGGAGTGATGTCCCATGAGATGAGCGACGCTGGAATCCAAAGAACCGCTCATGAGGTGTAGTATTTGTGGCTGTAGAAAGCAGGGACCGTATAGAGTGCAATGCATCCGGAAGCACTGTTTCCCATTGCTGGTCTGGTAGGCCCCGAGATCTTAAAGCGAGACGTACGGAATTCCAGATGATACCGTTATACCTCTCTACCTGCCCATTTCTGATGGGATGGTATGGTGTTGTTTTGCTTGTAGCAATTCCCCGTTCTGAGAGGTAGTCCTTGAGTTCCCTTGACATAAAGGATGGACCCCGATCTGAGTGAATATAAGCCGGCATGCCACAGAGAGAAAATACCTGCTCAAGGCAGCAGATTACTGTGGACGCCAGCATATTGGAGCAGGGGAAGGCAAACGGAAAACGTGAATATTCGTCGATCATGGTGAGCAAATATGTGTTCCGAGTTGAAGAGGGCACTGGGCCCTTAAAATCGATGCTAAGTCGTTGCATCGGTTGGGTTGCATGTATGAGTATACCATCTGAGGGGCGGAAGAACTGAGGTTTTAATTCCGCACAAAGCCGGCATTCTGAGCATATTTTCTTTACATCTCCAGTGGAAAAAGGGAGATTCCGTGATCGTACGAAATGTAGCATGCGCGTAACGCCAGGATGACACAAACCATTGTGGACATCCATGAGAGTGGAGGATGACATAGTGGAGCAGAATGCCCGTGTGAGGGTGTCCGGGGCCACATTCTCCTTGCCAGGCCGATAGAGAATGGTATAACCAAAAGAGGCCAGTTCCATCCTCCAAAGTTGTATTTTATTATTCTTAATTTTGGTTCGTTTGCGATTATCGAGCATGAAGGCGACTGATCGTTGGTCCGTGATCAATGTAAAGTGCTGGCGAGCTAGAAAATGGTTCCACTTCCGTACTGTCTCTATGATGGCTGTGGCTTCTTTCTCAACCGGAGGATAATGTAGCTCGGCACCTTGTAAGGTCCTGGACATAAATGCTACAGGACAACCTTCCTGATTCAGAGTAGCCGAGATCGCCACCTCCGAGGCATCACATTCAACCACGAAAGGGAGATTCTCATCGATGGAGTGAAGAGCCGCTTTCTCCAACTGTTTTTTGAGAAGGTTAAAGGCTGCAACAGCCGCTGTTCCCAGTGGAAATGATCTAGCATGCAGCAAGGGTTGGATTTTGTCCGAAAAATGAGGAATCCATTTAGCGTAGTATGCAAACAGACCGAGAGCCCGACGTAAAGAAGCCGGATTCTTAGGTGACGGGAGCTCTTGGAGCGGGCGAAGTCTTTCTGGGTCTGGCTTAATAATACCATTGCCTACGCAGTAGCCAAGGATGTTGATGGTCGGTTGCGACTCAACAGATTTGGATTCATTCAGGGTCAAATTACGGCGGTGGAGGGCATCCCGAAATTTTTGGAGGTTGGAGTCGTGTTCCTGTTGATCGTGACCTGCAATGGTAATGTTATCAAGATAGGGAAAAGTGTCCCTTAGGTTTTCCTGCTTAACCAGGCCATCCATTGCCCGTTGAAAGACAGCCACTCCATTAGTAACCCCGAATGGGAGGCGACGAAATTGGTACAGCCGTCCATTAGCCTCAAAGGCTGTGTACTGCTTATCTGAGACCTTCAAGGGTAACTGATGATAGGCACTTTTTAAATCGTAAGTTGAGAACACTTTGTATTCGGCCAGTTTATTAACCATATCATCAATGCGTGGCAATGGGTAGGCGTCCAAGTCGGTATATTGATTGATGGTTTGCGAATAATCGATGCATAGTCGCTGTTTGTGAGGTTTTAGAGGGTTCTTGACAATGACGACTTGAGCCCGCCAGGGTGACGAACATGGTTCAATGATATCCTCTGCTAGAAGTCGAGAGATTTCAGCCGCAATAAAAGATTGGTCTTCCTGATTAAAGCGCCGCGATTTCGTTATTATCGGTTGGCATTGAGGCGGAATACTGGCAAATAATGAGGGTTCATCAAGTGAAGCTGCTGATAATGCACAAAATGGTAATTTAGACGGTATATTAGAAATAGTAAGTCCGGGTTTGGATCCACCAAACTCAATGGTGAGTTTCTTATGCTGTTTTTGGAAGTCCAGCCCTAAGAGGAGATCACTACATAAGTCCTTGAGCACCGAAAGTCGGGTGGAGGGATACATACGACCATGAAGTGTCATATCAACAACACAAAAGCCGGAGATTCTGGTATTAAGTGATGACTGGGCCATCGCAATTGCCTGGTCCGATGGGAAGACATGTAGTTTCAATTTCGCAACAATCTGTTCCTTAATGAAACTATCAGTACTTCCTGAGTCAATTAAGGCATCTAAGGTATGCCCTTTAATTGAAATTTTTGTGGCTGCATGAGACAGGTTCTGTGGGCAAGCAGCTGTAATTGGTGTCGTTGCACAGAGAGTGGCTAAAACTCTCGGTGTGCTTCTTCGGGAGAGAGCTCGAGAGGAAGCTTGATAGGTCCTAGCTGGAGCATCTTGATAGGCCCTAATTGGGGCAGTTCGGTAGGCCTTAGCTGGATTGGCCCTCGTAGAGGCCCTTGATAGGCAAACTTTAGCAAAGTGTCCTTTTTTCCCGCAATAACTGCAGATTGCATTGCGAGCAGGGTAGGTTTTCCTAGGGTGAAAAGCATCTCCACAAAAGAAGCATTCCTTCCTAGATTGCCAAGAGGCTGCTAAAGTGGGGTCGTCCTCCTCTTCTTCATCAGAATTATCAGAATTAGATTCCCCCATGATAGGGTTCACCTGAGACCGCTTGAATTGTCTGGTTGCAGCTACAGCAGCAGATCGAGATCTGGGCAGCTGATAGAGGTCTGCATTTCTCTTTGCCAAATCCAGTGAACAAGCTAGGTCAAAAGCTTTTTGTAGCTCAAGTGTTTTACTTTCTAGTAGACGCTGGCGTATAAATGGAGAGGCAATCCCGCAGATGAAAGCATCACGAATCATTTCTTGGCGGTACAGCTCAGCTGAGGCTGCCTGAAAGTTACAATCTACGCTGAGCCTGCGAAGTTCTTGCAGGAATTCGTCAATTGATTCCCCTGGCCCTTGTCGGGCTGTGGCCAGTAGATGTCTAGCATAGACCTCATTTGGGGTCTTCGCATACAGTTTCTTAAGTGCCCGAATCACCTCTTCGTAATTATCCCAGTCATCAACATATTCGAACACTTTTGGGGTCACATAATTGACAAGTATCTTCAATTTAGCAGGAGCATCCGCTTTACATTCATCCAGAAAATTCTCAAAAGTACGATACCAATGCTTCCATACCCTGCCAGCTGCTGGTGTATTCGGGTCCAAGTCCAGACGAATAGGTCTAAGGATTTTCTCCATGATGGGTGGTTCCCTGGATCCTTAACTTCCGAGTTTGTCTGAAGGTCTAGTATTTGTCAGTGTAAATACTAAGTTACTTAAATTGATGTAAGAAAAAGGAGACTTACCATCAAGTAACTTTAAAGTAAGCTTTAAATAACTTATAAACACACTATATACAAGAGAGGTCTTTACCATGCCTCTGGTAGAAGCCTCTTACAATACTGAACAGACCAGTATTTATACCAGTCCAACAGGAAGTGACATATGACAGGAAGTGAGGTATGTACACAGTTCATAGTTCACAGTTCACAGTTCACAGGAAGTGATGACATAACTTCCCAGAAGTTATTATTTTTATCACAATCCTATTTTCTGCCTGTTAACTACCTGTTAACAGGCAGTTAATAGGCTTTAATCCCTTCCCGCCTCCAAGGACATGGGACCCGGCGCAGGACGGCTACCTGCCTCCTGGCAAGATGGCATAGAGGTGGGTGGGGGCGGGTTGGGCACTTGCCCCCAAATTCTGCCATTTTTCCGGCAGTCCCGCCTCCATACCTGCCTCCCCAGGGATGGCAAAATCGCCCCGTAGGGGAATCAAGGGATATGAAGATTGGGCGGGAAAGTGGAATTGAGGTCGATGATCAGCCATGATCTTATTGAATGGCGGAGCAGGCTCGAGGGGCCATATGGCCTACTCCTGGTCTTAATTCTTATGTTCTTATGTTCTTAATTTGTGTGCTTTCATGTGGATTTGTCATAAACTGATAAATCTGCCCTTTGTCTTCTGTTCTGCTGGTTACAACTTAAATAGTCGGATGCATTGAAATATTTAGTACTCTGAGAAGTGGCACTACCTTGGAACTGGCACTGCAATCAGAGGCCCCAAAATTACCCACATTTTTTTACGTTTCTGGGGCACTACTTCAACATGCCTGCATTTTGTGAGGTACATCCTGGGGTGGGATCCATTTCCACCAGGTTTCCTCTCCTTTAGGCTATCTCCATCTCGGCAATCTGCCCGCTGCCTCTCCACTGAGGTCATTGAAATATATTTAAACAAGGGCTGATGGTACTAACATGCCAAGGTCCCCAGAGGTTACATGAGCAGTGCACTGGAGATAATGTGGAATGACTTAAATGAGCCTGTAGCCAGTAGCATGGGCTGGTGAAAGTGCTTTATCTTGGAGCTTGCAGCCTGATGGGAGTTGAGCACTGATTTCTGGCATTGGTGAAGAATCTTTTGGTATCACAGAATGATACAACACAGAAGGTGGCCCATCGTGTCTGTGTTGTATTGATTTCTTTGTGGGTTCAATGACGAGACATTTATGAAAGAGAATGTCTTTTAATCTAAAGTCTGTTCAACTCTTTATACAGCATTTACAGGAGACATCAAGCTAGTGATGCATCTAGAACGAAACTGAAACTAAACTCAACTGCTTGTCTCTCACAACGACCTCTGCTGGTCAGGCATAAGTAATCAATACATGCAACTATGCTGGTAAGGCATGATAATCAAACAGGCAAATAACATCACTATTTGCTGATATCATTACATCTCCCTTTCTTAAAACAAAAGTATTTTACTTTTAACTAACAACATGTTTTCTTTGTATTAATCTGCATTTTAACTGTAACACTTAATGAACTTACATTAACATTATCATTATCAAGGTTTTTTAACCTTGCTTTGTGTGTTCACATGAAATATGTAAATGCACTAGAACTTGAAGAAAGAATAAGATAACATTACTTCCTTCTATAACAATAGTCCTTAAATTTGCTCAATGAGTCTCTCAGGAGTCTTCACGCATCTTGAGGATTTTCTGATTGATTGTCCTTGAATCTGAGTTGTTGCCTCAGATGATGTGTTCTCAGCTGTATGATCAGGTTGTTCAACAGTATCAGTCTCTTGACCTGCTGTGGCTGGTCCCATGAGAAGATCTCGACGATTTCTTCTCAGAACAGCACCCTCATCTGTCTGAATGGTGTATGATCTTGGTTGAACTTCACTCAGGACAGTTCCCTTCTGAGTCCATATGTTTGTTTTGTCTTTGAACCTTACTTGGTCACCAGTGTGGAGTTCAGGTAGGTTTTGTGTTCCTCTGTCATAGTAGTACTTTTGCTTTTCTTTCTGTTGTTCTTTGAACTTCCTCACTTTCTCCCCCTCTTTTGTTTTCAGGAGGTTCTCCGGGATGGGTAGGTTTGACCTTAGCCGACGTCCCATAAGGAGTTGGGCTGGTGACATACCACACTCGAGCGGCGTTGTGCGGTATACAAGCATGCTCTGGTAGAAGTCAGTTCCACTGTCTTTTGCCTTGTACATCAGTCTTTTCACTGTCTGGACCGATTTTTCCACTAGACCATTGGACTGTGGAAAGTGAGGACTTGACGTTGTGTGGACAAAGTCCCACTCTTTGGCAAAGTGTCGGAAACTTGCATTGTAAAACTGAGGTCCGTTGTCTGTGAAGACCTCGCTTGCCATGCCATGTCTGGAGAATATGGCTTTCATACATGTTATCACAGCATCTGCAGTGGTGGTGTACAGTCTACAAACCTCTGGATACAGGGAGTAATAGTCTGTGACTACAAGATAGTCCTTCCCTTGACATACGAATAGGTCAGCGCCTACCTTCTGGTAAGGTCTGCCTGGTGCTGGGTGTGGCTTTAGTGGTTCTACTGGATTACTTGCTCGATATTTCAGGCATATTGTGCAGTTCGACACCTCATTTGTCACATCTTGGTTGATTCGTGGCCAGTACATCACCTCTCATGCTCTTTTCTTACACTTTTCGATTCCCAGATGTCCTCCATGGATCCTTTTTAGCATCTCCTTTCTCAGACTCTTTGGGATTACTATTTTACTTCCTTTGTAGATGATGTCTTCGACCACTGATAGTTCCTCCCTGCAGTTCCAGTACTCTGCCATGTCAGGTGAGCAGTCTTGCTTCATGTTGGGCCATCCATCCAAGATGCTTTTCCTCAGTCATCTCATTGTCTCATCTTTGTTTGTCTCATTCTTTATGAGCTCCATTTTTGCATCTGCTATGGGCAGTGCACTTGTGATCATGTCCACATAGGCGTTCGCTTTTACATCCATTGTGGTGTTCGCGGGCTCACTTGGGTCAACAGCTCTGGACAACGTGTCTGCTGTATACATCAGCTTACCCGGTGTGTACGCAACATTCAGTGTATAGCGTTGCAGCCTGATCATCATTCTTTGTATTCTAAGCGGACAGCTATTTAGTGGCTTTTGGAACAATGCAATCAAGGGCTTATGGTCAGTCTCTACACTGATTGCTTGTCCTGCCACAAACTGGTGAAATCTTTCACAGACGTATGTGATGCTGAGCAGCTCCTTTTCTATTTGAGCATATCGCGTCTCCGCGTCTGTCATTGAGCGCGATGCATATGCAATAGGTTGCCAGTAGTCATATTTTTGCAGAAGAACGGCACCGAGCCCACTCTGTGATGCATCTGATGATATCTTGATGGGTCTCGCTGGGTCATAAAACCTCAGAACTGGTTCCTCTGTGAGCAGTTTCTTTAGATCGGTCCATGACTTCTCATGCTCATGATTCCATTCCCATTCTATGCTCTTTTCAGTTAGTCGTCTCAGTGGCGCCATCTTTTCTGAGAAGTTGGATATGAATTTACCCATGTAGTTGATCATTCCATTAAACCTCTGCACGTCCTTTTTGCATTGTGGCTTTGGCATATTCTCAATGGCGGACACCTTTCTGGGATCTGGTCTGATGCCCTCACTGCTAAGGATATCTCCCATGAATGTCAGTTCTGTCACCCCGAGCTGGCATTTCTCTCTATTCAGCTTCAGGTTTGTTTTCCTTGTTGCTTCCAGCACTTTTTTCAGTCTCTCGTCATGCTCAGTTCTCGTGGTTCCACATACTATGATGTCATCCATTGATGTATCAACTCCCTCCAGGTGCTCATAGATCATATGGATAGTCTTGTGATACACTTCAGGAGCTGAGGCAATGCCAAATGGTAACCTTAGGAATCTGTATCTGCCAAATGGACTGTTGAACATGCACAGTCTTGAACTTGGCTCGTCCAGCTTCATCTGCCAAAATCCTGATGATGCATCTAACTTGCTGAAATACTTTGCATTTGCAAACTGTGCCATGATTTCCTCACGTGTAGGAAGCTTGAAGTGCTCTCTCTTTATTGCTCTGTTTAGATCTCTTGGATCCAGGCAAATTCTGAGCTTTCCATTCTTTTTGTCCACAACAACAAGGGAACTCACCCACTCAGTTGGCTCATCTATCTTCTGAATCACGTTCAGGCTTTCCATCCTGTCCAACTCTGCCTTCAGTTGCTTTTGAAGAGCAAACGGAACTTTTCTGCATGGATGTATGACCGTTGGCATACTTTTATCTACTCTGATCGTGTGTTCTCCTGGCAGGCAGCCTAGACCCTTAAATAGGTCGTTGTACTCTTTCATGAGTTCATCATAGACTGTCTCTCCTTCGCTTTCCACAATGAGGGCTCTCTTTACCAGGTTCAGTCTCTCACAGGCTTTTAAACCTAGTATGGCTTGCACATCCTTTGGCACCACGATTAATGCTAGCGTGTGCTCTCTGTCCTTGTGTGTTACTTTGACAATGCATTTTCCTTTCACTGGTATATCAGTACCTGAGTATCCTGTCACTTTCACTTTGATTCCATGTGTCTTTGGTCTGGGTCTAATTTTCTTAAAATCAGTCTCTGATATCACATTAACTTGTGCTCCAGTATCCAATTTAAATGGAATATGTATGTCATTCACTTTTAGTGTCAACATCCAGTCTCTTTCTTCTTTTTTGTTTTCAGACACAACATCTACATAGAACTCCTCTATCTCGCTTTCATCTACTGTATGGACCTTGCTTTGTTGCGCTTGGTTCTTACAGCAACGGGCATAATGGTTGTTTTTGTTGCAACTATTGCATGTTTTACCATATGCTGGACACTTTTTTGGTGGATGCTGTGTACCGCATCGACTACATGACTTTCGGTTGCCCCTTTCTTTTTCGTTCGCTGGCCACGCCTCTTTTTTCACATTGGCGCTCTTTTTGTTAAACAGTTTGTGTCCGTTCATTCTCACTGCATCCACGTTGCAGCTATTGTCACTGAACAGCTCCTTTGCCTGCAACTTCACAGTCTCTGTAGCCCTACACAGTGCTATGGCTTTTCCCAGGTCTAGATCTTGCTCTCTTAGCAGTCTTTCCCTTAGACCATTATCTGGAATACCACACACCAGTCTGTCTTTTATCAGCGAGTCTGTCAGTCCCCCAAATTCACACGATTTGCTTCTGTTTCTCAGTTCAGTCACATACTGATCAATAGTCTCTCCCGTTTTCTGTACACATGTGAAAAATCTGTGCCTCTCAAACGTCACGTTACGTTTAGGTATGCAGTAGGCCTCAAACTGTTCCATTATTTTATCTAGCTTCATTTTGTCGCCATTAGCAGCGAATGTGAAGTTATTATACACCTCCAGCGCTTCATCACCCACGACATGTAAGAACAGTGACGATTTCCTTTTATTACTTTTCTCGTCACCTCCGATTGCTGTTAAATACAACCCCACACATTGTTTGAACCTTCTCCAATTTTCAGCCACATTACCTGTCAACTGAAGCGTTGCCGGTGGGAGTAAACCTTCCATTTTTCACTTCGTTAGTTATTCTCTAATGGTAAGTAACGATGTTCTCTTTTGGCTTGCTAATCTGTGGAGAGCTGATTTAACTTCAGATTTTTCCTCTTCATCTCTTTCAATCACTTCTGACACCATGTATTGATTTCTTTGTGGGTTCAATGACGAGACATGTATGAAAGAGAATGTCTTTTAATCTAAAGTCTGTTCAACTCTTTATACAGCATTTACAGGAGACATCAAGCTAGTGATGCATCTAGAACAAAACTGAAACTAAACTCAACTGCCTTGCTTGTCTCGGTCACATGACCTCTGCTGGTCAGGCATAAGTAATCAATACATGCAACTATGCTGGTAAGGCATGATAATCAAACAGGCAAATAACATCACTATTTGCTGATATCATTACATGTGTCAGCTCTTTGAAAGAGCTCTCCAATTAGTCCCACTCCCCTGCTCTTTCCCCATAGCCCTGCAAATTTTTCTCCTTCAAGTATTTATCCAATTCCCGTCTGAAAGTTATTACTGAATCTGGTTTCAGGCAGTGCATTCCAGATCACAACTCACTGCGTAAAAAAAAAATTATCCTCATGTTGCCTCTGATACTTTTGCTTAAGGAATCTATTAGTTATGAGGAGGACACTCCATAATCCCTCACGGTTGACAGTGTCGAACCGAATTCGGCTGCACTCAAAAGTTTGTCACCATCCTCCGCCTGCTTCACGACGACATGCAAGCCGTGATCTTGACCAATGGTTCCACCACAGACCTAATTCACGTACGAACCAGGGTCAAGCAAGGCTGTGTCATCGCACCAATGTTCTTTTCAATGTTCCTTGCGGCAATGCTCCATCTCACCCTCAGTAAGCTCCCCGCTGGAGTGGAGCTAATTTATAGAACAAACGGGAAAATGTTCAACCTCCGTCGCCTCCAGTCCAGATCCAAGGTCGTCCCATCCTCTGTCGTCAAATTACAGTATGCAGACGACACTTGCGTCTGCGCTCACTTGGAGGTCGAACTCCAAACCATCGTCAACACCTTCACCGAAGCATACGAGAGCATGGGCCTTACACTAAACATCCGTAAGACATAGGTCCTCTACCAACCTGCCCCCGCCACACAGTACTGCCACTCGATTATCAAAATCCACGGCAAGGCCTTGGACAACGTGGACCACTTTCCATACCTCGGGAGCCTACTGTCAACAAGGGCAGGCGTCGACGACGAAGTCCAACACCGCCTTCAGTGTGCCAGTGCAGCCTTCGGTCGCTTGAGGAAGAGAGTGTTTGAAGACCAGGACCTCAAACCCGGCACTAAGCTCATGGTCTACAGAGCAGCAGTGACACCCGCCCTGCTGTATGCCTCAGACACATGGACCGTGTACAGCAGGCACCTCAAAGCACTGGCGAGGTACCACCAATGCTGCCTCTGCAAGATCCTGCAAATCCATTGGCAGGATAGGTGCACCAACGTCCGTGTTCTTGCTCAGGCCAACATCCCCAGCATCGAAGCTTTGACCACGCTCGATCAGTTCCGATGGACAGGCCACATCGTCCGCATGCCCGATACGAGACTCCCAAAACAAGCGCTCTACTCGGAGCACCGGCACAGCAAGAGAGCCCCAGGTGGGCAGAGGAAATGCTTCAAGGACACCCTCAAAGCATCCTTGAAAAAGTGTAACATCCCCACCGACACCTGGGAATTCCTGGCCCAAGACCGCACAAAGTGGAGGAGAAGCATCCGGGAAGGCGCCGAGCACCTCGAGTCTCTTCGCCGGGAGCAAGCGGAAGCCAAGTGCAAGCAGCGCAAGGAGCGCACGTCAACCCAAGCACCCCACCCACCCACCCCTTCAACCATCGTCTGCCCCATCTGTGACAGAGACTGTAGGTCCCGCATTGGACTCATCAGTCACCTGCGGACTCATTTTAAATGTGGAAGCAACTCATCCTCGGTTCCGAGGGACTGCCTAAGAAGAAGAAGAAGATTAGTTATGGCACTTACCCATCGAGTAATCACCTTCAAATTAAATTTCAAGTTTTTTGTCATGATGTTACCTACAAAAGTATTATATGGACGGGTTGTAAGAACATAAGAATTAGGAGCAGGAGTAGGCCATTTAGCCCCTCGAGCCTGCTCCACCATTCAATAAGATCATGGCTGAACTTCTATCTCAACTTCACTTTCCTGCACTGTCCCCATATCCCTTGATTCCCTTAATATCCAAAAGTCTATCGATCTCTATCTTGAATATACTCAACGACTGAGCATCCACAGCCCTCTGGGGTAGAGAATTACAAAGATTCACCGCCCTCTGAGTGAACAAATTTCTCCTCATCTCAGTCTAAAATGGCTGACCCCCTTATCCTGAGACTCTGACCCCTTGTTCTAGACACTCCTGCAAGGGACCCTGTATCCAGGAGGTGGGTTTAAACACTTACGTCCTGGATGCAGCAGTCCCTGCCTCGGTTTACCTCAGCCTACATTAAATATATTGGCCGGAATTTTCCTCTAAAACAAGGGTGGGTTTGGAGTGTGGGGGCAGTAAATTGTTAATAATGGGATTCCCAACATGATCCCGCCTCTAAGCCACCCACTTCCAGTTTTAATGGCTTTACACCTACCTCGTGGATACAAGGTCCCTACCTAACCCATCCACGATTGAAGACCCCCTCACGAGGCCTCCAATCGCCTCCCCAGGCCTCCGATCCCCACCAAGAGGCCTCCGCACCACCCCTCCGACAATGCTGAGGCCGGCCACCATCCCCCGGTGGCCGGACCCGATCTTCTTCCGATCCCCACCCCACCATCCCCGATCCTCCCCCACGGATCCCCGAACCCCCCATCCCCGATCCTCCCCCGCTGATCCCTGACCCCCCCATCCCTGATCCTCCCCTGCCGATCCCCGATCCTCCCCCGCGATCCCCGACCCCCCATCCCCAATCTTCCCCCGCGATCCCCGACCCCCCATCCCTGATCCTCCCATCCCCGACCCCCCCATCCCCAATCCTCCCATCCCCGATCCTCCCATCCCCGATCCTCCCATCCCCGATCCCCCCATCCCCAATCCTCCCATCCCCAATCCTCCCATCCCCGATCCTCCCATCCCCGAACCCCCCATCCCCGATCCTCCTATCCCCGAACCCCCCATCCCCGATCCTCCCATCCCCGACCCCCCATCCCCAATCCTCCCATCCCCAATCCTCCCATCCCCGAACCCCCCATCCCCGATCCTCCCATCCCCGACCCCCCCATCCCCAATCCTCCCATCCCCAATCCTCCCATCCCCGATCCTCCCATCCCCGAACCCCCCATCCCCGATCCTCCTATCCCCGAACCCCCCATCCCCGATCCTCCCATCCCCGAACCCCCCATCCCCAATCCTCCCATCCCCGATCCTCCCATCCCCGACCCCCCCATCCCCAATCCTCCCATCCCCGATCCTCCCATCCCCGATCCTCCCATCCCCGACCCCCCCATCCCCAATCCTCCCATCCCCAATCCTCCCATCCCCGATCCTCCCATCCCCGAACCCCCATCCCCGATCCTCCTATCCCCGAACCCCCCATCCCCGATCCTCCCATCCCCGAACCCCCCATCCCCGATCCTCCTATCCCCGAACCCCCCATCCCCGATCCTCCCATCCCCGAAGCCCCCATCCCCGATCTTCCTATCCCCGACCCCCCCATCCCCGATCCTCCCATCCCCGAACCCCCCATCCCCGATCCTCCCCTGCCAATCCCCGAACCCCCCATCCCCGATCTTCCTATCCCCGAACCCCCCATCCCCGATCCTCCCATCCCCGAAGCCCCCATCCCCGATCTTCCTATCCCCGAACCCCCCATCCCCGATCCTCCCATCCCCGAAGCCCCCATCCCCGATCTTCCTATCCCCGAACCCCCCATCCCCGATCCTCCCATCCCCGAACCCCTCATCCCCGATCCTCCCCCGCTGATCCCTGAACCCACCATCCCTGATCCTCCCCCACCGATCCCCGACCCCCCATCCCCAATCTTCCCCCGCGATCCCCGACCCCCCCATCCCCAATCCTCCCATCCCCGATCCTCCCATCCCCGAACCCCCCATCCCCGATCCTCCTATCCCCGAACCCCCCATCCCCGATCCTCCCATCCCCGAAGCCCCTATCCCCGATCTTCCTATCCCCGAACCCCCCATCCCTGATCCTCCCACCCCCGAACCCCTCATCCCCGATCCTCCCCCGCTGATCCCTGAACCCACCATCCCCGATCCTCCCCCACCGATCCCCAACCCCCCATTCCCAATCTTCCCCCGCCGATCCCCGACTCCCCCATCCCTGATCCTCCCCTGCCGATCCCCGACCCCCCATCCCTGATCCTCCCCTGCCGATCCCCGACCCCCCATCCCTGTTCCTCCCCTGCCGATCCCCGACCCCCCATCCCCGATTCTCCCCCGCTAATCCCCGACTCCCAATCCCCAATCCTCCCCCTACCGATTCCCAACTCTCATTCCCCGATCCTCCTCCGCCGATCCCCGACCCCCTCATCCCCGATCCTCCCCCGCTGATCCCCGACTCCCAATCCCCGATCCTCCCCCGCTGATCCCTGACTCCCATTCCCCGATCCTCCCCCGTCGATTCCCGGCTCCCATTCCCCGATCCTCCACTGCCGACTCCCGACTCCCAATCCCCGATCCTCCCCCGCCGATTCCCGACTCCCATTCCCTGATCCTCCCCGATCCTCCCCCGCCGATTCCCGAGTCCCATTCCCCTATCTTCCCCTGCCGATCCCCGACCCCCCCATCCCCAATCCTCCCCCGCCTTTCACCACCTTAGGACATCCCGAAGCGCTTTACAGCCAATGAAGTGCTTTTGAAATGTAGTCACTGTTGTAATGTAGGAAACGCGGCAGCCAATTTGCGCACAGCAATCTCCCACAAACAGTAATGTGATAATGACCAGATAATCTGTTTTAGTGATGTTAGTTGAGGGATAAACATGGGCCATTGTAAGTCAAGATGCATGGCTATGCTTAGGGAGATTATGAAAGTAATATAAAATACCCTCAAAGGAGGGATCATAGCTCCGTCCACTTATTGTGCTTCTAACATCATTTGAGTTAAATAAACACTCATTATTACCCCAAGTAAGAAGCCTTGTTTGATTGGATTGTCACGTGTGCGCTGATACCATATGAGCACAACTGGACAATATAATATGAAATATTAATTGTCAGTGCCTAACTCTGTATTGGGATACACAGTAAAGTAATAGAAGCCAGCCCATAGGAGCAGACGTAGAATCATAATCATGCACCAAATTTCAAATGCAGTGAGCACCAGCATTGTTTTAACAGCAGTATTTGCAGTACACACAATGACGTGGAGAGTCTTCTCATCCATATTGTCAGTATTCAGCTCACTGTTCAGATGGGAAGCTTTAAATAGCTTCAGGACCAGATATAAAATAAGGAAATACAAATATAAACCTATTATGAAATATAATCAGTTCTGCATTAACTGTCATCATCGTCGCTGGGCCAAAATCCTGGAACTCCCTCCCTAACAGCACTGTGGGAGTACCTTCACCACACGGACTGCAGCGGTTCACGAAGGCGACTCACCACCACCTTCTCAAGGACTATTAGGGATGGGCAAGAAATGTTGGCCTTGCCAGTGACGCCCACATCCCATAAATAACAAAAAAAAACTACTGCTAAAGTACCAACATTTATTTGCACTTTTGCATATTTATCTGGTATATAGACTGACTTGGGTCTGGCTTGACATTGTTTCTTTCATAGATATAGGTCCAGTCGCACATAATTGAGGTGTTAAAAATGAGATTTGATAGGGTAGATACAGAGAAACGATTTCCTCTGGTGGGGAAATCCAGAACGAAGGGGTGTAAGAATTCGCAATAATTTACAGTTCTGAAGATTAATTTTTTTGATTAAAGAATCCCTGGGCATTGTGCTTTGAAATTTCCAGGGATAAAAATGGCTGTCATACAACATGGCCGAAGACAAAGGGGCTTGGAAAGCAGCTTTCTGTGTCTGGAAGTAAGGTTCAATGGAGACAAAACGTTACCACAGGACAATGCTTTGTTTACAAAGCAATTGAATGCTATTAGCATTTGTTTGTATATCGAGTGGATACATCAAAACTGCAGAAGAGACTTTTGGATCTTGAATGGGATCCGCTTAAGAACTGAATGGGCTTAAATCACCTAGCATTCTGGACAATAGAGCAGTTGTATTTCCCTTTTGTTTCAGCCCAGGGAGCTCCGGAAGACACATTAACCCAGTCCAACCACTCTGAGTTAGCCAATCACAGCTTTCTCTTGTGTATTGGACCCTTTGGGCGGGGAATTTTGCACACAGCCCTTGCAGGGCAGAACGGCAGGGGCCTCACCAGGTATAAAGATAGCTGCTGAGAAGCTATCTCTCGCTTTACTTCGCTGGACCAGAGGTGAGCAGGATGTTCTGACTCCTCGGCAAGGCAACCTAGCAGGAGTTAGGGGGTGGTGATTTGAGGGTAATTGCGAAGATTGTTTAAGTAACATTGGAGCCATTTTATCCCTCGTTTTCGCCATCTGCAACCCCCTGTTATATAGTTTTACTGTAATTACTGTGTTCGTGTGGTATAGTTTATTCTTTTGATTGTAGTTTATTTAGGTAATAAAACTTGATTTTTCTCTCATCCAAACCACTTGTCCGTTTTAATATCATTAATTATAAGTTCCTCCACTCAGAACTAAAGGAGGGGTAGCGATTCGAAACCGCAGTTTGTAAATTGGTTTAGAGTGCAGCAGCAAAAGCCTGCTGACCAGGTGAATTACCGTAAACCAGGTAAAAGGTTGGAATTGGTCAGAGCTCAGAGGCAAAGGCTGCTGGCCAGGTAAATTACCATAAACCGGTTAAAAGATGCCCCTACCCTTACAAATGGCGAGCCAGGTAGGAGTGGAGGCAGTTTTTGATTTAATAAGTGGTCTGGATCTGGAGAAAGCATCAGCTCTTGTTTCTCTCGTTGTTTTCAGTATGTGGGTAGCCCTGCGGATGTTAGCAGCAGTGTGTAGGCTGACTTATCATGGTATAGGTGGCTGGGTTAAGGAGGGTGAGAAGAGGGTGCAGGAGGAGGTTGAAGAGGCCAAGAATCGGGAGTCCCAGCTTGAAAAATGCCAGGCGGAGGTAGAACACCTCAGAGAGGTGCATGAGGCCAGAGCTAGTGGAATGAGGGTGCAGGAAGAGAATGCACGCCTCACACTAGAGGTCACGAAATGCCAGGCATTTATAGAGCGCCTTGTGCAGGAAGTCACAGAGGCAAGGGACTGTAAAATGAGGCTACGGGAGGAAATCGCACACCTCACCCAAGAAGCTCGCGAGGGAAAAAGCCATGCAAGGAACGAGATAGAATTCCTAAAGTACCAAATTATAGAAGCAAAGAGGAGCGAGATGAGACTGTGGGAAGAGAATGCCCGCCTCACCTCAGAAGAGACAGAGAAGGAGGAGAAGTTTAGGGAAGTAAAGGCAGCTTATAAGCTGGCCTGCGCCCTAAGGTTTGAGGAAGCAGATCATGGCCCCTGTAGGGCAGAGATAGAAAGCCTTAACATGGCTTTAAATGCATCAAAGGGGATGATTTGTCTGATCAGCCTGAAGGCAGGTCTGCTGGACTTTACTGTCAGCCCAAGTAGAACCGTCCCACAGGCAGTACCCAGAACAGTGCTGGATTGGGAATTAGAGACCCCAAGACCGCAGCCCACAGCTCCGAGTCTTGAGGAGCTCTGGCAGCGAGGAGGGGTGGACAATGGGGTGGTAGGAGAACACCAGCAGGTCCCGCTAGGCAGGCGGGGACCAGGACCAATGTACCCCCTCCAACAACTGAGGTACAGCCCACCCGTGAGGAGTGAGCCTGAGAATAGGAATCCTCGGCCCACAGCAAGTTCGAGTTCACAGGCAAGCACTGTGGCTTCTGTGGGGGGAGGAGCCATTCATGTTCAGAGTAAGCTGTTTAAGCCAGGGAACAGGGAAGGAGAGTTCTGGGACCCCTGTAGAGCAGGTCCAGTAGCAGAAATCCGGGACAAGGGAGGCACACAGGGGATAGTTTTGGCCCCAGAAAAAAGGCAGGTCCAAAATTCCCCAGTTAAAGCCACCTGGGTGAGGGAACATGAGTTTGCTGTCCATGCAAGTTCAAGTTCACCGCCTGTAAAGACAGGCACAGTGGCCTGTTTAAAGGGACCAGCTTCTCAGCCAACTTCTAGCGTGGTCCCCCCCATGATGTGGGACCCTGGGGGGGCAGGGATAGCAATCCCTCTTGCAGGAGACATAGGGAGGGAGCTGACACTAGGTTTTAAACATGGGGAGGAAAATTTCCAGCCACCAGCAGCGGGTGGTGAGAGTATACCTGCCCCCAGCACAGGAGTGGGCAGGGAAGAGCAGACAAACCCAGAGAGAGATTTGCACCGGCAGGCTGCCAGGTACATTGTACAGTGCGGGCTATTTGGACATGGGGGAGAAGGTTCCCAGCCAGCTGGGGCTGTGACCCAAGCTCAGGGTCCGCCAGCCAAAGTTTCCCCCATAGAGACACCCCTCAGAAGGTCTCAGCGGGTGCCCCAGCCTAAGAAAGCATGTTCACCCACTTTACAGTGGAGTAGGGCGGACTCCCGAGCCAGGGAGAAGCCAGAGAACAGAGGCCCCCACTCAACAGCCATAAGCTGTGAGGCACCAGAGACAGGAGGCAGTCCAGCTTCGCTACAGCCAGCAGCAATCTGCGACAGTGCCAGAGATTAGCCTGGCCATCCGGAGACGGGCGGCATTTGTATTATAGCTATGTGTATGTATATAGCTTGCTTTAAGGTGTAAATTTTAGTTTCATATAACTAGTTTTAAGTTTAAGTTTAAAGAGTTTAAGTTTACGTGTGTGCCAAATACTTTTATTTTGGTCTGAGGTCAAGGGACCCGACCATGTCTCCACCTAAGGCAGCAGGTCAGTGAGACCTGGCTGCATGTCCTTTTAAGTTTTTGCAGGAGATTGGAAAATGAAGCAGCCATGTTCGCCCAGCCTGAGTTGGGCATCAAATGAAGATACGGATACGGAATGTTGGGGATCGCCTCGCCACCGGACGAATCCAGGAGACCCCGCAGCAATCTTTGGGAAAAACCGGACAGTGTCCGGAGGAACTTGCCTACTCCTCCTACGTGGAGGAGATGGCCCCAGCTGGGTGGGGTACAGCCCCCAACCCAGCACTATCCTGACCAAAGTTCACTTGCGGGAGACCTCGCTGTTGAGGAGTCATGATGGGGAAGCGCGGGCGCCTTGTGTGATAGGGACGCGTTCCTCGGGGGTGGGTGTTGATGGCCTGGGAAAGATTGTATAGGGGAGGGGGATACCCAAGAGTCGCGTGGGTGCGTTCGGGGAAGGGAGGAACTCACCCGGGGGCCCACGGGCAAAGAGTGTAAGTGTGGCTGGGGAGGATGAGTGGGTGGCCGGATCTGGGATCCAAGCTTGTGTGGGGCCAGGGAGAGCCGCCACACAGGCACCCATCATTTTCTACAGCCAGTCGAAGGTAGACGGGAGGGGGAAAGAATGGGAGTCGAGATCCCATGCTCCCCGGTCTCGGTCTGTGCTAAGGTATATTTTAAACAGGAGGCGTACCCCGCCTCCACACAGGGACAAGGGAACGGCTCAGGGCTGGTGGAGCAGGCTGGTCTGTAAATCCATTCTGCCTGTTTTAAAGTTTAAGACAATCAAAAGGGGGGTGGAAGGTACTTTTACTGCCCGGGTGGGAGGAGCAATACCCACTCGAATTTCGCGACCCATCATCAGCACGTGATGGTCAGGGTTTCATTTAAGCATGTTGTTTCAAATGTTTAATGTTTTTTTGTATCTTGTGTTACAGCCCCAAGTTGAGCAGAGGCATAGGATCCTCTCCGTGCCTGGGATCATTTTGTGACAACTCCAAGTTGAGCAGAGGCGTAGGACCCTCTCCGTGCTTGGGATCATTTTGATTACATTTTGTAATAAGTTATAATGTAAAAGGTGTTTGTAAATTTGGTTTACATTGTATAATTTTACAAGCGTGTAGGGGTATGAGACCCCTTATTGAAAACTGAAGTATCTGTAAGATGCCTACCGTACCATGGTTTTTTTTCTTGAATTTAAGGGGAATAGACGGGACGGGCATTAGTGGCAGATGGCTATTAGGTAAATACAGGGGATGGTTGTTTGTGAGGGGTCAGAAATTATTGCTCATTTCTTCAAGAGGATACTACAAGCAAGCTGGAAGTATCCAAGGGCAGACTGTAAGAATTCACAATAATTTACAGTTCTGAAGATTAATTTTTTTGATTAAAGAATCCCTGGGCGTTGTGCTTTGAAATTTCCAGGGATAAAAATGGCTGTCATACAACATGGCTGAAGACAAAGGGGCTTGGAAAGCAGCTTTCTGTGTCTGGATGTAAGGTTCAATGGAGACAAAATGTTACCACAGGACAATGCTTTGTTTACAAAGCAATTGAATGCTATTAGTATTTGTTTGTATATCGAGTGGATACATCTAAACTGCAGAAGAGACTTTTGGATGTTGAATGGGAATCCGTTTAAGAACTAAATGGGCTTAAATCACCTAGCATTCTGGACAATAGAGCAGTTGTATTTCCCTTTTGTTTCAGCCAGGGAGCTCCGGAAGACACATTAACCCAGTCCAACCACTCTGAGTTAGCCAATCACAGCTTTCTCTTGTGTATTGGACCCTTTGGGTGGGGAATTTTGCACACAGCCCTTGCAGGGCAGAACGGCAGGACCTCACCAGGTATAAAAGATAGCTGCTGAGAAGCTATCTCTCTCTTTACTTCGCTGGACCACAGGTGAGCAGGGTGTTCTGACTCCTCGGCAAGGCAACCTAGCAGGAGTTAGGGGGTGGTGATTTGAGGGTAATTGCTAAGATTGTTTAAGTAACATTGGAGCCATTTTATCCCTCGTTTTCGCCATCTGCAACCCCGTTATATAGTTTTACTGTAATTACTGTGTTCATGTGGTATAGTTTATTCTTTTGATTGTAGTTTATTTAGGTAATAAAACTTGATTTTTCTCTCATCCAAACCACTTGTCTGTTTTAATATCATTAATTATAAGTTCCTCCACTCAGAACTGAAGGAGGGGTAGCGATTCGAAACCACTGTTTGTAAATTGGTTTAGAGTGCAGCAGCAAAAGCCTGCTGACCAGGTGAATTACCGTAAACCAGGTAAAAATTTGGAATTGGTCAGAGCTCAGAGGCAAATGCTGCTGGCCAGGTAAATGACCATAAACGGTTAAAAGATGCCCCCCTTACAGGGGCATAACCTTAAAATTAGAGCTAGGCCGTTCAGGGGTGATGTCAGGAAGCACTTCTTCACACAAAGGGTAGTGGAAATCTGGAACTCTCTCCCCAAAAATGCTGTTGAGTCTGGGGGGTCAATTGAAAATTTCAAACCTGAGATTGACATATTTTTGTTAGGTGAGGTTATTAAGGGTTACTGAATCAAGGTGCGTAGATGGAGTTAAGATACAGATCAGCCATGATCTAACTGAACGGCGGAATAGGCTCGAGGGGCTGAATGGTCTCCTCCTGTTCCTACTATTGCTCTATGGTCCATCTATTGGTACTTGAAAATTGAATCAGGCGTTGCGCCCTGATTTAGATATTTAAATAAAGCTCCCCACCTGTTTTGCGTGGGAGCTCTGGCCACCCATTTCAAGGACCACTCGAAAACCGAATCAGGTCAGACTCAGGTGGCCAGTGGGTGGCAGGTTCTTAAACAAAAATTGTCATCTGCCTACTTGTCCCAGCATAAACAGGGCAGGAGACAAACAAAAATCGGCCCCATTGTATATTTTATGCCAAGTATCCACCAAAATGTGGTCAAGTCATCCCTTCACAGCTTAGATTTTTTTTATATAAGAACACCAACAACAACTTGCATTTATATAGCACCTTTAACGTAGTAAAACATCCCATTCACATGAGTGTTATCAAATATAATTTGACACTGATCACATAAGGAGATATTAGGACAGATGCTTGGTCAAAGTGGTAGGTTTTAAGGAGCATCTTAAAGGAGGAGAGAGAGGCGAAGAGGCAGAGAGGTTTAGGGAGGGAATTCCGGAGCTTAGGGCCTAGGCAGCTGAAGGCACAGCTGCCAATGGTGGAGCGATTAAAATCAGGGATGTGCAATAGGCCAGAATTGGAGGAGCACAGAGACCTTGGAGGTTTGTAGGGCTGAAGGAGGTTACAGAGATAGGGAGGGGAGGGATTTGAAAACAAGAATGAGAATTTTAAAATCGAGGCGTTGCTTAACCGGGAGCCAATGTAGGTCAGCGAGCACAGGGGTGATGGTTGAACGGGACTTGGTACGAGTTGGGATACGGGCAGCAGAGTTTTGGTGAGCTTAAATTTATGGAGGGTGGAAGATGGGAGGCCGGCCAGGAATGCAATGGAATAGTCTAGAATGGTGCAGGATCAGAACGGATCATTGCAACCCATCTGGCCAGTTGCGAAGTTGGAAAGGTACTGCATCATGGACCAGATTTTTGTCTTTCCCACTGAGGCATTAAACACCACCTGTGCAGAGAGCAGACAGAAAAATTGGGTGGGCTCTGTTACAGGTGTGTAATTTTCCACCCCACTCCCCAACTCAATTTTCCACCCTGCAGTCCAACTGTATGATGCTTAACGCCAAGGCAGTAAACACAAACACCTTCATCCCGATCTCTTTGATGGTTTCTGAGTTCAAATCCCACCACGGTAGCTGAGGAATTTAAATTAAGTTAATTAAATAAATCTGGAATAAAAAGTTAACATCAGTAATGGTGACCATGAAACTATCGGGTTGTCGTAAAAACCCATCTGGTTCACTAATGTCCTTATGGGAAGGAAATCTGCTGTCCTTACCCGGTCAGACCCACAACAATGTGGTTGACTTTTAACTGTTCTATGAAATGGCCTAGCAAGACACTCCCAAAGCTGTCCCAAATTTCAGGAGGGTGGCAACCGCTTCCCGTTCCAGGTGGGAAGTGAACTAGCGGCAGGTTAATGAGGTCCGGCAGTTAAAATCGCCGTGGCCTCGTACCAACATGGGCAGGTGAGAAACTACCTTCACCACACGGACTGCAACGGTTCAATAAGGCGGCTCACCACCAACTACTCAAGGGCAATTAGGGATGGGCAATAAATGTTGGCCTTGCCAGCGATGCCCACATCCCATGAATGAATGAAAAAAACATACTGTTGTACAGAAACTGAAAACCCAAGGGGGCTTTGAAAGTTTTAAGTATCAGGATTACATTTATAGAAATGACATTATTGCGAGGCAGATCTATGTATATATGAATATAATAAAGGTACTGTGACTATCAGTAACAAAAGTAATGACATTGTGATATAGGCTAATGTCACAAATCAAAATTATTGTTACTTCCATGCGACACGCCGTCCCTGGACTCATTATGATGTTTCTCTAGAATTTTACAATTGTCCAATATATTATTTTACATCATTTAAAACAAACAGAAAATGCTGGAAATGCGCAGTGTTTTGAGTGAGAATAGATTGGGATAGAACTCTTTACAGGGTACGATAGAGTAGAGGTTGCGTTACTGGACTAGCATCCCAGAGGTCGTGAGTTCAATTCATGAAATTGAATTCAATAAATCACATAACTTGTAGGCTGGCACCAGAAAAAATGAGAGTTGTCAGATCATCATAAAAGGCCAACTGGTCCATTAATATCATTACTTAAGAGATCCTGCTACCCCGACCTATTCTGGTCTACACATGGCTCCAGTGCCACACTACGCTGTTGACTTTTAATGCCTCCGAAGTGGCATTAAACAACCATTCAAGAAGAAAGCGCACAACCACCACCTTCTTAGGGCAACTAGGCAGGTTCCCATTGCAGTAGGGCATCAGTGACAAGCAATAAATGTGGCCTTGCCAGCGTTACCTACATTAAAAGAATTGGAAAAATTGAAAGATAAACGAGCATATTAATATAAAGGAGAAGGAAAGACTTGCCTTTCTATAGTGCCTTTCACGACCTCAGGATGTCCCGGAGCACTGTACAGCCAATTAATTACTTTGGAAGTGTAATCACTGTTGTAATATAGGAAATGCAGTTGCCACTTAGCGCACAGCAAGCACCCGCAAACAGCAATGTAATAACGACCAGATAATCTGTTTTTAGTGATGTTGGTTGAGGGAAAAATATTGGCCAGGACACTAGGGAGGACTATCCTGCTCTTCTTCGAGAGTACAACCCACTGAGCCCTGGCTGGCAAAACAACAGCAACTTGCATTTATATAGCACCTTTAATGTAGTAAAACATCCCAAGGCGCTTCACAAGAGCTTTATCAAACAAAATTTGACACCGAGCCATATAAGGAGATATTAAGACAGGTGACCAAATGTTTGGTCGAAGAGGTAGGTTTTAAAGAGCATCTAAAAGGAGGAGAGAGAGGTAGGGAGGCGGAGAGGTTTGGGGAGGGAATTCCAGAGATTAGGTTCGAGGCAACTGAAGGCATGGCCACCAATGGTGGAGTGATTAAAATCAGGATGTGCAAGAGGTCAGAATTGGAGGAGTGCAGATATATCGGAGGGTTGTAGGGCTGGAAGAGGTTACAGAGATAGGGAGGGGCGAGGCTGTGGAGGGATTTGAAACAAGGATGAGAATTTTAAAGTTGAGGTGTTGCTGGACTGGGAGCCAATGTAGGTCAGCGAGCACAGGAGTGATGGGTGAACGGGACTTGGTACGGGTTAGGATACGTGCAGCAGAATTTTTGGATGACACATAATATTAGTATTCTAATATTAATAGAATGAGTAAAAAGAGGGGAAGAACAATGGAGCAACAGCAGGCCACTTTAATGACCTGTGACCTACTTACAAGAAAGGCAGGAGATTGTTAGGTACCTAATACAAAAGATCATTTCAGTCAGCAAAACATTAAAGAAAGATAAGTACATGCAAATAGCTAAGATAGTGAGAGGCCCAATAGAGTAAGTTAGAAAAAAAACAGAGGAAGCCTGCAAAATGCGGTCTAAAATGAAAACTAAAATGCTAGAAACACAATGTACCCCCATGTCACCCTCTCAGTATTATACTGTTTTTTTTGAATAGATCGATTACTTTGTTGTGCTGTTAAGTATACTCTGTGGGGCAGATATTTGCCTTGGGCGTTATTGTAAATCGGGCTGTATCGCATTGGGCTGCCCATTACACAGCCCACTCAATATTCAGTTCCGTTCACACCAATAGCAGATGTGGCCTTTAAGAGGTGACCAATGGGATAATGCCCGTTTACCATTACTGCCCAAGCTGCACTTCTACCCCTGTGTATGTGTCACCAACTGGTGATCTCCATGCTAAAAAGCTGAGGCTCAGCAACATTGTACTGCTACTGTACAGGAGTTTTCTCTCTATCTCTCCCTCTGGATCGTTCATTGTGTACTTCAACCACCATCTGCCCCACCTGTGACAGATTCTGTAGGTCCCACATTGGACTCATCAGCCACCTGAGAACTCATTTTTAATGTGGAAGCAAGTCATCCTCAGTTCCAAGGGACTGCCTAAGAAGACTTCAACAATGAAACACTTGCTTCCAATAAGTACATTTGCAATAAACATCATTAGCCATTTACTCAGCAGTTTCTGATCATATAAATAATTAACTTCCTACTTCCCACTCCACTATATCCGTCTACCCTTTTATCAGAACAGAAAGGAGAAAAATAAACATAATGAGCAAGAAACAATAGCATGGATTTCAACTCACGACAGGTGTCATGAGGGCGGGGCCAAAAAAGAGTGAATGTATACTTACAGCTCGATATTAACCTCCGCTGAGAGGGTCAGGTGGAGGGAACGTTTCCACTTGTGGGAGAATCCAAAACTAGGGGCCATCAATACAAGATAGCTACTAGTAAATCCAATAGGGAAATAAGGAGAAATTTATTTACTCAGAGAGTGGTTAGAATTTGGAACTCGCTACCACAGGGAGTGGTGGAGGCAAATAGCGTAGCAGCTTTCAAAAGGAAACTAGACGAGAACATGAGAGAAAAGGGAATAGAAAGATATGCTGAAAGGCGGCGATGAGGCAGATGGAGTGGGAGGAGACTCATGTGGAGTATAAACACCAGCACAAACTAGTAGGGCCGAATGGCCTGTTTCTCTGCTTTATATTCGATGTATTTCTATGTACTGTGTAAATTGAATGGCATTTTTTCATTTTGTTTCTCTCAGGCCAGTGGGCTTCTGGTTTGCATCCAAGTTGGCCATTGCATGTGGTGGCGAGGATGACTCAGCATGCATTGGCCTCTGTAACTAGCATCTATTGTTCATGTTGTATCCAAACCCCAGCTGGCAGTCTCTGTTTCCGAACATCAGTGCAAACTCTCAACTAAAGTCCTGCAGCTTAAGTGAAGTCTGACATGATGTGAATTTTTTTTGTTCCGTACATCATTTTTTAAGAAGCAGATATTTCCATTTTTTTTAAAAAAGCAGAATTACTAAGTAAGTAATACTTGCTTTGGGTATTTTTTTTCTTTATTTAAACTTGAATTATTTTTTAACAAAGAGATCCTTGAATATGTTTCCTGTAAAACTTGGAAAGAAAAATAAGCATTAAATTATAGATCTGTATTTCAAATATTGTTGTATCCCAGGGAACCCAAATATTGCGGATTGAAATGGAAAATAAGCTATCAGTAGTCTTGGTGTGCTTTGCTTGTGTTCCCAAGTTGGAATGGTAGAATGTGAGGGAACTGTATTCAATTTCATCCAATGAATATGTAAATTCTTATCTTGCTCTTGCAACCTTTTTTGGCTCGCACTTTGTATATCAATCAATTTGTTCTTGTTTGAACAGAAAGAGACTGAAACAACTCCCAATGGATGTGACAGAGGCAGTGCATCCATTTATCCCCAGTGCAATCAATGTTCTCGGAGGTTGAATGCATACATGATTTATTTTTGACTAGGTAGCACAGAACTACAGTTGCCGTAACTGTCCAGTGAAGACAGACGAATTGCGATCTCTGGCGAAGCTCAATAAATTGGATTTATAGTTGTGTATATTTGCTCAAACCAGCATTTCATAACAGGCTTTGCTTGTGATAAAGATCGATGCCCATCTCCTATTTTTCACCTTGGAATGTTTCACAAGGTGATTGGTGTCATTGATCAGCCATGATCTTATTGAATGGTGGATCAGGCTCGAAGGGCCGAATGACCTACTCCTGCTTCTATTTCTTATGTTCTTATGACAGTCTTAGAGCATGCAATACCAATTTGTTCAGAGGTACTCCTGATGCAGCCTAGGGACCGGTTGTGGTCTATCTCCGCCTCACCTTTGACCCTCAGCAGCTGTGCCCTGTATGTGCCTCTAGACCGCCAGCTGTCTGATGTTGATGGACACAAATCAGCTTTCTGATTTTCTGGTTAAAGCAATAAAAGCCAATAATCTCCCCAATCAAAACACTTTGGGGGGGTTGGGGGTAATTTTGACTTTGTGCGATAGTGTAAAACGAGTGATAGCCAATCGGCAGCCCGTTTTACATCTCTCCCAATTTTTATCCCGGTTTTTATTTCCCTTGTGGAAATGTAACCCAGGAGAGATGTAAAACGAGCTGCCGACTGGCCATCACCCATTTCTCACTATCGCACAAACTCAAAATCTACGCCCTTTGAAATTAGTGTTGATTTGTCAACAGAAAAAAACACCTAAAATGTATTCTTCAAAAGTTGATGCTTTCATATTCATTTAATCAATATCACATTTCCTAATGTGTTATTTTCTGAGCTTCTTCCAGTCTAATAGAAAATTACACCACATAATCCTTATTTACACCAGAATGGATGGCTGCTAATCCATGTCCATTCAACCTAGTAAACTGAGAAAATTTAAAACATTTGCTCCAATTTTTACTTTACAAAAAGCATCAAAACAAAGCCAAAATAGCCAAGCAAAAGTGAATTCTGAAAACCAGCACCAAAAATCATGTAACTGTGATAGAGAGAGAGAGAGAGAGAGAAATAGATATTGGGATTGTGACCATTGGCAAAATGTTAGTGAGTGACCTTGTTAAATAGACAGCTCTGTACAAGGACCTTGCTAGAATTTTGAAGACAAGTCCCTGTACTTTAAGGAAGTTTCAAAAATCAAGTATTTTTTCCCACAATAAAAGAAAACACCTAAATTTGAATCAGGGGGGCAGGGTTGCCAACATTCTTGTGGTTAGATTTTGATTGTAAATGTGCACTTCCAACCTGTATAAGTGTGAGGAGCCTTGAATAAGAAAGAATCAACTGAAAATCGGTTACCGGTAGATAGGATGCTATCATTTCTGTCAGAACTCTAAATATATTTAGCTCTGTGGGTGGCATGAATGTTATTAGCACGAGCATTAGAACTGATACTCATAGCAACATTAAGTTGGACTCAACCAGATTCATGGTAAGCATAACACAACAAAGTGGGATTGCTTGAAAAATTAAGGTGAGGGGATGGGGTGGAGGGTTGGATTTAAACTCTTGCCCATTCAGTGGAAACCAGGTGGATGGGCAGTTCAAATACCCTAGGTTACTTGCCGGCAGGAAAGCTGCCCAAGTCCCGCCCTTTCCAATTTTAGGTGAAGCTGCTGTACTGGCGATGAGCCACTCCTCGATTCTCACACCCTAATTAGGATCCGTTGATGCCATTGGCCCCAACAGCAATTTTAACCTCTGCCCGAGAGGGAGAAGAAGCTTTAGCCATCCCAACAGGTGAAAACCAGCTCGAAGAGCATCAGGAATCTGAGGAGGCCCTCCAGGTAAGTTCTTAACTGTCCTTAACTGTGAAGCCAGGAGGAGCAGGAGCTCTCCTCCGGATCGCCGCAAGGAAAGTTTAGGCATCCTTCCACCCCCCACTACCCCCACACAACCTGCCCCGAACTCCCTGCCCTCACCTTCACTACAGCATGACCCCCAGAACCCCCTCTCCCCCACACTTAACCGAGCCAAAGCTGGGACTCGCTTCCCGCCCTCTTCCTGCCCGTTCGATGGGAAGTGAACCAGCAGCAGGTTAATGCGATCCAGCAGTTAAAACCATCATTTCCTCATACCGACACGGGCAGGCGAAAAACTACCTTCACCACACGAACTGCAGTGATTCAATAAGGTGGCTTACCACCGCCTTCTCAAGGGCAATTAGGGATGGACAATAAATGCTGGCCTTGCCAGTGACGCCCACATCCCAGGAATGAATAAATAAAAAAGAACTGAAACCAGCGGTTTCCTGCTGGCAGCCAAAGTCCAGCCACATAAGAGTAAGGTATTTACACTCTTAAGGTATTTGCACTGGTTGGGTTCCAGCAGATCAATGAAAGTTATCAGATTAGCAAAATTATACACTGAACAAACAGGTTTCAATAGAAGGGAATTGGAGAGAACACTGATTTGAAATGAACTTTATTCACTTACAGGAATACTTGAGCAGACTGTATTAGTGTTGCTAGTGCCCTTTTGCTTATTGATGTAGGCCAACGTACACGAGCAGAAATCTTGACACTGAATATTAGACTCCAATGTAACTATACACATCGAATAGAATCATAGAATAGTACAGCACAGAAGGAAGTCATCGAGTCTAGTTTTATTGATATGGCTATAAATTGGGGAGCGCCCACATTTGGGTGCCCCCCCCCACCCCCGCACACAGGATACGGTGAGGCCCAAGGAGCTTTGGATTTTACCTCATTGTATGAATCAGTGGAAAAAAGTAATGAGGTCCTTAGTGAGCCTTTCCTACGTACAGTAAAGCCAACAATGGCATTGCGGACAGAGAGCTGCAATAATCTAAAGCTCGTTGCTGTGCATTGGTTTACCTTAAAGCTGTCAACCAAATGCACGCGGTGAGAAACACAGAAAACAGGCTTAGAACATAAGAAATAGGAGCAGCAGGAGGCCATACAGCCCCTCGAGCCTGCTCCACCATTCAATAAGATCATGGCTGATCTTCTATCTCAATTCCACTTTCCCGCCCTATCCCCATCTCCCTTGACTCCCTCAGAATCCAAAAATCTATCGATCTCTGTCTTGAATATACTCATTGATGGAGCATCCACAGCCCTCTGGGGTAGAGAATTCTAAAGATTCACAGCCCTCTGAGTGAAGAAATTTCTCCTCATCTCAGTCCTAAATGACCAACCACTTATTCTGAGACTATGGGCTAGAATTTCCCAGGGCCGTGGAGGCGGGAATGGAGGTGTGTGGGGTGTTAAAATCGTGAAATCGGGGGGCACAAAGCCATCCTGCCCCCAACCTGCCTCCATGCCCGTTTCCCAGGAGGCGGGTACCCGACCTGTGCTGGGAGCCGCCTCCCCGAGGCGGGAAGGGGATTAGTGCCAATTAACTGCCTGTTAACAGGTAGTTAACAGGCAGTTTTTAGCCTAATCCCTATTTTTATCCCTGAAGTGTGGGCTTCCCGACGGCTCCAAACCACGCCAAGTTAGCGAGGCGGACCGTCGGGCTGAAGGACTTGGAGGGTTCGAGATGTCCGGTGTTCAGGTGAGTGATGGGTGCATGAGTGCAGAGGTAAGTGTGTTTGGTGTGTGTAAAGTGTTTAAATAAGTTTTACTTACCTTTTCTTACTAATGCAGGCTTCCTTCCTTCAGGTCTCGGGAGTCCCTCATCTCATCGGCACAGAAAACAGAATGGCCGCGAGCTGTCAAAATCTGCAGCCTCTGCTTTCTGTTCTGGAGAGATCTCTAAATCAGCCTGAGAGGAAGGAATTAACTTAGAGTACAGATTGTCAGTGTTTGACAGCTTCAAAGAGCGGTCAAACGCTGATATTTCATCTGTCAAAAGCTCTTGACAGATGAAATGTCAATCTGTGGTGTCACCTGTTGCCGGGTGGCCCTTAATTGGCCTGCTGAGCCCGCTGGGTGGGATCAACAAGGTCAATCAAGGGAAAATTGAGTGAGTTGGCCACAACTCGATGGAGGCGGGACTACAACCCCAAAAGTGGGAGTCCCGCCTCCTACTCGCCTCCACTAATAAAATCCAGCCCTATGACTCCTAGTTCTAGACTCCCCAGCCAGGGGAAACAGCCTCTCAGCATCTACCCTGTCAAGCCCTATAAGAATTTTATCTGTTTCAAAGAGATCACCTCTCATTCTTCTAAACTCCAGAGAATATAGGCCTAGTCTACTCAATGGCTTTGCAGGAGTCATCCTCATCTGACTGTTGCAAAAATAAACAAGTAAAATTAACATCAACAAAGTTGCATCCAAGTAAAGGGAATTACCAGCTGGTTATGGTGACTTTGTGAATCACATGAAGACTGAGTGGTGCAGTGTGTTTGAATATTAACATTTAACTGCAGGGCTTTAGGTTGACGAGGGTGCATTTTGTGCAATTCAAGTAAAATTAGTATAAAATCATGTGTGATGGCTCACAACTCAGAGGAATGTAGAAACTCAACTCAATGAGCATTCAACGTTAGTTGGTAAGTATTTGGTGAAACCTCCTCCAGTCACCAATAGAGCAGTCTGTGCCACAGACTTTGCACAATTATTGTTCAACAAATGACATGGAGCGAGCTGGAGGGTGTAAGTGCCTCCTTCTCCCATCAGGAACACTTCACTCCAGCTTAGGGGTCAGTAATATAAGAGAGTCAGCAATAAATCCAAATAGGGAATCCAGGAGAATCCTCTTTACCCCGAGAGTGGTTAGAATGTGGAACTTGCTACCACAGGGAGCGGTTGAGGCAAATAGCATAGATGCATTTAAGGGGAAGCTAGATAAAGACATGAGGGAGAGGGAAATAGAGGGTTATGTTAATAGGGTTAGATGGAGAAGTGTGGGAGGAGGCTCGTGTGCAGCATAAACACTGGCATGGACTGGGTGGGCCGAATGGCCTGTTTCTGTGCTGTAAATTCTATGTAATTCTGAGTTGGGAAACTTACTCAGAAGGGTCAAGAGAATGGCTACAGTGGAAAATTATGTCTTGCCATGGATTGAGAGCACTGTTCTGAGGCTAGATTAAGGCATGTTATTGGGGCAGGGCACAGGTAGTTCAAGTCTGCTTCTATCTGAATATTTGTATTTGACGACACGATGTTCAAAAAGTGGAAGATTCTCAGCACTGAAATCCTTCACCTTGAATGCACTGCCTGATAGGGTGATGGATACAGATTCAATAGTAGCTTTCAAAAGGGAATTGGATAAATACTTGACGGAGAAACAATTGCAGGGATCTGGGGAAAAAACCGGAGCGTGGGACTAACTGGATTGATCTTCGAAAGAACCAGCGCAGACTCAATCCGCCGAATGGCCTCCTTCTGTGCTGTACTAGTGCATCTATGATGTGCACAAAAGTCACAACAATGCATTTTTTGCAATTCAAGTAAAATTAGTATAAAATCATGTGACTTTAGCACTTTGTGAACTGTCGAGTGGTTTAAATACTTTTTTGATAACATTTTTTTCACAAACTTAATGAGCATTAAAGATCAGGAAGCTTCCCAATTGCACACTGCCGAAAAACATATTGGAAGTTGTAATCCTGTTTAACTTTCAGACACGGCATTATATGTTGCTGCATTTCTGAAAATGCCCAAGTGGATCCTTGTGTGGCAGCTCAAAATGTGTGTTTTTCTTGTGTGTAAGTTGTTTTAACACTGGGCAAAAGCTAAAGCTACCAACAGAATGAATAGCAAAGAGAGTCATATCAGAGAAAACAAATTTGCATAGTTGTGGATCAACATAAGATGAATTCAGAAGTGACTGAAAGGCGAAAAAGACTTGAGAGGAAGAGCAGTCAGTTGGCTTTTAGAATATTCTTTGTTCTCAGTGCAAACTACCAGCAGTTTGGAGCGCAGACAGCTAAATCCGTTTGAATATACTTTGTCACTGGGTTCGAGGCTAAGAACCTCAAAAGAATAGCTAACGTTAGATCCCAGTCTTTGAAAAAGCTCAGAATACGAGGAGTAAATGTCAGATGAAGTGAATGCAGATTGGAAAAAATAATCAAATTCTTCTGAAGATTTAGGCTTCCCACAAGAAACTCCATTGTATGTAGGTCATACATCATATGTGGAATTGTCTTTTATCATGTCTTAATGATTCGTGTAGTAAGTCATTCATTACCAGTACAAAGTCAATCCAACATGGTTTCCATTAAATGTAGTACTATGAACACTCATGTAAGGACTGTGAAGCACTGTGCTGGGGTTGAGGTACATACTTGGAGAGTTCTCAATCATAGCATGACCGTGTAAGGAAGTATCAGATGAAGTTAAAATGCTTCCTCAGGGGAAAGAGGGAAAATGGGATCACTAGTCAGCCCATAGCATTCTTGTGTAGCTCCCAGGAATGATTCAAGAACACCGATGGCGGAAGCCTGGTACAGGTAGTGTGAATCATCAACGACACACAGGCTGTAATAATGTGGCAGAAGAATCATTTGTAGTACATAGGAATTCAGTTTCTGCCTTACTCCTATTCTCAGTGCTGTGTGCATACTGTGTTGAAGACAGGAATTACCCAACTCATCATTCATCAACATACCAAGGGTGTCTGTGTGTGTGCGTGTGTGCGTGTGCGTGTGCGTGTGCGTGTGTGTGTGTGTGTGCGTTTGTGTACATGTGTGAAATGGGACATGCACAAGTGACAATTTAAAGAGGCAATTTTCCAACTTTACACTTTCAGAAGGAACACGTCAGAAATTCAGGCATGTAAAAATTGTGCAAAAGGTGCTCCTGAACTACACCCGTCGACTGAGGTTCCCCAATGTGAGCACAAAGTCAGAAATTCAACTCTTAAGATTATAGAAGAGAAAAATTAATTCTCCATAATCGTTCCACTTGATGAAGATGGATTAAACACAAAAATTTTCACCTCAGGTCTTTTACATTCTGTAAACTTGACAGTTCTTTTGAAACATTTTTTTGCGATAATTGAATCTCCAGTTTGAATTTTTTCACCCTCTACTGATCAAATTTAAATAGTGCTGTATATATATATACTTCAGTAGGAATCTTTGCTAGTTTATAGAGGGGTTACAATGGAGCATATTTTCACAGATATCTTGAAAAATATGCACAGCAAACAAAAAGGGAAATTTTGACTGACTTAATTACTGGAAACATCATTCATTTTCATGAGTGTAGTGTATCTTTTCGTCAAAACGTCTTAAGAAGTAAATTGATTTTTTCAATGGATTAATGCACATGTGAGTTCCAGTAGACATTTATATATACATTTTCCATCAAAATCATGACTATTCTATTGTGTGTCAGTTTGCTCTGCATTTCTGTTTTTTTTCTATTTTAATGGGTTCAACTTGTATTACATATTCAAATTACAGACACTAAGAAGTGAAAAAGGCAATCCTGAGGCAAAGACTCCACTGCACAGTAAATTAATTAAAGGTTGTAGAAGGCATCTGCACCAGTGAGGCAGAGTCTTCAAAGAGGAACACCCAGCGAGTGGGGCTCCAAGCTCTTCGTGGCTAATGGAGCAAGACCAATTTGTCTTGAGCTGATATGCAGCAAACAAAATCTTTCTGAGAAACATAGACAGATTTTTTAATGAATATTTAGAAGGAGGATAAGAAATAAGGACACACTGGAATGATCTGAGGTGGAGGTTAAATAAGAACACAACCAAACAAAAACAAAATGTCGATCTGCGCCTTTTAGTGTAGAAAACCATCCCAAGGGGCATCACAAAGGAAGAACGGAATTGATGCCAAGGGAGTGATTTTCAGACAGCACCCAAAATGGGCGCCAAGTTTTTATGCAGATGACACTAAATTGGGGGGTATAGTTAATACTGAGGAAGACTGTGACAACATACAAGAAGAAGGACAACAACAACATGCATTTATATAGCACCTTTAACATAGTAAAATTTCCCAAGGTGCTTCACAGGAGCATTAGCAAACAAAATTTGACACCGAGTCACATAAGAAGCTATTTGGACAGAGGACCAAGAAGTAGCCTTTAAGGAGCATCTCAAAGGAGTAGAGAGAGGTAGAGAGGCGAAGAGGTTAAGGGAAGGAAATCCCCAATAAACTTTCAGAATGGGCGTGTTAATGGTAAATGAATTTCAATAAGTGTGAGGTGGTGCATGGTGCCACTTTCCCATTTCTTGAGAATGACTTTACCATGAAAACATATTCCCATCAGTAGCAAAGGCGTGAAGTAAAAAATAAATACTGTAGAATCATTACAAATTAACACTGAAGAATTATTTCTGTTATAAACACTTATTCCGAACAATGTGTGATGTTGGGTGACACCAGGAAATAATTAATGAAGACTTTCCTTCCTAGAGAGCACTTTCCCAGGCACTAATTGATTCCCAGTCCATTTAAATCAATACAGACAGGTTCTGCTTGATAGGGATAACTTGATTTTCACCAGCCTGACAGGTTCCTGTTTTATTCCGATGAAATCTTTTGCTGCAGATCCAAGATAAAATCTCATCCAGTCCTCAGGAGTGAGACAGGAATTAAAACGTTGTTTTCATTTAGAAATTCTGGGTGAGTTTTATCAATCGGCGGCAGTTCAAACCGGCGGCAGTGAGACAGGAGCAGCATACCAGTTCAACAGCAGGGGAGAGAGGTAAAATGTTATCAAAGTGTGACGTCACCAGGAAGCAGGTAAGTGATTGGTTGGTGAGTATTTGGTTGGTGAGTATTTCTCTTTTTTTTTTAAACTTTAACTCTGGTTTATAGTTTCTAAGGTCTCTCTGGTGTAGCAGGGACTGTTGGTAAACCAGTTAACTGTAGTGTAACTAGTGGGATTGATTGATTTAATTTAAATTCAATTAATTAAAGGGTAAGTCATGGCAGGACAGCCGGGCCCCGTGATCTGCTCCTCCTGCGATATGTGGGAAATCAGGGACACTTCCTGTGTCCCTGACAACTACATGTGCAGGAAGTGCATCCAGCTGCAGCTACTGACAGACCGCATTGCGGCGCTGGAGCTGCGATTGGACACATACTGGAGCGTTCATGATGCCAGGACATCGTGAATAGCACATTTACGGAGTTGGACACACCGCAGGTAGAGGTTGGACAGGAAGAAAGGGAACGGGTGACCAACAGGCAGAGTACTAGGCGCAGGCAGGTAGTGCAAGGGTCCCCTGTGGCCATCCCCCTCTCCAACAGATACACCACTTTGAGTACTGTTGGGGGGGATGGCTTATCAGAGGAAGGCAGCAGCAGCCAACTTCCTGGCACCAGGGGTGGCTCTGCTGCACAGAATGGGAGGAAAAAGAGGGGTAGAGCTATAGTAATAGGGGATTCAATTGTAAGGGGAATAGATAGGCATTTCTGTGGCCGCAAACGAGACTCCAGGATGGTGTGTTGCCTCCCTGGTACAAGGGTCAAGGATGTCTCTGAGCGACTCCAGAACATCTTGGAAGGGGAGGGTGAGCAGCCGGTTGTCGTGGTGCATATAGGCACCAACGATATAGGTAAAAGGCGGGATGAGGTCCTAAAAACGGAGTATAGGGAGTTAGGAGATAAATTAAAAAACAGGACCTCAAAGGTAGTAATCTCAGGATTGCTACCAGTGCCACGTGCTAGTCAGAGTAGAAATAGAAGGATACTTCAGATGAATACGTGGCTAGAGGAATGGTGCCAGGGGGAGGGATTCAAGTTCCTGGGACATTGGAACCGGTTCTGGGGGAGGTGGGACCAGTTCAAACCGGACGGTTTGCACCTGGGCAGGGCTGGAACCAATGTCCTAGGGGGAGTGTTTGCTAGTGCTGTGGGGGAGGGTTTAAACTAAAATGGCAGGGGGTTGGGAACCTGAGCAGGGAGAGCGAGGAAAGGGAAACAAGGATAAAAGCAAAAGATAGGAAGGAGAAAAACAAAAGTGGCAGTCAGAGAAATCAACGGTTTAAATCAAACATGGCCACAGTAAATAATAATTCTAATAGGTCAAAGAGCATTAAAAAAACAAGCCTGAAGGCTTTGTGTCTTAATGCGAGGAGCATTTGTAATAAGGTGGATGAATTGGCTACGCAAATAGAAGTAAACAAATACGATTTGGTTGGGATTATGGAAACGTGGCTCAAGGAAGGCCAGGACTGGGAACTCAACATCCAGGGGTATTCGATATTCAGGAAAGATAGGCAAAAAGGAAAGGGAGGTGGGGTAGCATTACTGGTTAAAGAAGGGATTAACACAATTGTAATGAAGGATATTAGCTCTGATGAGGTGGAATCTGTATGGGTAGAATTGAGAAATACTAAGGGGAAAAAAACGTTAGTGGGAGTGGTTTATAGACCTCCAAACAGTAAGGCGGAGGTTGGGGATGGCATTAAAAGAGAAATTAAAGAAGCGTGCAATAAGGGCACAGCAGTCATCATGGGTGACTTTAATCTACATATAGATTGGGCCAACCAAATGAGTAACAATACTGTGGAGGAGGAATTCCTGGAGTGTTTACGGGATGGTTTCCTGGACCAATATGTCGAGGAACCAACCAGAGATCAGGCCATCTTCGACTGGGTATTATGTAACGAGAAAGGATTAATTAGCAATCTTGTTGTAAGAGGCCCCTTGTGCCGGAGCGATCATAATATGATCGAATGCTTCATTAAGATGGAGAATGAAGTAGTTGACTCGGAGACTAGGGTCCTCAATTTAAATAAAGGAAACTATGATGGTCTGAGGAGCGAGTTGGGTAGGATTGATTGGGGAATGGCACTCAAAGGGTTGACGGTGGATGGGCAATGGCAAACATTCAAAGACCGAATGGATGAACTACAGAATTTGTTCATCCCAGTTTGGCATAAAAATAAAACAAAAAAGGTGACCCAACCGTGGCTAACAAGGGAAATTAGGGATAGCATAAGGTCCAAGGAGAGGGCATATAAATTGGCCAGAAAAAGCAATAATCCTGAGGATTGGGAGCAGTTTAGGATTCAACAAAAGAGGACAAAGGGATTAATTAAGAAAGGGAAAATAGAATATGAGAGTAAGCTTGCAGAGAACATAAAAACTGACTGTAAAAGCTTTTATAGATATGTGAAGAGAAAAAGATTGGTGAAGTCAAGCGTAGGTCCCTTGCAGTCAGAATCAGGGGAATTTATAATGGGGAACAAAGAAATGGCAGACCAACTAAATACATATTTTGGTTCTGTCTTCACAAAGGAGGACACAAATAACCTCCCAGAGATGCCGGGGAACATAGGGTCTGATGAAAGGGTGGAACTGAAAGAAATCAGTATTTGTAGGGAAATGGTGTTAGGAAAATTGATGGGACTGAAGGCCGATAAATCCCCAGGGCCTGATAATCTACATCCCAGGGTACTTAAGGAAGTGGCCCTAGAAATAGTAGATGCATTGCTGGTCATCTTCCAGAACTCGATAGACTCTGGAACGGTACCCATGGATTAGCGGGTAGCTAATGTTACCCCACTATTCAAAAAAGGTGGTAGAGAAAAGGCGGGGAATTATAGACCGGTAAGCTTGACATTGGTAGTGGGGAAAATGCTAGAGTCCATTATAAAAGATGTAATAGCAGAGCACTTGGAAAGCAGTGACTGGATCGGACAAAGTCAACATGGATTTACAAAAGGTAAATCATGCTTGACTAATCTACTGGAATTTTTTGAGGATGTAACTGGTAAAATAGATAAGGGAGAACCAGTGGATGTGGTGTATTTGGACTTTCAGAAGGCTTTCGATAAGGTCTCGCATAAGAGATTAGCGTGCAAAATTAAGGCACATGGGATTGGGGGCAAGGTATTGACTTGGATAGAGAACTGGTTGGCGGACAGAAAGCAAAGAGTTGGAATAAACGGGTCGTTTTCCAAGTGGCAGGCATGACTAGTGGGGTACCGCAAGGATCGGTCCTAGGACCCCAGCTGTTCACAATATATATTAATGATCTGGACGAGGGAATTGGATGTAATATCTCCAAATTTGCAGACGACACAAAGCTGGGTGGGAGGGTATGCTGTGAGGAGGATGTCGTGAAACTCCAGCATGATTTGGACAGGTTGGGTGATTGGACAGAAACATGGCTAATGCACTATAATGTGGATAAATGTGAGGTTATCCACTTTGGTGGCAAAAACAGGAAGGCAGATTATTATTTGAATGGTAATAGCTTGGGAGAAGGGGAAGTGCAAAGAGACCTGAGTGTTCTTGTACACCAGTCGCTGAAGGTAAGCATGCATGTGCAGCAGGCGGTTAAGAAGGCAAATGGTATGTTGGCCTTCGTAGCAAGAGGGTTTGAGTACAGGAACAAGGATGTCTTGCGGCAGTTGTACAGGGCCTTGGTGAGGCCACACCTTGAGTATTGTGTGCAGTTTTGGTCGCCTTACCTGAGGAAGGACGTTCTTGCCATGGAAGGAGTGCAGCGAAGATTCACCAGGCTGATACCTGGGATGGCAGGAATGACGTATGAGGAGAGATTGTGTCGATTGGGCTTATACTCACTGGAGTTTAGAAGATTGAGAGGGGATCTCATCGAAACCTATAAAATTCTGTCAGGCCTGGACAGACTAGATGCAGGAAGGATGTTTCTGATGGCCGGGGAGTCCAGAATCAGGGGTCATAGTCCAAGGATAAGGGGTAAGCCATTTAGGACTGAAATGAGGAGGAATTTCTTCACCCAGAGAGTGGTGAACCTGTGGAATTCTCTGCCACAGAGGGCGGTGGAGGCCAGTTCATTAAATATATTCAAGAAAGAGTTGGATATATTTCTTAAGGCTAAAGGGATCAAGGGATATGGGGAGAAGGCAGGGACCGGGTACTGAATTTGGATGATCAGCCATGATCTCATTGAATGGCGGAGCAGGCTCGAAGGGCCGAATGGCCTACTCCTGCTCCTATCTTCTATGTTTCTATGGATGTTAATCAACTTTTCTTCAAAAAGTGGGAATGGAAAGGTCAGCAAGACTTGTTGAATGATGATAGGGCAATACTTAAATTTCACAGGACAAGTAGCCTGCCCTTTCACCTTAAATAATAGAAATGATTCAAATCGTAATAAAGTGCCGTTGCATTTTTTAATCTTTGCTGTGACCTTCTATAGGATCACAGTTGCTTTATTTACGTGTTTGGTGTGAGGGGTTATACTGCACAGCATCAATGTAACTAAAAACAGAAAATGCTGGAAATCCTCAGCGGGTCAGGCAGCCCCTGTGCAGAGAGAAACAGAGTTAACGTTTCAGGTCGGTGACCTTTCGTCAGAACTGGAAGATATTAGAGACATAACCATTTTTAAGCAAGTACAGAGGCAGGGAAAGGCGGGAGGGCAGGAAAGAACAAAAGGGAAGGTCTGTGATAGGGTGGACAGCAGGAGAGATTAAATGACAAAAGGGATGATGGTGCAAGGAAAAGTGTCAACTCTTTCAATAAGGCACTTTACAACCTTCCGGACTCAATATCAAGCTCAACAATTTCAGATCATAATCACTGCTCCCATTTTTCCGGACAGCAGGAGCTGGTAATGATTGTGCTATTGGCATTTACACCTCCTTTAGACCCATCTTTTGTTTCTTTACTGGTCCCATTACCACTCTCTAGTGCCTCGCACCATCATCCCTTTTGTCATTTAATCTCTCCTGCCTTCCACCCTATCACAGACCTTCCCTTTTGTTCTTTCCTCCCCTCCCCCTTTCCCTGCCCCTACACTGGCTTAAAATCTGTTACATCTCTAACTTTTTCCAGTTCTGATGAAAGTTCATCGAGCTGAAACGTTAACTCGGTTTCTCTCTCCACAGGGGCTGCCTGACCTGCTGAGTATTTCCAGCATTTTCTCTTTTTATTTCGGATTTCCAGTATCCGCAGTATTTTGGTTTTGTAACAAGAACTCAAACTAGAAGTTGACAACTGTACAGGCTGGTGGGGGTAAGATCCTTCTCTGTTGGGACTGGTCCAAGAAAGAATGTGCTGAGTACTGGGGGTTGTAGGGGGCACCATGATCCGCAAAGAAATATTGATAAGATGGGACAATGGGCCAAAAAGTGACTGATGAATTCAATGTCAGTAAGTGTGAGGTGATACATTCTGGTCTGAAAAATAACAGCAGATAATTATACTCTGAATGGAAGTAGGCTGGGTGCTGTAGAAGAGCAGAGGGATTGGGGGTCACAAGTTCACAGGACGTTAAAGGCAACACGCAGGTTGTTAAGGCTGTTATAAAAACAAGCTACTGGGAATTCTAGTACGATAGCAAAATGCTGCGGATGCTGGAAATCCAAAATAACAACAGAAAATGCCAGAAAAACTCAGCAGGCCAGGCAACATCCATGGAGAGAGAAATAGAGTCAACGTTTCAGGTCGAAACCCTTCGTCAGGACTGAAAAAACACAGGAAATGAAACAGATTAAAAGGCCAGTTTGAGGGCTGGGAAATGGGGATGAAAGAACAAAAGAGAAGTGAAGAGACATTAGAGGTATTCAAAACAAGACAAGATGGTGATAGGACTAGTAAAGAGACAAAAGACGGCTCTAGATGAGGTGTGAAATGCGCTGGCAGAATGAGAGACAGCTGCCATGTGGGAGAGAAAAAAAGGGGGAAGGGCACAAAACAAAGGTGTGGATAAAAAATATATAAAAATGTAACAGGGGCCGAGGTTATGATCTGAAATTGTTGAACTCGATATTGAGTCCGGAAGGCTGTAAAGTGCCTAATCGGAAGATGAGGTGCTGTTCCTCGAGCTTACGCTGGGTTTCCGTGGAACAATGCAAGAGCCCGAGTACAGTGAGGTCCGAGTGGGAATGGGGCGGTGAATTAAAATGACAGGCGACCGGAAGCTCGGGGTCACCCTTACGGACTGAACGGAGGTGCTCCGCAAAGCGGTCACCCAATCTGCGTTTGGTCTCCCCAATGTAGAGGAGACCACATCGTGAGCAGCGAATACAGTATACTAGATTGCAAGAAGTACAAGTAAATCGCTGTTTCACCTGGAAGGGGTGTTTGGGGCCCTGGACAGTGGGAAGGGGGGAGGTAAAAGGGCAGGTGTTGCATCTCCTGCACTTGCACGGGAAGGTGCCGGGCAAAGGGGAAGGGGTGCTGGGGGTGATAGAGGAGTGGACTAGGGTGTCTCGGAGGGCGTGGTCCCTACGGAATACTGAAAGGGGAGGGGAGGGGAAGATGCATTTGGTGGTGGGATCACGTTGGAGGTGGCGGAAATGGCAGAGGATGATCCGTTGAATGTGAAAGCTGTTGGGGGGAAAGGTGAGGACAAGGGGAACCCTATCGTGGTTCCGGGAGAGAGGGGCAGGGGTGAGGGCTGAAGTGCGGGAGATAGAACGGACATGATCAAGGGCTGTAGGGATGCTTTATGTTGTTGGTGTGGTGTGGTACCAACCTGGCGCATCATGTGTGTGGTAAACCACTGTCGTTCACTGTGTTCACTATTGTTGTTGTTGTTGTTGTTGTTGTCGTTCACTCTTGTTTCACTGTTATACCTGACTATGCCTCAGCTGACTCCGCCCTTGGCTACCTGGTATAAGGACGGCTGCACGGCAGCTCTCTGCCATTCGGTCGTCCACTAGAGGCATAGTCCTGATCTGTTTGTAGTTGCATTCAGTAGTTAATAAAAGCCTGTTGTTCTGAACTCTACTCGGCCTTTTATTAGAATCGATAGCGCATCAATTTTATTAACTACTGACAAAAAAAAAAAATAACGATGCTGCAGATACTTAAGATCAAGTGCCTGGAACTCGACCCGCAAGAACTGGACTCGCCTGCTAAGTTCTCACACTGGTTGAACTGTTTTGAGTCTTTTCTGGCTGCATCCGGCGAGACCGTCGCCACCAACGCCGACAAGCTCAGGGTGCTGAATTCGAAAGTAAACCACCGAGCTTTTGCCCTTATCCGGGACGCTACGAGCTACCAGGGGGCTATCGACATTTTAAAGGAACAATATGCATGCCCGGTCAACTATGTTTACGCAAGACATCTCCTGGGGTCCCGCAAACAACAGCCCGGGGAACCCACAGAAGCATACATACGGGCGCTGAAGGAACTCGGCCGAGCCTGCGAATGCAAGCAAGTATCAGCCATGGAACATACGGAGGAGCTCATCCGGGACGCCCTCGTTGCGGGCCTCAGGTCCACTCACACACAGCAGCGACTGCTGGAAAGTAGCGAGCTCCACCTGAAGAAGGCGATTTCACTCACCCTTTCGTTGGACGTAGCCCATCGGAACATGGAGACCTACTCCCCGGACCGCGCGGCCGCCTCGTGGATGTCGCGGCCGTCGCCATCTTGGGACGTGCCGCCGTCCCGGGCCCCGGCCCCAACTGCTGCAGCGATGTCCCGCCCGAGCCAGAAATGTTATTTCTGTGGCCAAACCAAACACCCCAGGGCGCGCTGCCCGGCGAAAAACGCTGTCTGCTCTGCCTGCGGTAAGAAGGGACACTACGCTGGCGTCTGCAGAAGTCAGAAGACCCCTACCTTCAGCAGCGCCGCTTGCGATTCGTGGGAGCAGCCATCTTGCCTTCCTCCAGCCTCGTGGGGATCGGGATCGTCATGGGCGCCGCCATTTTGTCCTTCTTCTCCGACGCCGCCATTTTGTCCACCATTTTGCCAACGGGCCCCCGACTCACCCACCGCCTCACCGGGGTTTTACAGCGACGCTCCCGACTCCACAGCGGCCTCCATTACGCTGGATCAATCCAGACCCCATCAGCTAGCCAGGTCCACGATGGACGTCCAGGTAAATGGCCGCGCCACAACTTGCCTTTTTGATTTCGGGAGCACGGAGAGCTTCATACACCCTGATACGGTACGGCATTATTCCCTCTCGGTCCTGCCAGCGCGCCATCGGATCTCCATGGCCTCAAAATCTCACTCAGCAGGCGTCGGCGGCTACTGCGTAGTGACCCTTTCGGTGAGGGGCTCCGTTTATAAAAATGTAAAGCTCTTCGTCCTGCCACATCTCTGCGCTGCCGTTCTGCTGGGGTTGGACTTTCATTGTCACTTTAAGAGTGTCACCTTGACATACGGTGGACCTTTTCCCCCACTCACTATCTGCAACCAGCAGTTTTTAAATTGCCCACCGCGCCCCACCTGCAGTATCTCCACCCTCAAAATCACCCCCCCGCCCCCGTTCGCTAACCTCACCTGCGACTGCAAGCCTATCGCCACAAAGAGCAGGCGATACAGCACCGGGGACAGATCCTTTATAAGATCTGAGGTGACGCGGCTCCTGAAGGAGGGGATTATTGAGGGTAGTACCAGCCCCTGGCGAGCTCAGGTGGTAGTCGTTAAGACCGGCAACAAGCAGCGCCTGGTCATCGACTACAGCCAGACAATCAACAAGTACACCCAGTTGGACGCATACCCTCTCCCCCGCATAGCCGACATGGTTAATAAGATAGCGCAATATCGCGTTTTCTCGACCATTGACCTCAAGGCAGCATACCACCAAATCCCTTTCCGCCCTGAGGACCGCCAGTACACAGCTTTCGAGGCAAACGGCCGCCTTTTTCACTTCCTCAGGGTTCCATTCGGCGTCACCAACGGTGTCTCCGTCTTCCAGAGGGAGATGGACCGGATGGTCGACGAGAATGCGTTACAGGCCACGTTTCCCTACCTGGACGTGACCATCTGCGGCCATGACCTGCAGGACCATGACGCCAACCTTGATAAGTTCCTTCGCACGGCCCAACTCCTAAACCTCACGTACAACAAGGAAAAGTGCATATTCCGCACAACCCGCCTCGCTATCCTTGGCTGCGTGGTGGAACACGGAGTCATCGGTCCTGACCCTGACTGGATGCGCCCCCTGATGGAACTTCCCCTGCCCCACTGTCTCAAGGCCCTCAAAAGGTGCCTGGGCTTCTTTTCCTATTACGCCCAGTGGGTCCCTCATTATGCAGACAAAGCCCGTCCACTTATCAAGTCCACTTCCTTTCCCCTGACGGCGGAGGCCCGCTCAGCCTTTCACCGTATAAAAGATGACATTGCCAAGGCCACCATGCACTCGGTGGATGAGTCCATCCCCTTCCAGGTGGAGAGCGATGCATCCGACTTTGCCCTGGCCGCTACACTTAACCAGGCGGGAAGACCCGTGGCCTTCTTTTCACGAACCCTCCAGGGCTCCGAACTCAGACACTCCTCTGTGGAAAAGGAGGCCCAGGCCATTATGGAGGCGGTGCGCCACTGGCGGCACTACCTGGCTGGAAAACAATTTACCCTGCTTACTGACCAGCGTTCAGTTGCTTTTATGTTCAATAATAAGCAGAGGGGCAAAATCAAAAATGACAAGATTTTGAGGTGGAGAATTGAACTTTCCACCTACAATTATGACATCTTGTACCGGCCCGGGAAACTCAACGAACCCTCAGATGCTCTATCGCGAGGCACATGCGCCAACGCGCAGATCGATAGACTACGGGGCCTCCACAACGACCTCTGCCACCCGGGGGTCACCAGGTTCTTCCACTTCATCAAGGCCCGCAACCTGCCTTACTCCATCGAGGAGGTCAGGACCATGACCAGGAGCTGCCCAGTCTGTGCAGAGTGCAAGCCGCGCTTCTATATGCCCGACAGAGCAAACCTGATCAAGGCCACCCGCCCCTTTGTGCGCCTGAGTGTCGACTTTAAAGGGCCCCTCCCCTCCTCTGACCGTAATGTGTACTTCCTCAACATAGTTGATGAGTACTCCCGTTTCCCTTTCGCCATCCCCTGCCCGGACATGACCACCGCTACGGTCATTAAATGCCTGCACAACCTCTTTGCTTTGTTCGGTTTTCCCGGCTATATTCATAGCGACCGGGGCTCGTCCTTCATGAGCGACGAACTCCGTCAGTACCTGCTCATGAGAGGTATTGCCTCAAGCCGGACCACCAGCTACAACCCCCGGGGGAACGGACAGGTTGAAAGAGAGAACGCGACGGTCTGGAAGGCGGCCCTCCTAGCCTTAAAATCTAGGGGCCTTCCGACCTCCCGTTGGCAGGATGTCCTACCTGATGCGCTCCACTCCATCCGGTCACTGCTGTGTACTGCCACCAACGCCACCCCCATGAGCGAATGTTCGTTTTTCCCCGGAGGTCCACATCCGGTACCTCACTATCACACTGGCTGACGTCCCCAGGGCCCGTCCTGCTGAGGAAGCATGTAAGGTCCCACAAAACGGCTCCCCTGGTAGAGAAGGTTCACCTCCTCCATGCCAACCCCCAGTACGCCTACGTGGCATACTCGGACGGGCGGGAGGGTACAGTCTCCATTAGAGATCTGGCACCCTCGGGGTCCACTGACCCGTCACCATTGCCCTCCACCACGACCCCCTTCGACACGGCCCAAAATTCAGTAGACCCAATTCTCACCCCTGTCCATTCCACCCCAGTAGACGGCATGCCGCGACCCCAGGACCCGCCGGAGTCCACTCGCCCACCCAACACCAAAGGGGACGATACGCCGGTGCTCGATCCCGTTCAAGACGCGTCGTTGGAAGCTGTACCATCTCAACCGTCGCCACGAAGATCTCGACGGCAAACGAGGCCGCCCGACAGACTCACCTACTCGAACTTTTGATACACTTCACCCCGCCGGACTTCATTTTAAACGAGGGGTGAATGTGGTAAACCACTGTCGTTCACTGTGTTCACTATTGTTGTTGTTGTTGTTGTTGTTGTCGTTCACTCTTGTTTCACTGTTATACCTGACTATGCCTCAGCTGACTCCGCCCTTGGCTACCTGGTATAAGGACGGCTGCACGGCAGCTCTCTGCCACTCGGTCGTCCACTAGAGGCATAGTCCTGATCTGTTTGTAGTTGCATTCAGTAGTTAATAAAAGCCTGTTGTTCTGAACTCTACTCGGCCTTTTATTAGAATCGATAGCACATCAATGTGGTAGCCAGAGTGTGCAACATCAAGTAAAGTAAATGTGGCCATGGTGAGCCATCCCTGGTGTCCCGGGCAGCAATGTGGTTGGGTGCTGATACCCTCTGTCCTGTGCAGCATCAAACGATTGCGGAGAAGGTTGGTGTGGTTGTTGGTGCTGCTGGTGTGCCTGGTGATGCTGGTGTTGCGGCTGATCATGGTCAGATTATAAGGACCAAGGTGAGAGAGTATAAACCATACCCATGTTGATGGAATAGATGGCAGATGAGGTTGAGATGACAGAAGCGATCTGTCAATGGTGACAAAGGTTATTCCAATGAGGTGACACTGGATAGAGAGTTTGCTCCAAACACCTGCAACCCGCATAAAGCTCAATCTGTCTTCCAAATGCAGTAAGCAACAGCTTCTGAGCTTGGAAAGTGAACAGCTGTGAAATGGGAGCTTTTAGAGCACATTTCAAGCTGTCAAGTAATGAGATGATTCCATGGCCATTCAACTCCTACCCAGCTTAACAGACGTGATCCCAGAGCATTGTGGACCCTGTGGGTGAGCTGGTAAATTCTAAAGGTCAGCTCAAAATTGTTGCTAATCTTCAGTTAACAAGGTCATAATGACTTGAATTGCCTCCCCCGCTGCTGTGTGTCGGGTTTGCTCAGCACTGACAGACCCGACATTTGGTAAAGGCGCGTGGTGGCGGGTTCACAGCGGGCTCCTGACCTGCTGTCAAAAAGAAACACTTTCCCACCTGAACCACCACCGATCGCGCCCGCTGAACCCCTGGAAAACTCCCCCCCACATTTCAAAAGTACTTCATTGGCTGTAAAGCACCTTGGGGCATCATGAGGTAGTGAAAGGCGCTAAATAAATGCGAGACTTTCTTTCTTTGCCATGAGCTGCAATCCCATTCCTGCTCTCTCAGGTGGACATAAAAAATCCCATGGTACTATTTCGAAGAAGAGCAGGGCATCTGCTGATCTTCGTCATTTGCAGATACACTTGAGTCGCTCTTTACTTGCTTTCTACTCATAAGTCAATGCAGTAGCCCACCATTTCATAGAAAACAAAATAAAAATAAATGAAAGCAAATATTGGAATTTTATAAATACTTGAAGGGGGAAAAAGTTTGCAGGGCTATGGGGATGGTGGGGGGGATGGGACTGGATCGCTCTACCAAAGAGTCAGCTCAGGCACAATGTAAAGCACTTTGGGACATCCTGAGGTCATGAAAGGCGCTATTTAAATGCAAGTCTTCCTTTCTTTCTTTTATATTGCTTGTGAGCTGCAGTATTGCCTCAGTTTGCCCTTGTGCATCCTGTATCCCTCAGCAACCATAGAGTGGCATTGCAGAGGCCGTAGAGACACAGATTACCACCCACCCATCCTCGCAGCTGGCGATTCGATCAGGGAGACTGTAATGTATGTAATGTATATATACCTTAAGGGAGAGAACTACTTTTTACAGCTCCTGTATACTGTAGTACCGGCAGTGACCACACCTGTATATAAACCCTGATTAGTGATCTGTGCAGTTAGTTCTAGAGTAACTCTCATTCAGTAAACACCTGTTGAATCGTTCCCTGCAGTCTGTTGTCTGATTATTGAAGAACACAACATTAAGATACACGGACATAACATTGGCGACGACGCAGATTCGAACCTACCTGCAACTCTGCATCACCTCCCAGGGATTCGCTCCTGGAGAACAGTGGAAGAAGGTCGAGTCCAGAAGCACGGGCGTCGACCACGGGCAACCGCCCAGTAATCCAGCGGAGATTTGAGCATCGCAGGGGAGGCTGTCGAGAGCCAGGCTTAGCTTTCCAGTCACGGTGGTCCAGCGAAACGGGCTGGCAACAGGTACTGCGCAGACCCTTCCCGGACAACGGCGGGCTAGAGCCCGACCGAGCGGCACAGAAAAAGGCCGAGCAGCGTCGACGGGGGAGAGAGAGAGGGCAGAGCGCACAGGGCGCAGCCAGTGTTCAGGACCGAGCGGCATCAACGGGGGAGAGAGATGAGAGAGAGCAGAGCGCAGCCGGTGGTCAAGGGCCGAGCAGCGTCACCGGGGGAGAGAGGCGCGCAGGAAAACGTGACGTGCTGCCATTGCCATGAGGACCGCAGAGAGCGGCGTTGGCAGCAGCGCAGGAGCAGCGCACGAAACCCACAGGGCGTTGCCATTTGCCACGAGGACCGCCGAGAGCGGTGTTGGCAGCAGCGCGGGAGACGCCATTTTAAGCCGCAGCGGGGAAGAAAGGGAAGCGCGGGAGACGCCATTTTAAGCCAGTCTAACCACACCCAAAAATGCCGAAGAGTGGCAGTATCACAGCGTTCAACAATGAAGTCGAAGATTGGACGACATATGTTGAACGCATAGAAGTATACTGCAAGGCGAATGAAGTGCTAGATGACAAGAAAGCGCTGGTATTGTTGAATTCAATGGGTGCAAAAATGTATGGCTTACTACGAAACCTAGTAACCCCAGAGAAGCCAGTAGAAAAGGATTTTGAAAACATAGTGTCAATCCTACAGGACCACTTAAACCCCACACCGCTGCTGATAGCAGAAAGATTTAAGTTTCACAAAAGGAACCAGCATAAAGATGAAAGTAATGCTGAGCATTTAACGGAACTGCGCAAGCTATCGAAACACTGCCAGTTTGGAACGGGACTAGCAGATACTTTAAGGGACAAGTTTGTGTGTGGGCTTCAAAGTGAAGGAACCCAGAAATGGCTTCTATCAGAAAAGGATCTTACGCTGGACAAGGCTTTCAGCATTGCAGTATCACACGAAGCAGCAGCACAGGGCGCTGCAGAGATACAATGGAGACCGCAAGAATATGGCACAAATGAAATGTCATACGGAACAGTGAAGTGCTATCGCTGCGGCAGAACAACACACGACCATAATGATTGCTGGTTCAAGGACAAAGTGTGCAGACAGTGTGGAAAAGTAGGACACATAGCAAGAGTCTGCAGGTCGAGAAAGAAAACCAGCAGCAAGAAATCTCCACAGGAGAAGTACAAGAAGGTACATAAGGTGACGGAGAGTAGTTCAGACGAACAGAAGAGTGATACAGACTCCGGAAGCAAGGAGCTAGGTTGTCTGAAACTACATAATGTGATCAAAACGGAGGATCACCAAACTCTCTGGGTCACGCTCAAGATAGCAGGAGTCCAAGTGAAAATGGAATTGGACACAGGATCAGCCCTAACAGTCATAAACCGAAGGGACTACAAGCGGCTATTCTCACATATACCCTTGAGAGATACAAAGATTGTCTTGAAGACGTACACGGGGCAAAAAGTCTACCCCAAAGGAAAAATAAGGGTGAACGCTATATATAACAGCAAGGAAACACCAAAAATGGACCTATATGTATTGCCAGATGGAGAACCACCACTACTAGGACGTGAATGGATCCGGATGTTACAGCTAGATTGGCATTCCATACAGGCACTGACTGTGGCTGACAAAAAGGATGACAACGTCACACCTGGGCGACTGTCAAAGATCCTAACTGACGCGAAAGAAGTGTTCCAGCAAGGACTCGGAACACTAAAAGGCATGACAGCGATGATTAAAATTGAAGAAAACGCAAGCCCAAAATGTTTTTAAGGCCAGACCGGTACCTTATGCGATCCGCCCAGCCGTCGAAGCAGAGCTGGAGAGTCTGGAACGTTCAGGTGTACTGTCCAAGGTAGACTGGAGCGAGTGGGCTACACCCATCATCCCTGTGATGAAAAGTCATTGAGCAGCACGCCTGGGGCACCAAGGAAGGTTCGCATCTGTGGGGACTTTAAGGTAACAGTGAACCCGGTCCTTCACACCGTACAATATCCACTTCTGCGGATTGAAGATATTTTCGCCTCGCTATCTGGAGGGAAACGCTTCACTAAGATTGATCTGGCCCAGGCGTATCTGCAAATGGAGTAGAAGAAGCATCAAAAAAATACCTCACAATCAACACCCATAAAGGTCTCTACCAATACAACCGGCTGGTATTCGGGGTAGCATCAGCTCCGGCTATTTGGCAGAGGGCAATGGAACAAGTCCTGCAAGGGATCCCAGGGACCCAGTGTTATTTGGACGACATCCTGGTCACGGGCGAAAATGACAGTGATCACCTTGCCAACCTGGAGCAGGTGCTCACTAGATTGCAGGAATATGGGCTCCGAGCTAACCGCCACAAATGCGAGTTTTTTAGAAAACAGATCTCGTATTGTGGCCACGTTATCGATAAAGAGGGGTTACATAAGTCCCCAGAGAAGATTGAGGCAGTAGTCAAGGCTCCAGCACCGGAAAATGTGTCACACCTCAGGCTGGTAAACTACTACCATAAGTTCTTGCCAAATTTGTCTACAATACTGTGGTAAACCACTGTCGTTCACTGTGTTCACTATTGTTGTTGTTGTTGTTGTTGTTGTTGTTCACTCTTGTTTCACTGTTATACCTGGCTATGTCTCAGCTGACTCCGCCCTTGGCTACCTGGTATAAGGACGGCTGCACGGCAGCTCTCTGCCATTCGGTCGTCCACTAGAGGCATAGTCCTGATCTGTTTGTAGTTGCATTCAGTAGTTAATAAAAGCCTGTTGTTCTGAACTCTACTCGGCCTTTTATTAGAATCGATAGCGCATCAAATACTACACCCACTGAACACCCTACTGCAAACTGGGGTGCCATGGAAGTGGAGTGACGAATGTAGACGAGCTTTCCAAAAGAACAAAACACTAATCACATCGAAAGAGGTATTGGCCCATTACAACCCGGCATTACCAATTCGGTTGGCATGTGATGCGTCACCCTACGGCATTCGAGCGGTGCTGTCGCACAAATTCTCGGACGGCTCAGAAAGGCCAATAGCCTTTGCGTCACGATCACTAACCTTAGCCGAGCGTAACTACGCCCAGATTGACAGGGAGGCCCTCAGCCTAGTGTGGGGAGTGAAAAAGTTCAATCACTATCTGCACGGGCAGAAGTTCACCTTGCTGACTGACGACCAACCACTTGTCTCCATCTTTAATCCAAAGAAGGGCGTTCCGGTGATGACTGCGCAACGGCTACAAAGATGGTCCCTTTTTCTAGGGGCGCACCAATATGAAATCGAGTATAAGGGCACGAAACAGCATGGAAACACTGATGGGCTATCACGCCTGCCACTGCCTACTGCGGAGGAAGCACTAGCAGTGGATCCTGTCGAAATATTTCATTCGACTATAATTGAATGCTTGCCAGTAACTAAAGCTGGTATAGAGAAGGAGACCCGAAATGACCCGACACTGTCTCGGGTATATGATTTGACGGTGAAGGGATGGCCAGCACATGGCGACTCACTGTTGCCAGCATTCTCATCCAGAAGAGAACAGCTGTCAGTATGCCAGGGGACCTTGATGTGTGGATCCCGAGTGGTAATTCCACCCAAGTTAAGGGAGAGTGTGCTCAATGAGCTTCACGAAGGTCATCTGGGAGGGGTGAAAATGAAAAGCCTTGCTAGGGCTTATGTGTGGTGGCCGGGGATCAATCAGCAAATCGAGGACCTGACAAAGAGCTGCTCAGGATGCCAGAAGGTCCAAAATGCACCACCACATGCCCCTCTACACCCATGGGAGTGGCCCTCATCTCCATGGCAATGGGTGCATATTGATTTTGCTGGTCCATTCATGGACTCAATGTTTTTAATAGCCGTGGATGCGCACTCGAAATGGCCTGAGGTGATCAAAATGTCCTCCACCACCACGGAGAAAACTATTGCAGTCCTACGGACCATTTTTGCCAGGAACGGCTTGCCAGAGCAGATTTACTCTGATAACGGACCACAGTTTGTGTCCGAAGAGTTTCGAAGATTTATGAAAAGGAATGGGGTAAGGCATTACACATCCGCCCCGTATCATCCAGCCACAAATGGATTGGCTGAGAGGTTCGTACAAACCTTTAAAAAAGCAGTAAAGGCCATGTGCGATGACGGTATTCCACTTCAGCATAAGGTGGACAATTTCCTGTTAGCCTACAGAAATGCGACACATGCAGTCACCAACCAGGCCCCGGCCATGATGTTCTTTAACCGAAGGTTGAGATCTCATCTGGATTTGCTCAGACCAAATGTACGAAGAGATGTTGAGAGTAAGCAATTCCAGCACATCAATGAGAAGCCGACAAGGAGCTTCAATGTAGGGCAACCACACACAGACAAAACCACACAGAAACCCCACAGTGCAGATAGAGGCCATTTCGGCCCATCGAGCCTGCACCGACACATATCCCACCCGATCCCCGTAACCCCACGTATTTAATCCCCCTAACACTAAGGGTCAATTTATCATAGCCAATCAACCTAACCCGCACATCTTTAGACAACCAGTCTTGGCCCGCGACTACCGAACAGAGAAATGGCAACCAGGAACGATATGCACACGGCAGGGGCCACTAATGTACACAGTGGATGTTGGGGAGAACATTGTGAGACGCCATGCTGACCAGATCCTAGAGTCACAGGAACGAGTCAACCCCATGTCTCGCGTACCTGGTGATGAACCCAACATACAGGTAGCATCTACCCGTGCGGCTGCTTCGTGTGATACTGCCATGCTGAAAGCCTTGTCCAGCGTAAGATCCTTTTCTGATAGAAGCCGTTTCTGGGTTATTTCACTTTGAAGCCCACACACAAACTTGTCCCTTAAAGTATCTGTTAGTCCCGTTCCAAACTGGCAGTGTTTCGATAGCTTGCGCAGTTCCGTGAAATACTCAGCATTACTTTCATCTTTATGCTGGTTCCTTTTGTGAAACTTAAATCTTTCTGCTATCAGCAGCAGTGTGGGGTTTAAGAGGTCCTGTAGGATTGACACTATGTTTTCAAAATCCTTTTCCACTGGCTTCTCTGGGGTTACTAGGTTTCGCAGTAAGCCATACATTTTTGCACCCATTGAATTCAACAATACCAGCGCTTTCCTGTCATCTGGCACTTCATTCGCCTTGCAGTACACTTCTATGCGTTCGACATATGTCGCCCAATCTTCGACTTCATTGTCGAATGCTGTGACACTGCCACTCTTCGGCATCTCTGGGTGTGGTTAGACTGGCTCAAAATGGCGTCTCCCGCGCTTTCCCTTCTTCTCCGCTGTGGCTCAAAATGGCGTCTCCCGCGCTTTCCTTTCTTCCCGCGCTCTCCCTTCTTCTCCGCTGCGGCTCAAATGGCATCTCCCGCACTTTCCTTTCTTCCCCGCTGACGCTGCTCGGCCCTTGAACACCGGCTGCGCTCTGCGCGTTTTCCTGTGCGCCTCTCTCTCTCGTTGACGCTGCTCGGCCCTTGAACACCAGCTACGCTCTGCTCTCTCTCATTGACGCCGCTCGGTCCTGAACACCGGCTGCGCCCTGTGCACTTTACCCTCTCTCTTCTCCCATCGACGCTGCTCGGCCTTTTTCTGTGCCGTTGGTCGGCTCTAGCCGCCGCTGTCTAGGAAGGGTCTGCGCCGTACCTGTTGCCAGCCCGTTTCGCTGGACCACCGTGACTGGAGAACCAAGCCCAGCTCTCAACAGCCTCCCCTGCGATGCTCAAGTCTCCGCTGGATGGTCGACGCCCTTACTTCTGGACTTGGCCTTCTTCTTTCACTGTTCTCCAGGAGCGAATCCCTGGGAGGTGTTCGAGCCGTGATTCTGAGAGTATGATGTTTTTCAATAACTACACGGATGCTGTAACTTAACAATCAACAGGTGTTTACTGGAGTCGGGTAGTCTCAAGACTGGGGGTACAGAGGCATGCTCAAGGCTTATATACAGGTGTGGTCACTGCCGGTACTACAGTATACAGGAGCTGTAAAAGTAGTTCTCTCTTAAAGGTACATACACTACAATTCCTCCCCTTTTAGATTAGCAGTACCCATAATATTCAAATAACAGTTAACACTTTAACATGCACATTAAACAACAAAAGTCCATTTAAAGATTCAGTCTTTGGGGCGGCTTCCTGATCCTTTCGCGATAGCGCCTTCCCTGAGGTTCTTGTTCTTGGTGCGGAGGTGATTCTGGCCCCTTTTCGTCGGTTAGTTCATCGGTTTCCACTGCTACTGGTTCTGAGGTAGATGCTACCGGTATGTCGGGTTCATCCCCAGGTACGCGAGACATGGGGTTGACTCGTTCCTGTGACGCTAAGATCTGATCGACGTGGCGTATCACAATGTTCTCCCCGACATCCACTGTGTACGTTAATGGCCCCTGCCTTGTGCATATCGTTCCGGGTTGCCATTGCTCTGTTCGGTAGTCACGGGCCAAGACTGGTTGTCCTACACTGAAGCTCCTTGTCGGCTTCTCATTGATGTGCTGGAATTGTTTATCCTCAACATTTCTTCGCACATTTGGTCTGAGCAAATCCAGACGAGATCTCGACCTTCGGTTAAAGAACATCATGGCCGGGGTCTGGTTGGTAACTGCATGTGTCGCATTTCTGTAGGCTAATAAGAAATTGTCTACCTTATGCTGTAGTGGAATTTCATCGTCGCACATGGCCTTTATCGCCTTTTTAAAGGTTTGTACGAACCTCTCAGCCAATCCATTTGCGGCTGGATGATACGGGGCGGATGTGTAATGCCTTACCCCATTCCTTCTCATAAATTTCCGAAACTCTTCGGACACAAACTGTGGCCCATTAACAGAGCAAATCTGCTCTGGCAAGCCGTTCCTGGCAAATATGGTCCGTAGGACTGCAATCGTTTTCTCTGTAGTGGTTGAGGACATTTTTATCACCTCAGGCCACTTCGAGTGAGTATCCACTGCTATTAAGAGCATTGAGTCCGTGAATGGACCAGCAAAATCAATATGCACCCGTTGCCATGGAGATGAGGGCCACTCCCATGGGTGTAGAGGGGCATGTGGTGGTGCATTTTGGACCTTCTGGCATCCTGAGCAGCTCTTGGTTAGGTCCTCGATTTGTTGATCGATTCCCGGCCACCACACATAAGCCCTAGCAAGGCTTTTCATTTTCACCCCTCCCAGATGACCTTCATGAAGCTCCTTTAGCACTCTCTCCCTTAACTTGGGTGGAATCACCACTCTGGATCCATACATCACTGTCCCCTGGCATACTGACAGCTGTTCTCTTCTGGATGAGAATGCTGGCAACAGTGAGTCACCATGTGTTGGCCATCCCCTCACCGTCAAATCATATACCTGAGACAGCGTCGGATCATTGCGGGTCTCCTTCTCTATATCCGCGTTAGTTACTGGCAATCGTTCAATTATTGAGGAATAAAATATCTCGATAGGGTCCACTGCTAGTGCTTCCTCCACAGTAGGCAGTGGCAGGCGTGATAGCCCATCAGCGTTTCCATGCTGTTTCGTGCCTTTGTATTCTATTTCATATTGGTTCGCCCCTAGAAAAAGGGACCATCTTTGTAACCATTGTGCAGTCATCACCGGAACGCCCTTCTTTGGATTAAAGATGGAGACAAGTGGTTGGTGGTCAGTCATCAAGGTGAACTTCTGCCCATGCAGATAGTGGTTGAATTTTTTTACTCCCCATACTAGGCTGAGGGCCTCCCTGTCAATCTGTGCGTAGTTGCGCTCGGCTGAGGTTAGTGACCGAGACGCAAAGGCTACTGGCCTCTCCAATCCGTCTGGGAATTTGTGCGACAGCACCGCTCCAATACCATAGGATGATGCATCACATGCCAAACGAATTGGTAGTGCTGGGTTGAAATGGGCCAACACCTCTTTTGATGTGATCAATTCTTTGCACTTCTGGAAAGCTCGTTTACGTTCATCATTCCACTTCCATGGTACCCCTGTTTGCAGTAGGTTGTTCAGTGGGTGTAATACTGTAGACAAATTTGATAAGAACTTATGGTAGTAGTTCACCAGCCCGAGGAACGACCTCAGTTGTGACACATTTTCCGGTGCTGGAGCCTTGACTACTGCCTCAATCTTTTCAGGGGACTTATGTAACCCCTCTTCATCGATAACGTGGCCACAATACGAGATCTGCCTCTGGAAAAACTCGCACTTGTGGCGATTAGCTCGTAGCCCATATTCCTTAATCTAGTGAGCACCTTCTCCAAGTTGGCGACGTGATCACTGTCATTTTCGCCCGTGACCAGGATGTCGTCCAACTAACACTGGGTCCCTGGAATCCCTTGCAGGACTTGATCCATCGCCCTTTGACAAATAGCCGGAGCCGATGCTACCCCGAACACCAGCCGGTTGTATTGGTAGAGACCTTTATGAGTGTTGATCGTGAGGTATTGTTTCGAGGCTTCTTCTACCTCCATTTGCAAGTACGCCTGGGCTAGATCAATTTTGGTGAAGCATTTACCTCCAGATAGTGAGGCAAAAATATCCTCAATTCGTGGAAGCGGATATTGTACTGTGTGAAGGACTGGGTTCACTGTCACCTTAAAATCACCACAGATGCGGACCTTCTTTGGTTCCCCAGGCGTATTACTGAATGACCTCTTCATTACAGGAATGATGGGTGTAGCCCACTCGCTCCAGTCTACTTTGGACAGTACTCCTGAACATTCCAACCCTTCCAGCTCTGCTTCGACGGCTGGTCGGATCGCATAAGGCACTGGTCCTGCCTTAAGAAATTTTGGGCTTGCATTTTCTTCTATTTTAATCGTTGCTGTTATGGCTTTTAGTGTTCCGAGTCCCTCCCAGAACACTTCTTTTGCGACAGTTGGCATTTTTGACAGTCGTCCAGGTGTGACGTCGTCATCCTTTTTGGCCTCAACCTTCAGTGCCTGTATGCAATGCCAATCTAACTGTATCTTCCAGATCCATTCACGTCCTAATAGTGGTGGTCCTCCATCTGGCATTACATATAGGTCCATTTTAGGTATTTCCTGGCCTTTGTATATCACTTTCACCCTTATTTTTCCTTTGGGGTAGACTTTTTGCCCCGTGTACGTCTTCAAGACAATCTCTGTAGCTTTCAAGGGTATATGTGAAAATAGCCGCTTGTAGTCCCTTTGGTTTATGACTGTTCGGGCTGATCCTGTGTCCAATTCCATTTTCACTTGGATTCCGTCTATCTTGAGTGTAACCCAGATAGTCTGGTGATCCTCCATTTTGGTTACCTTATGTAGTTTCAGACAACCCAGCTCCTTGCTTCCGGAGTCTGTATCACTTTTCTGTTCATCTGAACTACTGTCCATCACCTTATGTACCTTTTTGTATTTCTCCTGTGGAGATTTCTTGCTGTTGGTTTTCTTCCCAGACCTGCAGACTCTTGCTATGTGTCCTGCTTTTCCACACTGTCTGCACACTTGGTCCTTAAACCAACAATCCTTCTGGTCGTGTGTTGTTCTGCCACAGCGATAACACTTCCCTGTTCCATAAGACATTTGATTGGTGCCATATTCTTGCGGTCTCCGTTGTATCTCTGCAGCGCCCTTGCGGCTGCTTCGTGTGATACTGCCATGCTGAAAGCCTTGTCCAGCATAAGATCTTTTTCTGATAGAAGCCGTTTCTGGGTTCCTTCACTTTGAAGCCCACACACAAACTTGTCCCTTAACGTATCTGCTAGTCCCACTCCAAACTGGCAGTGTTTCGATAGCTTGCGCAGTTCCGTTAAGTACTCAGCATTGCTTTCGTCTTTATGTTGGTTCCTTTTATGGAACTTAAATCTTTCTGCTATCAGCAGCGGTGTGGGGTTTAAGTGGTCCTGTAGGATTTCTACTATGCATTCAAAATTCTTATTCACGGGCTTCTCTGGGGTTATTAGTTTTCGCAGTAAACCATAAGTTTTTGCACACATGGAATTTAACAAAACCTGTGCTTTCCTAGCATCTGGCACTTCATTCGCCCCGCAGTACACCTCAATATGTTCCACATATGTCGCCCAATCTTCAACTTCATTGTCGAACGTAGAGATACTGCCACTCTTCGGCATCCCTGGGTGTGATTTAACTGTCAAAAATGGCGTCTCCCACGCTTTCCTTTCTTCCCGCGCTCGCCCTTCTTCTCCGCTGCGGCTTCTAAAAATGGCATCTCCCGCGCTCTTCCTTCTTCTCCGCGGCTTAATGGCGTCTCCCGCGCTCTCCCTTCTTCTCCCTGCGGACACTGTTCAGCCCTTGAGCCCTGGCTGTGCTCTGCACGTTTTTTTTCTGTGCGCCTTTCCCATTTCCGCCGCTCGGTCCTGAACCCGGCTGCTGCTTTACCCTCTCTTTCTCCGTTTTGTTTTTCCTCGACGCTGCTCGGTTTTCAACCCCCGGCTGCGCCCTGTGCGCTTCACCCTCTCTCTTACCCCGTCGACACTGCTCGGCTTTTTCTCTGCCGTCGGTCGGCTCCAGCCGCCGCTGTCCGGGAAGGGTCTGCGCTGTACCTGTTGTCAGTCTGTTGCTGGATCGTCGTGGCTGGAGAACCAAGCCCGGCTCTCCACAGCCTCCCCTGCGATGTTCACTCTCTGCCGGACGACAGGGCGGTTGCTCGTGGTCGACGCCCGTGCTTCTGGCCTCGACTTTCTTCCACCGCCCTCCCGGAGCGAATCCTCGAAGGGAAATGCAGAGTTGCAGGTAGATTCAAATCGACACTCGTCGCCACTGTTAGATCCGTGATTCTGAGAGTATGATGTTTTTCAATAACTACACGGAGGCTGTAACTTAACAATCAACAGGTGTTTACTGGAGTAGGGTAGTCTCAAGACTGGGGTTACAGAGGCATGCTCAAGGCTTATATACAGGTGTGGTCACTACCGGTACTACAGTATAGAGGAGCTGTAAAAGTAGTTCTCGCTTAAAGGTACATACACTACAGGAGGTGATGCAGAGTTGCAGGTAGGTTTGAATCTTCTCGTCGCCAATGTTAGATCCGTGTATCTTGATGTTGTGTGTCCTTCAATAACTAGACAAGAGACTGCAGGGAACAATCAACAGGTGTTTACTGGATGAGGGTTACTCTAAAACTAAACGTACAGATCCCTACTCAGGGTTTATAGACAGGTGTGGTCACTGCCGGTACTACAGTATACAGGAGCTGTAAAAAAGTAGTTCTCCCCTTAAAGGTACATAGGCCTAGAAATTCGGTAGGCTTAGCGCCGCATTTGAGGCGCTAGAGGGCCTAGCGCCGGAGTTATGGCCAGTTGAGAAATTCCCTGGGGCCCTAAATCGGCGTTGCACCGGTAGCGCTGCGCCGGCACCGATGACGTCATCGGTGTGCGCAGCGTCCCGGTTGCCGTGGTAACCCGGCCCCAAGCCAACATTCAGTTGCGCCCGCCTCGCCCATGGCAGGCGCAACTAAGACTCTGGCAACAGAGTCTTCCCCCAGTGTGCGCCGGCGCATAAAGGTGGAGCGGCGGCCGCCTGCCCGCACCTCCCTTCCCGGACTCCTGCATTCCCCCCCCACGGCCCTGATCAGTGTCTCATGCGAGTCCGGCACTTCCCCGAGGTGCCGGGCTCAGATGTCGGGTCAATCCGCCGGACAGTTGTCGGCTGCAGGCAGCTCCTCCTTAACAGGAGGAGGAGGCCTGCAGTTCCCCCGCCTGCCGCACCGCATCGGGTGCCGCAGCGGGGGATTAGCGCCGGGAAACCCAAGTTCACGCCCGTTTTGAGGCGCTAAAGGAGGGTTTTAGCGCCCGCCGCCGTCTGGGCCCGGCACACCCGAATTTTCGGCGGGCGCTGCCGTATTACCGCTGGCGCAAACTTTCTGGCGCTACAGCCCTGGCAAGACCAGAACCCAATTTCTAGGCCATACACTACAGAGGGGAACTTGGAGGTGGTGGTGTTTCCATGCGCCTGCTACCCTTCTCCTTCTAGGTGGTAGAGGTCACGGGTTTGGGAGGTGCTGCCGAAGAAGCCTTGGCGAGTTGCTGCAGTGCATCTTGTAGATGGTACACACTGCAGCCACGGTGCGCCTGTGGTGGAGGGAGTGAATCCAGCATGAAACTCACTTCCAGTTTTCTGTTCTGAGTTTTACCACAGAATATTACCCAGATATTGTTGTACTCAGTGAGATATTTCCTCACTACGCATTCATACATGATTAACCTTTCACCAGTTCAAAGCTACACTTAAGTGACACTGTAATCTACTTCTTTGTTTAAGCAATACAAATTTCACAACTGTGCAATGTGCCATTTTGTAATGAAATTCAAGAAGAATTTTACCAAATTAAAAAAAAATAAACAGATAAAGCAACATCCCTGATTTTAATTCCAGCTGGATTCCCCCCTCAGGCCTGAGCTAAAATTACAGTCGGGTCTCAATGATGTCACTGGGCCGCAACATGCATTTGTAAAGAAGGACCCTGTTGGCTCTGGGCGTGTGTCCTTGCTGCCTGCTCAGGAGAGCAGGTTAAAATTGCAGATGTTGCGATCATGGCGGCTTTCGGAGAGGTCAGCGCCAGGGCGATTTTAACTATCCACCCGCCAGGTTTCTGCTGAGCGAGTAGGGTTAAAATCGCCCCCGCTAGTGAGAAAGTACTGACAGCTCTTGGACAGTTTGAACAGGCTGCTGAAGGTAATAACCCGGATTCTTTTTTTAAAAATCAATGCAGAATTTAAGCTAACAAGGAGGAGTTAAACGTGCAGTCGCAGAACATCTCTCCTTGTGTTTCACCCTGTCAGCTCTTCTGTGGAATGTATGTGTGTCACGTTTTACTATATTTAGTAACTATGCCGCCCAAAGTATTCTAAAATGGTGGGGAATCTGAATATTTTATATTAATCATTACTTACTCAGAAAACCCTGAACAGCCCACAGGTTTGGAAGATAAGATGAAGAATAGAAAATGATCCAAACTTGCCTCAAGTTAGGATTGTCTCTGATTTTCTAGAAAGAACCTGACAATTACCTCGGTTGTTGTCAAACTAATCTATTTCACTGCTGTAGATACACCTCGACATATATAGAGATCACTCTGTTCTAACCAGTGCATCTATTTTTATGCAAAAGCAAAATACTGTAGATGCTGGAAATCTGAAATAAAAACAGAAAATTCTGGAAACACTCAGCCGGTCAGGCAGCTTCTGTAGAGAAAGAAACAAAGTTAACGTTTCAGGTCAATGACCTTTTGTCAGAACATTTATTTTTATGTTCATTATACACACATTACCAAAAATAACACCATTTTATGAAAGGGTTTGACAGGGTAGACGTAGAGAAAATGTTTCTACTTGTGGGGGAGTCCAAAACTAGGGGCCATAAATATAAGATAGTCACCAAAAAATCCAATAGGAAATTCAGGAGAAACGTCTTGACCCAGAGAGTGGTTAGAATGTGGAACTCATTACATGGAGTAATTGCAGCGACTAGCATAGAAGCATTTAAGGGGGAGCTAAAAAAAGAAAGAAAGACTTACATTTCTATAGCATCTTTCACAACCTAAGGGCATCCCAAAGTGCTTTAAAGCCAATGAAGTACTTTTGAAGTGTAGTCACTGTTGTAATGTAGGAAATGCGGCAGCCAATTTGCACACAGTAAACTCCCACAAACAGTAATGTGACTATGGCCAGATAATTTGTTTTTTTAGTGATATTGGTTGAGAGATAAATATTGGCCAGGACACCGGGGATAACTCTCCTGCTCTACTTCAAAATAGTGCCATGGGATCTTTTACGTCCACCTGAGAGAGCGGACAGGGCTTCAGTTTAACATCTCATCCAAAAGATGGCACTTCTGACAATGCAGCACTCCCTCAGTACTGCACTGGAGTGTCAGCCTAGATTTTTATGCTCAAGTCTCTGGAGTGGGACCTCAACCCACAACCTTCTGACTCACAGGCGAGAGTGCTACCAACTTGGCCATGGCTGACATATGCTAGATAAACACATGAGGGAGAAAAGAATAAAAGGTTATGCTGATAGTGTTAGGTGAAGAGGGGTGGGAGGAGACTTGTGTGAAACATGGACCAGTTGGGCCAAATGGCCTGTTTCTGTGCTGTACATTCTATGTAATTCTATGTAACTTGTTACATTCCAATTACAATGAGCTTATCAATACAATTTAAGCATCAACATTGGTTCATGGGATGGATACAGATGAAGAAGGTCATTCAAACCATTATAGCTTATTCATCCAGAACAAACTTGAAATCAACCATTATCCAAATGTTCCCTAAATGATTTAAGGACTTTTCCTACCACTATCTGTCTGGAAATCCATTTCTCCTGTTGCTCACTCTGATGTGAAGAAGAATTTCCTGATATCTGTTCTCAATCTGCTTTTCACCAGTTTATTCTGTACCCTCGTGTCCTATTGTCGTGGTGGAACCTGACATCAGTTTCCAGATTTATCTTTTCTATACCGTTTACCAGGGATGAGCTTGATGACTTGAACGCCCCTTATGTTTCAGTGACTGAAACTGGACACAGTACTCGAGTGACCAGAGAACTGCACATTCCAGCATGACATCTTCTGACCTGTACTCTACTGATCTGACTGTACAGTTCAGCATTCTGTGTATTCTACTGATCTGGCTATATAGTATTCAAGGCTGAGATTGATAGTTTTGGGCACTAAGGGAATCAAGGGATATGGGGATAGTGTGGGAAAGTGGAGTTGATGTAGAAGTTCAGCCATGATCTTATTGAATGGTGGAGCAGGTTCGAGGAGCCGTATGGCCTACTCCTGCTCCTATTTCTTATGTCCTTATGTTCAGCATTCTGTGTACTCTACTGATCTGACTAGACAGTTCAGCATTCTGTGGACTCTTTTCCTTTCCAAGTCAACTTCACCCCACCATGGGACCTCAGACTTTAACTTTGGACCCTTTCACATCGTTCATATCATCCTCCTCCCTGTCCTCTGTTTATGACCCAGACATGTCTCTCTGTCATACTGCCATGCCTATGTAACCTGGAATCCCTCTGTGTTCATGTGGATTTTGGTTGCTGCTCCTGACTGAAGTCAGCCACTTCAGTGGAGTGGCGCCCATTTTTGATAAGTGGGACAAAGTAACACATGAGCCGTCCCATGCAGTGACCTGCCCGGCAACTCCATGGTCCAATCATGTTGCAGCTTACCTGCTGCTCCAATATCCAACCAGACTTGGCTCTTCAAAAACTACACTCTAATTTCCAAGCACCCCCCCAGCACATTACTCCAGTATTACACGGGGTTTGTGCTGGAGACCCTCCAATGGATACGCAAATGAGCTGACCCACAAAATTCCGGCTGGTTCAGCTCGCGCATCACTTCCTGATACACCGGCGCAAGTCCAGCACAGCTCACCATGCGGAACGTTGAAGCCAGGCTATCACTTCACTTCATATGCACGGAGACGCAGGCTTGCCTTTGGGAGCTGGCTGTTGCATTGCACACGAGAAAATGTATCTAGTGAAAATCCGAATTCCAACTCCCAGAATCAATTTGATTGGCCTCCTCTCCAAAGCCAGGATGGCCCGGTGAGGATGAACAGGTGGCCAAACAAGGTCACGAACAACCTCTGGAGCACCTGTTCTCTCCTTACAACAATACACTTGAAGACCGTGCTTGCCTTACTGTTGTTGCACACTACCCTGCAGTATCCCCCCTCCAATCCCCTCACCAGTGTTATGCCCTGGAGTCGACTGCAGTTGTTATCTGTCATGTGTGGAGTGAACCATTTTGTAAAGTGTGGTGTCAACAGCTAAAAGAACATTATTTTTGATCATTAATGAAGGTGAAGGTTGGAGACTGGGCCCAGCATATATGTCCGAGGGATCCCAGCACAGATGCTGCAGTGAGAAGACAAACATAATTTTACTGTGGGCCAATTTTCATGTCCTACAAAAGAAACTGAGAATCCTGTTAAATAGGTCACTATACATCCTGAATTAGGTTGGCAGCTCAGTGAGGCACGGATGTTATAATCTGTCAGAAGCTCTGGAAATCACAATAGCGACCACTCTGACCTCATGCCGGACACCAATTTCAGGGCAATGGGTTCAGAAGGGTCACAGTTCACTGGCTTCCTTTGAAGCCAAATTGATGAACATGATGCAGGTTTCTGCAATTGAGATTTTGCAACAGCTTTTCACTCGATGTGATCAGAAATTTACCTTAAAATACTCAGCACAAGCTAACCGGGTAACGTGGCACCAGCTGACCGGGTAACATGGCACCAGCTGACTGGGTAACGTGGCACCAGCTAACCGGGTAACGTGGCACCAGCTGACCGGGAAACGTGGCACCAGCTGACCGGGAAACGTGGCACCAGCTGACTGGGTAACGTGGCACCAGCTGACCGGGTAACGTGGCACCAGCTGACCGGGTAACGTGGCACCAGCTGACTGGGTAACGTGGCACCAGCTGACTGGGTAACGTGGCACCAGCTGACTGGGTAACGTGGCACCAGCTGACTGGGTAACGTGGCACCAGCTGACTGGGTAACGTGGCACCAGCTGACCATGTAATGTGGCACCAGCTGACCGGGTGACGTGGCACCAGCTGACCGGGTAACGTGGCACCAGCTAACTGGGTAACGTGGCACCAGCTGACTGGGTAATGTGGCACCAGCTGACTGGGTAACGTGGCACCAGCTGACTGGGTAATGTGGCACCAGCTGACCGGGTAACGTGGCACCAGCTGACCGGGTAACGTGGCACCAGCTAACTGGGTAACGTGGCACCAGCTGACTGGGTAACGTGGCACCAGCTGACTGGGTAACGTGGCACCAGCTGACCGGGAAACATGGCACCAGCTAACTGGGTAACCTGGCACCAGCTGACTGGGTAACGTGGCACCAGCTGACTGGGTAACGTGGCACCAGCTGACTGGGTAACGTGGCACCAGCTGACTGGGTAACGTGGCACCAGCTGACTGGGTAACGTGGCACCAGCTGACTGGGTAACGTGGCACCAGCTGACTGGGTAACGTGGCACCAGCTGACCATGTAATGTGGCACCAGCTGACCGGGAAACGTGGCACCAGCTGACCGGGTAACGTGGCACCAGCTAACTGGGTAACGTGCCACCAGCTGACTGGGTAATGTGGCACCAGCTGACTGGGTAACGTGGCACCAGCTGACTGGGTAATGTGGCACCAGCTGACCGGGTAACGTGGCACCAGCTGACCGGGTAACGTGGCACCAGCTAACTGGGTAACGTGGCACCAGCTGACTGGGTAACGTGGAACGAGCTGACCGGGAAACATGGCACCAGCTAACTGGGTAACGTGGCACCAGCTGACTGGGCAACGTGGCACCAGCTGACCGGGTAACGTGGCACCAGCTGACCGGGAAACATGGCACCAGCTAACTGGGTAACGTGGCACCAGCTGACTGGGTAACATGGCAGCAGCTGACCATGTAACGTGGCACCAGCTGACTGGGTAATGTGGCACCAGCTGACCGGGTAACGTGGCACCAGCTGACTGGGAAACGTGGCACCAGCTGACTGGGTAATGTGGCAGCAGCTGACCGGGTAATGTGGCACCAGCTGACCGGGTAATGTGGCACCAGCTGACCGGGTAACGTGGCACCAGCTGACTGGGTAATGTGGCACCAGCTGACTGGGTAATGTGGCACCAGCTGACTGGGTAACGTGGCACCAGCTGACTGGGTAATGTGGCACCAGCTAACCGGGTAACATGGCACCAGCTGACTGGGTAATGTGGCACCAGCTAACCGGGTAACGTGGCACCAGCTGACCGGGTAACGTGACACCAGCTGACTGGGTAACGTGGCACCAGCTGACCGGGTAATGTGGCACCAGCTGACTGGGTAACGTGGCACCAGCTGACCGGGTAATGTGGCACCAGCTGACTGGGTAACGTGGCACCAGCTGACTGGGTAACGTGGCACCAGCTGACTGGGTAACGTGGCACCAGCTGACTGGGTAACGTGGCACCAGCTGACTGGGTAACGTGGCACCAGCTGACTGGGTAACGTGGCACCAGCTGACCATGTAATGTGGCACCAGCTGACCGGGTAACGTGGCACCAGCTAACTGGGTAACGTGGCACCAGCTGACTGGGTAATGTGGCACCAGCTGACTGGGTAACGTGGCACCAGCTGACTGGGTAATGTGGCACCAGCTGACCGGGTAACGTGGCACAAGCTGACCGGGTAACGTGGCACCAGCTAACTGGGTAACGTGGCACCAGCTGACTGGGTAACGTGGAACGAGCTGACCGGGAAACGTGGCACCAGCTGACTGGGTAACGTGGCACCAGCTGACCGGGTAACGTGGCACCAGCTGACTGGGTAACGTGGCACCAGCTGACTGGGTAACGTGGCACCAGCTGACCGGGTAATGTGGCTCCAGCAGACTGGGTAACGTGGCACCAGCTGACCGGGTAATGTGGCACCAGCTGACTGGGTAACGTGGCACCAGCTGACTGGGTAACGTGGCACCAGCTGACTGGGTAATGTGGCACCAGCTGACTGGGTAACGTGGCACCAGCTGACTGGGTAACGTGACACCAGCTGACTGGGTAACGTGGCACCAGCTGACCATGTAATGTGGCACCAGCTGACCGGGTAACGTGGCACCAGCTGACCGGGTAACGTGGCACCAGCTAACTGGGTAACGTGGCACCAGCTGACTGGGTAATGTGGCACCAGCTGACTGGGTAACGTGGCACCAGCTGACTGGGTAATGTGGCACCAGCTGACCGGGTAACGTGGCACCAGCTGACCGGGTAACGTGGCACCAGCTAACTGGGTAACGTGGCACCAGCTGACTGGGTAACGTGGAACGAGCTGACCGGGAAACATGGCACCAGCTAACTGGGTAACGTGGCACCAGCTGACTGGGCAACGTGGCACCAGCTGACCGGGTAACATGGCACCAGCTGACTGGGTAACGTGGCACCAGCTGACTGGGTAACGTGGCACCAGCTGACTGGGTAACGTGGCACCAGCTGACTGGGTAACGTGGCACCAGCTGACCATGTAATGTGGCACCAGCTGACCGGGTAACGTGGCACCAGCTGACCGGGTAACGTGGCACCAGCTAACTGGGTAACGTGGCACCAGCTGACTGGGTAATGTGGCACCAGCTGACTGGGTAACGTGGCACCAGCTGACTGGGTAAAGTGGCACCAGCTGACCGGGTAACGTGGCACCAGCTGACCGGGTAACGTGGCACCAGCTAACTGGGTAACGTGGCACCAGCTGACTGGGTAACGTGGAACGAGCTGACCGGGAAACATGGCACCAGCTAACTGGGTAACGTGGCACCAGCTGACTGGGCAACGTGGCACCAGCTGACCGGGTAACGTGGCACCAGCTGACCGGGAAACATGGCACCAGCTGACTGGGTAACGTGGCACCAGCTGACTGGGTAACGTGGCAGCAGCTGACCATGTAACGTGGCACCAGCTGACTGGGTAATGTGGCACCAGCTGACCGGGTAACGTGGCACCAGCTGACTGGGAAACGTGGCACCAGCTGACTGGGTAACGTGGCACCAGCTGACCGGGTAATGTGGCACCAGCTGACTGGGTAACGTGGCACCAGCTGACCGGGTAACGTGGCACCAGCTGACTGGGTAACGTGGCACCAGCTGACTGGGTAAAGTGGCACCAGCTGACTGGGTAACGTGGCACCAGCTGACTGGGTAACGTGGCACCAGCTGACTGGGTAACGTGGCACCAGCTGACTGGGTAACGTGGCACCAGCTGACCATGTAATGTGGCACCAGCTGACCGGGTAACGTGGCACCAGCTGACCGGGTAACGTGGCACCAGCTAACTGGGTAACGTGGCACCAGCTGACTGGGTAATGTGGCACCAGCTGACTGGGTAACGTGGCACCAGCTGACTGGGTAATGTGGCACCAGCTGACCGGGTAACATGGCACAAGCTGACCGGGTAACGTGGCACCAGCTAACTGGGTAACGTGGCACCAGCTGACTGGGTAACGTGGAACGAGCTGACCGGGAAACGTGGCACCAGCTGACTGGGTAACGTGGCACCAGCTGACCGGGTAACGTGGCACCAGATGACTGGGTAACGTGGCACCAGCTGACTGGGTAACGTGGCACCAGCTGACTGGGTAACGTGGCACCAGCTGACCATGTAATGTGGCACCAGCTGACCGGGTAACGTGGCACCAGATGACTGGGTAACGTGGCACCAGCTGACTGGGTAACGTGGCACCAGCTGACTGGGTAACGTGGCACCAGCTGACCATGTAATGTGGCACCAGCTGACCGGGTAACGTGGCACCAGCTGACCGGGTAACGTGGCACCAGCTAACTGGGTAACGTGGCACCAGCTGACTGGGTAATGTGGCACCAGCTGACTGGGTAACGTGGCACCAGCTGATTGGGTAATGTGGCACCAGCTGACTGGGTAATGTGGCACCAGCTGACTGGGTAACGTGGCACCAGCTGACTGGGTAACGTGGCACCAGCTGACCGGGTAATGTGGCACCAGCTGACTGGGTAACGTGGCACCAGCTGACCGGGTAATGTGGCACCAGCTGACTGGGTAACGTGGCACCAGCTGACTGGGTAACGTGGCACCAGCTGACTGGGTAACGTGGCACCAGCTGACTGGGTAACGTGGCACCAGCTGACTGGGTAACGTGGCACCAGCTGACTGGGTAACGTGGCACCAGCTGACCATGTAATGTGGCACCAGCTGACCGGGTAACGTGGCACCAGCTGACCGGGTAACGTGGCACCAGCTAACTGGGTAACGTGGCACCAGCTGACTGGGTAATGTGGCACCAGCTGACTGGGTAACGTGGCACCAGCTGACTGGGTAATGTGGCACCAGCTGACCGGGTAATGTGGCACCAGCTGACCGGGTAACGTGGCACCAGCTAACTGGGTAACGTGGCACCAGCTGACTGGGTAACGTGGAACGAGCTGACCGGGAAACATGGCACCAGCTAACTGGGTAACGTGGCACCAGCTGACTGGACAACGTGGCAACAGCTGACCAGGTAACGTGGCACCAGCTGACCGGGAAACATGGCACCAGCTAACTGGGTAACGTGGCACCAGCTGACTGGGTAACGTGGCACCAGCTGACTGGGTAACGTGGCACCAGCTGACTGGGTAACGTGGCACCAGCTGACTGGGTAACGTCGCACCAGCTGACTGGGTAACGTGGCACCAGCTGACTGGGTAACGTGGCACCAGCTGACCATGTAGTGTGGCACCAGCTGACCGGGTAACGTGGCACCAGCTGACCGGGTAACGTGGCACCAGCTAACTGGGTAACGTGGCACCAGCTGACTGGGTAATGTGGCACCAGCTGACTGGGTAACGTGGCACCAGCTGACTGGGTAACGTGGCACCAGCTGACTGGGTAACGTGGCACCAGCTGACTGGGTAACGTGGCACCAGCTGACCATGTAATGTGGCACCAGCTGACCGGGTAACGTGGCACCAGCTGACCGGGTAACGTGGCACCAGCTAACTGGGTAACGTGGCACCAGCTGACTGGGTAATGTGGCACCAGCTGACTGGGTAACGTGGCACCAGCTGACTGGGTGATGTGGCACCAGCTGACCGGGTAACGTGGCACCAGCTGACCGGGTAACGTGGCACCAGCTAACTGGGTAACGTGGCACCAGCTGACTGGGTAACGTGGAATGAGCTGACCGGGAAACATGGCACCAGCTAACTGGGTAACGTGGCACCAGCTGACTGGGCAACGTGGCACCAGCTGACCGGGTAACGTGGCACCAGCTCACCGGGAAACATGGCACCAGCTGACCGGGTAATGTGGCACCAGCTGACTGGGTAACGTGGCACCAGCTGACTGGGTAACGTGGCACCAGCTGACTGGGTAACGTGGCACCAGCTGACTGGGTAACGTGGCACCAGCTGACTGGGTAACGTGACACCAGCTGACTGGGTAACGTGGCACCAGCTGACCATGTAATGTGGCACCAGCTGACCGGGTAACGTGGCACCAGCTGACCGGGTAACGTGGCACCAGCTAACTGGGTAACGTGGCACCAGCTGACTGGGTAATGTGGCACCAGCTGACTGGGTAACGTGGCACCAGCTGACTGGGTAATGTGGCACCAGCTGACCGGGTAACGTGGCACCAGCTGACCGGGTAACGTGGCACCAGCTAACTGGGTAACGTGGCACCAGCTGACTGGGTAACGTGGAACGAGCTGACCGGGAAACATGGCACCAGCTAACTGGGTAACGTGGCACCAGCTGACTGGGCAACGTGGCACCAGCTGACCGGGTAACATGGCACCAGCTGACTGGGTAACGTGGCACCAGCTGACTGGGTAACGTGGCACCAGCTGACTGGGTAACGTGGCACCAGCTGACTGGGTAACGTGGCACCAGCTGACCATGTAATGTGGCACCAGCTGACCGGGTAACGTGGCACCAGCTGACCGGGTAACGTGGCACCAGCTAACTGGGTAACGTGGCACCAGCTGACTGGGTAATGTGGCACCCGCTGACTGGGTAACGTGGCACCAGCTGACTGGGTAAAGTGGCACCAGCTGACCGGGTAACGTGGCACCAGCTGACCGGGTAACGTGGCACCAGCTAACTGGGTAACGTGGCACCAGCTGACTGGGTAACGTGGAACGAGCTGACCGGGAAACATGGCACCAGCTAACTGGGTAACGTGGCACCAGCTGACTGGGCAACGTGGCACCAGCTGACCGGGTAACGTGGCACCAGCTGACCGGGAAACATGGCACCAGCTGACTGGGTAACGTGGCACCAGCTGACTGGGTAACGTGGCAGCAGCTGACCATGTAACGTGGCACCAGCTGACTGGGTAATGTGGCACCAGCTGACCGGGTAACGTGGCACCAGCTGACTGCGAAACGTGGCACCAGCTGACTGGGTAACGTGGCACCAGCTGACCGGGTAATGTGGCACCAGCTGACTGGGTAACGTGGCACCAGCTGACCGGGTAACGTGGCACCAGCTGACTGGGTAACGTGGCACCAGCTGACTGGGTAACGTGGCACCAGCTGACTGGGTAACGTGGCACCAGCTGACTGGGTAACGTGGCACCAGCTGACTGGGTAACGTGGCACCAGCTGACTGGGTAACATGGCACCAGCTGACCATGTAATGTGGCACCAGCTGACCGGGTAACGTGGCACCAGCTGACCGGGTAACGTGGCACCAGCTAACTGGGTAACGTGGCACCAGCTGACTGGGTAATGTGGCACCAGCTGACTGGGTAACGTGGCACCAGCTGACTGGGTAATGTGGCACCAGCTGACCGGGTAACATGGCACAAGCTGACCGGGTAACGTGGCACCAGCTAACTGGGTAACGTGGCACCAGCTGACTGGGTAACGTGGAACGAGCTGACCGGGAAACGTGGCACCAGCTGACTGGGTAACGTGGCACCAGCTGACCGGGTAACGTGGCACCAGCTGACTGGGTAACGTGGCACCAGCTGACTGGGTAACGTGGCAACAGCTGACTGGGTAACGTGGCACCAGCTGACCATGTAATGTGGCACCAGCTGACCGGGTAACGTGGCACCAGCTGACCGGGTAACGTGGCACCAGCTAACTGGGTAACGTGGCACCAGCTGACTGGGTAATGTGGCACCAGCTGACTGGGTAACATGGCACCAGCTGACTGGGTAACGTGGCACCAGCTGACCGGGTAATGTGGCACCAGCTGACTGGGTAACGTGGCACCAGCTGACCGGGTAATGTGGCACCAGCTGACTGGGTAACGTGGCACCAGCTGACTGGGTAATGTGGCACCAGCTGACTGGGTAACGTGGCACCAGCTGACTGGGTAACGTGGCACCAGCTGACTGGGTAACGTGGCACCAGCTGACTGGGTAACGTGGCACCAGCTGACTGGGTAACGTGGCACCAGCTGACCATGTAATGTGGCACCAGCTGACCGGGTAACGTGGCACCAGCTGACCGGGTAACGTGGCACCAGCTAACTGGGTAACGTGGCACCAGCTGACTGGGTAATGTTGCACCAGCTGACTGGGTAACGTGGCACCAGCTGATTGGGTAATGTGGCACCAGCTGACTGGGTAATGTGGCACCAGCTGACTGGGTAACGTGGCACCAGCTGACTGGGTAACGTGGCACCAGCTGACCGGGTAATGTGGCACCAGCTGACTGGGTAACGTGGCACCAGCTGACCGGGTAATGTGGCACCAGCTGACTGGGTAACGTGGCACCAGCTGACTGGGTAACGTGGCACCAGCTGACTGGGTAACGTGGCACCAGCTGACTGGGTAACGTGGCACCAGCTGACTGGGTAACGTGGCACCAGCTGACTGGGTAACGTGGCACCAGCTGACCATGTAATGTGGCACCAGCTGACCGGGTAACGTGGCACCAGCTGACCGGGTAACGTGGCACCAGCTAACTGGGTAACGTGGCACCAGCTGACTGGGTAATGTGGCACCAGCTGACTGGGTAACGTGGCACCAGCTGACTGGGTAATGTGGCACCAGCTGACCGGGTAACGTGGCACCAGCTGACCGGGTAACGTGGCACCAGCTAACTGGGTAACGTGGCACCAGCTGACTGGGTAACGTGGAACGAGCTGACCGGGAAACATGGCACCAGCTAACTGGGTAACGTGGCACCAGCTGACTGGACAATGTGGCAACAGCTGACCGGGTAACGTGGCACCAGCTGACCGGGAAACATGGCACCAGCTAACTGGGTAACGTGGCACCAGCTGACTGGGTAACGTGGCACCAGCTGACTGGGTAACGTGGCACCAGCTGACTGGGTAACGTGGCACCAGCTGACTGGGTAACGTCGCACCAGCTGACTGGGTAACGTGGCACCAGCTGACTGGGTAACGTGGCACCAGCTGACTGGGTAACGTGGCACCAGCTGACCATGTAATGTGGCACCAGCTGACCGGGTAACGTGGCACCAGCTGACCGGGTAACGTGGCACCAGCTAACTGGGTAACGTGGCACCAGCTGACTGGGTAATGTGGCACCAGCTGACTGGGTAACGTGGCACCAGCTGACTGGGTAACGTGGCACCAGCTGACTGGGTAACGTGGCACCAGCTGACTGGGTAACGTGGCACCAGCTGACCATGTAATGTGGCACCAGCTGACCGGGTAACGTGGCACCAGCTGACCGGGTAACGTGGCACCAGCTAACTGGGTAACGTGGCACCAGCTGACTGGGTAATGTGGCACCAGCTGACTGGGTAACGTGGCACCAGCTGACTGGGTAATGTGGCACCAGCTGACCGGGTAACGTGGCACCAGCTGACCGGGTAACGTGGCACCAGCTAACTGGGTAACGTGGCACCAGCTGACTGGGTAACGTGGAATGAGCTGACCGGGAAACATGGCACCAGCTAACTGGGTAACGTGGCACCAGCTGACTGGGCAACGTGGCACCAGCTGACCGGGTAACGTGGCACCAGCTGACCGGGAAACATGGCACCAGCTAACTGGGTAACGTGGCACCAGCTGACTGGGTAACGTGGCACCAGCTGACTGGGTAACGTGGCACCAGCTGACTGGGTAACGTGGCACCAGCTGACTGGGTAACGTGGCACCAGCTGACTGGGTAACATGGCACCAGCTGACCATGTAATGTGGCACCAGCTGACCGGGTAACGTGGCACCAGCTGACCGGGTAATGTGGCACCAGCTAACTGGGTAACGTGGCACCAGCTGACTGGGTAATGTGGCACCAGCTGACTGGGTAACGTGGCACCAGCTGACTGGGTAATGTGGTACCAGCTGACGGGGTAACGTGGCACCAGCTGACCGGGTAACGTGGCACCAGCTAACTGGGTAACGTGGCACCAGCTGACTGGGTAACGTGGAACGAGCTGACCGGGAAACATGGCACCAGCTAACTGGGTAACGTGGCACCAGCTGACTGGGCAACGTGGCACCAGCTGACCGGGTAACGTGGCACCAGCTGACCGGGAAACATGGCACCAGCTAACTGGGTAACGTGGCACCAGCTGACTGGGTAACGTGGCACCAGCTGACCATGTAACGTGGCACCAGCTGACTGGGTAATGTGGCACCAGCTGACCGGGTAACGTGGCACCAGCTGACTGGGAAACGTGGCACCAGCTGACTGGGTAATGTGGCAGCAGCTGACCGGGTAATGTGGCACCAGCTGACCGGGTAATGTGGCACCAGCTGACCGGGTAACGTGGCACCAGCTGACTGCGTAATGTGGCACCAGCTGACTGGGTAATGTGGCACCAGCTGACTGGGTAATGTGGCACCAGCTAACCGGGTAACGTGGCACCAGCTGACTGGGTAATGTGGCACCAGCTAACCGGGTAACGTGGCACCAGCTGACCGGGTAACGTGGCACCAGCTGACCGGGTAACGTGGCACCAGCTGACTGGGTAATGTGGCACCAGCTAACCGGGTAACGTGGCACCAGCTGACCGGGTAACGTGGCACCAGCTGACCGGGTAACGTGGCATCAGCTGACTGGGTAACGTGGCACCAGCTGACTGGGTATCGTGGCACCAGCTGACCGGGTAATGTGGCACCAGCTGACTGGGTAACGTGGCACCAGCTGACCGGGTAATGTGGCACCAGCTGACCGGGTAATGTGGCACCAGCTGACCGGGTAACGTGGCACCAGCTGACCGGGTAACGTGGCACCAGCTGACCGGGTAACGTGGCACCACCTGACCGGGTAATGTGGCACCAGCTGACCGGGTAATGTGGCACCAGCTGACTGGGTAATGTGGCACCAGCTGACTGGGTAACGTGGCACCAGCTGACCGGGTAATGTGGCACCAGCTGACCAGGTAACGTGGCACCAGCTGATTGAGTAACGTGGCACCAGCTGACTGGGTAATGTGGCACCAGCTGACCAGGTAACGTGGCACCAGCTGACCGGGTAATGTGGCACCAGCTGACTGGGTAACGTGGCACCAGCTGACCGGGTAATGTAATGTACATTTATGATCCACATCATGGCCATTGATCCTTGGCAGATACGGGGACATGCATTGTCACCAATCCCCCATCAACACAGGACTGTCAGGAGCCAATGGGACAACTCTGGTTGCAAAGCCTTTCAGTATATCACTGCGGTTTCCATATTCCTTCATACATAAGCACTCCATCACTGCAGCAAACTTTGCTCTAGTGTGTCATAAATCAGTGCTACAAAAATCAAGTCCTGTCTTTGAACTGCAGCAACTATCACTTTGTTCCCACGCACACGCTTAGTGTACTTTTTAATGTGCAGCAGGGTTATGGTTGATTGGGAATTGGGTTAACTAGTTAGTGAACCTATGATAATTAATCCTTTCAGCCAAAAGCAGAACTTCCAGCCTAATAATCCCATGATTTACATATACTCAGAGGCAGTAGATGGAACTCAAAGAAGCACATTCCCCTGATAGAAGTCACCTCAAGGTTCTCGTATCTTTTCAATTAATCTCATGAGTGCCCATTTTTCCCTTATTTTGGACCACACTGAGTGACCTAAAACCAATGGGAATAACATTTGAAAGTTTAATTTTTCAAAGGAATGGATAGAAAGGCAAATAAGAATCCAGTACAAGTTATATACCCGCAGTGGTAACTTGGTCCCTTCCCTCAATCCTTATTTATTTGGTGACTTTTTTTCCTGTTATTTTTCAGAGAGGTGAAGGAATAAGCATCTCGTTATTAAGGGTTATATCAGTAGAATCATCTCCGCATGCTTCCGCCTTTACTTAACTGTGGTAGCCACCTTGTGTTGGTGATACGGGTTTAATCCCAACGCCACTTAATTTCTCACCTTACCCATTTTGCTGAGAAAGTGCCAAGTAGGCACCAGCTGTTGGAAGAAACACCTTGGAGTGGGGGCGGGGGGAGGGGTGGAAAAAATTAATGATCTCACGCCAATCTTGTGCACCTCCCAGCAATCACTTCAGAGTGACACGCAGCCAAATCCTGAAAACAGGAACAACATTTTGATCCTGGTAGGAGGGGTAGCTGCAATTTGGAGCAGTACCCGATTCCACCAGGTTTCTACCCCTCAGAAGTTCTTCAATAAATTGCCCGCCGGGGGGAAAGAATGGGAGCTTTATACTTTTACCCCAGTTACGTCATTGACCTACATCGTAGGCAATGTTCCCTGTAATTATTTTTTTTGGGTGCGCAGCCACTTTAACAGGCTGCAAGGCCCATTCAAATTTCTGCGCATGTGTGGTTTTTCCTATTGTAAAGCCAGCAAGAGGCCTGCGCAGGAGCTCCAGACAGCTGCGGGCCCATGCGGTCGCACAGCTTAAAGGGAACATTGATCATAAGTGTTTATGGGGCAGTTTCTGAGCTAACCCAGAAATTCAGGACAGCTTGCCCTTAATAGGCCTAGTGGTACATGCCTGGTGAGAGGAGGTATAGGTCCAATTTTGAGCCTTAAGAAGCCTGCAAGAACAACAACAGCTTCCATTTATATAGCACCTTTAACGTAGTAAAAAAAGTCCCAAGGTGCTTCACAGGAGCATTACCAAACAAAGTTTGACACCGAGTCACATAAGGAGATATTAGGACAGGTGATCAAAAGCTTGGTCAAAGAGGTAGGTGTTCAGAAGTGCTTTAAAGGAGGAAAGAGAGGTAGAGAGGTGGAGAGGTTTAGGGAGGGAATTCCAGAGTTTAGGGCCTAGGCAGCTGAAGGCACAGCCGCCAATGGTGGAGCAATTAAAATCGGCAGATGCGCAAGAGGCCAGAATTGGAGGAGCGCAGATATCGCGCCGTGTTGTGGGGCTGGAGGAGCTTACAGAGATAGGGAGGGGCGAGGCAATGGAGGGATGAGGCAATGGAGGGATTTGAAAACAAGGATGAGAATTTTAAAATCGAGGTGTTGCTGGACCGGGAGCCAAAGTAGATCAGCGAGCACAGGGGGTGATGGATGAACGGGACTTGACGCAAGTTAAGATACGGGCAGCAAAGTTTTGGGTGTGCTCAAGTTAATGGAGGGTGGAAGATGGGAGGCCAGTGAGGAGAACATTGGAGTAGTCAAGCGAGCTTTCACATTCTGCACCTATGAATGACAGGCTTGGCTAGGCCCAGAGCAGATCTACCAGGAGGCACTTTAATCTGCTTGCTTTATACACTGCAAGACTTGTTGAAAGGCCTGGAACTTTAAATTTGAAGCAAGGAATCTTCTTTGATCGAAGGAGTGGTGATATTTGATGAGGTTCACCATGTACACGTTTCATGCTTCTTGTACCAAGGTACGTTACTTTACATTTATTCACATTAAAGTCCACTCACCATTTTTTACACTTGTAAATAAAATGACATGAATTGCTGCAGGATGGTTTGTAACCTGCTATAAATGTCAACAAGTTATTTATTAAGTGACACATTGTGGCACCCCAAGAGTCATTGTCCGACTTCATGCCAACTGAGGGAAGCTTTGGCCACCAGAAGCGCGCATCAGAAATTCAATGCACACTGGAGAGATTTTCGAATGCCTGTTTTTCACCTGGGTGAATGGCAGAGAAAAATCTGCTGGGGACCTTGGAATACTATGGCGGAAAATATAAAAACTAACTCCAAAAGCTTTTATAAATATATCAAAAGGAAAAGACTGGTGAAAACCAAAGTTGGTCCATTGCAGTCAGATACGGGGGAATATATAATGGGAAATAAGGAAATGGCAGATCAACTAAATGCATACTTTGGGTCGGTCTTTACGAAGGAGGACACAAAAAGCCTCCCTGGGATGTCGGGAAAAATAGGGACATTGGCAAAGGAGGAACTGACGCAAATCAATATCTCTAAGGATATGGTGTTAAGGAAGCTAAAGGGATTGAAGGTGGACAAATCCCCAGGGCCTGATAACATGCATCCTAGGGTACTGAAGGAGGTGGCCCTAGAGATAGCGGATGCACTAAGGATGATTTTTCAGAATTCATTAGACTCGGGAACAGTGCCGATGGATTGGAGGGTAGCTAACGTTACCCCACTATTCAAAAAGGGGGGTAGGGAAAAAGCAGGTAATTACAGACCTGTAAGCCTTACATCAGTTGTGGGCAAAATGCTGGAGTCCATCATTAAGGATGAAATAGCGGAGCACTTAGCAAATGGGGACAGGATAGGACAGAGTCAACATGGATTTACAAAGGGTAAATCGTGCTTGACTAATCTATTGGAATTTTTTGAGGGAGTAACTGGTAGAATAGATGGGGGAGAGCCAGTAGATGTGGTGTACCTGGACTTCCAAAAGGCCTTCGATAAGGTCCCACATAAAAGATTAGCATGGAAAATTGAGGCTCATGGGATAAAGGGGAAAGTTTTGGCGTGGATAGGGAACTGGCTGTCAGATAGAAAACAGAGAGTTGGAATAAACGGCTCATTTTCTGAATGGCAGGCAGTAACAAGTGGGGTACCACAGGGATCTGTCCTGGGCCCCCAGCTGTTCACAATTTACATTAATGACCTGGATCAGGGAGTCGGATGCAGCATTTCCAAATTTGCAGACGACACTAAACTAGGAGGGGGGGTGGGCTCAGAGGAAGAGACCAGGAAGCTCCAGAGCGATTTGGACAGACTGGGCGATTGGGCGGATAAATGGCAGATGCACTATAATGTGGACAAGTGCGAAGTTATCCACCTTGGGTGCAGGAACGGGAGGGCAAATTATTATTTAAATGGCAATAGATTGGGAGAGGGGGAAGTACAGAGAGACCTGGGTGTTCTTGTACACCAGTCACTGAAGGCGAGCATGCAGGTGCAACAGGCGGTCAAGAAGGCAAACGGTATGCTGGCCTTCATAGCAAAAGGGTTAGAATACAGGAACAGGGATACCTTGCTGCAGCTGTACAGGGCACTGGTGAGACCACACCTCGAGTACTGTGTACAGTTTTGGTCGCCTCATCTGAGGAAGGATGTTCTTGCCATGGAGGGGGTGCAGCGGCGATTCACCAGGCTGATACCAGGAATGGCGGGAATGACCTATGAGGAGAGACTATGTAGTTTAGGGATGTACACACTGGAGTTTAGAAGATTGAGAGGGGACCTCATAGAAGTGTATAAAATTCTGACAGGTCTAGACAGACTGGATGCAGAAGGAATGTTTCCCTTGGCGGGTGAGAACAGAACTAGAGGACATAATTTAAGGATAAGGGCTAAACCATTTAGGACAGAGATGAGGGGGAATTTCTTCACTCAGAGAGTGGTGAACCTGTGGAACTCATTGCCACAGAGGGCAGTGTACGCCAGCTCATTAAATATATTTAAGAGGGAATTAGATATATTTCTACGGGCAAAAGGGGTTAAGGGTTACGGAGAGAAGGCGGGGACGGGATACTGAATTAAAGGATCAGCCATGATCTCATTAAATGGCGGAGCAGGCACGAAGGGCCGAATGGCCTACTCCTGCTCCTATCTTCTATGTATCTATGTATCTATGTACTATTTGCCCGCCTGATTCAATTTTCAGGAAGGCCTTTAAATAGGAGTCCAGCGTTCCTTCCCAAACCAAGTAGGAGGCTGTTCAAATATACAAATCACGGTCCTACGGTGATGGTCAGACTCCCAATTGCAACTACCGTGGAGCAATAGGTGGAGCCTGCGCAGTGCATGCTAGTCCCACATTTTCCAGGTGTTGATAGGCCTAAGGGCCAGTCCAAAAAGGTATGTCTTTTTATAAAAGAATTCTCTGTGGCCAGGAGAAGCATTCATGTTCTTCCTACTTGGCCAAAACTTGTCCAGCCTGTTCTCGTTCTCTACTCCCAGGATCAACCAAATACCCCCTCTCCCAACAGGCCCTAACCGCCGGCAGAACATGACTAATTTTAAGCAGGCAAGCTTCAGCGGCACACCTGTTGGTCGCCCAAAGTTTGCCGGTAACATTTTAAATTAGGCCTGAACCTGAGAATGGTTCGAGCTTCCCAAAACCTGGCTTATTGGGGTAGAGGCGAATATCATGCCCGTCTTTGGGTCCAATACAAAGATCTCCCGCCTCCCCCACCGTTGTGCCATTTCCCTGCCATTATTTTAAATGGTCAGAACATTATGCACAGTGCATGCTTGAATTCCTGACTGTGCTCCCAGAGGTCAATGCTCCATGTCAGGAGCGCATAGCCAGAAAATTACCCCTCGGGTGTCAACACCAGGTCAGGTTAGGGTCACCAACTCTGGCTGGACGTCTCCCTGGAGGTTTCGTCACATGACCTCTTGCTTCTAACTGCCCCGTTTTTCTTCTCCATCTCTAATATTTTTATAACTAATAAATAAAAGTATTCAAACAAAATGAAAAACATTCTTTTTTTTATTGCCCCTGGGCTTGCTCGCAGCAGTGTACTGGAGATTAATCTTCAATTCCTGGAGACTCCACGGCAGTCCTGGAGGGTTTGGCAACCCTAGGTCAGGTATACCAGGGGTTAAGTACAAAGATAAGCCCCATAAATCTGGCTCCGAAATGCTCATTAACCCCTCTCTTTAAAGAGCATTCCCTGTAGTTTCCCACACAAGAGGTTCTTGGAACCTCTGAATTAAAATGCCAATATTTGATCTGAAATTATGAGCAACTTTGGGCTGTATACTGCTATTTGACTGTGAGCTAACAATAGACTTTCATCCAGCAACTGAAACTAGATACAAACCCTGCGGCTGGAAGTAGCAAAGTGGCCGAAAATCAAAGACAATTTTACATTTGTATTCCTGCAGTACTTATTAAAAGGCTGAGGTCTTCCAAAAATGTAAACATTTTTAAAATAAATAAAAGACGATTTGATATTATTTAGGAAGACATTGGTTGTGCCTCTCCTGATTAAAATTAAAGAAGCACAACTTTACTTCCAAGTGTGGTGAGAAACCTGAAGGAGCAGCAGTGTTGGTGTAATGAAAGGTGACCACTCAAGTCTTAAGCACATCCCCCAGGAACTTTGATGTGAACGTAAACAGGATCAGCATTCACACTGGGCTGCTACCCTGATTAAAAAGCATCATCAAACAGAATAAATAAATAGTTGGTGACACTTCTCCCCATTGAGGGTGTATCGTCTCGGATCTGTGCTCTCAAATTATTAAGGCACGTCCATAAAACATTCAGAGCTGCTATCCTGCAGTGTGCTGCATCACTGTTACTAATATTTCCTACATTACAACAGTGGCTACACTTCAAAAAGTACATTATACAATCTTTGAATGACACAGCACAGAAGGAGGCCATTCGGTCCATCGTGCCTGTGCTGACTCTTTGTAGAGCTATTCAATTAGTCCCACTCCCCTGCTCTTTCCCCATAGCCCTGTAGATTTTTTCCATCAAGTGTTTATCCAATTCCCTTTTGAATGTCACTATTAAATCTGCTTCCACCACCCTTTCAGGCAGCACATTCCAGATTGTATATTGGATCTAGTGTTTAGTAGTGAGCCTGACCTCGTATCGGGCCTCCATGTGGAGGAACATCTAGCCAACAGTGACCACAGCGTTATACGGTTTCAATTTTCCTGGTAGAACTAAAGGTACTGAGAATCTGCAACTCACACTAGATTTCAGAAGAGCAAACCTCACTAAAATGGCAGATGATGTGGTTATGTTACTGGACTAGTAATCCAGAGGCCTGAACTAACGACCTGGAGACGTGAGTTCAAATCCCACCACGGCAGCTGGGGAATTTAAATTCAGTTAATTAAATAAATCTGGAATAAAAAGCTATTGTCAATAATGGTGACCATGAAGCTAGCGGATTGTCATATAAAACCCATCTGGTTCACTAAAGTCCTTTAGGGAAGGAAATCTGCCGACCTTACCTGGTCTGGCCTATATGTGACTCCAGGCCCACAGCAATGTGGTTGACTCTTAACTGCCCTCTGAAATGGCCTAGCAAGCCACTCAGGGCAATTAGAAAGAAAGACTTGCATTTATATAGCGCCTTTCATGACCACCGGACATCTCAAAGCGCTTAGAGTGGGACTTGAAACCCACAACCTTCTGACTCAGAGGCGAGTGTGCTACCCACTGAGTCACAGCTGACACTAAGACACAGCCATGAAGACCATCGCATATGTAATGTTGTGGCAGAACCACTGACTGACTCTGGCTAACTGTATATAATTCTCTTTAACGATGTTCTAACACCAGCCTAAACCTGTACCATTGTGTTAGGCATTACTGTGTTTTGTATATAGAGTTTGCATGTACGGGGCGTGGGCCCTTTAAGAGCGCGGGAAAACGCGGGCAAACGCGATGACGTCACGCCGCAAACCACGGGACTACCCAGGCAGTCCTCGTGGCATCTCCTTTGAGTAAAGACCTGTTTGATTGTTCTCTTGTGTCGATCTCCGTTATTCATAGGAATTTGTCAATTCCTACATTGGTGACCCCGTTTTTGTGAACGTTTTCACAAAAGAAGAGCACAGCATGGAAGCAAACGCCGTTTCGCTAAAGCTACCGCAGTTCTGGGAGCAGCAAGCGCCCTCGTGGTTTATTCAGGTCGAGGCCCAGTTCGCCCTGAGGAACATCGATGCAGATCAGACCAAGTATCTTTACGTGGTCTCCGCACTCGACAGCTCTACCGCCTCTCGGATCGTCAGCCTCCTCGAAACCCCCCAATGGAGCGCAAGTATGAAACCTCAAAGCACAGTTACTGCAGGTTTTCGGGCTCACAAAATCGGAGCGCGCCCGTCGATTACTCGCTATGCCCAGGCTCGGGGACTCCAAGCCTTCAGAGTTGATGAGCCAAATGCTCACACTCCTGGGCTCAGAATGGGAATGTTTCCTATTCCGCGAGATTTTCCTCAGCCAACTGCCTGAACAGGTACAAGCTGCCCTGGCCAGATCTGAAACTGAAGACTGCGCAACACTCGCTGCGGAGGCTGACAAAATTTTCGCTGTAACTCGGTAGTACTGCGCCGCCACGAGGCACCCGTCCCCCGCAGACACCGCCCCAGCTCGTCCGCCTGCTGGGCTGTGTTTCTACCACGCGCAGTTCGGCGCGAAAGCGAAGCGTTGCCGCCCTCCCTGCAGTTTTCCCCAAAATAACCAACGACTGACACTGTGACCACTGAGGAACGGGTATAACGGGCACCCGGCGGCCGCGATGGCGATCGGCAACGCGGGAAAGTTGCTCTTCATCACTGATACTCTCTCCGGTCGTCATTTTCTGTGCGACACCAGAGCGCAATGCAGCATTTTACCCGCGTCCGCCCTCGATGTGCAGACGGGGAATCACGGCCCCGCCCTTGAAGCGGCCAATGGCGGAACAATTCGGACCTTCGGCAGACGGCGGGTGGAGTTGTGCCTCGGGGGGCAACGTTTTCACTGAGAGTTTGTTACGGCCAAAGTTTCCCAGCCCCTCCTCGGCGCGGATTTCCTGTGCGCCAACTGCCTCCTGGTCGACGTTAGGAACCGATGGCTGATCAATGCAGCAACTTTTAATTCTCTTCCGTGTTACCGCAGTAACACTACGTCATGCACCGTCTCCTGTGGGTTCCCGACTTCGGATGAGTTCGCTCGCCTGCTCAGCGAATTCCCTGACCTGACAAGACCCACGTTCTCCTCCACAGCCACGAAACATGGTGTGGAGCACCACATCACCACCAACGGCCCCCCGGTCTACGTGCGGGCCCGGCGCCTAGAACCTGGCAAGCTGGCGGTCGCAAAGGCGGAGTTCGCAACCATGGAATGGTTAGGGATTATTCGCCGGTCAAATAGTCCCTGGTCTTCACCCCTCCATATCGTCCCGAAGCCTGGCGGTGGATGGCGGCCATGCGGCGACTATCGCCGACTAAACGACGCCACCACTCCTGATCGGTACCCGATCCCCCATATCCAAGATTTCTCTGCCCATTTGGCAGGGAACACCGTGTTCTCAAAAGTCGACCTCGTCCGGGGCTACCACCAGGTCCCAGTTCATCCACAAGACGTCCAGAAGACCGCAGTCATCACCCCATTTGGCCTCTTCGAGTTTTTACGGATGCCGTTTGGGTTAAAGAACGCCGCCCAGGCTTTCCAACGCCTGATGGACTCCGTGCTGCGGGAGCTCAAGTTCCTCTTCGTCTACCTGGACGATATTCTAATTGCCAGTCCTACTAAGGAAGAACATACCTGTCACCTACGCACCCTTTTTCGATGCCTCAGCCAACACGGCCTGATTATCAACCCGGCCAAGTGTCAGTTTGGCCTGCACCAAATTGACTTCCTGGGGCATCGCATCACCTCAGAGGGAGCGGTTCCTTTACCTTCGAAGGTAGAGGCGGTGACATCCTTTCCACGCCCGCAGAACATAAAGGCCCTGCAGGAATTCCTAGGCATGGTAAACTTTTACCACCGTTTCGTGCCTAAGGCGGCACTACTCATGCAGCCCCTCTATGAGGCCCTCAAGGGCAAGACTGGCAAGAACCCGGTAGACTGGATGGATGACATGGCCCGAGCGTTCGCCGACACCAAAAGCGCCTTAGCCAACGCGACTATGCTGGCGCACCCGCTGCCAGGAGCCACCATTGCCCTCACCACCGACACGTCGGACTACGCAGTCGGTGCCGTGCAACAGCAGTGGGTGAACGGGACGTGGCAGCCGTTGGCATTCTTCAGCCGTCAACTACGGCAGAACGAGAGAGCATACAGCACGTTCGACCGGGAGTTGCTTGCCCTTTTTCTGGCCATCCACCATTTTCGGTTCCTTCTGGAAGGACGTCCTTTCACCGCTTTTGTGGACCATAAGCTGCTGACCTTTGCAATGTCCAAGAACGCCGAACCGTGGTCAGCCCGACAGCAGCGTCAACTGACCTACATATCCGAATTCATCACGGATATACGGCACGTGGCCGGTAAGGACAACTAGGTGGCAGACTGCCTCTCCCGTGCGATCGTCAATACGGTTCATTTGGGCATCGACTACGCCCTCATGGCAGCGGACCAAGCCTCAGACCCGGAAGTCCAAGCTTACCGAACGGCCATCACTGGCCTCCAGTTGGCCGACGTCAAGTTCCATTCGGCAGGTTGTGTGATGTCTCCGTACAGGATCCTCGCCCTGTCATGCCGGTCGTCTGGCGCCGCAAAGTGTTCGACACCATACATGGGTTGTCACACCCTGAAATGAAGGCCTCTCATAAACTGATGTCAGCGAAATTTGTATGGCATGGCATGCATAAAGATGTCCGCGACTGGGCCAACACCTGCGCGGTCTGCCAAAAGGCCAAGGTACAGTGCCACATCAAAGCTCCGTTGCCCGCCTTCACAATTCCGGAGCGACGTTTTGACCACGTCAATGTGGACCTGGTAGGGCCACTCCCACCCTCCCATGGTTTTTCACACATCCCGACCATGGTTGACCGCACCACCAGATGGCCAGAGGCGGTCCCCCTGTCATCCACTACTTCGGCGGACGTGGCCAGGGCGTTCATTTCCCCCTGAATCGCCCGTTTCGGAGTACCCGCCGATATTTCGTCAGACAGGGGACCGCAGTTTTCCTCCGAACTCTGGAATGCAGTGGCCCAAGGACTCGGTGTCAAATTACACCGCACCACAGCCTACCACCCACAGGCGAATGGCCTCTGCGAATGCTTCCACCGGTCAATGAAGGCCGTCCTGAGAGCCAGCCTCCAGGACACTGGATGGGCAGACAAGCTACCATGGGTCCTGTTGGGCCTTCGCACAGCCACCAAAGAAGACCTTCACTCTTCATCAGCATAGCTTGTGTATGGTCAGCCGCTGCGGGTCCCAGGGGACTTCCTACTAACATTGACGGAGCAATGGTCCGCGTCTGCCCAGCTTGCGAGTCACCAAGAGGCAGCCAGATGTTTCACACCGGTGCCCAGTTCGCACCATGGGCCACAGAGGTAACACATTCCCATGGAGCTTCACAAGGCGGAATACGTTTTTATTCACCATGACGCACATAGGGATCCGCTCAAGGCCTCATATACCGGTCCCTTCCGCATGTTGGAAGCAGGGGACAAAACCTTCACAGTAGATGTCAGTGGTAAACCGGACCACATTTCGGTCGACCGCTTAAAGCCAGCACATTTGGACCTCGACCGCCCCGTCGAGACAGCACAACTGCCGAGACGGGGTCGGCCACCCGTCATCATTGCGGCAGACCAAGTGCGACCGCCCGCCAGACCGCCAGCCGCCCAGCAGCCTCCGCCTCGAGAGTACAGGAGTCGTTCTGACAGGCTTGTCAGACCCCCTCACCGTTTGACTTTGTCCGTTAAAGTGAATTCTGGGGGGGCGCATGTGGCAGAACCACTGAATGACTCTGGCTAACTGTATATAATTCTCTTTAATGATGTTCTAACACCAGCCTAAACCTGTACCATTGTGTTAGGCATTACTGTGTTTTGTATATAGAGTTTGCATGTATGGGGCGTGGCCTCTTTAAGAGCGCAGGAAAACGCGGGCAAACGCGATGACGTCACGTCGCAAACCACAGGACTGCCCAGGCAGTCCTCGTGGCATCTCCTTTGAGTAAAGACCTGTTTGATTGTTCTCTTGTGTCGATCTCCGTTATTCATAGGAATTCGTTAATTCCTACAATGTAAAGTTATTTTTACAGGTTGTAGTTTGGTAGGCTGTAAAAGTAATGCCAGTCACACAGCACAGTATCTGCTTGCTCTGTGTCATTACCGCTCTAAGCTGCTCACTTAACAGAAACTTAAGCCTAAAGTTGATTATGCCATTGTTAAAGCCCAGTTACCAATTTGAGACCTGACACCAGTAGCACACTCGCCTCTGAGTCAGAAGGGTCTCCCACTTCAGGGACTTGAACTCATAAATCTAGGCTGACACTCCAGTGCAGTGCTGAGGGAGTGCTGCACCGTCGGAAGTGTTGTCTTTCAGATTAGACATTAAACCGAGGCTCCGTCTCCTCTCTCAGGTGGACATAAAAGATCCCATGGCACTATTTCGAAGAAGAGCAGAGGAGTTATCCCCGATGTCCTGGCCAATATTTATCCCTCAATCAACATAACAAAACAGATTATCTGGTCATTATCACATTGCTGTTTGTGAGAGCTTGTTGTATGCAAATTGGCTGCCGTGTTTCCCACATTACAACAGTGACTACACTTCAAAAAGTACTTCACTGGCTGTAAAGCACTTTGGGATGTCCGGTGGTTGTGAAAGGCACATAGAAACGCAAGTCTTTCTTTCTTTACAGCCAATAAAGTACTTTTGGAGTGTAGTCACTGTTGTAATGTGGGAAATTAGGGATGGGCAATAAATGCTGGCCTTGCCAGTGACGCCCACATCCTGTGAACTAATTTTGAAAAAGAAGGAAGTATGGTAAGAAAAAGCCAAGATGGCTGACTGGTTAAGTACAAAGACAAATAAGATGTAAACAGAAATGTTTCTATAAATTAAAGGCATTTAATATCAACTAAACAGAGTTGAGTATAAGAAACAACTAAAGAAAATGAAAGCTGCTATTAGATCAGCAAAAAGGCTAATGGAAAAAAGGATTGTAGACAACTGTGGAAGTAATGGGAAAAGCTTTTTCAGTTATGTGAAGAGTCTGAGAACTGTCAAATACTGTATTGGGTCATTGAAGGATGTTGAAGGACGGGTTACAAAGGCATCACTGGGTATGGTGGAAATATTAAATGAGTACTTTGCATTGGTCTTCATCTTGAAGATGATGCTCGACTATTAGATTTTAATAATGTTACTAACAAAACTAGTATTATTAACATAGAAAACATATTGTTTTAGAAAGAATTAAGAACTTGGAAACAGACAGAGCAGCCAGTCCGGATTGTCTTGTTTTGCACACTTTGTACAAAAATAATAAATTGCAGGACAACGGAGTATTACAGTTTAACTGTTTTATTAAGCACTAGCTGAAGTGCCCGGCGGTGCCGAGGCTTTTTCGAGGGCATGTTATTGTTGGAAGAGAGAGAGAGAGCGACTGGGGGGTAGAGAGAGAGCGACTGGGGGGAAGAGAGAGAGCGCGGGTGGGGGGGAAGAGAGGGCAGGGGGGGAAGGGAGGGCGGGGGGGAAGGGGGGGGAAGGGAGGGCGGGGCGGGGGGGGAAGGGAGGGCGGGGGGAAGGGGGGGAAGGGAGGGCGGGGGGGAAGGGGGGGAAGGGAGGGCGGGGGGGAAGGGGGGAGGGAGGGCGGGGTGGAGGGAGGGCGGGGGGGAAGGGGGGGAGAGAGGGGGGGAGGGCGGGGGGAAGGAGGGGGGAGGGGGGAGAAGGGAGGGGGGAAGGGGGGGAGAAGGAAGGGGGGAAGGGGGGGAGGGAGGGGCGGGGGGAAGGGAGGGCGGGGGGGAGGGAGGGGAGGGGGAGGGGAGGGGGGCGGGGGGCCCCCCCGAGGGTCGCGGCCCCCCGAGGGTCGCGGCCCCCCCGAGGGTCGCGGCTCCGCCCGAGGGTCGCGCCCCCCCGAGGGTGGCGGCCCCCGCAGAGGGTCGCGCCCCCCCCAGGGTCGCGCCCCCCCCCCAGGTGAAGACCGCCGATTGCGGCTGTGCAAGACGGCCGGCGGGCCCAGTTGCCAGGGTAACCCTTGACGCTCAGCAAGCCCCGCCCCCCCGGCCGAGCCAGAGAGAGACGCTGCGCCTCAGCTCCTGCTGCGCGCGCACCCTTTAGTAAGGTAGCGGCGCTGGGCTGAGGCCCACCCCTCCAGCCTTCGAGTGGGGCCGGGAGGTGCCTAGCTCGGGCGTGGGTGCAGAGGAGAAGCCGAGGCTTCGAGGCCTACCTGGAAAAACGGGGAAAGGTAGGAAAATTAATGAGATTAGATAAGTTAATTCGTTTCTAAATCATTTTTTTTTAAAACAATATGTGTTTTAAAAGCAACGTTTTTTTTAAAGACGCAGAAAGCGGGAAAAAGAAAGGAAAAGTTTGGAATCAAGATGGCGGCGACTCACCTCGGTTCAGAATGATAAGGCCCGCCCACGCACGCACCGATTGGCCCGGCCGCACGCGGCAGCAAGCCGCCGTACAATTGGTCGACCTCGAGGTCACTCTGTCGCTAATGAGCGGATAATGAGATGCTAATGAGCGGAATGTTGAAGGTTTTTGGGATACCGCGGGCGCGATTTTAGCCCGGCCGAAACGTAAATACGCTTAAAACCGTCTCGGAAGCGTAAGCTTTCTTTGGAGGTAACGCGCGCGTAGGTACGCCCTGTAACTTTTGAGCGCATAGCCCGCCAGGCGCACACGCGATGACAGACAGAATGACAGAATGCCAGACAGACAGACAGAAGGACAGACAGAAGGACCGATTTATATATATAGACTTGCTGAAGTGCCCGGCGGTGCCGAGGCTTTTTCGAGGGCATGTTGTTGTTGGAAGAGAGAGAGAGAGAGCGACTGGTGGGGGGGGGAGGGAGAGAGAGCGACTGGGGGGGGGGGGGAGAGAGAGAGAGAGAGATCACGACTGGGGGGGAAGAGAGAGAGCGACTCGGGGGTAGAGAGAGGGCGACTGGGGGGAAGAGAGAGAGAGACTGGGGGGAAGAGAGGGCGGGTGGGGGGAAGAGAGGGCGGGTGGGGGTAAGGGGGAGGGGAAGGGGGAAGGGAGGGGGAAGGGGGGAAGGGAGGGGGAAGGGGGGGAAGGGAGGTTGGGGGAAGGGAAGGGAGGGGGGAAGGGAGGGCGGGGGGAGGGGGGGGAAGGGAGGGCGGGGGGGAGGGGGGAAGGGAGGGGAGGGGGGAAGTGAGGGCAGGGGGAGGGGGGAAGGGAGGGTGGGGGGAAGGGAGGGCGGGGGGGGAAGGGAGGGCAGGGGGTGGGAAGGGAGGGGGGTGAAGGGAGGGCGGGGGGAAGGGAGGCCGGGGGGGAAGGGAGGGGGGGGAGGGAGGGCGGAAGGGAGGGCGGGGGGGAGGAAGGGGAAGGGGGGAGGGGAAAGGGGAAGAAGGGGGAGGGGGAGGGGAAGGGGGAGTGGGGGAGGGGGAGGGGGAGAGAGGGGGAGGGGGGGTTAGGGAGGGGGAGGGGGAGGGGGGAAGGGAGGGGAAGGGGGGGAGGGAGGAAGGGAGGGCTTGAGGCTGAGAGACGGCCACGGCCACGCCCGGTTGCCGGGGTAACCCTGCCGCGCCGCCCCACCCCGCACTCCCGAGAGCCCCGCTCTCGAGGCCGCAGCCGCCCCGCCCCGCACTCCCGAGAGCCCCGCTCTTCGAGCCCGCCCCGCACTCCCGAGAGCCCCGCTCTCCAAGCCCCAGCCGGCCCGCAATCCCCTTGCCGGGGTAACCCGATCCACACTCTCGAGAGCCCCGCCCCCCCCCGCCCGAGCCGAGCGCGGAACAGTGTCTCACCTGCTCCTGCTGCGCGCGCACCCTGACCCTCGTGGCTGATGCCGTTGCCCCGGGTAACGTGACACTGGGGGGGAGGGGGGTGAGGAGCTTAGCAGCAGCCCAGTTACCTAGCTCGGGCCTGGCTGGGCAAGAAAGGCCCAGGCTTTCAGATCTAAGAAAAAAACGGGCAAAGGTAGGAAAAAGAATGTTCAGGTTAGATAAAATATTTACAAATGAGTGATTTATTTTAAAAGAATTTAATAAATTGAATTTTATTTTGCTGGAAATGTATATTTGAAAAGAAAGACGCAGAAAGCAGGAAAAAGAATGGAAGCAAGATGGCGGCTACTCACCTCGGTTCAGAACGATAAGGCCCGCCCACACACGCACCGATTGGTCGACCGTCAGGTGACCAAAGCGTAGGATTGGTCAATCGTCCCGTCACTCGACCGTAGGAGGGCCCGGCCGCACGTGGGCAGCAAGCCGGCGTACGATTGGTCGAGCTCGAGGTCACTCTGTCGCTAATGAGCGGATAATGAGATGCTAATGAGTGGAACGTTAAGGTTTTTCGGATACCGCTGGGCGCGATTTTAGCCCGGCCTGAAACGTAAATATGCTTAAAACCGTTTTGGAAAGGTAAGCTTTCTTTCGACGTAACGCAAGCGTAGGTACGCCCTGTAACTTTCGAGCGCATAGCCGCCCAGACGCACACCTGCAGACAGACAGACAGATAGACAGAAGGGACAGAAGGACAGACAGAAGGACCGATTTATATATATATAGACTAGCTGAAGTGCCCGCGGTGCCGAGGCTTTTTCGAGGGCATGTTGTTGTTGGAAGAGAGAGAGAGAGCGACTGGGGGGAAGAGAGAGAGCGACTGGGGGGAAGAGAGAGAGCGACTGGGGGGAAGGGAGGGAGGAGAGGGGGAGGGGGGGGAAGAGAGGGAGGGGAGGGGGAGGGGGAAGAGAGGGAGGGGAGGGGGAGGGGAAGAGAGGGAGGGGAGGGGGGAGGGGAGGGGGAGAGGGGGGGAGAGGGGAGAGGGGAGAGAGGAGGGGGGAAGGGGGGAGGGGGAGGGTGCGGGGAGGGAGGGGAGGGGGGGGAGGGAGGGGGCGGGGGGGAGGGGAGGGGGGGAGGTGAGGGGAGGGGAGGGTGGGGGGGACGGGAGGGCGGGGGTGAGGGGAGGGCAGGGGGGACGGGAGGGCGGGGGAGGGGAGGGGAGGGATGGGAGGAGGGGGGGAGGAGGGAGGAGGAGAGAGGAGGGGGGAAGAAGGGGCGGGGGGAGGGAGGGGAGGAGGGGGAGGAGGGCGGAGGAGAGAGGAGGGAGGGGGGGAGGGGAGGGGAAGGGGGAGAGTCCATGCGCCCCCTGATCCCCGTCCCCCCAAACTCCCGAGCCCCCTGATCCCCACCCCCCGAACTCCAGAGGTTGGCCCCCCCGAGACTCGCCCCCCCCACCCACCATGCACCGAACTCCGGAGGCGCGATCTTCCGAGCACCGGCCTCCCGAGCTGGCTTCAAGATGGCGGCTGTGCGAGACGGCCGGAGGGCCCAATTGCCAGGGTAACCATTGATGCTGACCAAGCCCCGCTCCCCAGCCGAGCCAGAGAGAGAGACGCCGCGTCTCAGCTGCACCAAGGCCGAGATCCGCACTCTCGAGAGCCCCGCCCGAGCCGAGTGCGGAACAGAGTCTCACCTGCTCCTGCTGCACGCGCACCCTGACCCTCGTGGCTGACGCCGTTGCCCCGGGTAACGTGACACCGGTGGGGGGGGTGGTGAGGAGCTTAGCAGCAGCCCAGTTACCTAGCTCGGGCCTGGCTGGGCAAGAAAGGCCCAGGTTTTCAGGCCTAAGAAAAAAACGGGCAAAGGTAGGAAAAAGAATGTTCAGGTTAGATAAAATATTTACAAATGAGTGATTTATTTTAAAAGAATTTAATAAATTGAATTTTATTTTGCTGGAAATGTATATTTGAAAAGAAAGATGCAGGAAGCAGGAAAAAGAATGGAAGCAAGATGGCGGCTACTCACCTCGGTTCAGAACAATAAGGCCCGCCCACACACGCACCGATTGGCCCGACGGCACACGCCAGCAACCCGGCGTACGATTGGTCGAGCTCGAGGTCACTCTGTCGCTAATGAGCGGATAATGAGATGCTAATGAGCGGAACGTTAAGGTTTTTCGGATACCGCGGGCGCGATTTTAGCCCGGCCTTAACGTAAATATGCTTAAAACCGTTTTGGAAAGGTAAGCTTTCTTTCGACGTAACGCACGCGTAGGTACGCCCTGTAACTTTCGAGCGCATAGCCACCCAGACGCGCACCTGCAGACAGACAGAAGGACAGACAGACAGAAGGACAGACAGACAGAAGGACAGACAGATCGACCGATTTATATATATAGATTAGGTCTGATCTTACTCATACAGCACAGTGGGGAAAAGATGGAGTTAGGACCTCTAGCCTGGGTCTTCAAAACAATAGTAGTCCTTACAGATGCCTGCAGGCCAATGGCAACTCAGCATGTGATCACATGTGAATATAATAGGTATTCCTTACAGATGCCTGCGGGCCAATGATAATTCAATATGCAAATGTTACATCCCCTTTCTTTTAAAAGAAAAATGTTATGCATTACTTTTAAACCTTTCTTCTACATAATGTTCTCGGTAGCATAACATATAAGTAAACTCAGCATTTAACAAGCACTGAAAACATCTCAACGTTTCAATAACGATGTACAGTTTTTTTTAGGGCAGCGATCCGCCTACACTCTTTGACAGTTCACAAGTCAAGGATAACTCTAGGCTTGACCTCTCGTCCTGACCTTGTGTGGTATGAAACTGAGCATGCTCCTGAATCGGTCAACAATTCAGGTTCAGGTTTAGGTTCAGGTAAGTATAATGTGTTTTGTGTATTGCTCTGTTCATCACACTCTGTTGAACTGATCCTCTCGTCGGAATGACGGTGTTGTTCCTTGGTGTTCAGGAGGTGCCTGCGATTGCGGCGGTACACCTGTCCTTCTGGGGTGCGGACGTGATACGATCGCTCAGTGTCAGCTGGCTGGATGATGACTGCTGGCTTCCAGTAGTCATGCTCCTGGATTCTGACGGATTCTCCATTGTGCAGCAGCGGCAGTAGTCTAGCTGACCTGTCATAGTATCTCTTTTGGTGTTGCTGTCTCTGTACACGTTTTGCATGCACTTGCTTGCAGCTGACAACCTCTGGCTGCAGCTGCTGGTTGGTGCTTGGAAGGATTGAGCGAAGTCTGCGGCTCATCAACAGCTGTGCTGGTGATTTGAAGTTGTCAACTGGAGTGTTGCGGTACTCAAGGAGACTGATGTAGGGGTCTCTTTTGACCGCTTTGGCTTTGTCCATGAGTGTTTTTGCAATCTGGACAGTTTTTTCAGCAAGGCCATTACTTTGAGGGTAATGTGGGCTTGATGTGACATGTGTGAAATCCCATGCCTTGGCAAACGACTCAAACTCTTTTGATTTGTATTGGGGGCCATTATCTGAGACTAAAGTCTCTACTACGCCATGCCTGGCAAAGGCTGCCTTTAGCTTGTGGATCACAGCTGCAGATGTGGTGCTGTGAAGCTTGTCCAGTTCAAAAAATCTGCTGTAGTAATCAACAGTCACTATGTAGTCCTCGTTGTTCCATGTGAACAGATCCATTGCCGCGACCTGCCAGGGCCTGTCTGGGATACGGTGAGGTATCATGAGCTCTTTGACATTTGATGGGCGGCGTTCTAGACAAATGGAACATTTTCCGACAATGTCCTCAATGTTTTTGCACATTCCGGGCCAAAACATAATGTCACGTGCTCTTTGTTTGCATTTTTCCATGCCCATATGTCCAGCATGAATTTTTGTCAACATCTCTTCTCTGAGACTGGTAGGAATGATGATTTTCTCCCCTTTGAAGACGATTCTGTTGATTTGTGACAGATCGTCTCTGTGGTTCCAGAATTCAGATATGCTCTGAGGGCATTTCCTCCTTTCCTCAGGCCATCCTTCATGTATGACTTTGCTCAGCAGTGTGAGTTGTGCATCTTCCTCTGTTCCTGCTCGGATCTCCTTCAGTTTTGAGTCACTCACGGGTAAGCTGTTGTACACCATGTGCACCTGCACATCCATGCCTTCACTGAGGCTGCTGTCCTGGTAGCTAAGAGAATTTCTGGAGAGCGTGTCTGCGACAGGAATGTCTTTGCCTGGACGGTGAATGATTGTGAAGTCATACTTCTGTAGCTGAAGGATCATTCTCTGTAGCCTTGGTGGGGCTGCGGCTAGTGGTTTCCTCATGATTGACTCGAGGGGCTTGTGGTCGGAATCCACAATGACTTGTCGGCTATAGACGTACTGGTGGAAACGCTTACATCCAAACAGAATTGCATATAGCTCTTTCTCGATTTGAGCACAGTTGATTTCACTGTCTGTGAGAGATCTGGAAGCGTAGCCGATGGGCTTTCCTTCTTGCAGTAATACTGTGCCTAGTCCGTACTTTGACGTGTCCACTTGTAGTCTGAGCTCTTTGTTGGGGTCGAAGTAGGCAAGAACTGGTCCTGGTTCTCTGGTGATTAGGTCTTTCATTTTCTGAAATGCTGTGTCGTGTTGTTTGTCCCACAGGAACTCATTGGATTGTTTGAGCAACTGACGCATGGGTGTGTTGATTTCGGAGAGGCTCGGGGCAAACTTGGCTAGGTAGTTAACCATGCCTAGTACTGTCTCTAGCTCTGCGCGGTTCTTCGGCGGCTCCATCTTCTTGATGGCGGAGATTTTCTCTGGATCTGACTTAATGCCATCAGTTGAGAGGCGATGCCCAAAATAACTGATCTCAGTGGATCCGATTATGCTTTTCTCGGGGTTGAGCCGGATACCTTTCTCCCGTGATCTTTGTAGCATCGCACGGAGGTTCCTGTCATGTTCCTCTCTATTCCTGCCATAGATGAGGATGTCATCTATGATTGCGACTACTCCATCGAGGCCTTCATAGGTTTCGTCGATCTTCCGCTGGAATTCATCCTGAGCTGAGATAAGACCAAACGGTAAACGCAGAAATCGGTAGCGTCCAAATGGTGTGTTGAACGTTGTTAGCTTAGATGACTCTTCCGTGAGCTTGATAGTCCAATATCCTGATCGTGCGTCCATTACACTGAAGTAACGTGCTCCCACTAGCTTGGGTGTGATGTCATCTAGCGTTGGTAGAGGGTAGTGAGGGTGTTTGATAGCCTTGTTCAAATCTCTGGGGTTGAGACAGACTCTGAGCTTGCCTGTACGTGGCTTCTCAACCACTACTATCACATTGACCCACTCTGTCGGTTCTGTTTCCTGGACGATGATTTCTGTATTCTCCATGCTCTGCAGCTCCTCCTTCAGGTGACTACGTAGAGCAAGGGGTATCCTTCTCGGTGGGCAAACCACAGAGGTTGCTGCTGGGTCAAGGTGAATAGTGCATTCACCTGGGAATAGTCCGATTCCTTTGAAAACGTCAGCAAACTCCTCCATGACTGTCTGCTTCTCAACTGGTGCTGTCAATGATAGCACTAGCTTGACGAGGTCCATGTCTAAACATGCCTTTAGACCTAGCACTGGAGGTGCTCGAGAGTCAACAATGTAAAAGTCCAACATCATGTCGCTTTCTTTGTACTTGCATTTCATCACGCATGTGCCTTTTACAATGAGCTGCTCACCCCCATAGCTGGTCAGTCTGTGTGAGGTGGGCTGTAGCTCACACTCATCCTTCAATCTGTGATACTCACTCAGAGGAATTACATTAACCTGAGCTCCAGTGTCTAGTTTAAACCTAAGCTCTGTGCCATGTTTTCCTATCTCAACACCTGCAAAGGCTTGCTCAGTCTCTGAAATCTGTTTTTTCTGTGACACAGAATCAATAAACAGTTCCTCTGCATTTGGCTCTCTATCTGGCATTTGGCTGTCACTCACTGTGTGTACTGTTATTACAAAATCTGTCCTGCAAACTTTAGCAAAGTGGTTCCGTTTACCACATTTAGCACATTGCCTTCCTTTGGCAGGGCAATGCGCCTTTTCTCCATGCATCTTGTTTCCACAATGTCCACAGTTTTTGAAGCGTTTTAAGTCTGTGTCGCTCATTTTTAGAACTCTCTCTGTTCTTTCTGTTCTGAAACACGCTCTCTGGGCGGTGTTCTTTGGTGTGTGTCTATTAACTGCGTGCACTATCTGCTCACGTGAGCTGCTCGTGGTGCCGGTTATGGTTTTCAACTGTGCTTGGGCTATCTTGTGCGATCTAGCTATGTCCATAGCTTTGTCCAGCGTTAGCCCGGACCCAACATTCAAAAGTTTCTCTCTCACTTTAGCTGAATGTATTCCAAACATGATGCGGTCTCTGACCATCTCATCTTTATCTGCATATTCACAGTTTTTTACCAGCAGTTTTATCTCAGTCATGAACTGTTCAAACGACTCACTAGCTCCTTGTACTTTCTCCTGAAACGTGTACCTAGCGAATATCGTATTTGTCTTGGGCATCACATATGATTCAAAATGGTCAAAATAACTTTTCAGTACCTTTGCTTCATCCGCAGTGAGAGACCATGGCCTAGAAATTCACTAGCCTTAGCGCCGCTTTTGAGGCGCTAGAGGGACTAGCGCCAGAGTTATGGCCAGTTGAAAAATTCCCTGGGGCCCTAAAGCGGCGTTGCACCGGTAGCGCTGCGCCGGCACCGATGACGTCATCGGTGTGCGCAGCGTCCCGGTTGCCATGCCGACGGGCCCCAGCGCCGAAATTCAGTTGCGGCCGCCTCGCCCGTGGCAGCCGCAACTAAGACTCTGGCAACAGAGTCCAACATGTGTTTGCGCCGGCGCATTAAAGGCCCCGCGGCGGCCGGCCGCTTTCCCGCCGGCCGCCTGCCCGCAGCTCCCTCCCCAGACTTCTCCCCCCCCCCCCCGCGGAACAGATGCAAGCCCGGCACTTGTCCGAGGTGCCGGGCTCATTTTTAAACAGATTTGCGCGGGCCGCGGCCGGGTGCAGGCAGCTCCTCCTTAACGAAAGGAGGAGGCCTGCACTTCCCCAGCCTGCCGCACCGCATCGGGTGCCGCAGCGCCGGAATTGCGGCGCTAAACGGCAGTTAGCGCCCTTTTCCAGGCGCTAAGACCCTTCAGTAGCGCCGGCAGCCATTTGGGCGCGGCGCTACTGAATTTTTGGCGCGCGCAGGGGGACTTAGCGCCGGCACTAACTTCCGGCGCTAAAGCCCTGGCTAAGCCAAAACCCAATTTCTAGGCCCATGTGTTTAAAATGTCTCTCCCTTTTTCTCCGATCCACAGGAGTAGGTAGCTGCATCTTTCTTCCTCCCCTTTGCTTTTCAACGGACCCAAGAACATCAACTCCACGTGTTGCTTTAACTTGCGCCATTCTCTATGTAAGTTCAAAGATTCCCAATCGATTCGAGGCAAGGGAGCTCCAACGATGTCCATTTACAATCCCACTTCTGACACCATGTCTTGTTTTGGCACACTTTGTACAAAAATAATAAATTGCAGGACAGCGGAGTATTACAGTTTAACTCTTTTATTAAGCATTAGGTCTGATCTTACTCATACAGCACAGTGGGGAAAAGATGGCGTTAGGACCCCTAGCCTGGGTCTTCAAAACAATAGTAGTCCTTACAGATGCCTGCAGGCCAATGACAACTCAGCATGTGATCACATGTGAATATAATAGGTATTCCTTACAGATGCCTGCGGGCCAATGATAATTCAATATGCAAATGTTACATGGATGATATCCACCCGAGGGTCCTCAGGGAGATGGGGGCAGGTGCTGTGTGAGCCCCTAGCCTGTATTTACAATAGCTCACTACACTCTGGAATGGTTCCTATCGACTAGACGAAGCCTACTGTGTCCTCATCTTTAAAAAAGGTGACAAGATGGACCTGGGTAAATATAGACCCATTAGTTTAGCATCAGTAACAAGTAAGATGCTTGAGTGAATCATTAGGGATGCAATATATGAATGTTTGGATAGAGAGGGACATATTAGGGGCACCCAATATGGCCTCAAAAAAGGAGGCCATGTCTTATAAATCTAATTATAATTTTTAAAGAAGTTACAAAGTTGTTGGATGCGGGAAGTTCATGCAGCAAGACCTGGATGACATTCAGGCTTAGGCTGATAAATGGCAAGTAACATTCGCGCCACACAAGTGCCAGGTAATATAATTGCAAAATACTGCGGATGCTGGAAATCTGAAATAACAACAGAAAATGCTGGAAATACTCAGCAGGCCAGGCAGCATCCGTGGAGAGAGAAACAGAGTTAACGTTTCAGGTCTGGGACCCTTCATCAGAACCAGTGCCAGGTAATGACTATCTCCAAGAAGAGAGTGTCTAACCACCACCCCTTGACATTCAACAGCATTACCATCACCGAAACCCCCAATATCAACATCCTGGGGGTCACCATTAACCAGAAACTTAAATGGACCAGCCACATAAATACTGTGGCTACAAGAGCACGTCAGAGGCTAGGCATTCTACGGCGAGTGTCTCACCTCCTGACTCCCCAAAGCCTTTCCACCATCTGCAAGGCACAAGTAAGGAGTGTGATGGAATACTCTCCACTTGCCTGGATGAGTGCAGCTCCAACAACACTCAAGAAGCTCAACACCATCCAGGACAAAGCAGCCCGCTTGATTGGCACCCCATCCAGCACCTTAAACATTCACTCCCTCCACCACCGGCGTACCGTGGCTGCAGCATGTACCATCTACAAGATGCACTGCAGCAACTCGCCAAGGCTGCTTCGACAGCACCTCCCAAACCCATGACCTCTTCCACCTAGAAGGACAAGGGCCGCAGGCGCATAGGAACACCACCACCTCCAAGTTCCCCTCCAAGTCACACACCATCCTGACTTGGATTGTAGGTGATATTCGTCTGCATCAGGCGGATCTTAATGTGCTGGGTGATTTGGCTCTTGACTGGCAACTGATGTATAACTTAGATAAGTGCAGTTTTATGCATGTGAGCAGGGCAAATGCTCAACATTCATACACCCTTCAGGGAAAAGCATTAGATAGAGATTTGGGCATTTAAAGGTACATGAGCAATGCCGTGAAATGATAGCTAGAGCAAATAGGGTGTTGGGTTGTATCCATAGGAGAATTGAATACAAGACGAGATATACTATCTTGTCCTTTTGCAAGACTTTAGTCAGGCCACACTTGGAACATGTGTCCAGTTTTAGTCTCCTTACATGGTGGGTAATATTGAGGCTTTGGAAAGGATGCAGAGGAGGGCCACTAGACTAATTCCCAGTTTAAAGCATCTTAGTTATCAAGATAGGCTAAAAGAGTTGGGGGGGGAAATTCGGTTGCTTTACACCTCCCGTTAGCGCCCTAAGAGGGCGCTAACGGGGTGCAAAGCAACTAGTGCCCGGGCACAGCGCCACCAATGCCTCCCGCGAAATTCAGCAGGAGGTTAGCGGCGGCGGTAACCGTTAGCACCCTGTGGCACTGCGCTGCCGGTGATAACATCACCTGTGTGCGCAGCACCCCGGCCGCGATCTTCGGTAGCGCCCCCTGACTTACCGCCAGACACTATGTCCGACGGGGTCAGAGGTTTTACCTGCGGCCGGGGCGGCATTATTTAATGATGAGGTGCCGGGCGGCCATTTTTGTTGCTGGCCGCCTGCCAGCACCTGCCTCCACTGCCGTCCCTGGCCTCCTGAGCATCCCCCCGTGGAGTGCCGGCTGCACTCCATGAGCCCAGCACTTCTCTTGAGTGCCGGGCTCTTTTGCCGGCACTCCGATCCCAGTGGCCCAGATGGGCCCCGGGTCACGCTGCACGAGGCCCCTCCCCTTTAAGAAGGGGAGGAAGGCCTGCAATACCGCAGCACAATGTGCCACAGCGCATGGCACTGCGGCACATAGCGCCGTGATATTGGCTCGCAGCACCCCAAGAGGAAGATGGGGCGCTTCCAGTAACCCCCCGCTTCCCTCTTGGGGTGCTACCACTCAATTTCGGCCGTGGGGGCGCTAATTTTTTCGGGCCGCTAAAAGTAGCACCCCAGCGAAGTTAGCACCCCAAAGGGGGCGCAACTCAATTTTTCCCCCTTGGGACTGTATACTTTACAGAAGCGCAGACTTAGAGGTGATCTGATTGAGGTTTATAAGAAAATGAAGGGAATAGATTGTGTTCCAGTTGACAGTTTGTTTAAATTAAATAGGTTAGGGAGGACCAGGGGTCAAAATTTAAGTTGTATAAGGCCAGATCTAGGTTAGATGTCAGGAGGTGGTGCTTTTCCCAGAGAATAGTGGACCTCTGGAACAGATCGCCATCCCGTGCAGTGGATGCTGATTTGCTAAATTCCTTCAAGTGAGAGCTGGACCTGTTTCTGGCTGGGGCGGAGATCACCTCTTACAGAAGCTAGGTACAGCAGGGAATTCAGGACCAGAGTGCTCTCCTGGATTAGTTTCAATCACCTATATGGGTCAGAGAGGAATTCCCCAGATTTTCTTTCCCCAAATTGGCCTGGTTTGTTTTACCTTTTTCTTTGCCTCTCCCAGGAGATCACATGGTTTCGGGTGGGATGGAGTGTATATGTTGCGATACACAAAGTATCGCCATTGTATGGGACAGGCTGGATGGACCAGAGGGTCTTTACCTGTCTGTCATTGTTCATATACTTCATATTCATATAACAACTCACTACATAAAAATAATGTTTCCTCATGTTGCCTCTGGTTCCTTTGCCAATCACTTCATTGGCTGTAAAGCTCTTTGGGTCGTCCTGAGGTCGTGAAAGGCGCTATATAAATGTGAGTCTTTCTTTTATTAAGCTCTGTACAGCTGTAACATAACTTCCATCCCCTTGTATTCCAGCCCTCTTGAGAAAAAGGCCAACATTCCATTAGCCTTTTTAATTATATTTTGTACCTTATTCAATATTTCTTCCTACCGATATCAATCCTGCAGATCAATAATGTCCAAAATTAATTTTACAGACATGGCACAAACTGGAAAAGTCAAAAATCTTTTTAGTCAATTTGTATTGCAAACAGAGAGTCAAGACCAAGTGTAGTCTTCATAAGAACATAAGAAATAGGAGCAGGAGTAGGCCATTTGGCCCTTCGAGCCTGCTCCGTCATTCAATGAGATCATGGCTGATCTTCTGCCTCAACTCCATTCACCGGCCCTATCACCATATCCCTTGATGCTCTTACTAGTCAGAAATCTATCAACTTCTGTTTTGAATATACCCAATGACTGAGCCTGCACAGCCCTCTGGGGTAGAGAATTCCAAAGATTCACCACCCTCTGTGTGAAGAAATTTCTTCTGATCTCAGTCCTGAATGGCCTACCCTTTATCCTGAGGCTGTGGCCCCTGGTTCTAGACTCCCCAGCTAAGGGAAACATTCTCCCAGCATCCATCCTATCAAGCCCTGTAATAATTTTGTATGCTTCAATGAGATCCCCTCTCATTCTTCTGAATTCAAGAGAATACAGGTCTAGTTTACTGAATCTCTTCTCATGCGACAGTCCCACCACCCCAGGAATCAATCTCGTGAACCTTCGTTGCACTCCCTCTATGGCAAGTATATCCTTCCTTAGGTAAGGAGACCAAAATTGTACACAGTACTCCAGGTGTGGTCTCACCAAGGCCCTATATAATTGGAGTAAGACTTCTTTACTCCTGTACTCAAATCCTCTTGTAATGAAGGCCAGCATACCATTTGCCTTCCTAATGGCTTGCTGCACCTGCACATTCACTTTCAGTGACTCATGTACAAGGACACCCAGGTCCCTTTGAGCATCTGCATTCCCCAATCTTTCACCATTTAGGAAATACTCTGCCTTTCTGTTTTTTCTACCAAAGTGGATAACTTCACATTTATCCACATTATATTCCACCTGCCATGTTCTCGCCCACTCACTGAGCCTGTCAAGATCCCCTTGAAGCCTCTTCACATCCTCTTCGCAACTGACACTGCCACCTAGCTTTGTATCATCAGCAAATTTGAAAATGTTACATTTAGTCCCCTCATCCAAATCACTGGATACCCCAGAGAACTATGGATGATCAGTCATTGCGTATATTCAAGACAGAGATCGATAAGTTTTTGGATACTAAGGGGGTCAAGGAATATGGGGATCTAGTGGAAAGGTGGAGTTGAGGGAGAAGATCAGCCATGATCTTATTGAATGTTGGAGCAGGCTCGAAGGGCTGAATCATCAGATGAAACATAGTCAGAGGGCAGGAGAATAATTGGGCCAGGACGAACTAACATATTTCATTTGTCATGTTGAAGTCATACGTCCATCCTTACTGGTTATATAATAATTTTTGATTTTATATTAATATTTATAATTAAATAGCAAAACTTACAACAATTTGGGAAGTAGGAATTAATTGAAATGGGATGGGGGGGATTGTCCTATGAGGAGAGATTGAGTAGACTAGGCCTATATTCTCTAGAGTTTAGAAGAATGAGAGGTGATCTCATTGAAACATATAAAATTCTTAAGGAGCTTGACAGGGTAGATGCAGGGAGGATGTTTCCCCTGGCTGGGGTGTCTGGAAATAGCAGTCACAGTCTCAGAATAAAGGATTAGCCATTTAGGACTTCTTCACTCAAAGGGTTGTGAATCGTTGGATTTCTCTACCCCAGAGGACTGTGGATGTTCAGTCATTGTGTATATTCACGACTGAGATAGATAGGTTTTTGGATATTAAGGGGGTCAAGGGATATGGGGTTCTAGTGGAAAGGTGGTGTTGAGGGAGAAGATCAGTCATGATCTTAATGAATGTCAGAGCAGGCTTGAAGGGCCGAATGGCCTGCTCCTACTCCTAATTCTTATGTTCTTATGTTCTTGTGAAACTCAAGAGTGTCTCTTCAGTACAGGCTAGGGAGCTGGGAGATACAAAACTCAGGCTGCAATTACATCGTTGGAATGGTTTGTTCCATTCTAATACCAAAAAGCTGACACAAAATGTGTGACGAATACATGACAGGAGGCAGTAAGATTTTGCAGACAGCAAGTGCACACAGACATAAGATTTTTAATATAGATAAATGTCCTCACCACATTAAATCTAGGGAGTGATGCACTGACAGATGGGAGATTATCACTGCAAACATTTTGTTAAAAATTGTTGCTGACTGGAAGGTGCATTGGATTAGCACGTTGCGCTGTCACCTCCGAAACCCGCGTTCAACTAGCCTCAATTAATGCGATGAAAATCTTTCTCTGCTGGGCATGGTGTAAAAGTATCCGTTATACATAAATATTGTCAACAAAATCCATTCCCAGCATCCTCCAGCTCGACTTGCTTTAATTAGCCCAAGTGAATCGGGTTACTTTACTGCTGACCTGCTGAAATAAAGGAATTAATAAAACACTACAAAATAAATTTGCAGATGAAACCCTTTGTAGGCGTATTGATGGTAATTCTTTTTTCAGTTACTAATAAATATGTTGGTTCATTTTGTTCACCTTTGATGTTGAACATTCTGATTCTGGCTAGTGCCTCACAATTACAGTCTGTGATTCCCATCAGTCAGGAAATTAAAATGCAGGCTTTGATTTCCTTGAATTTCCCACACTTTGATGATCCAACATGTTTTAGATAAGAGGTGAGATCTTCTGCAGTGATTCCCAGCTGACAGGGCAATCCATCATTCTTTCATGATAAGGCCCTCCCAAAACCTCTCCGCCTCTCGACATCTCTCTCATCTTTTAAGACACTCCTTAAAACCTACTTCTTTGACCAATGTACTAATGTCTCCTTATGTGGCTCAGTGTCAAATTTTGTCTGATTACACTTATGAAGCGCCTTGGGACGTTTTACTCTGTTAAAGGAGCTGTATAAATGCAAGTTGTTGTTATTGAAATCATCGAGTATTGTCTGAGAGGGACACTTTTTTTGCGTCTGTCAGTTTTATTTTATCTACGTCCCCCTACGCCACCCCCCCACCCCACCGCCAACCACCCCCCCCACCCCACCCCCCAACCCCAACTTATAGACTTCCCATCTTCTACAGCTGGGAAGATGAGAGAGACTTGTCCCATTGTCTTCTCCATGGTCAGGGTTCATGTCGTTCTATATTGGCCAGTAGCAGCTGCACTGTCTGGAAGCTCTCAGTGCTACTTTCTGCTTCTTGGTGGGTTATTCCACCACTGTCAATTGCTCCATCTAGTGACCATGCTATGAATCATCAAAGCACGTCATAGAAAGTGAGGGGCTTGTTCTTTTGTTCTTGAGATCTTAGACCTACTTTCTTCCCAAAATATTCCAGGTTGTTCCTGAATGCTCCCCCAGAGCTACAAGCCACCACTGCCACACAACCACCCAGCCCCATCCACCCTTCCCCTCCCCTGACTAGAGTTACAACATCACTTCCTTTATACCCAACACCAAGGGGGCGATTTTGCCAACCCTGGGAAGACAGGTTTGGAGGCAGGACTGCCAGGAAAATGGCAGAATTTGGGGGCGGGTACCCATCCTGCTCCCAACCCGCCTCCGTGCCATCTTCCCAGGAGGTGGGTAGCCGAACCGCGCTGGGTCCCGTCTCCTGGAGGCGGGAAGAGGATTACAGCCACTTAACTGCCTGGTAACAGGTAGTTAACAGGCAGTTAAGAGGATTATCCCCATTTTTCCACCAGAGGTGCGGGCTTCCCGACGTCAGGAAACGCCGCCAGGGTCACCGAGTCGAGCAGTGGGTCTGCGGGGGTCTGCGGGGTGCAAAAGTGCGCTGTGGAGGTAAGTGATGGGTGCAAGTGTGCAGAGGTGAGTATGTGAGGTAAGTGGAAAGTGATAGAAAATATTTACTTACCTTTGTTTCTTCCTGCAGGCTTCAATCGTTGGGGATGCGGAGACTCTCGCATCTCACCGGCAGAGATGACAGATGGCTGCTGCATTCTCCAATGCAACAGACACCTAATATCTGCTCACAAAAGAGGTTTGATGAGTCTTGAATACAAGAACTCATCAAACAACAGAGAATGTCAGTGTTTGACAGATGAAACATCAAACGCTGATGTAACTGCTTCCCCTTAATTGGCCTGCTAAGCCTGCTTTGCAGACTTAACAAGGTCAATCAAGGGAAACTAATGTGGGTTGGCCACAAGTAAATGGAGGTGGGACTAAAACCCGACAAGTGGGAGTCCCGCCTCCAAAAGCTCCCCATTGACAAAATCCAGCCCACACACTCAGAGCAAGTTGGAAAATGTAGGCTTGCTCACTAATTGGGGCCCATTGAGGTGATGCTCTCATATAAGCTCACAAACGGTAATCATGGCCTGAAGTATTATTGTTAAATATGGTATTCTATAAGTCAATCACAAAATACATGAGTCACATTAGAGGCACTATTTTCCCAATAATTGTTCAGTCTATGTCAATAAAATCCTCCTAACACAAACAACTTGCATTCATATAGCTCTTTTAATGTAGTAAAACATCCCAAGGTGCTTCATAGGAGCATTATCAGACAAAATTTGACACCGAGCCACATAAAGAGATATTGGACAGGTGACCAAGAGCTTATTCAAAGAGGTAGTTTTTAAGGAGCGCCTTAAAGGAGGAAAGAGAGGTAGAGAGGCGGAGAGGTTTAGAGAGGGAATTCCAGCACTTAGGGCCTTGACAGCTGAAGGCACGGCCGCCAATGGTGGAGCGATGAAAATTGAGGATGCACAAGAGGCCAGAATTGAAGGAGCGCAGAGATCTTGGAGGGTTATAGGGCTGGAGGAGGTTACAGAGATAGGGAGGGGTGAGAAGGCCATGAAGGGGTTTGTAATGTATGTACCTTTACGAGAGGAACTATCTTTTACAGCCCCTGTATACTGCAGTACCAGTAGTGACCACACCTGTATATAACACCGTGCAGTAATTTGTACAGTTAGTTCCAGCATACCCTCTGTTCAGTAAACACCTGTTATTACCGTTCTCCTGCAGTCCGTGTGTTATTGATACGCGGACACTACAGTGGCGACGAGCAGGTTCAAACTCACCTGCAGTACTGCATCACCTCATGGGGATCCATCCCTGAAAAGAAGCTTCTTGGAGGTCGAAGCCAGAGCAACGGGCGTCGACCGTGGGCAACCGCCCAGTGATCCATCGGAGTTCAGAGAATCGCAGGGGAAGCTGTGGAGAGCTGGGGCTTGGTTCTCCAGTCAAGATGTTCCAGCAAATCGTGCTGGTAGCAGGTAGTGCGCTGACCGTTCCCGGACTGCGGCGGGCTAGGGCTCAATCGAGCGGCTCTGCAAGGGGGCCGAGCAGCGTCGTCGGGAAGAAAAAGAGAGAGAGAGGGTGCAGCGCACAGGGCACGGCCGGTGCTCAAGAGCTGGGCAGCGTTAAAGAAAATAAAAAAGGGGGAAGGAAAAGAGACGCGCAGTGGACAGCGTCGAAGAAGAATAAAACTAAGAAAATTAATTAACAAAAGAGAGACGCGCAGAAAGCCGCGGGGCACCGCCATTACTATTTAGAACGCTAGGAGCAGCATTGGCAGCAGGGGGAAGAAGGAAAAGCACGGGAGGTGCCATTTTAATCCATTGGGGAAGAAGGAAAAGCACGGGAGGTGCCATTTTAAACCACCCAAGATGCCGAAGAGTGGCAGCATCACTGCTTTCGACAACGAAATAGAAGTCTGGACCACGTATGTGGAAAGAATTGAAGTGTACTGCAAGGCAAATGAGGTGGCCGATGAAAAGAAGGTGTCGGTATTATTGAATTTGATGGGCGCGAGAACGTACGGCCTGTTGCGGAATTTAATTACCCCAGCTAAACCAATGGAGAAAAGCTTTGAAGAGATTATCAATATCTTACAGGAACATCTAAACCCTACACCGCTGCTGATAGCAGAAAGATTCAAGTTCCATAAAAGAAACCAGCACAAAGACGAGAGTAATGCTGACTATCTTACGGAACTACGCAAGTTATCGAAACACTGCCAGTTCGGAGCAGGACTGGCAGATACCTTAAGGGATAAGTTTGTCTGCGGGCTCCAGAGTGAAGGAACCCAGAAACGATTACTTTCGGAAAAGGACCTTACGCTAGAAAAGGCTTTCAGCGTTGCAGTATCCTACGAAGCAGCAGCACGGGGAGCTGCGGAAATACAACAGAAACCGCAAGAATGTAGCACCAATGAAATGGCATATGGAGCAGAAAAGTGCTATTGCTGCGGCAGAACAACCCATGACCAGAAGGATTGCTGGTTTAAGGACAAAGTATGCAGGCAATGTGGAAAAGTGGGACACATAGCATGAGTCTGCAGGTCAGGAAAGAAAACCAACACTAAAAGAACTACTAATGAAAAGTACAAGAAAGTACAAAAGATGACGGACAGTAGTTCAGAAGATCAGAAGAGAGATAATGACTCCGGGAGCAGGAGACTAAGTTGTCGAAAGTTACACAATGTGATTGCAAAGGAGGATCACCGAACCGTTTGGGTCACCCTCATGATAGCAGGGTCCCAAGTAAAGATGGAATTGGACATAGGATCAGCCCTAACAGTCATGAATCGACGAGACTACGAGCGGCTATTCTCACACATACCCTTGAAGGACTCAAGGCAGATAAATCACCTGGACCTGATGGCTTACATCCTAGGGTCTTGAGGGAAGTGGTGGTAGGGATTGTGGATGCATTGGTAATAATTTTCCGAAACTCCCTGGACTCGGCAAAGGTCCCGGCAGACTGGAAAACTGCTAATGTAACACCCTTATTTAAAAAGGGCAGTAGACAGAAGGCTGGAAACTATAGACCGGTTAGCCTAACATCTGTGGTAGGTAAAATTTTGGAGTCCATTATTAAAGAGATAGTAACAGGACATTTGGATAATCATAATTTAATAGGACAAAGTCAGCATGGTTTTATGAAGGGGAAGTCATGTTTGACAAATTTGCTGGAGTTCTTTGAGGAAGTAACGTATAGGGTGGATAAAGGGGAACCAGTGGACGTAGTGTATTTAGACTTCCAAAAGGCATTTGACAAGGTGCAACACAAAAGATTATTGCTTAAGATAAAAAATCACGGGATTGGGGGTAATATTCTGGCATGGATAGAGGATTGGCTATCTAACAGAAGGCAGAGAGTTGGGATAAATGGTTCATTCTCAGACTGGCAATCAGTAACTAGTGGTGTTCCGCAGGGGTCAGTGCTGGGTCCCCAACTCTTTACAATCTATATTAACGATTTGGAGGAGGGGACCGAGTGTAACATATCAAAGTTTGCAGATGATACTAAGATGGGAGGGAAAGTAGTGAGTGAGGAGGACATAAAAAACCTGCAAGGGGACATCGACAGGCTAAGTAAGTGGGCAGAGATTTGGCAGATGGAATACAATACTGGAAAGTGTGAGGTTATGCACTTTGGCAGGAAAAATCGTAGAGCAAGTTATTATCTTAATGGCAAGAAACTGGAAAGTATTGAAGTACAAAGGGATCTGGGGGTCCTGGTGCACGAAACTCAAAAGGTTAGTATGCAGGTGCAGCAAGTGATTAAGAAGGCCAATGGAATGTTGGCTTTCATTGCTAGGGGGATAGAACATAAAAATAGGGAGGTATTGCTTCAGTTGTACAAGGTATTGGTGAGACCGCACCTGGAATACTGCGTGCAGTTTTGGTGTCCATACTTAAGAAAGGACATACTTGCTCTCGAGTCAGTACAAAGAAAGTTCACTCAGTTAATCCCGGGGATGAGGGGATGGACATATGAGGAGAGGTTGAGTAGATTGGGACTCTACTCATTGGAGTTCAGAAGAATGAGAGGCGATCTTATTGAAACATATAAGATTGTGAAGGGGTTGGATCGGGTGGATGCGGGGAAGATGTTACCGATGATGGGTGAAACTAGAACTAGGGGGCATAATCTTAGAATAAGGGGCTGCTCTTTCAAAACTGAGATGAGGAGGAACTACTTCACTCACAGGGTGGTAGGTCCATGGAATATGCTGCCCCAAAAAGCTGTAGAAGCTACATCATTACATAAATTTAAAACAGAAATAGACAGTTTCCTAGAAGTGAAGGGAATTAAGGGTTACGGGGAACGGGCAGGAATTTGGACATGAGTCTAGGTTCGGATCGGTCATGGCCCTGTGGGTAGCGGAGCGGGCCCAGGGGCCGTGTAGCCTGATCCTGCTCCTATTTTGTGTGTCTAATTCTGTTAGATTCAGGAGATGGTTCTGTGATAGTGGATTGGCGGTTAGGATCAGATCAGCCATGATCTTATTGAATGGTGGAGCAGGCTCGAGGGGCCGATTGGCCTACTCCTGCTCCTATTTCTTATGTTCTTATGTTCTTATGTTCTAGGACACGTCCATTGTCTTGAAGACATATACGGGGCAAAAAGTCTACCCCAGAGGAAAAATAAGGGTGCCCGTTAAATACAATGGCAAGGAAACACAGAAACTGTATCTATATATACTACAAGATGGAGGACCACCATTATTGGGACGTGAATGGATCCGAAAAATACAATTGGATTGGCATTCCATTCAGGCGCTAACTGTGGCTGACAAAAAGGATGACGACGTCACACCTGGACGACTGTCAAAAATTCTAACTGACGCGAAAGAGGTGTTCCAGCAAGGACTTGGGACTCTAAAAGGCGTAATGGCAACGATTAAAATTGAAGATAACGCAAACCTGTAATGTCCGAGTATAAATAATACATGGACTGCAGGAGAACAATAAAACAGGTATTTACTTGAACAGAGGGTAACTTAAGACTGAAATACAGAAGCCTGCTATGGCTTTATATACAGGGGTGCTCACTGCCGGTACTGCAGTATAGAATCAGTTCTTCTCTTAAAGGCACATACACAACAATTCCTCCCCTTTTAGATAAACAGTACATAACATTCATTTAACAACTAAATAATAACTACTTACAATTACAATTTTCTCTGTACTATATACATCAACTGAAATAATCATTTATAAGTTCAGTCTTTGAGGAGGCTTCCTGATCCTGTCTGGATAGCGCCTTTCTCGAGTATCCTGTTCTTGCGGCGGAGTTGATTCTGGCTCATTGTCATTGGTTGGTTTGTCAGCTTCCAATACCACTGCTTCTGAGGTAGACGCAATCTGTACTTCGGGTTGATTACCAGGTGCACCTGCTCGTGGTATGGGTTTGGCTTGTTCCTGTGACTCTAGAATCTGGTCAGCATGGCGTCTCACGATGCTCTCTCCAACGTCCACTGTGTACATTAGTGGTCCCTGCTGTGTGCATATCGTTCCTGGCTGCCATTTTTCTGTTCGGTAGTCGCGGGCCAAGACTGGTTGCCCTATCTTGAAGCTCCTGGTTGGCTTCTCATTTATGTGCTGGAATTGCTTATCCTCAACATCTCGTCTTATGTTTGGTTTGAGCAAATCCAGGCGACATCTTAGCCTTCGGTTGAAGAACATTATGGCTGGAGCTTGGTTGGTGACTGCATGTGTCGCATTCCGGTAAGCAAACAAGAAATTATCCACCTTGTGTTGTAGTGGTATGTCGTCATTATGCATTGCCTATATGGCCTTTTTAAAGGTCTGAACAAACCCCTCAGCCAATCCATTTGTGGCTGGATGATATGGGGCAGATGTGTAATGCTTCACCCCATTATTCCTCAGAAACCTCCAGAAATCCTCTGACACAAACTGTGGCCCATTGTCGGAGCAAATCTGTTCTGGCAAGCCATTCCTGGCGAAGATGGTCCGTAGGACTGCAATAGTTTTCTCTGTGGTGGTGGAGGACATTTTGATGACCTCTGGCCATTTCGAATGGGCGTCCACAGCGATTAGGAACATCGAGTCCATAAATGGACCAGCAAAATCAATGTGTACCCGTTGCCATGGAGATGAGGGCCACTCCCATGGATGTAGCGGGGCCTGTGGTGGAGCGTTTTGGACCTTCTGGCATCCTGTGCATCTCTTGGTCATATCCTCAATTTCTTTATCGATTCCCGGCCACCACACAAATGCCCTGGCTAGGCTCTTCATTTTTACCCCTCCCAGATGACCCTCATGAAGCTCATTGAGCACTCTATCTCTCAACTTGGGTGGAATTACCACTCGGGATCCACACATCAAGGTCCCCCGGCACACTGACAGCTGTTCTCTCCTTGGCGAGAATGCTGGCAACAGTGAGTCGCCATGTGCTGGCCATCCCTTCACCGTCAAATCATAGACCCGAGAGAGTGTCGGGTCATTTCGGGTTTCCTTCTCTATACTTGAGTTTGTAACAGGTAGACATTCGACTATGGTCGCATGGAATATCTCAACAGGGTCCACTGCAGGTGCTTCCTCTACCATAGGCAACGGTAGGCGCGACAGCCCATCAGCTTTTCCATGCTGTTTCGTACCCTTGTGCTCTATGTCGTACTGATGTGCCCCTAGAAAAAGTGACCATCTTTGCAGCCGTTGCGCCATCATCACCGGAACGCCCTTCTTTGGGTTAAAAATGGAGACCAGGGGCTGATGATCAGTCAGTAGGGTGAATTTCTGCCCGTGCAGATAGTGATTGAACTTCTTCAACTCCCACACCAGGCTGAGGGCCTCCCTGTCAATCTGGGGGTAGTTACGCTCGGCTGAGGTTAACGAGCGCGACGCAAAGGCTATTGGCCTCTCTGAACCGTCAGGGAATTTGTGTGACAGCACCGCTCCGATGTCGTAGGGAGACGCATCACATGCTAACCGAATCGGTAGTGTTGGATTGTAGTGGGCCAATACTTCTTTCCCAATGTAATAAAATGGCGCCTCCCACGCTTTTCCTTCTTCCCCTTGCTGCCACGCTGCTCCTAGCATTCTACAGGGTAATGGCGGCGACCCGCGGCTTCGGCGCGTATCACTTTTCCTTCCCCGCATTCTATCCTCTCCACGCTGCCCTGTTGTTGAGCACCGACTGCGCCCTGTGCGCTCCACCCTCTCTCTCTCTCTTCCTCCCGAGAACGCTGCACGGCCCCTTTGCAGAGCCGCTTGATCGAGCCCGAGCCCGCCGCAGTCCGGAAGGGTCAGCACACTACCTGCTACCAGCACGACTTGCTGGAACACCTCGACTGGGGAGCCAGGCCCAGCTCTCCACAGCCTCCCCTGCAACTCTCCGATGGATCCCTGGCCGGTTGCCCGCGGTCGACGCCCGCCGTTCTGACTTCGACCTCCAAGAAGCTTCTCTTCAGGGAAAAGATCCCCGTGAGGTGATGCAGTACTGCAGGTGAGTTCGAAGCTGCCCGTCGCCAGTGTAATGTCCGAGTATAAATAATACACGGACTGCAGGAGACCAATAAAACAGGAATTTACTTGAACAGAGGGTAACTTAAGACTGAAATACAGAAGCCTGCTATGGCTTTATATACAGGGGTGGTCACTGCCGGTACTGCAGTATAGAATCAGTTCTTCTCTTAAAGGCACATACACAACAATTCCCAAAAAATTTTAAGGCCAGACCGGTACCGTATGCGATCTGCCCAGCCGTCGAAGCAGAGCTGGAGCGTTCGGGTGTGCTGTCCAAGGTGGACTGGAGCGAGTGGGCCACACCCATCATTCCTGTAATGAAGAAATCATTGAGCAGCACGCCTGGGGAGCCGAAGAAGGTTCGCATCTGTGGGGACTTCAAGGTAACTGTGAACCCAGTCCTTCACACAGTACAATATCCACTTCCACGGATAGAAGATATTTTTGCCTCACTATCTGGAGGGAAACGCTTTACGAAGATTGATCTGGCCCAAGCGTATCTACAAATGGAGGTAGAAGAAGCATCTAGAAAATACTTCACGATAAACACTCACAAAGGCCTTTACCAGTACAATCGACTGGTATTCGGGGTAGCATCAGCTCCGGCTATTTGGCAGAGGGCAATGGAACAAGTCCTGCAAGGGATCCCGGGGACCCAGTGTTATTTGGACGACATCCTGGTTACGGGCGAAAATGACAGTGATCACCTTGCCAACCTGGAGCAGGTGCTCACTAGATTACAAGAATATGGGCTACGAGCCAACCGCCCCAAATGCGAGTTTTTCTGGAAACAAATCTCGTATTGTGGCCACGTGATTGATGAAGAGGGGTTACATAAGTCCCCAGACAAGATTGAGGCAGTAGTCAAGGCTCCAGCACTGGAAAATGTGTCACAACTGAGGTCGTTCCTCGGGTTGGTGAACTACTACCATAAGTTCTTGCCAAATTTGTCTACAATTCTGCACCCACTGAATGCCCTGCTGCAAACTGGAGTAGCATGGAAATGGAGTGATGAGTGTAAGCGTGCCTTTCAGAAATGTAAATGCCTAATCACTTCAAAAGAAGTATTGGCCCACTACAACCCAACACTACCGATTCGGTTGGCATGTGATGCGTCTCCCTACGGCATTGGAGCGGTGCTGTCGCACAAATTCCTTGACGGTTCAGAGAGGCCAATAGCCTTTGCGTCACGCTCATTAACCTCAGCCGAGCGTAACTACGCCCAGATTGACAGGGAGGCGTTCAGCCTGGTGTGGGGGGTGAAGAAGTTCAATCACTATCTGCACGGGCAGAAATTCACCTTACTGACTGATCACCAGCCTCTTGTCTCCATTTTTAACCCAAAGAAGGGCGTTCCAGTGATGACGACGCAACGGCTGCAAAGATGGTCCCTTTTTCTAGGGGCACATCAATACGACATAGAGTATAAGAGCACAAAACGGCATGGAAATGCTGATGGGCTGTCGCGCCTGCCGCTGCCTACGGTGGAGGAAGCACCCGCAGTGGACCCTGTTGAGATATTCCATTCGACCATAGTCGAATGTCTACCTGTTACAAACTCAAGTATAGAGAAGGAAACCCGAAATGACCCGACACTCTCTCGGGTCTATGATTTGATGGTGAAGGGATGGCCAGCACATGGCGACTCACTGTTGCCAGCATTCTCGCCAAGGAGAGAACAGCTGTCAGTGTGCCGGGGGACCTTGATGTATGGATCCCGAGTGGTAATTCCACCCAAGTTGAGAGATAGAGTGCTCAATGAGCTTCATGAGGGTCATCTGGGAGGGGTAAAAATGAAGAGCCTAGCCAGGGCATTTGTGTGGTGGCCGGGAATCGATAAAGAAATTGAGGATATGACCAAGAGATGCACAGGATGCCAGAAGGTCCAAAACGCTCCACCACAGGCCCCGTTACATCCATGGGAGTGGCCCTCATCTCCATGGCAACGGGTACACATTGATTTTGCTGGTCCATTTATGGACTCAATGTTTTTAATCACCGTGGATGCACATTCGAAATGGCCAGAGGTCATCAAAATGTCCTCCACCACCACGGAGAAAACTATTGCAGTCCTACGGACCATCTTCGCCAGGAATGGTTTGTCAGAACAGATTTGCTCCGATAATGGACCACAGTTTGTGTCAGAGGATTTCCGGAGGTTTTTGAGGAATAATGGGGTAAAGCATTACACATCCGCCCCATATCATCCAGCCACAAATGGATTGGCTGAGAGGTTTGTTCAAACCTTTAAAAAAGCAATAAAGGCGATGTATAACGACAACATACCACTGCAACACAAGGTGGATAATTTCTTGTTTGCTTACCGGAATGCGACACATGCAGTCACCAACCAAGCTCCAGCCATGATGTTCTTTAACCAAAGGTTAACATGTCGCCTGGATTTGCTCAAACCAAACATAAGACGAGATGTTGAGAATAAGCAATTCCAGCACATCAATGAGAAGCCAACCAGGAGCTTCAAGATAGGGCAACCAGTCTTGGCCCGCGACTATCGAACAGAAAAATGGCAGCCAGGAACGATATGCACACGGCAGGGACCACTAATGTACACAGTGGACGTTGGAGAGAGCATCGTGAGACGCCATGCTGACCAGATTCTAGAGTCACAGGAACAAGTCAAACCCATACCACGATCATACGCACCTGGTGATGAACCCGAAGTACAGATTGCGTCTACCTCAGAATCAGTGGTATTGGAAGCTGACGAACCAACCAATGACAATGAGCCAGAATCGACTCCGCCGCACGAACAGGATACTCGAGAAAGGCGCTATCCAGACAGGATCAGGAAGCCTCCTCAAAGACTGAATTTATAAATGATTACTTTCAGCTGATGTATATAGTACCTGTACAAAGAAAATTATAATTGTAATTAGTTATTATTTAATTGTTAAATGAATGTTATGTACTGTTTATCTAAAAGGGGAGGCATTGTAATGTATGTACCTTTAAGAGAGGAACTATCTTTTACAGCCCCTGTATACTGCAGTACCAGTAGTGACCACACCTGTATATAACACCGTGCAGTAATTTGTACAGTTAGTTCCAGCATACCCTCTGTTCAGTAAACACCTGTTATTACCGTTCTCCTGCAGTCCGTGTGTTATTGATACGCGGACACTACAGGATTTGAAAATCAGAATGAGAATTTTAATATCGAGGCGTTGCCGGACGGGGAGCCAATGTAGGTCAGCGAGCAGAGGGGTGATGGGTGAATGGGTCTTGGTGCGAGTTAGGATATGAGTTTTACATGAGCTGAAGTTTACAGAGGGTGCAAGGTGAGAGGCAGGCCAGGAGAGCCTTGGAACAGCCGCCTCCTCGCATCATAAACAGTTTTTAAAAAATGAAACTTACCTACTGATGGGCAAGCTGAATGAGGTGCATGTAGAACACAGGATTGCAGACTTGAGACTGAGCTGACAGCTGTTGCAGGCAAGATTCAGGACTGGACATCATTGGGAGCAGTTATGAGGCTGAGATGGGAGCGTGTAACACATGTGTGGGACTTGAACATGCTCACATCGTATACTTGAGGGGGAGTAACTCGGCTGCTTTGCGCCTCCCGTTAGCACCTGGGGGGGGCAATAACGGGGTGCTAAGGGGTTAGCGACCGGGTGCGGCGAATTCAGCGACGCCCACGAACTTCCTTGCTGGTTTAATGCTGGCGCTAACACTTACCGCCTCACCCTCTAGCGCCTTGCAGATCGTGATGTCATAAGGTGCGCAGCGCCCCGTTACCGCTCCGGATGTGAAGTTGCCTCCCGCCCCCTGCTGTAACGTCAGACGTCAGCAATGGCAGGAAGAGGAGGCGTTGTCACCTCAGCTGGCCACTTGAGGAGCGCTAATTAAAGACAGTGGTTTTCAGGTAGGCCAAAGTTTATTCCTTGCACCAGTCTGGTGCCTGCTGAAAGTTTTCGATGCTTTATTGCTGCGAGATGTCTGAGCCCTCCACTCTCTGAGAGTGTTTGGGGCTGTAATGGCAGTCACGCAGGTCGCCTGGCAACACAGAACTGAGCTGCACAGGGTATGCTGTGCCATCATTGGCCCTTCCCTTTAAGCGAGGGAAGCAGCCTCCGAGACCGGTATCTTTGCACTCCACATCGTTCAGCGCTCTGCTACTACCGCCCCACTCTCAGACTTTAGCACCCTAAGAGAAGTGGTTAGCACTTGATTTAGCGCTCCACTTCCCTCTTGGAGCGCTAAATCTCAATTTCCCGGGACCAGAAAATAATTATCGCCTGGCGATACTTTTCCGAGATTTCAAAAGTTATCGTCGCAAACGGGGCGCTACGGAATTTCTAGCCCTGAGTCTTTTAACAGGTACTGTGAGAATGCAAAAGGCTCGTTAAAAAGACCATGCATCTCGCATTAACAAAGCAGCTCAGTGAGAATTTGATTATTTAAAGGTTATATCACACTTGCCGAATTTCTGACAATTTTGTTGGGAATAAAGGTGTAGTGTATGTAACCGTTTACCTTTAAGAGACTATTGTATGTAACCGTTCACCTTTAAGAGAACTATTTTAGGTGTGGCACTACTTGTTTGGCTTCTGTATACGGTAATACCGACGGTGACCACACCGGTATATAAGTGCTGTGGCATGATTTATAGGGCAGATTCGCCCTGACCTTCGAATAGTAAAGTCCTGTTTGTTTGTTACTCCTGAAGTCTGTGTCGTTATTAACTGCACAACCCACAGACTTTACAGTGGCGACGAGTCCGATCGTACCCTGCGGCAAGACTACCAAAGCAACTAAAGAGCGTCGAAGAGAGGCAACCGCCCTCGTCGTTCTGCCGGGAGAAAACACGAGGCTGCAGCAATAGAAAGGAGGAAGACTTTAGCAACAAAAGCTTCCATCAGCAACAGGCACTGACTGTCCCTTCTGCCACGGTGCGGAGTGAGCCGATCAGCAGGAAGCAAGGTGGCCACGGAGACTATGAGTAAGGGAAAGTGTAAAGAATATCCGGAGGATAAGGGCTGTGCACTTGACCACGGTCGAGGGGGAAAGGAGCCGGACAGAAAGTCGGGTCCAACGGCGTCGTGAGACAGCCAGACCGCGATCGGCGGGAAAGCCGGGCAGCGACCGAAGCCACGAAGCGCTGAGACCGGGAGCGTAGGCGTGGGAAGAGAGAAACTCAGCCGCAGCCGGGGAGGGAAGCACCAGACTGCGAGAGGGCTGGGAGGCGAATGGGAACCGAGCGTGCGGGAGAAACAGAGCCGACCAAGGGAGACTGCGCGAGAGCCAGTCCAGCGGCTGAACTGTTCTCCGCCAACGGGAGTACCCAGCGCCGGTAGAGCCGAGCGGGCGGGAGAGAGAGAGAAAGAGCCGAGCAAGGGGAGAGAGACTGTGCGAGAGCCAGTCCAGCGGCTGAACTGTTCTCCGTCAACGGGGTGTACCCAGAGCCGGTAGAGCCGTGCGAGCGGGAGAGAGAGACAGCGCCGAGTAAGGGGAACTGTGCGAGAGCCAGCCCAGCGGCTGAACCTGTCCGCTGTGGGGAAAGCGTACCCCTCCCACCAGGGAAGAAACGCGGGAAGCCGCCATTAGGCGGAGAAGACGACAGACGCGGGAAACCGCCATTGAAGGGGCGGGGAGAGAAGGAAAGAGCGGGAAACCGCCATTTTCGCGGGAAAAGCCGCCATCTTAGGGAAAAAAAAAGAAATAATAATTTAAAGAAATACTTGTGTTGTTCCCAAAGAGAGGAAGATGCCTAAGCGTGGTAACATCAACGATTTTAATTCCGAGGTAGAAGACTGGGCCACGTACGTGGAACGTATTGAGATCTATTGTGAGGCCAATAAAATAGAAGAAGATGACAAAGCTATAACCTTGCTGAACTCGATGGGCGCAAAGACATACGGGCTCTTGAAGCATCTACTAGCACCAGCTAAACCGGCGGATCAGACTTTCGATGATATTGTGGCTGTCCTGAAGGACCACTTGAACCCTGCACCGTTGATGTTGGCTGAACGATTCAAATTCTATGCGAGAACGCAACAGAAAGACGAAAGCAACGCAGAATACTTGGTCGAACTGCGTAGACTAGCGAAATACTGCCAGTTTGGAGGGAATCTGACAGAGGCATTGCGAGACAAGTTCGTGTGCGGGTTGGCAAAGGAAGGAACGCAAAAGCGACTACTCGAAGAGAACGACCTTACACTTGACAGGGCTGTCCTTATTGCAGCATCGCACGAAGCCGTAGCGAAGGGAACTGTGGAAATGCAGCTAAAGACAGCAGCACTAAGTGTGGATCAAATTACCTCGACAACAACAAAATGCTATCGTTGTGGGAAGACAACACACGACCAGAACCAATGCTGGTTTAAGAACCAGGAATGTAGGAAATGTGGCAAACTGGGTCACATAGCTAAGGTATGCCGGTCAGGGAAGAAGACCAACAACCAAAGGACCAACAACCAAAGGAAGCCATCACAGGAAAGGTACAACAAGGTACACAAGGTGGCTGAGAAGAGTTCAGACGAACAGAATTCAGACTCAGACCCAAACGGCCAGGAGCTGGGTAGTCTGAGAATTCACAATGTGAGTAAGGAAGCTGACCTACAAACTATCTGGGTCATGCTGAAAATAGCTGGAATCCAAGTGAAAATGGAGTTGGACACTGGATCAGCTCTATCAGTCATAAATCGAAGGGATTACCACCGGCTATTCTCACATATACCCTTAAGAGATACCAAGTTCGTATTGCAGACATACACGGGGCATAAAGTATACCCCATGGGAAAGATAAGAGTCAAAGTGAGAGATAGGGGTAAAGAACACCCAAGAATGAACTTATACGTACTACATGAGGGAGGACCACCACTTCTAGGACGGGAGTGGATCAAGAAAATAGACAGGGAATGGCACTATCTAAAAGCCATAATGAGTGAGGGCTCGGTGCAGACAAGCAGCTCAGATTCTGAAACGGATGACGATAAGACCAACCCAAATACGAAAGACAAGGCTGAAATGGACTTGCCGACGAAGGTTGGAAAAACGAAGGCATGCATAAAGGCTTATGCTCCAGAGAAGAACAAAGTTTCAGAACAGAACTCCACCGAACAACGACAACAATTAGAACAATTGAGTTACCGTCTCGTACAAGAGATGAAAACAATGAAAAAGTTCTATGACACCGAATGGGAGAATCTGGAAAGACAACAGAAGCAGCTAGCTCAAGCAGAGAGCGACCATAGAGCCATCGTGACCAATTACCGATCACATCTCCCTTATGATGTTCAGGAGTTAGAATATTTGCATGATCTAGAGATACAGCATAAAGGCAAACCACGCTACACTGAGGATTTTGTTCTGCAATTGGAGACGGAGCTAGTGCAGGCAAGGTTAAGAGAAGCTGAATCGCAGTGTGCACTTAAAGAGATGCAGAAAAAAATCTTGGACATAGAAAAGAGAAACGCTTCTTTACCTGATGAGAATAATGTGGCCACGTTGCAAGAGGAGCTTATAGGGGCGAAACTGAAAGAAGCTAAGCAAAGGATGTTGGAACTTGAAACACAGAACCAAATCAGCAGTAACCAGCTATGTCGAGCAGAGAAGGAGTGCAATGGTCTACAGGAGAAGGTGCAATATCTCTCAGCCCAGAATAAAGGACTACTCACTCAGTTAAATGAAAGTAAAGGGAAAATGGCTGAGATAGACTGCAAGAATAAAGAAGATTTGATGGCAGTGAGACTTCGAGAGGCAGATAGCATAGCAGCCTTGGCTGAACTCCAACAGAAAATTGCGAAAGAAGCAAATGAAGAGGAGTCTTCAGGAATCCAGGATTTTATTCCAGTTCTTCTCTACGACTCCTTACAAGCAGAGTGTGAGAAGTTGAAAGAACAGTATGAACAGGCCCAGGCTACAATTCTGGAGGGGGTTAACTCGGCAACCTCCGAAAAGCTAGTTTCAGTAGAAGCATATGAGCAACTAAAGGTTGAACATGAGCAAGAAGTCCAAAGGCTGCAGGAAATTCTTGATGAGCTCAAGGCCAAGACAGACTCATCGGTAGAAGTTCCATCCATAGAGGAGAAATTAGAGGTGAAAGACATGGCAGAACATGAAAGGCAAGATGTCCAAGAACTCAGAAAATTATTGAAGGAAACCCAAGACAAATATGAGGCGGCAATGACCGAGGTTCAACAACTTGAAGAACAGATTCAACTGGGAATCCTTTCAGCGGAAGAAAAGGAAACTGTAAGAAACACAGAGGCCTAGAAATTCAGTGCCCTTAGCACCGATTTTGCGGCGCTAGAGGGCCTAGCGCTGCAATTGGCGCCGGTTCCTAAATTGCCTGGCGCCCTTCCGCGGCGGTAGACCGGTAGCGCTGCGCCGGCACCGATGACGTCATCGGTGTGCGCAGCGTCCCGGTTGCCGTGGTAACCCGGCCCCAAGCCGAAATTCAGTTGCGGCCGCCTCGCCAGTGGCAGCCGCAGCTAAGACTCCGGCAAACGAGTGTTGCCGGAGTCTGCGCCGGTGCTTTAAGGAGGCGCGGCGGCCGGCCGCTTTCCCGCCGGCCGCCTGCCCGCAGCTCCCTCCCCGGACTTCTCCCCCCCCCGCCCCGGAACAGATGCAAGCCCGGCACTTGTCCGAGGTGCCGGGCTCATTTTTGATGAGATTTGCGCGGGCCGCGGCCGGGTGCAGGCAGCTCCTCCTTAACGGAAGGAGGAGGCCTGCACTTCCCGAGCCTGCCGCACCGCAGCGGGCGCCGCAGCGCCGGAATAGCGCTGCAATGCGGCGCGTTGCGCCAGTTTTCAGGCGCTAAAACCCTTCAGTAGCGCCGGCAGCCGTTTGGGCACGGCGCTACTGAATTTTTGGCGCGCGCAAAGGGCTTTAGCGCCGGCGCTAACTTCCGGCGCTAAAGCCCTGGCGCAGCGCAAACTCAATTTCTAGGCCAGAGACTGTAAGACATGAGCTAGAGAGCATCATGACACAAGAGCTAGATAGCATCATGGCACAACTTCTCCGAGCGCTGAAAGCCAAAGTCCAAGAGGAAAAGAAGGTGAAAGCATTGGAGGAAAAGGTGGATGAAATGGAGAAGACTCTGATTCACAGTGTTCCCGCGGAAGAGTTAACGGTCAGCCAACTCCTTCATATGTTGAGGGACAAGACTCTGCAATAGGAACAATCTGAACACGAGCTTCAATCTTCAGAGGGAAGGAGTTCGGGGCTCTCAAAAGTTACGGATATAGCTGAGGGTGCAACACGGATTTTACTGGGATGCCAAAAGTACGCTGAATCACGTCAATGGGAACAACAGACTGTTGAAACAGATGCTCCAGTAGAAGGATTGAATAGCCCGATCAATCAATCTCCGATGGAAGGGGAAGTATTGAAGTCATTAGTGAAGGATTTGCAGGAAACCCAGGAAGAGTGGGATGAATATGAACGCATAAAGAAGTCTCTTCAGGAAAGATGTCTAGGGAGGGAACAACAGTCGGCTAACGTCCAGTTGGGTAAGGAAGAAGTAGCAGGCCCTCTCGCTAGACTAGCTCAGGATGACACCGAATATTACCATGACCTGTTGAGTGACCCGGAATATTACGAGGACTTGGTCTGCCCAGCTTGTGATGAAAACTCCCAAAGTGCAGAAATCAGGATGAAGCACTTAAAGTCTAAAGAACATAGGGAGATGGTGGCGCTACAGCTGGCAGCTGATAAGGGAGCCCCGAGAGTCTCCAAGAAGCAAAAAAGGAAAAGACGAAGCCGAAGATGATAACCATCTAAATCATTATTACTTCTAATGGGAAAGTAGGGAAAAATTACGAAGGCAGTCCAGCTGTTTGTAAAAGTCAGCACTGCTGGTTCAGCAGGACGGAAGTTCAAGCTGTTACGTCAAGGGAAAGACTATTGGATGAGTCACGCTAGCAATGTGAACCGGCTACACCACAGAGATGTTGTTCGGACCGAGTCAAGACCAGAGACTGAATCTGTGAACTGTTCCCACAGAGACTGAACCTGTGAACTGTTTTCCGCAGAGACTATATCTGTAAATTGTTTTACATGAAGTTGAATATATGTTATGTTTAATGGGGAATACGTATGTTGTAAGCTAAAAAGGGAGGATTGTAGTGTATGTAACCGTCTACCTTTAAGAGACTATTGTATGTAACCGTTCACCTTTAAGAGAACTATTTTAGGTGTGGCACTACTTGTTTGGCTTCTGTATACGGTAATACCGACGGTGACCACACCGGTATATAAGTGCTGTGGCATGATTTATAGGGCAGATTCGCCCTGACCTTCGAATAGTAAAGTCCTGTTTGTTTGTTACTCCTGAAGTCTGTGTCGTTATTAACTGCACAACCCACAGACTCTACAAAAGGAAAATTTGCTGGCAAGCAGTCAGCAGGTCAGGCAGCATCTGTGGAAAGAGAAATCGAGCTAACTTTTCAGAAAGGTCATCGACATGAAACGTTAATGAGGGTCTCATCATCGAATGGACACTGACCATGTCAAAGGCTGCGGAGAAGTCAAAGAGGAGGAAGTGGAATAATGCACCATGGTCACAGTCGTGGAAAATGTCATTTTATATTTATATATTTTCCTTTCCAATGTTGTTTTATTTAACGTTCCAAATTTTATATGGCCCTAAGCAATGTTCCTCCTAATCTTTTGGGGGGTGCGCGGCCTCTTTAAGGGGCTGTGTGGCCCATTCACAGTTTCACGTTTAACATTGAAAAAGCCGGTCCCAGGCTGCACGGAACCAGCAGATTATCGTGAACATTGGCCCTAAGAGTGTTTTGTCTATTTAAGTGTTTTTTGAGTGTTTAAGTAAGAACCAGGTCATTCAGGAGTGAAGTTAGGAAACACTTCTTCATGCAAAGGGTGGTAGAAGTGTGGAACTCTCTCCCACAAAAAGCAATAGATGCCAGCTCAATTAATAATTTTAAATCTGAGAGTGATAGATCTTTGCTAGACAAGGGTATTAAGGGATTATGGAGCCACGGGTAAATGGAGTTAGGATACAGATCAGCCATGATCTCATTGAATATCCAAAATTCCAAGAAAAATGTTTGAGTATTATTACGCTTTAAGGGCAGGATTTTCATCGGGCCGTTGAGTCAGGATTGGAGGCGTGTGGGGGTTTAAAATCACAAAATCGGGGGGCACGAACCCATCCCGCCCCCAACCCACCTCCATGCCAGTTTCAAAGGAGGCGGATACCCGCCCTGCACTGGGACCCGCCTCCCCGAGGCGGGAAAGGGATTAGTGCCAATTAACTGCCTGTTAATGTTGCGTCCGTGTATAATAAGACACAGACTGCGGAGAACGGTACAACAGGTGTTTACTCAACGTGGCTCACACTGCAACTGAACTGTACAGATTACTACTCAGTGCTATATACAGGTGTGGTCACTGCCAGTACTGCAGTATACATGAGCTTTAAAACATAGTTCCCCCGTTAAAGGTATATACATTACAATTCCTCCCCTTTTAGATTAACAGTACCATAACACTCATTTAACAATTAAATATCAAACTAATTACAATTAACACTTTTAACATGCAACATTAGCTGAAAATAGTCTATTTATATATTCAGTCTTTGGGGAGGCTTCCTGATCCTTTCTGGATAGCGCCTTTCCCGAGTGTCTTGCTCTTGGTGCGGAGGCGATTCTGGCCCCCTGTCGTCGGTTGGTTCATCAGCTTCCAATGCTACTGTTTCTGGGGTAGATGCGACCTATACGTCGGGTTCATCACCAGATACGTATGGGCGAGGCATGGGGTTGACTTGTTCCTGTGACTCTAGGATCTGGTCAGCATGGCGTCTCACGATGCTCTCCCCAACGTCCACTGTGTACATTAGTGGGCCCTGCCGTGTGCATATCGTTCCTGGCTGCCATTTTTCTGTTCGGTAGTCGCGGACCAAGACTGATTGCCCTACATTGAAGCTCCTTGTTGGCTTCTCATCGATGTGCTGGAATTGCTTACTCTCAACATCTCTTCGTACGTTTGGTCTGAGCAAATCCAGGTGAGATCTTAACCTTCGGTTAAAGAACATCATGGCTGGGGCCTGGTTGGTGACTGCATGTGTCGCATTCCGGTAGGCGAACAGGAAATTGTCCACCTTGTGCTGCAACGGAATGTTGTCATTGTACATAGCCTTTATTGCCTTCTTAAAGGTTTGTACGAACCTCTCAGCCAATCCATTTGTGGCTGGATGATACGGGGCGGATGTGTAATGCCTGACCCCATTCTTTTTCAAGAACCTTCGGAACTCTTCGGACACAAACTGTGGTCTGTTGTCGGAGCAAATCTGTTCTGGCAAGCCATTCCTGGGAAAAATGGTCCGTAGGACTGCAATACTTTTCTCCATGGTGGTGGAGGACATTTTGATGACCTCAGGCCATTTCGAGTGCGCATCCATGGCTACTAAAAACATTGAGTCCATGACTGGACAAGCAAAATCAATATGCACCCGTTGCCATGGAGATGAGGGCCACTCCCATGGGTGTAGAGGGGCCTGTGGTGGTGCATTTTGGACTTTCTGGCATCCTGAGCAGCTCTTGGTCAGGTCCTCAATTTGTTTATCGATTCCCGGCCACCACACATAAGCCCTGGCTAGGCTTTCCATTTTTACCCCTCCCAGATGACCCTCATGAAGCTCATTGAGCATTCTATCCCTTAACTTGGGTGGAATTACCTCTCGGGATCCACACATCAAGGTCCCCCGGCACACTGACAGCTGTTCTCTCCTTGTCAAGAATGCTGGCAACAGTGAGTCACCATGTGCTGGCCATTCCTTCACCGTCAAATCATATACCCGAGACAGTGTCGGGTCATTTCGGGTTTCTTTTTCGATACAAGCGTTAGTTACCGGTAGGTATTCAACTATAGTCGAATGGAATATTTCGACAGGATCCACTGCTGGTGCTTCCTCTGCAGTAGGCAGTGGCAGGCGTGATAGCCCATCAGCATTTCCATGCTGTTTCGTGCGCTTATATTCAATCTCATAGTGGTGCGCCCCTAGAAAAAGTGACCATCTTTGTAGTCGTTGCGCAGTCATCACCGGAACGCCCTTCTTCGGATTAAAAATGGAGACAAGAGGCTGGTGATCAGTCAGCAAGGTGAATTTCTGCCCGTGCAGATAGTGATTGAACTTTTTCACTCCCTACACTAGGCTGAGGGCCTCCCTGTCAATCTGGGCGTAGTTACGCTCGGCTGAGGTTAGTGATCGTGACGCAAAGGCTATTGGCCTCTCTGAGCCGTCCGAGAATTTGTGCGACAGCACCGCTCCAATGCCGTAGGGTGACGCATCACATGCCAACCAAATTGGTAATGCTGGGTTGTAATGGGCCAATACCTCTTTCGATGTGATTAGTGTTTTGCTCTTCTGGAAAGCTCGTCTACATTCATCACTCCACTTCCATGGCACCCCAGTTTGCAGTAGGGTGTTCAGTGGGTGTAGTATTGTAGACAAATTTGGCAAGAACTTATGCTAGTAGTTTACCAGCCTGAGGAACGACCTCAGTTGTGACACATTTTCCGGTGCTGGAGCCTTGACTACTGCCTCAATCTTCTCTGGGGACTTATGTAACCCCTCTTTATCGATAACGTGGCCACAATACGAGATCTGTTTTCTAAAAAACTCGCATTTGGGGCGGTTAGCTCGGAGCCCATATTCCTGCAATCTAGTGAGCACCTGCTCCAGGTTGGCAAGGTGATCACTGTCATTTTCGCCCGTGACCAGGATGTCGTCCAAATAAAACAGGGTCCCTGGGATCCCTTGCAGGACTTGTTCCATTGCCCTCTGCCAAATAGCCGGAGCTGATGCTACCCCGAATACCAGCCGGTTGTATTGGTAGAGATCTTTATGGGTGTTGATTGTGAGGTATTTTTTTGATGCTTCTTCTACCTCCATTTGCAGATACGCCTGGGCCAGATCAATCTTAGTAAAGCGTTTCCCTCCAGATAGCGAGGCGAAAATATCTTCAATCCGCGGAAGTGGATATTGTACGGTGTGAAGGACCGGGTTCACTATTACCTTAAAGTCCCCACAGGTGCGAACCTTCCTTGGTTCCCCAGGCGTGCTGCTCAACGACTTTTTCATCACAGAGACGATGGGTGTAGCCCACTCGCTCCAGTCTACCTTGGACAGTACACCTGAACGTTCCAGACTCTCCAGCTCTGCTTCGACGGCTGGGCGGATCGCATAACGTCTGGCCTTAAAAAATTTTGGGCTTGCGTTTTCTTCAATTTTAGTCGTTGCTGTCATGCCTTTTAGTGTTCTGAGTCCTTGCTGGAACACTTCTTTCGCGTCAGTTAGGATCTTTGACAGTCGCCCAGGTGTGACATCGTCATCCTTTTTGTCAGCCACAGTCAGTGCCTGTATGGAATGCCAATCCAGTTGTATTTTCCGGATCCATTCACGTCCCAGTAATGGTGGTCCTCCATCTTGCAATACATACAGGTCTAGTTTTGGTTGTTTCCTTACCGTTATATATAACGGTCACCCTTATTTTTCCTTTGGGGTAGACTTTTTGCCCCATGTACGTCTTCAAAATAATTTTTGTGTCTCTCAAGGGTATGTGTGAGAATTGCCGCTCGTAGTCCCGTCGGTTTATGACTGTTAGGGCTGATCCTGTGTCCAATTCCATCTTTACCTGGATTCCTGCTAACTTGAGAGTGACCCAAATGGTTCGGTGATCCTCCGTTGTGATCACATTATGTAGTTTCAGACAACTCAGTTCCCTGCTTTCGGAGTCGTTATAACTCTTTTGTTCGTCTGAACTATTCTCCGTCATCTTATGTACCTTCTTGTACTTTCCTTTGGTAGGTTTCTTATTGCTGGTTTTCTTTCCCTACCTGCAGACTCGTGCTATGTGTCCTACTTTTCCACACTGTCTGCACACTTTGTCTTCAAACCAGCAATCATTCTGGTCGTGTGTTGTTCTGCCGCAGCGATAGCACTTCTCTGTTCCATATGACATTTCGTTTGTGCCATATTCTTGCGGTCTCTGTTGTATCTCTGCAGCGCCTCGTGCTGCTGCTTCATATGATACCGCAATGCTGAAAGCCTTTTCCAGCGTAAGGTCCTTTTCAGATAAAAGCCGTTTCTGGGTTCCTTCACTTTGAAGCCCACACACAAACTTATCCCTTAAGGTATCTGCCAGTCCCGCTCCAAACTGGCAGTGTTTCAATAGTTTGCGCAGTTCTGTTAAATAATCAGCATTGCTTTCATCCTTATGCTGGTTCTGTTTGTGAAACTTGAATCTTTCTGCTATCAGCAGCGGTGTGGGGTTTAAATGTTCCTGTAGTATCGTTACTATGTCTTCAAAACTCTTTTCTATTGGCTTCGTTGGGGTTACTAGATTTCGTAATAAACCATACGTCTTTGCACCCATTAAATTTAACAATACCGATGCTTTCTTGTCATCTGACACCTCATTTGTCTTGCAGTACACCTCTATTCGTTCGACATATGTAGTCCAATCTTCGACTTCATTGTCAAATGCGGTGATACTGCCACTCTTCGGCATTTTGGGTGTGGTTTAAAATGGCGTCTCCCAATGGCTTAAAATGGCGTCTCCCGCGCTTTCCTTCCTCCCCCGCTGCTGCCAACGCCCTCCCGGCGGTTCTCGTGGCAATGGCGGCGCCCTGTAGGTTTCGCGCGCTTCTCTTGTGCTGCTGCCAACGCCGCTCTCGGCGGTCCTCGTGGCAATGGCGGCGCCTCGCGGGTTTCTGCGCGTCTCTCTCTCCCTCTCTCCGACGCTGCTCGGCCCCTGAACACCGGCTGTGCCCTGTGCGCTCTGCTCTCTCTCTCTCTCCCCCGTCGACGCTTCTTGGCCCTTTGCTGTGCCGCTCGGTCGGGCTCTGGCCCGCCGCTGTCCGGGAAGGGTCTGCGCACTACCTGTTGCCAGCCCGTTTCGCTGGACCACCTCGACTTGAAAGCCAAGCCTGGCTCTCGACAGCCTCCCCTGCAATTCTCGAGTCTCTGCTGGATGACTGGGCGGTTGCCCGTGGTCGACACCCGAGTCTCTGGCCTTGACCTCCAATCCACTGATCTCCAGGAACGAATCCCCAGGAGGTGATGCAGAGTTGCAGGTAGGTTCGAACCTGCCTCGTCGCCAATGTTGCGTCCGTGTATAATAAGACACAGACTGCGGAGAACGGTACAACAGGTGTTTACTCAATGTGGCTCACACTGCAACTGAACTGTACAGATTACTACTCAGTGCTATATACAGGTGTGGTCACTGCCGGTACTGCAGTATACATGAGCTGTAAAACATAGTTCGCCCCTTAAAGGTATATACATTACAGTTAACAGGTTGTTAACAGGCAGTTTTTAGCCTAATCCCTATTTTTATCCCTGAAGTGTGGGATTCCTGATGACTCCAAACCACGCCAAGTTAGCGAGGCGGGCCGTCGGGCTGAAGGGCTTGGAGGGTTCGAGATGTCCGGTGTTCAGGTGAGTGATGGGTGCATGACTGCAGAGGTAAGTGTGTTTGGTGTGTGTAAAGTGTTTAAATAAGTTTTACTTACCTTTACTTACCTTTACAGCCTCCCTTCCTTCAGGTCTCGGGAGTCCCTCATCTCACTGCCACAGAAAGCAGAATGGCCGCGAGCTATCAAAATCTGCAGCATTCTGCTTTCTGTTCCGGAGAGATCTCTAAATCAGCCTGAGAGGAAGGATTAACTTGGAGTACAGATTGTCAGTGTTTGACGGCTTCAAAGAGCTGTCAAACGCTGATATTTCATCTGTCAAATGCTCTTGACAGATGAAACGTCAATCTGTGATGTCACCTGTTGCCGGGTGGCCCTTAATTGGCCTGCTGAGCCCACTGGGCGGGCTCAGCAAGGTCAATCTAGTGAAAATCGAGTGGGTTGGCCACAACTCGATGGAGGTGGGACTACAACCCCAAAAGTTGTAGTCTCGCCTCCTGCACGCCTCCAGCATCAAAATCCAGCCCTATGAGTTCAAACAATATATAAATTTCTCAAGTCGTATTTTCAGCATCAATAAGTTTATCTGTGGTCCCTCAGAAAATTGAGTATGTTGTTGGACTTCAGGGCAGGTTGTGCGCAGTAAGTCAATTTTGTTTGGTCCCATGAATTCTTCTCATGCTATCCAAACCTCTCAAGACAGTCCTTGTTTATTCTCTATATGTGTCAAATAGGGTTTGATAATGGGTTAAGAAGGGTTGAACTGAAAGCCTGCACCAGAAATTTGTATTGCTTTCAGAATTGTTTGGAGATTTGCTCCACAGACATACCCTCAATGTCATATCACGCTTATGGTCCTCAGGGAATCTTGAATAAACATGAAGCTGCAGCGGTAATTCGATGACGTGTGAGGTTAGGCATGTTGGAATGTGCATAGAGGAAGAAACAGCAATTGAAATTCCAAACCCAGTCCCAGCTACATAATTGCTCCTAGACTACACCTTTCATTATCCTGAAAGCATTAATGATGAGACCAACAAAAAAGGAAATTAAACTCTAATGGGAGAAATTTCAGCAAGTCAATCACATGCTGATTTCCATTCATTTTGTTCAAGCAGATGAACTCTCCTGGTCGCACCAACGAGATAGTCGGTCTTACGCCCCCACCTCAATGAATTTCAAGCTCGGCACGATGCTGAGCTCTTTTTCCGCCGCCTTCGTCTTCGTGCCGACTTCTCTGGCCAGGAGTCTTCCCCCCGCACGGCTGACCCTTTCTCCCGCTTTCAGAATTCCCGTTCTACCTGGACCCCTCCCTCTGGCCTCTTACCCTCTCTAGATCTTTTCATTGCTAACTGCCGCCGCGACATCGGCCGTCTCCATTTCTCTGCTCCCCTCACTCACTCCAAGCTACCTCCCTCTGAACTTGCAGCACTCCATTCTCTCAGATCCAACCCCGATATTGTCATTAAACCCGCTGACAAGGGTGGTGCTGTTTTTGTTTGGCGAACTGACCTCTACCTAGCGGAAGCTGAATGCCAACTCTCCGACACCTCCTCCTAGCTCCACCTGAACCATGACCCCACTACCGAACATCAAACCATTGTTTCCAAGACTGTCACTGACCTCATCTTCTCTAGAGATCTTCCCCCCATGGCCACCAACCTCATAGTCCCCCAACCCCGCACAGCCCACTTCTACCTCCTTCCCAAGATTCACAAACAGGACTGCCCTGGTAGACCCATCGTTTCAGCCTGTTCTTGCCCCACGGAACTTATCTCTTCCTATCTCGACTCTATCTTTGCTCCCCTTGTCCAGTCTCTTCCCACCTACATCCGCGACTCTTCTGACGCCCTCCACCACTTTAACAGTTTCCAATTTCCTGGCCCCAACCTCATCCTTTTCACATTGACGTCCAATCCCTCTACACCTCCATCCCCCACCAGGATGGCCTGAGGGCACTCCGCTTCTTCCTTGAACAGAGGTCCAACCAGTTCCCATCCACCACCACCCTCCTCTGCCTGGTTGAACTTGTTCTCACATTGAACAACTTCTCCTTTGACTCCACTTATTTCCTCCAAATTAAAGGTGTTGCTATGGGTACCCGCGTGGGTCCTAGCTATACCTGCCTTTTCGTGGGATATGTGGAACACTCTTTGTTCCAATCCTACTCGGGTCCCCTCCCTCACCTCTTTTTCCGGTATATCGATGACTGTATCGGTGCCGTTTCCTGCTCTTGCCCTGAACTAGACAATTTCATTCACTTTGCCTCCAATTTCCACCCTTCCCTCACCTTCACATGGTCCATCTCCAACTCTTCCCTTCCCTTCCTCGACTTCTCCGTCTCCATCTCTGGGGATAGGTTATTGACCAACATTCACTACAAGCCCACTGAATCCCACAGCTACCTGGACTACACTTCCTCCCACCCCGCCTCCTGTAAGGACTCTATTCCATTCTCCCAGTTTCTCCATCTCTGCCGCATCTGCTCCGACGATGCCACCTTCCACACCAGTGCTTCCAACATGTCTTCCTTTTTCTTCAACCGAGGATTCCTCTCTACCGTGGTTGACACGGCCCTCGACCGGGTCCGTTCTATCTCCCGCACTTCAGCCCTCACCCCTGCCCCTCCCTCCCGAAACCACGATAGGGTTCCCCTTGTTCTCACCTTTCCCCCCCCAACAGCCTCCACATTCAACGGATCATCCTCCGCCATTTCCGCCACCTCCAATGTGATCCCACCACCAAATGCATCTTCCCCTCTCCTCCCCTTTCAGCATTCCATAGGGACCGCTACCTCCGAGACACCCTAGTCCACTCCTCTATCACCCCCAGCACCCCTTCCCCTTCGCCCGGCACCTTCCCGTGCAAGCGCAGGAGATGCAACACCTGCCCTTATACCTCCCCCTTCCCACTGTCCAGGGCCCCAAACACCCCTTCCAGGTGAAACAGCAATTTACTTGTACTTCTTGCAATCTAGTATACTGTATTCGCTGCTCACGATGTGGTCTCCTCTACATTGGGGAGACCAAACGCAGATTGGGTGACCGCTTTGCGGAACACCTCCGTTCAGTCTGTAAGGGTGACCCCGAGCTTCCGGTCGCCTGTCATTTTAATTCACCGCCCCATTCCCACTCGGACCTCACTGTACTCGGGCTCTTGCATTGTTCCATGGAAGCTTAGCGTAAGCTCGAGGAACAGCACCTCATCTTCCGATTAGGCACTTTACAGCCTTCCGGACTCAATATCGAGTTCAACAACTTCAGATCATAACCTCGGCCCCTATTATATTTTCATATATTTTATCCAAACTTTTGGTTTGTGCCTTTTCCTTTTTTTCCTCTCTCTCCCACATGGCAGCTGTCTTTCACTCTGCCAGCACATTTCACACTTCATCTAGAGCCATTGTTTGTTTCTTTACCTGTCCTATTGCTATCTCGTCTCACCTTGAATATCTCTTAATGTCTCTTCTTTCATCCCCTCCTCCATTTCCCAGCCCCCAAACTGCCTTTTGTTTCATTTCCTGCCTTTTCTCTCAGTTCTGTAGAAGGGTTTCGACCCGAAATGTTGACTCTATTTCTCTCTCCACGGATGTTGCCTGGCCTGCTGAGTTTTTCCAGCGTTTTCTGTTGTTATTTCGGATTTCCAGCATCCGCAGTATTTTGCTATCGAGATAGTCGGTCATAGTGTGTAGTCTGAGCATATTTTGGTATACTTTGTCAAAACTCTGCTGCCTGTGTCCTAACTCGCACCAATTCCCGTTCACCCATCACCCTGTGCTCACTGACCTACACTGGCTCCCGACTAAGCAATGCCTCGATTTCAAAATTCTCATCCGTGTTTTCAAATCCTTCCATGGCATTGCCCCTCCCTATTTCTGTAAACTTGTCCAGCCCTATAACCCTCCAAGATGCCTGCGTTCCTCTAATTCTGACCTCTTGAGCATCCCCTATTTCTATCGCTCCACCATTGGAGGCTGTGTCTTCAGCTACCTAGGCCCTAAGCTCTGGAATTCCCTCCCTAAACCTCTCTGTCTCTCTACCTCTCTTTCCTCCTTTAAGATGCTCCTGAAAACCTACCTCTTCAACCAAGCATTTGATCATCTGCCCTAATTTCTCCTTATGTGGCTCGGTGTCTAATTTTGTTTTATAATGTTCCTGTGAAGCGCCTTGGGACGTTTTACTACATTAAAGGTGCTGTATAAATGCAAGTTGTTGTTGTAAAGTGTTCTGAAAGCCTTTGGGTGATTTTGTTGGGTTCTGAGAAGGGAGGTGTCATTGTACAATCCATCAGCAATTGTGCTGGTGATACTGTACCAACTCCAGGCAAATTGAGGTAATTAACCAGGTCTAGCTTCAACTGGAGTGCAGCAACAGTAATTGGCTGAACAAAGGCTGTTGCATTAGAATCACATCTTGCAGCACAGAAGAAGGCCATTCGGTCCGTCATGCCTGTGCCGGCTCTTTGAAAGAGCTGTCCAATTTACTCACACAATTTTTCACCGTAACCCTACAAATTAGTTCTCTTCAAATACATGTCCAATTGCCTTTTGAAAGTTCCTATGGAATCTGATTCCACCGCCCTTTCAGGTAGTGCATTCCAGATCTTGACAACCCTCTGTGTGAAGAAATTTCCCCTCTAGTTATTTTGCCAATTATTTTAAATCTATGGATAATGAGTCACTTGCCAGAGGAAATAGTTTCTCGCTACTTGCTTTATCTAAACCCCTCATAATTTTTGAATACCTTTATTAGGTCTCCCCTCTCTGCTCTAAGGAGAATAATCCCAGCTTCTCCAATCTCTGCACATAACTGAACTCCCTCATCCCTGGTATCATCCTGGTAAACCTCCTCTGTACCCTCTTCAGGGCCTTGACATCCTTCCTAAAGTGTGGTGCCCAGAATTATACACAATACTCCAGCTGAAGCCTAACCAGAGACTGGTAAAGGGTTAACATGACTTCCTTGTTTTGGCATTGCTCTTCAGCATATTATGGTGGCTGTTATTTGTAGGGTGACTGCCATGAAACTCAAGTTCCTGCCCCTTTAAAGCAACCCAGGAAATCCCGATCCAGGTGCCTCCTTTCTGACCTCATCCCCTTACTGTTGAAATAGTTTGAGGGAATTTCTGGGTCTTCCTGGGCTTCCTCGAGAATTCCAACAGAAGCGCCCTGATTGGCCCAGTGGGACCTATGTCTGCTGACAGCAGGCCAAACTCCTGCCTGAGCCTAGTGATGCCCCCAGCATAGAAAAATTAAATTGTAATCAATATTCAGAATATCTGCCTTCTTCGTTGAAGATTTCTGTCCATTAAATGCGGTTTAAGTGCAGCTTTTTGAATATTATTTATAGGCTCCCCTGAATCCACAACTTGGCTTTGGGAAGTTTGGTTCAGAGTTTGGCTTTGGACCAAACGAATCACATCTGAATTAGAATCAGAACTCTCAGTGGTCCTCCCTGCTTAATAGCCCCTGTGGTGAAAGAAATACAATGGTGTACAGTGTACTTATGATAGACTAAACTACAGAACATATTCCAGGATTCGAACAGTGCATTAAAATTATGAAAGGTTTTGATCCGGTAGATGCAGAGAAGATGTTTCCACTTGTGGGGGAGATCAAAACTAGGGGAATTCAGGAGAAACTTCTTTACCCAGGGAGTGGTGAGAATGTGGAACTCGCTACCACAAGGAGTGGTTGAGGAGAATAGCATAGATGCATTTCAGGGGAAGCTAGATAAACACATGAGGGAGAAAGGAATAGGATATGTTGATAGGGATAGATAAAGAAGGGTGGGAGGAACTCGTGTGGAGCATAAACACCGGCATGGACCTGTTGGGCCAAATGGCCTGTTTCTGTACACTCCAAGGCCTAGAAATTTGGTATAGCCGTGTTTGGGGCGCTAGTCCTGGCGATGCGCAAAGTTTAGCGCCAGGCACAATTTAGCGCCACCTAGCACGATATTGGGTTGCAGTGCCCCTAAAGGTGATTGCGGCGCTAAATCAGGTGCTGCATGCTACTCTTAAGGCACTAACCCGGCGGCGCAACCCAATTTTGCAGCAGCGGGGTGCAGCAAGGGTGCTGTCAATAATCACTTTCCCTGAGACACACTGGCGCCGGCCAGCTCTTAAAGGGGCAGGTCAATTGGCATCACCAGACACACTCACTGCCTTGTAGGCCTTCAAAGTGGTGGGAGCCTACCTGTGGTGCACCAGCCTAGCAAGGCATGGAAAGGGTGAGGCAGAGGGCGGAATGCCTCATTGATGGGGCATTGGATGCTTTGGTTGGCGCAGTGGAATCAAGGCCAAGGAAGATGGTCAGAATGTGATTTATGTTTTGGACAGTCTCGCGGGTGTGAGAGTCAGTTATGTGTCAGTGTATTAGTTTTGCTTTCCGTTGCCATAGCTTTCTCATGTTTGAAGGAACCACATTTTGTGTAATGAGACACTTTCTTCATTTGCAATGGCCATGCCTTCTATTTACATGCATCTTGCCCTTCACAGGCTTGGGGGTATCAGACCGGTTCCATTCCTGTTCTTGGAATGGCAGCAAGCATTCCATGAGAGGGGCCTAGAAGCTACTTCTGATCAGCCTCTGATGCGCAGCCTGAGAAGAGCCGCTCGCGTAGAAGTTCAGGCCAGAAGGCATCTTCTCAGCCACCGACAGAGATGTCCTGCACCTTATCTGAGGCTGCAGATCTGGCTGAAGCAGCTGGCACAGCTCAGTCACCACCTCCTTTCTAAATCGCAGCTTTCTGACACATTGCTCCTCCGGCATGTTCATGTAGGAAAACTGCTGTCGGAAAACCCTGCCAGCGTAAGGTCTGCTGTGGTGACGTCTGTTGGCCCTCCTCCATCTGGCCATGCCCGCCCCCCTCTCCCAGCGTCTCAGTGTCCTTTCCAGATGATTCAGCAGCAGGATGTTTCCCTCCAATGCAGCCCCCATAATAAGTGCCCACAGGAAGGTTCCCCATTGTCAAGGCTCACCAACAGCAAGGTGATGGTCAGAAGGCTGAAGATTGCCTGCCTGCGCTGGCTCAGTGGTCAAATGGCTCTCAGTGTGCAGCTCAGCAACACTTTGTAGCTCTCGAGGAAGTTGTGCTCCAAAAATGGCTGCCGCTTTTAAATGACTCAAATGATGTCATAATCAGCCTGCACCCATGAGCGGGCGCTAGCGCCGGCGCTAAATGCATGCTCAATATTGGGCGAGTGCGCCCGCCCGGAAATTGGCTAGCGCCCCACTTCTCGGCCTCTAGGCATTCATCGGTGGCGCTAACAACCGAATTTATCCCCCCAAGTAATTTGTAGTGTTGTTGCCGAACCTTTCAACATTAGCTCTGATCTTGCATACATTCTCAAGATACAACTAAAAATTCTTACTACTGCAAGCTTACCTCTGGATGTTGCTTTGGCAATTAAATACTTTAAAAAATTTTCATTCCCTAAAAAAAGTTGAACTGAAACCAACAACTTTCATCTCTATAGCATTCCTCATGTACAAGAGAACGCTGAGCACAAGGGGGAAGTGGGGAAACAAAAATGTGGTAGTGGGTCATGTAGTGTATGTACCTTTAAGAGAGAGCGACTTTTACAGCTCCTCTATACTGTAGTACCGGCAGTGACCACACATGTATATAAGCCTTGAGCATACCTCTGCACCCCCAGTCTTGAGACTACCCTACTCCAGTAAACACCTGTTGATTGTTAAGTTACAGCATCCGTGTAGTTATTGGAAAACCTCATACTCTCAGAATCACGGATCTAACAGGTCAAAGTGCAGTTGAGGAGAGGAACTGTACAAGAAACGAAGACTACAGTCCAGCGAAAAAACTGACGGAATCGGATCGACTGCCCGTTTTACACCCCACCCTTATTATAGTTCCCGTGCTCAATGGGACACAGTCTTATTCCAGCATAAAGGAAGATTTCAGATGCCCCCCACCCCCCGCCACCCCGCCCCTCCCTTCATCCTCAGCTACTCCTTAGGATTGTGTAGTTTCAGATTTGAAAAGAAACCAAAGTGTTACACAGTAACCTGAGCCTAAGACTAAAGGTGCTTTTTACATAGCCTGTTTTTCATGTTCCTGTCTAGGGAGAGGCACCTCTGTGTGTCCGCCCCCCCCACCAACCCCCCCACCACACCCCGGCCAAACCCTTTACACCAGGTATTCGTTGTGCTGTTGCTCATAGGGAATGTGAAGACCCAGTTGCCGTTATCAGTGAAAATGCAAGATGACTCCCATCATTTAATTTCCTTAAACGGCCTCCATTTTTGTGGACACAGCACGCTGTTAGATCCGTCTAAAAGTAGTTCCCTCTTAAAGGTACATACACTACACATGCCTCCAGTTCTCAGCACGTGGAGTGTTTATACTGTGGAGTTCAGTTAAAGGTTGAAGACACGCACGTCTCCCATTGACTGCACTCCTCCAGTCAATAAAATCGCCTTAAGGAGGAGTCTCACCTAGAAGACAATGTCATATAATACACTGTTTGAGGCTAACGAGGAAGAATGGTAGACACAGAAAATGCTGGAAACACTCAGCAGGTCAGGCAGCAGCTGTGGAGAAAGAAAGAGAGATAACATTTCAGACCTGATGAAACATTAACTCTGTTTCTCTCTCCACAGATGCTGACTCACCTGCTGAGTATTTCCAGCATGTTCCATTTCTATTTCAGATTTCCAGCGTCCACAGTGTTGTGTATGTGCCTTTAAGAGAAGAACTGATTCTATACTGCAGTACCGGCAGTGACCACCCCTGTATATAAAGCCATAGCAGGCTTCTGTATTTCAGTCTGACGTTAGCATTTCTGGCTGTGCAGCTGCCTCAGTCAGCAGGAGCAGAAGGAGCAGCCAAACCAGGAGAGTGGAGAGTGGAAAGTGGTGGTCTCCTGACCAGGAAGAGGAGGAGAACGATAGGCCACCACCACCTCCACCATCACCATCATCACAGCAACTGAGGTGCCTGGAGAGAGAGGACAGAGGAGGAGAAGGAGAAAGGAGGCCTGCAATAACATCAACCAGGGGAGAGGCCTTTCCCATTACTGCCTCCCCAAATTGGCCTCCACTTCAGGAGAGGGAGAGAGGGGAGAGAAACCACCATCAACCAACACCAACTGTTCGGAAGGAGGGAGGAATATCATCTTTCAGAATATCTACAGGTGGGTGTTATTTGGGGCACTCTCCCAAAGACTTTGTATTTTAGGTGGGGGGAGAAAAGAAGAAACAAGGCCGGAACATCAAGGGGTGTCTGTGTGTGTGTGTGGCTCTTGCTAAAAACTAGGCCACACACACCACTAATAAGCACACCTTCTATTGCCTGACCTGGGACAGCTGGAGCTGCCTAAGTGAAGCCCATTTCACATAATACATCGTTAAGACCTGGTGTGGGACTGAGCCTGGGGTATCTCCAGCTTTCCCAGGTGAAGACATCTTCTCCCCCTGCCAGAAGACCACCACCATCAAAGACTTTAAATTTCCATCAGGAGAGTGCACCCCTGCCAACACCCACCCACCCACCATCCTGAGTGGCAACCCTGCCCTTGCGGCCTCCCTCCTTCCCACCCCCCCTCTCTCTCTCTCTTTGTCTCTCTCTGCCTCTTTCTCTAAGGCACCTCAATTTACTCTATTCATTAATTGCCTATTGAGCAGAGGGGAGAAGGCCCCTCTCCCAATCTCAGTCAATAGGGGGAGAGGTGTGCCTTCATTTTAAACAGCTCCCTCTGCTCAATAGAGGACCAAAAAATACCTGATGCCATTTCCACCTTCAGGCCTGTGACTTGGGGTGAGTGTAGCCCTTTATAATACCACCCCAGAATGGCGACTGCATCTTCGCCAGTGACGGGCCAGCCAAGACGTATGCGGGAGTGGCAGCCACAGCCACAGCTGCTCCCGCTGCTTCTGCTGCCCCGTCACCATTCAGACTGATGACAAAAAAGCTTGGGGTGAAGAGCTACACTCACCCCACTATGACCATTGAGGCCTGCGTTAAAGCCATGGCTGGGGTTGTCGGCCCCTCAGCCATTGTCGCGGCCTCAAAAATGTATGGGAAGGCTGTGTTCTTCCTGGGGTCGGAGCGGGCGGTGTCCCTGGCCGTCGCCAAGGGGCTCACCGTGGGCGGGACCTTCCTGCCGGTGGATCCTCTCGAGGCCACCGCGCAGAGAATTGTCATCTCTAACGTCCCGCCCTATGTTCCTGGTGAGCTCCTCCTCCCACATTTGCGCCAACTTGGGGAGGTGAGGTCGGGGATCACGCCCATCCCGCTCGGCTTCCGGGAGGCCAGCCTTCGCCACGTCTTCTCCTTCCGGCGCCAGCTGTTTATCCAGCTGGCGTGGGAGGAGGACACCGACGGGGCGTTCGTCGTCCTCCACGAGGGGACCGCATATCGCGTCTTTTGGACGTCGAACGGTGTGCAGTGCCACGCCTGCAAGGAGGTGGGGCACATCAGGAAAAACTGCCCCGCCTCCAAGGCCACCGGATCATCTCGTGCGGCCGAGGCTGGCGCCGCCGCCGCTCCTCCCCCCGGATCTGCCCGCGCGTCGGGAACATCTGATGCGCGGTTGATGTCGGGGGCCGATGCCACCAAGGCCTCCGGCGGGGGGGGAGGGAGCGCGTCCAGCTGGAAAGAAGGCGCGGAAAAAATCAAAACACCTTAGGGCGGGTCCCCCCGTGGAAGGCCAGCCCTTGCCCCTTGAGCCCCTTACACCCGCGCTCCTCGCGGAGTTAATCGGGGCAAACGTGAGTGGGAGGGGCCTCGTGCCCGAGCCTGTGGTCGCAACCGCCGTTGCGGAAACGCCAATACCTGCGGCCGGGCTCGGGCCCGAGGAACCCGACAAACCTGCTCCGCCGGAGGGAGCTGAGGAGGAGGCCTCTGCAGACATGGAGGTCTCCCTCGCTCCCTCCGTGCTAAAAAGAAGGCGCGACCCCCTGGAAGAGGAGGAGGACCGGGAGGAGGAAGGTCCCTCCGAGCAGGGGGAGTCGTCGCCCGCTGCGGGTACTGCGCCCCCCCCCCCGCTGTCGTCATCACCAGCGATCGGCAGGGGTCGCCTGTCCCTCGGGAGGCTGAGGCAGATGTGTCTGTCCGGCGCGTGCCTCCCGGGGATGGGGACGAGACCCTGCCCGTGGGGGGGGTCGCGGAACAACCCGCGGCAGAAATTGACATTTTATCGGTGCCGTTACCCCTAGCCAGGTCGGGCGGCCTGGGGTCTGGGTCGGGCGAGCTCAAGGAAAATGAGCTTGCCCAATGCGACCCGGACATCTCCCAGGGGCTGCTCGACCTGGTAGAGGTTTTAATTCAAAACACCCCATCCACTGGGTCGGAGGTTGGTGGCGGGGAGGAGGATGGCCCCCTGGCTGCGTCTCTGGTGCCGGACGTACTGGAGGAGCTGGGAATTGTTCTCTCCCCGGTTTCTCCTGTCGTTCCGGCGTCTGGGGCAGAGGGGAGCTCTGAACCACCGTCGTCTTCTGGCCCAGCGCCCCTAGAGGAGCCCAGGGAGGAATCCTCTGCCGCCGATCCTGGGGGTGGGATCCGGGCGGAAGCGGGGCCGGCTGGTGCGACGGATGGGTCAGCCGCTGGTGGCGAGCCCCCGGAGGAGGACAGGGACTCAGTGATGGGCGCGGAGGACCAGTTGGACTCCATCGCCGACGAGGCGATGGATGACCTCGTGCCCTTCGCTGAGTCTCCCCTCATTCCCGTAAGGGAACTCCGGGACTTTATGGCCACGTGCCTGGGTCGGCACAATAAGGTCCGGCTGGCCCTCGACAGGTGGTCGGAGCTGGCGCTGCTCATCGTGTCCGTCCGCGCCGCCGTTAAAATCATGGGCGCGGACGAGGGCGTAAACCTGCTCGAGCTGCGTCGGCTCAGAACGTTCCTCACTGGGCTGCTGAGGAAGTGGCGGCTGACCAGCGACTGCGCTCCCTCCCCCTGTTAGGTGTAGGTTGAGGTTGCACTATGCTTCTGACATGAAGATAACCATAGCCAGCCTCAACGTCAACGGCAGCAGGGAGGCGCGCCGCAGATTCAACAACTTCTTGGTCCTTCGGGACGGGAAGTATGTGGTGTGCTTCCTGCAAGAAACCCACACTGTTCCGGGAGACAAAGCCACGTGGCTCCTGGAGTGGCAAGGAGGGGTCAGCATGAGTCACCTCTCCAACAATTCCAGCGGGGTGGCTATCTTGCTGGCCCCGCATTTTCAGCCGGAGATCTTGGGGGTCAAGGAGCACGTGCCGGGCCGCTTGCTCCAGGTCACTGTTCGCCTGGGGGGCGTGCCGCTCCATCTAGTGAACGTGTACGCCCCTCAGACCGGTGCGCAGCAGGTGCACTTCTTCGAAGAAGTGTCCGCTCTTTTGGGCTCCGTCGCGCGGGCGAGTGCGTCATCCTCGGGGGGGATTTTAACTGCACCCTTGTGGTGAGGGACCATTCGGGTCCCCTGTGAGGCCCGGCGGCAATGGAAAAGTTGAGGGACCTGGTCGGGTCCTTCGACTTGGTGGACGTCTGGCGAAATCTCCACCCCGACTCCAGCGCCTTCACTAGAGTAAGGTCTGGGGGAGGAAGGTCCAGAATCGACCGCCTCTACATTTCCCGGGCGTACGTCTCCTGCATTCCGGCGGCTTCCATGCTGCCGGTGCCGTGCACGGACCACCACCTGGTGTAGGCGGAGCTCACTCCGCTGTGCGCACAGGGGGGTCCGCGTACTGGCATTTTAACAACCTGCTGCTGGAGGACGCGTGGTTCCGGGATTCGTTTCATCGGTTCTGGGCCGACTGGAGAAGGAAGCGGGGGGGCTTCCCCTCCTTGAGGCTATGGTGGGACGTGGGCAAGGCTCACGTCCGTCTCTTCTATCGGGAGTACGCGAAGGGGTCGATCAAGAGGCGGGAGGCCCGGGTTGGGCGGTTGAAGAAGGAGGTGCTCGACCTGGAGTCCCGTCTCGGTCAGGTCGTCGAGGACCCGGCCCTGCGGAAGGTGTACGAAGAGAAGAAGGGCGCGCTGAAGGACCTGCAGCTCGTCGGGTCCCGAGGCGCGTACGTGAGGTCGCGGATCCAGCTCCTGCGGGACCTGGACCGCGGCTCCCCCTTCTTCTACTCGCTGGAAAAAAGACAGGGGGTCCGTAAGCAGCTCTTGGGGCTGCTGGCCGACAACGGATCTCTGGTCTCGGATCCGGAGGGAATCAGCGCAGAGACCCGCGCCTATTACGGGGCTCTGTTCTCTCCGAATCCGTCCAGCGAGGATGCGCGCAGAGTTTTGTGGGAGGACCTGCCGAAGGTCAGCCCGGAGGGCGCCGAAAAATTGGACGCTCCGCTAAGCCTGGCGGAGCTGACCGGCGCCCTCCGCCAGCTCTCTAGGGGAAAGTGCCCAGGGCTGGACGGGCTGACCGTGGAGTTCCACAGGGCATTCTGGGACGTCTTGGGGGGCGACTACGCGCGGGTCCTGGGGGAAAGTTTGGCGACCGGGGAGATGCCCCTCTCTTGGCGCAGGGCGGTCATTGTCCTGCTGCCTAAGGAGGGCGATCTCTGCCTCCTTAAGAACTGGCGCCCGGTCTCCCTCCTCAGCACGGACTATAAAATCTTTGCCAGGGCCATGTCTGCTCGCCTTGGCACCGTGCTGGCCCACATGATCCACCCCGACCAGTCCTACACAGTCCCGGGCCGGACCAGCCACGATAACATCCATCTGGTCCGGGACCTGGTCCACCACTCCCAGAGGGCTGGTCTGTCGGTCGCCTTCCTTGCCCTGGATCAGGAGAAGGCGTTCGACAGGGTGGATCACGAGTATCTCTTCGGGACTCTGCGCGCATTCGGGTTCGGGGCGCATTTCGTCACCCGGATCCGACTTCTGTACGCTGCCGCAGAGTGTCTGATTAAAGTTAATGGGTCCTTGACGGCGCCCCTTTGCTTCGGGAGGGGGGTGCGTCAGGGATGCCCTATGTCCGGTCAGTTATACGCCGTTTGCGTGGAGCCATTCCTGCGCCTCTTGCGGAAGAGGTTGACGGGACTGGCTCTTCAAGGGCCGGGCGTGGAGGTGGTCCTCTCGGCTTACGCCGATGACGTGCTCCTCATGGTCACGGATCCCGCTGACTTGCGGAGGATGCGGGAATGCCAGCAGATTTACTCGGATGCATCCTCCACCAAGATCAACTGGGAGAAATGTTCCGGACTCCTGGTGGGTCAGTGGCGGGTGGACTCCCTGCCGGAGGAGTTCAGGCCTTTCGCCTGGAGCACCACGCACCTCCTCTACTTGGGAGTCTACCTTAGCCCTGCCGAGGACGCCTGGCCGGCGAACTGGCAAGAGCTGGAGGCCAAAGTCACCGCTCGCCTAGGACGCTGGACAGGACTGCTCTGAGTGTTGTCCTACAGGGTGATGCGCCATCAATTACTCAAAAGACTGAGGTTAAGCGAGTAACAACCAGGCTTTTATTAACTAAAGAATGAAGGTCTAGTCTCGAGTGGTCGACCCGTCCAGAATACTAAGGGACTGGGAGGTAGTCACTTATATACCTGGAATAGTGGGAGGGGTCAGCCGAGGCATGTCCAGACCTGTACCTAGTGGAATACACATACACATACAGACAGGTATAACAGTGGTTTACCACATTCACCCCTTGTTTAAAAATGAGTCCGGCGGGGTGAAGTGTATTTAAAAGTTCGTGTATTGGAGTCTCTCCGGAGGTCTTGTCTGCCGCTGTGATCGACGTGGCGACGGCAGGGGTGGTGCAGCTTCCGGCGTCACGTCCCGTGTAGGCTGGGGCACTGGAGTGTAGTCCTCATGGGTGACGGTCCAAGGCGAGCCGGCTGCTGGGGTTGGATATCGGGTCGTGGGGGGCGGTGGTAGTGAGTAGTGGGTTACTGCGGCCCCCGAGGGTGCGAGGTCTCGTATGGAGACTGTGTCCTCCCGCCTGTCCGGGTACGCAATGTAAGCGTACTGGGGGTTGGCGTGGAGGAGGTCGACCCTCTCAACCAGGGGGTTCGTTTTATTGGTCCTCACATGTCTTCTCAGTAGTACCGGCCCTGGGGACGTCAGCCATGGCGGTAACGCTGTCCCCGATGTGGACTTCCTTGGGAAGACAAACATTTTCTCGTGAGGGGTGGCATTGGTGGCAGTGCAGAGCAGTGACCGAATCGAGTGGAGCGCATCGGGGAGCACCTCCTGCCAGCGGGAGGTCGGAAGGCCCCTAGACTTTAAGGCTAGTAGGGCGGCCTTCCAAACTGTTGCATTCTCTCTTTCCACCTGTCCGTTCCCCCGGGGGTTGTAACTGGTGGTCCTGCTTGTGGCTATACCCCTAGCGAGCAGGTACTGGCGGAGTTCGTCGCTCATAAACGATGAGCCCTGGTCGCTATGGATATAGCTGGGGAAACCGAACAGGGTGAAGAGGCTGTTCAGACATTTAATGACTGTGGCACTGGTCATGTCCGGGCAGGGGATAGCGAATGGGAAACGGGAGTACTCGTCAATGATGTTGAGGAAGTACACATTGCGGTCGGAGGAGGGGAGAGGCCCTTTAAAATCGACGCTCAGGCGTTCGAAAGGGCGAGTGGCTTTTATCAGGTGGGCTCTGTCTGGTCTATAAAAGTGCGGTTTGCACTCAGCGCAGACTTGGCAGTTCTTGGTCATGGTCCTGACCTCCTCAATGGAGTAAGGCAGGTTGCGGGCCTTGATGAAGTGGAAGAACCTGGTGACCCCCGGGTGGCAGAGGTCATTGTGGAGGGCCCTCAGCCTATCGATCTGCGCGCTGGCGCAGGTGCCACGCGATAGGGCATCTGGGGGTTCATTGAGCTTCCCAGGCCGGTACAAGATCTCGTAATTGTAGGTGGAAAGTTCGATTCTCCACCTCAAGATCTTGTCATTTTTGATTTTGCCCCTCTGCTTGTTGTTGAACATAAAAGCAACTGAACGCTGGTCAGTGAGCAGGGTAAATCGTTTTCCGGCCAGGTAGTGCCTCCAATGACGCACAGCCTCCACAATAGCCTGGGCCTCCTTCTCGACCGCGGAGTGTCTGGTCTCCGGGCCCTGGAGGGTTCGTGAGAAGAATGCCACAGGTCTCCCCGCCTGATTAAGGGTGGCGGCCAGAGCGAAGTCGGACGCATCGCTTTCCACCTGGAAGGGGATGGTCGTCCACTGCGTGCATGGTGGCTTTGGCAATGTCCTCCTTGATACGGTGGAAGGCCGAGCGGGCCTCTGCCATCAGGGGAAAAGAGGTGGATTTGATCAGCGGACGGGCTTTGTCTGCATAGTAGGGGACCCACTGGGCGTAGTAGGAAAAAAACCCTAGGCACCTCTTCAGAGCTTTTAGGCAGTGGGGCAGTGGGAGTTCCATAAGGGGACGCATCCGGTCCGGGTCGGGACCGATGACCCCGTGTTCCACAACACAGCCAAGGATGGCGAGGCGGTCTGTGCGGAATATGCACTTCTCCTTGTTATATGTCAGGTTCAGGAGTTGGGCAGTGCGGAGGAATTTCTCGAGGTTTGCGTCATGGTCCTGCAAGTCATGGCCGCAGATGGTCACATTGTCTAGGTAAGGGAAAGTGGCCTGCAGCGCGTTTTGATCGACCATCCGGTCCATCTCCCTTTGGAAGACGGAGACCCCGTTGGTAATGCCATAGGGAACCCTAAAGAAGTGATAGAGGCGGCCGTTTGCCTCAAAAGCAGTATACTGGCGGTCTTCGGGGCGGATGGGGAGCTGGTGGTACGCTGATTTCAGGTCAATGGTCGAAAAGACGCGGTACTGCGCGATCTGGTTGACCATGTCAGCTATGCGGGGGAGTGGGTAGGCGTCCAGCAGGGTGTAGCGGTTTATTGTTTGGCTGTAGTCGATGACCAGGCGTTGTTTCTCGCCGGTCTTAACGACCACAACCTGGGCTCGCCAGGGGCTGGAGCTGCCCTCAATAATCCCCTCCTTCAGGAGCTGCTCCACTTCGGTTTTGATGAAAACCCTGTCCCCGGCACTGTATCGCCTGCTCTTTGTGGCGATGGGCTTACAGTCGGGGGTGAGGTTAGCAAACAGTGGGGGGGGTGGGACTCTGAGTGTGGAGAGGTTGCATCTGGTGCGCGGCGGGCAATTTGGAGGCTGCTGGCTGCAGACTGTGAGTGGGGGGAGGGGGCCACCGTACGCCATCGTAACGCTTTTGAGGTGGCACTGGAAATCCAACCCCAGTAGAACGGCAGCGCAAAGTTGGGGCAGGACCAGGAGTTTAAAATTATTGAACACAGTCCCGTCTACTACTAGTGTCACCACGCAGTAGCAGCCAATGTCCGCTGACTGGGACTCGGCGGCCATAGAAATCTGCTGGTGCGCAGGCAGGACTGGGAGAGAGCAATGCCGCACCGTGTCGGGGTGGATGAAGCTCTCTGTGCTCCCGGAGTCAAAAAGGCAGTTTATTGCATGGCCGTTTACCTTAACGTCCATTTTGGACAGAGCTAGTTGGTGCGGTCTCGTTTGGTCCAGCATAACAGAGGCCAGCGTAGGGGTCGGTGTGTCGCTGCGGGTATCAGATGGGGGGGGTTGGCGGCCTGCTGCGTCCCGGCTGGTGTCCAAGATGGCGGCGTCCATGATTCCCATGTGGCTGGAGTCGTCCAAGATGGCTGCTGCTGCGGTGGTTCGCACATGGCTGGGGAGGCCCAAGATGGCGGCCCGCACGGCCCACACGCAGCGCTGTTGGGGGCCCAAGATGGCGGCTCGCACGGCCCACACGCGGCGCTGCTGGCGTTCGGGGTGGCTTTGGCCTTGCAGACGCTAGCGTAGTGTCCCTTTTTCCCGCAGCCCGAGCAGGTCGCATTCTTCGCCGGGCAGCGCGCTCTGGGGTGTTTGGCCTGGCCACAGAAGTAGCATTTCTGGCCTTGGGATACTGCTGTCTGGCTTTGGGACACTGCTGCAGTGGTTGGGCCGTTGTTGGGCTGTGGCTGGGGTGGCACGGTGCTATGGGGCTGTCCTACCGTGTCCCAGGTTGTCGTTCCCCGCGGCGTCCACGGTGCAGAGGAGTAGTCATCCATGCCCCGGTAGGCTGCGTCCAGCGTTAGTGCGATTTCGGAGGCTTTGTCGAGGGTGAGGTCACTCTGCTCCAGCAGTCGCTGTCGGGTGTAGTTGGACCTGTGGCCCGCTACGAAGGCATCCCGAATCAGTTCCTCCGTGTACTTAGTGGGCGTTACCGCCTTACACCCACAGGCCCGGCCAAGCACGGACAGTGCTTGGAGGTATTCCTCAGTCGATTCCCCAGGTTGTTGCTTGCGACTCCCCAGGAGGTGCCTGGTGTAAACTTCGTTCACAGGGCGCATGTACTGGGTCTTGAGGAGCTGGAGGGCGGCTGTGTACGAGGTCGCGTCCCGGATGACTGAGTACACTCGGTGGTTCACCTTGGAGATCAGGACAGACAGTTTGTTCGCATCCGTTACGACCGCAGTGGAGGCAGTCAGGAATGCCTCGAAGCACATAAGCCAGTGAGCAAACTTGGTGGAAGCGTCCGCTTCCCGACTGTCCAGGTCCAGGCATGCTGGTGTGAGGATCTTCTCCATTATAAAAAATTTAGTTAATAAAATTGATGCGCCATCAATTACTCAAAAGACTGAGGTTAAGCGAGTAACAACCAGGCTTTTATTAACTAAAGAATGAAGGTCTAGTCTCGAGTGGTCGACCCGTCCAGAATATTAAGGGACTGGGAGGTAGTCACTTATATACCTGGAATAGTGGGAGGAGTCAGCCGAGGCATGTCCAGACCTGTACCTAGTGGAATACACATACACATACAGACAGGTATAACAGTGGTTTACCACACAGGGGTCGAGCGCTGGTCATAAACCAGCTGGTGGCTGCCATGTTGTGGTACCGGTTGGTCACTTTGATCCCTCCCCCTGCGTTTGTCGCCAAGATGCAGAAGAAGCTCATCGACTTCTTCTGGGACAAAAGGAAGCACTGGGTCTCTGCCGCGGTTCTGTGTCTCCCGCTTAGGGAGGGCGGTCAGGTGCTGGTGTGCCTTCACACCCAGGCTGCGACTTTGCATCTTCAGACGCTGCAGAGATACCTGTACGTCGAGAATCCTCCGAGATGGTGTGCGCTGGCAACGTTTTTCGTCCGCCAGCTGCACGGCCTCAATTACGACACGCAGCTCCTGTTTGCGAAAGTGGGCGGCAGGCGTGCCGGCCTGCGGGAGCTGCCTGTCTTCTACCAGGAACTACTATGGGTTTGGAACTACGTCGCTTCCAGGCGGAGCTCTCCCCCGTCAGGAGCAGCGGCTCTCCTTCGGGAGCCGCTGCTCAGGAATCCGCACCTCCACGAACGCGGGTTCGGGCAGCTGGCGGAGGGCGGGGCTGTGCCTGGCAAGGTGACCAGAGTCGGGGACCTGCTCGATGGCGGAGGAGCGGGCTGGATGGCACCGGAGGAGCTGGCGCGGCGCCTGTCCTGGGCCAACGTCCGGCTCGCGGTCGAAGCCATCGAATCGGTGAAAGCGGCACTGGGCCCCGACTCCACTAGGTGTATCGAGGCGGCTCAAGCATGTGGGGTGATCCCGTCCGAGCTTACCCCCGTTCGGACGGAATTCCTCATCGGCGCCCGGCCCCGAAACTCCCCTCGGGAACCGGCGCCTCACAACTTGAGCCGTCTCGAGGAAATACCCTCCGTGCCTTTTCATTCCACGCGGAGGGGTTTCCTGTACGGGCTGCTCCTGCACACTCTCCACTTTGCCATCTTCGTCTACCGTCCGGACACGCCTTGGCGTGGCGTCTTGCCGACTGGCGGTGGCGGAGGTCCCCAATGGAGGGCTCTCTACGCGGGAGTCCTCCCTTGTTCCATTGGGGACTTGGCCTGGAGGGTGTTGCACGGAGCGGTCCCATGCAATAAGGTTTTAAGTAGGTTCACAGACTCCCAGGCCGCCTGCATTTTTTGCGGCCTGGAGGAGTCCGTGTTTCACGTTTATATGGAGTGTGAGAGGTTGCAGCCCCTCTTTCACTACTTGAAGGGGCTGCTCCTCGATTTTTGGTTGCACTTCAGTCCCACGCTCTTGATCTATGGTCACCCGGTGCGGAGGGGAGCGGACAGGTTGGAGGACCTCCTTGTGGGCCTGCTCCTGGGCCTGGCTAAAAGAGCCATCAATTGGTCCAGCGGGCGGTCGAGGGGGTCGTCCAGCTGGATTGCCTGCCTCTCTTCCGCGGCCATGTTCGCGCCCGGGTGGCCCTGGAGATGGAGCACGCGGTGTCCGCCGGTACGCTTGAGTATTTCCGCGACCGGTGGGCGCCGCGGGGACTGGAGTGCATCATCAACCCGGAAAACCAAATTTTAGTTTGATTTGTTAAGTTTTAGTTGAACTTTTGTGTACAGTCCAATTTGGGTTTTTTGGGTACAAACAAAAGAGTTACCCTCTGTTCGGTAAAATACCTGTTTAATTGTTCTCCTGCAGTCTGTGTATTATTGAGGCGCGGACTTTACACACAGCATCTCACTTTTGTAAGAATAGACAATTTGCTGTCTCTTGATCCCAGAACTTCTTCATCAAGGTAGGCCCAGAAAGCATTGCTGGAACACTGCTTGGATGTATGTTGAACTATCACATGTTGCGGCATCTAGGCCTCCTTTCCAGAAGATTCTGTTCACTTTCAGGTCTAGAAGACGTGTTCTGTCCACTTCTTCAAGTTTTGTTTGTTTACTATCAAAAGCCGTTAACAGTTGGCATTTTATGCAGAACGTATGAAAACAAAGATCCATCAAGCCTGTCCTATCCTGTCACGGTGTAACTTCTACACACCATGAACCCCATCGCCCCACCCCCACACCCCGCCCCCGACCCCACACCCCAGCTAAGCATTTTCCTGGGTGAGGTTAATAAAAACAGAGAGAAAAAAAACTTAGGCCAATTTAGGAAAAAAGCTCACCTCAGACCCCCAAAGTTGATCAAACAAGTTCCAGGAGATCACAGAAACTTGCAGCACAGAAGGAGGCCATTCGGCCCGCCGTACCTGTGCTGGCCCTTTGAAAGAGCAGTCGTGCTTAATTCCTCACTCCCGCTTTTTGTCCGTAACTCTGCAAGTTCCTCATCCTCAACAACAACAACAACTTGTATTTATATAGCAGCTTTAATGTAGTAAACCGTCTCAAGGCGCGTCACACGTTATCAAACAAAATTTGACACCGAGCCACATAAGGAGATATTAGGGCCGAAAGAGGTCGGTTTGAAGGAGCATCTTAAAGGAGGAGAGAGAGGTAGAGAGGTGGAGAGGTTTAGGGAGGGAATTCCAGAGCTTAGGGCCTAGGCAGCTGAATGCACGACCGCCAATGGTGGAGCGATTAAAATCAGGGGATGCTCAAGAAGCCAGATTTGGAGGAGCACAGATATCTCGCAGGGTCGTCGGGCTGGAGGAGATTACAGAGATAGGGAGGGGCGAGGGCATGGAGGGATTTGAAAACAAGGATGAGAATTTTAAAATCGAGGCGCTGCTTAACCGGGAACCAATGTAGGTCAGCGAGCACAGGGGTGAAGGGTGAACGGGACTTGGTGCGAGTTAGGACACGGACAGCAGAGTTTTGGATGACCTCAAGTCTACGGAGGGTAATTGTCCAGCTCCCTTTTAAAATTATTTATGGAATCAGCTTCCACCACCTTTTCAGGTAGAGCGTTCCAGATCCCGACAACGCTCTGAGTGAAAACATTCCTCATCTCCCCTCAAAATGTTTTGCCAGTGATTTTGAATCTATGACCTCTGGCTATTGACCCACTTGCCAGAGTTTTTTATTGAGTAGATTGGGCCTATATCTGGAGTTTAGAAGAATGAGAGGTGATCTCATTGAAACATATAGGCCTAGAAATTCATTGTAGCCACTTTTGGGGCGGTAAAGTCGGGCGGCCGCTAAAGTTTGCGCCCGGCGCAAAATCGAGGCCACTTCTCCGGTATTCATTAGCTTCGCCCTAAGAGTTTGCTCGAGCGCTAAAACTGGCGCTGCACGCCTCTCTTTAGGCGCTAAGCCGGAGGTGCTGAGCGAGAGCGCCGAGGCCGGGCGCAGCGCAGGTGCGGCCATCTCGTGATTGACAGCAGACACCCTGGCGCCGGCCAGCTCTTAAGGGGGAAGGGTCGACTTGGTCTGCTGCCACGCCCTGGATAGTGGAGCCCTCCAGCTAGGCCTGAACACTGCTGCTGGACCCAAATAGCGCCTGAAGCCATGCAGAAGGCCCGTGAACGAGCGCAGCGCTTCTCAGAGCTTGATCTGAGTGTGCTGGTTGGTGCTGTGGAGAAGAGGCGCCATATTTTGTACCCGGACAATGGCAGGAAGGCGCCGGGCCACGTCTACCGGAGAGCCTGGAGGCATGTCGCCAGCAAGGTGTCAGCCAACAGCGAGGTCCCCAGCAGCGGTGTCCAATGCCGCAAAAAGTTTAATGACCTCACTCGGATTGTCAGGGTGAGTACCCTTTCCAGTGTCCTCCTCATCCTTGCATGTGCACCTCACATTATGGGCAAAGGGGCCTGAAAGCCCTAATGGCCAGCCCTCATGCAGCAGCTATGGGACAGGCATGAACATCAATTGGACATTCTGCACTTAACACACTGGCCAAGCTATTCGACCATGGGAGGCAGTGCACACAAGATCAGGGCTACACACTGGCCAGGCTATTCCACCATGGGAGGCAGTGCACACAAGATCAGGGCGACACACTGACCAGGCTATTCCACCATGGGAGGCAGTGCACACAAGATCAGGGCGACACACTGGCCAGGCTATTCCACCATGGGAGGCAGTGCACACAAAATCAGGGCTACACACTGTACTTAGAGGCCGTCCTTTCTCTTGCAGGCCAAGCTGGCCAATAATAAGAAGAGCCGGACTGCGACCGGGGGAGGCCGACCCCAGATCCAGCCGCTCACCGAGCTGCAACATCGCGTGGAGCGCATCATGGGTGGCGGGGTGATTGGCCCCGTTGCATGTGGAGATGCCGACCCTGTTCTTGGCACCAATGGTAAGGACATCACCTTTTGGACCTCTCTCGTCCCACTTGCGCATCAGATCTACATCCTTTGCCACTGTCCGACCAATGCGCTGAATGCCACCACTCATGCATCCCTCGCTGACGCCCTCTCCTCACTCTAAAGCTACTCTTGTGCCTTCCTGCTTTCAGATGGTGAGGAGGAGGTCCCTGAACTTGCCAGTGACAGCCCCTCAGAAGAGGAGGAGGAGGAGGAGCAAGAGGAAGGCGGCCCATCAGGGGAACCCTCAGCCGCGGCAACCCATGCGAATGTAGGGGACACGTCTTCCCTGGAGGGGAGTGTGTCGGAAGTGTCGGAGGGGAGGGGAGCTCATGGGACCTGCGGCCTGCAGAAACGCGGGAGGGGGGTGGAAGCTCAGCGGCCTTCTCCCCAGAGGGGGGAAGGGTCGGAGGGGAGTCCAATTGCTGGGCCCAGCGGCGTCCAGCAACGCAGGAAGGGTCGGCCAGCTCGGCGGCCTTCTCCCCAGAGGGAGAGTCCGGCCTCCAGTCCGGAGATGGTCTTCGCCGAGGAGATGGAACGCCTCGAGGACTTGTCCGCAGACTCGGAGCGCCGGCACACGGAGCTCATGGGGGTAGTGGCACGGTTGCCTGAGGCCATCGAGTCCCTCTCTCGGAGTGTGACCGACGTCGGGGCCTCACAGGCCATCAGTTTGGCGGAATTCGGGGCAGAGCAGGCAGCGAGTCGGGCGGCATTCAGGGCAGATCAGGCAGCGAGTCGGGCGGCATTCGGGGCAGCTCAGGCAGCGAGTGGGCAGCTGATCAGTGGTGCCGTGCAGTCACTGGGTGCTCTGATGAGGTCACTGAACAGGTCAACAAGGGCACTCACTGCTGCCACACTCGCTGTGTCAGCCAGGCATCGCCAGGGCACCCGGCGCGCTGCAGCAGCACAGCGGTCTGTCCCTCGGCAGATTGGTGCGCATGCTGCAGTGCTGGCCCGGGCGAGTGCCAGTGTCTCAGGCGACCAGCGAGCGCCTGCCATCCGCCAGCTTGCCCCCATTCCTCCAGCCGCCACTGCCACTCCCCCAGTGGAGCTGCCAGGAGCTGCTGCAGCGACTGATGCTGGCCAGCCACAGCTGCAGCATTCAACAGCCGCCCGCTCGACGGCCAGACCTCGACTAGGCCGATCCCCAAGGGCATCTGCCGTCACGACATGTGCCCCTCTGGAGCCTGCCCCCAGCCTTGCAGCAGCCAATGGCCTTACTTTGAGGAGGAGCAGCAGGGCGGGCAGGGGCCACACAAAGATGGCCAAGGCATCGCCCTAGCGGCCCAAAAAGTCGAATGTGTGGCCAGTTGTGTTTGTTTTTTGAGGCCGAGAATTGGATGTTTGTTTTTTGAAGGCCGAGAATTGGATGTTTGTTTTTTGAAGGCCGAGAATTGGATGTTTGTTTTTTGAAGGCCGAGGATGTGATGTTTGTTTTTTACGAAGGCCGAGGATGACGGCCATTTTAGTTGCACTGTTTTGTTAATCCTCTCCAGGTTGTGGGAGCGAGTAATGTGTTTGAGTGTTTTTTGGGGGTTTCGTCTGTTTTTGGTTTTCATGTGGGAAGGGCCCTGAGTTTGTACAATAAAGCATTTTATTTATTAACATTGTCCATGTTTGATCTTTGAAGTGTTTGTTGCCTTAACCGGCTGAGGGCTTGCGGAGCGGCTGCAATCATGTTCTTTCATTGGCATAAGCCATTCCCTGACAGGGGGCCTAGAAGTGACGTTCAATAAGCCGCCAACGGGCGGCCCTTGGACCTTCTGCCTCCCTCCTGGGCTGGTACTCCTCGTCCTCCTCCTCCTCATGCTCCTCCTGCTCCTCCTCCTGAAGTGGTGGTCCAACGTGAGGTGGCAGTGCCTGAGTCCTGCGGATAGCCAGGTTGTGCAGCATGCAGCAAACGACGACGAATTGGGAGACTCGCTCCTGCGAATACTGGAGGGCTCCCCCGGAGCGATCGAGACAGCGGAACCGTTGCTTGAGGACGCCGATTGTTTGTTCTATGATGTTCCTAGTCGCTTGATGGCTCTCGTTGTATGCCTCTTCAGCAGGGGTCGTGGGCGCGCGGAGCGGGGTCATGAGCCAGGTACACAAAGGATAGCCTTTGTCTCTGATGCGCTATCAATTACTCATAAAAGACTGAGAGTTAGAAGAGTAACTAAAGGCTTTTATTAACAACAGAATGGAGGTCTGCCTCGCGTGGTCGACCGGTCCATGATACTAAGGGCTGGGGAGCAGTCACCTTTATACTAGGACCTGTGGGAGGAGTCAGCCGAGGCATGTCCAGGCATGTACACAGTGGAATACAAACAGGACAAACAGGAATACAAACAGTGGTTTACCACATTCACCCCTTGTTTAAAATTGAGTCCGGCGGGGTGAAGTGTATTAAAAGTTAGTGTATTGGAGTCTCTCCGGAGGTCTTGTCTGCCGCTGTGATCTGCGTGGCGACGGCAGGGGTAGTGAAGTTTCCGGCGTCGAGTCCAGCGTAGGCTGTGGCACAGGCGTGTCGTCCTCGTAGATGTCGAGCGGGTCGCGGGGCCCAGGCCTGCCGTCTGCTGGGGCTGGATATCGGATCGTGGGGGGGGGTGGTAGTGGGTAGTGGGTTACTGCGGCCCCCGAGGGTGCAAGGTCTCTTATGGAGACTGTGTCCTCCCGCCCGTCCGGGTATGCGATGTAAGCATACTGGGGGTTGGCGTGGAGGAGGTCGACCCTCTCGACCAGGGGGTCCGTTTTATGGGTCCTCACGTGTCTTCTCAGTAGGACCGGCCCTGGGGACGTCAGCCATGGCGGTAGCGATGTCCCCGATGTGGACTTCCTTGGGAAGACAAACATTTTCTCATGAGGGGTGGCGTTAGTGGCAGTACAGAGCAGTGACCGAATAGAGTGGAGCGCATCGGGGAGCACATCCTGCCAGCGGGAGGTTGGAAGGCCCCTAGACTTTAAGGCTAGCAGGACGGCCTTCCAAACTGTCGCATTTTCTCTTTCCACCTGTCCGTTCCCCCGGGGGTTGTAACTGGTGGTCCTGCTTGTGGCAATACCCCTAGTTAGCAGGTACTGACGGAGTTCGTCGCTCATAAACGATGAGCCCCGGTCGCTATGGATATAGCTGGGGAAGCCGAACAGGGTGAAGAGGTTGTTCAGACATTTAATGACCGTGGCACTGGTCATGTCCGGGCAGGGGAAGGCGAACGGGAAACGGGAGTACTCATCAGTAATATTGAGGAAGTACACATTGCGGTCGGAGGAGGGGAGAGGCCCTTTAAAATCGACGCTCAGGCGCTCGAAGGGGCGAGTGGCTTTTATCAGGTGGGCCCTGTCTGGTCTATAAAAGTGCGGTTTGCACTCAGCGCAGACTTGGCAGTTCCTGGTCATGGTCCTGACCTCCTCAATAGAGTAAGGCAGGTTGCGGGCCTTGATGAAGTGGAAGAACCTGGTGACCCCCGGGTGGCAGAGGTCATTGTGGAGGGCCCGCAGTCTATCGATCTGCGCGCTGGCGCAGGTGCCACGCGATAGCGCATCCAGGGGTTCATTTAGCTTCCCGGGCCGGTACAAGATCTCGTAGTTGTAGGTGGAAAGTTCGATTCTCCACCTCAAGATCTTGTCATTTTTGATTTTGCCCCTCTGCTTGTTGTTAAACATAAAAGCAACTGAACGCTGGTCAGTGAGCAGGGTAAATCGTTTTCCGGCCAGGTAGTGCCTCCAATGACGCACAGCCTCCACAATCGCCTGGGCCTCCTTCTCAACAGCGGAGTGTCTGGTCTCCGGGCCTTGGAGGGTTCGTGAAAAGAAGGCCACGGGTCTCCCCGCCTGATTGAGGGTAGCGGCCAGGGCAAAGTCAGACGCGTCGCTTTCCACCTGGAAGGGGATGGATTCGTCCACTGCGTGCATGGTGGCTTTGGCAATGTCCTCCTTGATACGGTGGAAGGCTAAGCGGGCCTCTGCCGTCAAGGGAAAAGAGGTGGACTTGATCAGCGGACGGGCCTTGTCCGCATAGTAGGGGACCCACTGGGCGTAATAGGAGAAAAACCCTAGGCACCTCTTCAGGGCCTTGAGGCAGTGGGGCAGTGGAAGTTCCATAAGGGGACGCATCCGGTCGGGGTCGGGGCCAATGACTCCGTGTTCCACAACACAGCCAAGGATGGCGAGGCGGTTTGTGCGGAATATGCACTTCTCCTTGTTATATGTCAGGTTTAGGAGTTGGGCGGTGCGGAGGAATTTTTCGAGGTTTGCGTCATGGTCCTGCAAGTCACGGCCGCAGATGGTCACATTGTCCAGATATGGGAAAGTGGCCTGCAACGCATTTTGATCTACCATCCGGTCCATCTCCCTTTGGAAGACGGAGACCCCGTTGGTGACGCCAAAGGGAACCCTAAGGAAGTGATAGAGGCGGCCGTTTGCCTCAAAGGCAGTGTACTGGCGGTCCTCAGGGCGGATGGGGAGCTGGTGGTATGCTGATTTCAGGTCAATGGTCGAGAAGACGCGGTACTGCGCGATCTGGTTGACCATATCAGCTATACGGGGGAGTGGGTAGGCGTCCAGCAGGGTGTAGCGATTTATTGTCTGGCTGTAGTCGATGACCAGGCGCTGCTTCTCGCCGGTCTTAACGACCACAACCTGGGCTCGCCAGGGGCTGGTGCTGCTCTCAATAATCCCTTCTTTCAGGAGCCGCTCCACTTCGGTTTTAATGAAAACCCTGTCCCCGGCACTGTATCGCCTGCTCTTTGTGGCGATGGGCTTACAGTCGGGGGTGAGGTTAGCAAACAGTTGGGGGGGGGTGACTCTGAGTGTGGAGAGGTTGCACCTGGTGCGCGGCGGGCAGTTTGGAAGCTGCTGGCTGCGGACTGTGAGTGGGGGTAGGGGTCCACCGTACGCCATCGTAACACTTTTAAGGTGGCACTGAAAATCTAACCCCAGCAGGACGGCAGCGCAGAGGTCAGGCAGGACCAGAAGTTTAAAATGATCGTACACGGTCCCGTCTACTACGAGTGTCACCACGCAGTAGCCGCCGATGTCCGCCGATGTCCGCCGACTGGGACTCGGAGGCCATAGAAATCCGCTGTTGCGCAGGCAGGACTGGGAGAGAGCAACGCCGCACCGTGTCGGGGTGGATGAAGCTCTCCGTGCTCCCAGAGTCAAAAAGGCAGATTGTATCGTGACCATTTACCTTAATGTCCATTGTGGAACTGGCCAGTTGGTGCGGTCTCGCTTGGTCCAGTGTAACGGATGCCAGCGTAGGGGTCGGTGTGTCGCTGCGGGTATCAGATGAGGCGGTGTCGGGGGCCTGCTGCGTCCCGGCTGTCATCCAAGATGGCGGCGTCCATGATCCCCATGTGGCTGGAGGCGTCCAAAATGGCTGCTGTACCGGTGATTCGCACATGGCCGGGGAGGTCCAAGATGGCGGCCCGCATGGCCCACACGCGGCGCTGCTGGGGTTCGGGGTGGCTTTGGCCCTGCAGACGCTAGCGTAGTGTCCCTTCTTCCCGCAGCCCGAGCAGATCGCGTTTTTCGCCGGGCAGCGCGCTCTGGGGTGTTTTGCCTGGCCACAGAAGTAGCATTTCTGGCCTTGGGGCACTGCTGTCTGGCCTTGGGACACTGCTGCGGTAGTTGGGCCGTTGTTGGGGTGTGGCTGGGGTGGCACGGCGCTATGAGGCGGTCCTACCGTGTCCCAGGCTGTCATTCCCCGCGGCGTCCACAGTGCAGAGGAGTAGGCATCCATGCCCTGGTAGGCTGCATCCAACGATAGTGCGAGTTCAGAGGCCTTGTTGAGGTCGAGGTTACTCTGCTCCAACAGTCGCTGTCGGGTGTAATTGGATCTGTGGCCCGCTACAAAAGCGTCCCGGATAAGTTCCTCTGTGTACACGGCGGCCTTTACATCCTTACAACCACAGGCCCGGCCAAGCACAGACAGTGCCTGAAGGTATTCCACGGTCGATTCCCCAGGTTGTTGTTTACGACTCCCCAGGAGGTGCCTGGCGTACACTTCGTTCACTGGGCGCGTGTACTGGTCCTTGAGGAGCTTGATAGCGTCCACGTACGAGGTCGCGTCTTGGATGACCGAGTACACTCGGTGGTTCACTTTGGAGGTCAGGACATCCAGTTTGTCCTCGTCCGATTTGATTGCTTCGGAGGCGGTCAGGAATTTTTCGAAACACTTAAGCCAGTGAGTAAACTTGGTGGATGAGTCCGCCTCCCGATGATCTAAGTCCAGGCATGCTGGTGTGAGGATCTTCTCCATTATAAAAATGTTGTTAATAAAATTGATGCGCTATCAATTACTCATAAAAGACTGAGAGTTAGAAGAGTAACTAAAGGCTTTTATTAACAACAGAATGGAGGTCTGCCTCGCGTGGTCGACCGGTCCATGATACTAAGGGCTGGGGAGCAGTCACCTTTATACTAGGACCTGTGGGAGGAGTCAGCCGAGGCATGTCCAGGCATGTACACAGTGGAATACAAACAGGACAAACAGGAATACAAACAGTGGTTTACCACAATCTCCGATAAGCCATCCTCTTGGGTGAGGCTGTGCCTGGAACATGTCAGCCACAGTTGTCTGTCGCAGGATAAAGGCATCGTGGCTGCTGCCTGGAAAGCGGGCATTGACAGCTAGGATGCGCTGCCTGTGGTCACACACCAGCTGTACGTCGAGGGAATGGTAGCCCTTCCGGTTGCGGTGATCCTCGGCATGCTCCAGAGGTGCCCGCAAAGCCACATGCGTGCAGTCAATGGCGCCCTGCACCATGGGGAAGCCCGCTATTCTTGCAAATCCCACTGCACGCTGCTGCTGCTTGTCCAGGGTCATGGGGAAGGAGATGAGTTGATGTCTCCTTCTGAAAAGGGCATCGGTCACCTGGCGGATGCAGCAATGCACGGCGAACTGGGAGATGTTAGCGATGTCCCCAGCAGCGGATTGGAAGGAGCCGGTGGCATAGAAGTTGAGAGCCACCGTCACCTTCACTGCCACCGACAGAGACGTCCTGCGCATCAGCTGTGGCTGCAGATCTCTGTGAAGCAGCTGGCAGATGTCTGCAACCACCTCCCTTCTGAATCGCAGCCTCCTAACACACATCGCGGCAGACATGGTCAGATAGGAGGACTGCTGGCGGTATACCCTGGGTGGGTAAGGCCTCAGTTGGCGACGCCTGTTGCCCCCTCTGCGTCTAGCCAGGGCTGCCACTCTCTCACGGCGTCTGTAAGCCCTTCTGGCATAAGGCTGAAAGTCAGCGTTGGCACCCAATGCAGCCCCCATTATATGCTGGCAAACACTGAGCTCTCAATGAAGGCAAAGATAATTGCTAAGCTCTGGCCTGAGCCAAAAATACCTGTCCTAGTGTTGGTCCAAACCAGTAAGCTCTCCTCCTTGGTCTCTCTCCAAAAAACCGTTGCACAAGAGTGAATGCTGCAAAAAGGCTGGCCTTTATAGTGCAGGGTAAGTGCCCTTTAATTAGCGCTCCCCGCGGCCCGCCTCGGCTGTGTACCGTTCCACTTCACAGTCGTTAGGGCCGCCCGGCGCACAATGGACCGGCGCGAGTGACGTTCTGGTTCGGGGCGCACAAAGGGCGTTGCACTAGGAAATGACGTCATGATCTGCGCGCGCAGCAGGGCGCGCGCTAAGACTTTGCGCCGGCGCTAAATGTGTACTGAAGTTGGGGCGAGGCGCAGATCGCGCTGCGCCCGGGCGCTAAGCGCCTAGCGCTCGAGATCTACTCCTCCTAAGGCGCTAATGGCTGGCGCGCCCAACTGAATTTCTAGGCCATAGGATTCTGAGGGGGATTGACAGGGTAGATGCTGAGAGGCTCTGGGGAAAGACATCCCCCAACCATCTATATGCTGTTATGTTGGCTGCACTCAGGAACTTGTCCAGCTCCCTTTTGAAAGCTTAAAAGACTCACATACTTTATACACTTATATAAACATTGATGCCCCTTAATAATAAAACCCTATTCAACGGAACTCAAAAAAGAAGCTCAATTCTACCAACAGAAAGAAATGTACTAAAATAATTAGTTGCTGCAAATAAAAAATTTCCGAGTGAAAAATCCGTCTAATCTGGAGAATATTTGGCTTGCCTCCAAACTGCTGATAGCATTTTGTTCAGTCGAGGGACTGAAATATATATCCAGATACATTATAACGAAAAAACAAGTGAGGAGAACTTGAGTGGCAAAACAATTACTCACTTGAGCGACAAAACAGATAATGTGCAGCTACTCGGAACAATATCGCTGCACCGAATTCACCAGGAGTTGAGTCACTGAGTGACTACCCAGTGTGTTATTTTGAGAACTGTAATGTGCAGGAGATGGGCCGCTGAACGCTATGTTGCATCTAACCGGCAAAACCAAATCCTTGTAATTAAGTCTTGCCAGTTGTCTGAAAGAACATGTTTAGTTGTTAATTACATCATACCTTATAATCTGTGTCTTGTCGCATAGGATTAATGGAAACTAAATGATTCCTCTTCGTAAACTCGTCATTTGCAAAAATTTACATTTAGCAAATAAAGCTGTTAAAAATATCTAACTCTCATTTGATTACTGGCTCAGATTTTCTGTTATTTAGTGAATAATTTGTTTTTTAAAAAGTCATTAAACAAAAGAAAATGGGGCAGTTTTTTTTCCCACTGGACCACATAGGGTTTTTTTTTCAAAATTACTATAATAATCTACTCAGGAATTTGATCTGTACTGTCATCCCTTCTCATGGTTTCAGCCTATTGACTTCCTGAAATTTAATGAAATTCAGTCCTTTGGAATTTGCTTCCAATCTTTGGGAAACAACGAATAACTTTGTTTCTGTAGCCCTGTTCAGCTTAGGAGCACAGAAATCTCGGAGGGTTGTAGGGCTGGAGGAGGTTACAGAGAATGGGGGGGTGGTGGGCGAGGCCCTGGAGGGATTTGAACACATCGACAGCACCATCGGAGCATATATCTACATATCGGGCAAGTGCCAAAAGCACTCTCCCAGGGACATGGGGAGCTAAGGGCTCTACTAACGTCTGAAACATGAAAGCCAAAAATATCTAGAGTAAAACAGAGTAAAGAAACCTCAAGAACGTAACGGTGGATGTAAGGTGAAGACAGGTTTCAGGCTGGGCTACGATGGCCCCTGTGATTGACGAGTCTGCAGATGCTTATCATTGTAGTTCATGTGAAATATGGCCAATGGCTGGGTGCCAGAGACTAACCAGTATGGGTCAGTGGTATCAGGAGTGAGAGACAAAAAAAAATTTTGAAACTAATTTTAAAGAAAGTCAGAACATATTTCAGATACTCCAAAGTAGGAAAAATGAAGAAAAATGAAAGAAAAAAATAATAAGCAAGGTCCTGCTTTGTGCCGTGTCTCAGTTAGCACTCTTTGAGTCAGAAGGTTGTGGGTTCAAGTCCCACTCCAGCGACTTGAGCACAAAAACCTAGGCTGACACTCCAGTGCAGTACTGAGGGAGAGCTGCACTGTCGGAGGTGCCGTCTTTCAGATGAGACGTTAAACCGAGGCCCCATCTGCCCTCTCAGGTGGACATAAAAGATCCTATGGCACTATTCTGAAGAAGAGTTGGGGAGTTATTCCCGGTGTCCTGCCCAATATTTATCCCTCAATCAACATCACAAAGACAAATTATCTGGTCTTTATCACACTGCTGTTTGTGGGAGCTTGCTGTGTGCAAAGTTGACTGCCAGCTTTCATACATTACAACAGTTTCTACACTTCAAAAAGTACTTCATTTACGTCCTGAGGTGGTGAAAGGCGCTATATAAATGCAAGTCTTTCTTTTTTTTGTGTACCTAGTAGGAAGATAGGATTTCAGTGCTTCACGAAACTATGTGGTGGTCTAGTTAAAAAAAAAGACGATAATTTAGAGAGACAATAGCACTAAGAATGCCTAGAAAAGAAAACTCTCTTACACACAGAGGTGTCCGACACAGAATTTAGGCCTGCATTACAAATTAGGCCCTAATCTTTGTCTGTTCAATTTTCCAGTGAATGGTGTGAAAGGTTTGCTAATAATTGTGTGCAGAATAAGACTTCTATCTCACTGAGGACTAAACACAATGTTGTAACCACACTGGTCAAAGACGGGAGTGTTAATTGGAAGCTGAATCTGTAATGAGATCCAGTCTGTTGCTGATCCTTGACTGTGGAACTCTTCCCCCGAGGCATACTGTATCTAATCTAAAAGAGATCTCTGTAAAGACAGAATCAGCTCGTCAAGCAGTTCAGTGTACATAATGAGATGGTTTTAGCCTCTGAGTAAAATCAATACTACTGCAATAGCCACGGCTTGGGACTGACAGTCTGGTAGTCTGCTTGATTATGGTGATGAAATCCTATCTGGAAAGGAATCTCATGCTATCTACTACCGAGGAAGAAAGGGATCATTTGACATTGTATGCAGCTGTGTGACATGTTCAGAGGTCTTTCTGAGGTTATGCCATGGTTCTGATGTACCCTGGTAACCTCTGGGCAGTATCTTATGGATCGGGATTAACTTCAAATAATAGACACAGTCAGCCATAGTGGTCATCAAGTAGGGTCTTTGAGTGCTCCAGCGTTGATTTTCCTGCGGCATTGCTTCTGTTGCCGCCGCTGTTTTGGGGCTACGTTGATGGAGATGACAGAGTGGACTAGGCGGTGGTCTGTCCAGCAGTCGTCAGCTCCTGTCATGGCATGGGTGATGCAAACTGTTAGATCCGGGTATCTTAATGTTGTGTCCTTCAATAATCAGACAAAGACTGCAGGGAACAATCAACAGGTGTTTACTGAATGAGGGTTCAAACTGCAACTGACTGTACAGAGCACTACTCAGGGTTTATATACAGGTGTGGTCACTGCCGGTACTACAGGATACAGGAGCTGTAAAAAGTAGTTCTCCCCCTTAAAGGTACATACATTACAATTCCTCCCCTTTTAGATTAACAGTACCATAACACTCATTTAACAATTAAATATCAAACTAATTACAATTAACACTTTTAACATGCAACATTAACTGGAAATAGTCTATTTATAAATTCAGTCTTTGGGGAGGCTTCCTGATTCTTTCTGGATAACGCCTTTCCCGAGTGTCTCGCTCTTGGTGCGGAGGCGATTCTAACACCCTGTCGTCAGTTGATTCATCAGCTTCCAATGCTATTGTTTCTGAGGTAGATGCGACCTGTACGTCGGGTTCCTCACCAGGTACGTATGGCCGAGACATGGGGTTCACTCGTTCCTGTGACTCTAGGATCTGGTCAGCATGGCATCTCACAATGTTCTCCCCAACATCCACTATGTACATTAGTGGCCCCTGCCGTGTGCATATCATTCCTGGTTGCCATTTCTCTGTTCAGTAGTCGCGGGCCAAGACTGGTTGCCCTACATTGAAGCTCCTTGTCGGCTTCTCATTGATGTGCTGGAATTGCTTATTCTCAACATCTCTTCGTACATTTGGTCTGAGCAAATCCAGACGAGATCTCAACCTTCAGTTAAAGAACATCATGGCCGGGGCCTGGTTGGTGACTGCATGTGTCGCATTTCTGCAGGCTAACAGTAAATTGTCCACCTTATGCTGCAGTGAAATGTCGTCATCGCACATGGCCTTTACTGCTTTTTTTAAAGGTTTGTACGAACCTCTCAGCCAATCCATTTGTGGCTGGATGATACGGGGCGGATGTGTAATGCCTTACCCCATTCCTTTTCATAAATCTTTGAAACTCTTCGGACACAAACTGTGGTCCGTTACCAGAGCAAATCTGCTCTGGCAAGCCGTTCCTGGCAAAAATGGTCCATAGGACTGCAATAGTTTTCTCCGTGGTGGTGGAGGACATTTTGATGACCTCAGGCCATTTCAAGTGCGCATCCACGGCTATTAAAAACATTGAGTCCATGAATGGACCAGCAAAATCAATATGCACCTGTTGCCATGGAGATGAGGGCCACTCCCATGGGTGTAGAGGGGCATGTGGTGGTGCATTTTGAACCTTCTGGCATCCTGAGCAGCTCTTTGTCAGGTCCTCGATTTGCTGATCGATCCCCGGCCACCACACGTAAGTTACTGGCAAGCATTCAATTATAGTCGAATGAAATATTTCGACAGGATCCACTGCTGGTGCTTCCTCCGCAGTAGGCAGTGGCAGGCGTGATAGCCCATCAGCGTTTCCATGCTGTTTCGTGCCCTTATACTCGATATCATATTGGTGCGCCCCTAGAAAAAGGGACCATCTTTGTAGCCGTTGTGCAGTCATCACCAGAACGCCCTTTTTTGGATTAATGATGGAGACAGGTGGTTGGTGGTCAGTCAGCAAGGTGAACTTCTGCCCGTGCAGATAGTGATTGAACTTTTTCACTCCCCACACTAGGCTGAGGGCCTCCCTGTCGATCTGGGCGTAGTTACGCTCGGTTGAGGTTAGTGACCGAGACGCAAAGGCTACTGGCCTCTCCGAGCCATCCGGGAATTTGTGCGACAGCACCGCTCCAATGCCATAGGGTGATGCATCACACGCCAACCGAATTGGTAGTGCTGGGTTGAAATGAGCCAACACCTCTTTTGATGTGATCAATGCTTTGCTCTTCTGGAAAGCTTGTTTACATTCGTCACTCCACTTCCATGGTACCCCCGTTTGCAGTAGGGTGTTCAGTGGGTGCAGTACGGTAGACAAATTCGGCAAGAACTTATGGTAGTAGTTCACCAGCCCGAGGAACGACCTCAGTTGTGGCACATTTTCCGGTGCTGGAGCCTTGACTACTGCCTCAATCTTTTCAGGGGACTTATGTAACCACTCTTTATCAATAACGTGGCCACAATACGAGATCTGCTCCTGGAAAAACTCGCATTTATGGCGATTAGCTCGGAGCCCATATTCCTTCAATCTAGTGAGCACCTGCTCCAGGTTGGCAAGGTGATCACTGTAATTTTTGCCCGTGACCAGGATGTCGTCCAAATAACACTGGGTCCCTGGAATCCCTTGCAGGACTTGTTCCATTGCCCTCTGCCAAATAGCCGGAGCTGATGCTACCCCGAACACCAGCCAGTTGTATTGGTAGAGACCTTTATGCGTGTTGATCGTGAGGTACTGTTTCGAGGCTTCTTCTACCTCCATTTGCAGGTACGCCTGGGCCAGATCAATCTTAGTGTAGCGTTTCCCCCCAGATAGCGAGGCAAAAATATCTTCAATCCACGGAAGCGGATATTGTACAGTGTGAAGGACTGAGTTCACTGTCACCTTAAAGTCCCCACAGATGCGAACCTTCTTTGGTTCCCCAAGCATATTACTCAACGACCTCTTCATTACAGGAACGATGGGTGTAGCCCACTCGCTCCAGTCCACTTTGGACAGTACTCCTGAACGTTCCAAACCTTCCAGCTCTGCTTCGACGGCTGGGCAGATCGCATAAGGTACCGGTCTGGCCTTAAAAAACTTTGGGCTTGCATTTTCCTCTATTTTGATCGTCGCTGTTATGCCTTTTAGTGTTCCGAGGCCTGCTGGAACACTTCTTGTGCGTCAGTTAGCATTTTTGACAGTCGTCCTGGTGTGACATCGTCATCCTTTTTGGCATCTACAGTCAGTGCTTGTATGGAATGCCAATCTAGCTGTATCTTCCGGATCCATTCACGTCCTAGTAGTGGTGGTCCTCCATCTGGCAATACATATAGGTCCATTTTTGGTGTTTCCTTGCCGTTATATATAACGTTCACCCTTATTTTTCCTTTGGGGTAGACTTTTTGCCCCGTGTACGTCTTCAAGACAATCTTTGTATCTCTCAAGGGTATATGTGAGAATAGCCGCTTGTAGTCCCTTCGGTTTATGACTGTTAGGGCTGATCCTGTGTCCAATTCCATTTTCACTTGGACTCCTGCTATCTTGAGCATGACCCAGATAGTTTGGTGATCCTCCGTTTTGATCACATTATGTAGTTTCAGACAACCCAGCTCCTTGCTTCCGGAGTCTGTATCACTCTTCTGTTCATCTGAACTATTCTCCGTCACCTTATGTACCTTCTTGTACTTCTCCTGTGGAGATTTCTTGCTGCTGGTTTTCTTTCCTGGCCTGCAGACTCTTGCTATGTGTCCTACTTTTCCACACTGTCTGCACACTTTGTCCTTGAACCAGCAATCATTATGGTCATGTGTTGTTCTGCCGCAGCGATAGCACTTCACTGTTCCGTATGACATTTCATTTGTGCCATATTCTTGCGGTCTCCGTTGTATCTCTGCAGCACCCCGTGCGGCTGCTTCGTGTGATACTGCAATGCTGAAAGCCTTGTCCAGCGTAAGATCCTTTTCTGATAGAAGCCGTTTCTGGGTTCCTTCACTTTGAAGCCCACACACAAACTTGTCCCTTAAAGTATCTGCTAGTCCCGTTCCAAACTGGCAGTGTTTCGATAGCTTGCGCAGTTCCGTTAAATACTCAGCATTACTTTCATCCTTATGCTGGTTCCTTTTGTGAAACTTAAATCTTTCTGCTATCAGCAGCGGTGTGGGGTTTAAGTGGTCCTGTAGGATTGACACTATGTTTTCAAAATCCTTTTCTACTGGCTTCTCTGGGGTTACTAGGTTTCGTACCCATTGAATTCAACAATACCAGCGCTTTCTTGTCATCTGGCACTTCATTCGCCTTGCAGTATACTTCTATGCGTTCGACATATGTCATCCAATCTTCGACTTCATTGTCGAACGCTGTGATACTGCCACTCTTCAGCATTTTTGGGTGTGGTTAGACTGGCTTAAAATGGCGTCTCCCGCGCTTTCCTTTCTTCCCCGCTGCGGCTTAAAATGGCATCTCCCGCGCTTTCCTTTCTTCCCCGCAGTGGCTAAAATGGTGTCTCCTACGCTGCTGCCAACGCCGCTCTCGGCGGTCCTCCTGGCAAATGGCGACGCCCTGTGGGTTTCATGCGCTGCTCCTGCGCTGCTGCCAATGCCGCTCTCTGTGGTCCTCGTGGCAATGGCAGCGCCTCGCGTTTTCCTGCGCGCCTCTCTCCCCCGTTGATGCTGCTCGGCCCTTGAACACCGGCTGCGCTCTGCTCTCTCTCGCCTCTCTCCCCCGTTGACGCCGCTCAGTCCTGAACACCGGCTGCGCTCTGCTCTCTCTCGTTGATGCTGGTCGGCCCTTGAACACCGGCTGCGCCCCGTGCGCTCTGCCCTCTCTCTCTCCCCCGTCGACACTGCTCGGCCTTTTTCTGTGCCACTCGGTCGGCTCTAGCCGCCACTGTCCGGGAAGGGTCTGCGCAGTACCTGTTGCCAGCCCGTTTCGCTGGACCACCGTGGCTGGAAAGCCAAGCCTGGCTCTCGACAGCCTCCCCTGCGATGCCCGTGCTTCTGGACTCGACCTCCTTCCACTGTTCTCCAGGAGCGAATCCCTGGGAGGTGATGCAGAGTTGCAGGTAGGTTCGAATCTTTCTCGTCGCCAATGTTAGATCCGGGTATCTTAATGTTGTGTCCTTCAATAATCAGACAAAGACTGCAGGGAACGATCAACAGGTGTTTACTGAATGAGGGTTCAAGCTGCAACTGACTGTACAGAGCACTACTCAGGGTTTATATACAGGTGTGGTCACTGCCGGTACTACAGGATACAGGAGCTGTAAAAAGTAGTTCTCCCCCTTAAAGGTACATACATTACACAAACGTCCTTGTGGTCCCTCACTCAGATGATGAAGTAGTCCAGCAGATGCCAGTGCTTGGAGCAAGGGTGTTGCCATGAAGCCTTGTACTTGTATTTCTGACGGAACAAGGTGTTGATTATGACAAGGCCATGTTCTAAGCATTTCATCAGGAGGAGGGTACCATTGGAGTTGGCTTTCCCTACCCCCTCTCTGCCAATCACACCTCCCCAGAGGTCTCATTTCTCTTATCTGGAAGGAGGAGAGATTGCCAGGGGCTCTCAGAGATGCTGTAATCATAACCATCTTCAAGAAAGGTGACAAGTCCGATTGCGGTAATTACAGAGAAGTCTCCCTGCTGTCTGCCACAGGGAAAGTCATCGCAAGAATCCTCCTCAATCGCCTTCTCCCAGTGGTTGATGAGCTCCTCCCAGAGTCGTAACGTGGATTCTGCCCACTAAGGAGCACAATGGACATGATCTTCACTGCGCGCCAATTACAAGAGAAATGCAGGGAACAGCATCAACCACTGTACGTGACCTTCTTTGACCTCACAAAGGCCTTCGACACTGTCAACCGTGAGGGATTATGGAGTGTCCTCCTCAAATTCGGCTGCCCTCAAAAGTTTGTCACCATCCTCCGCCTGCTTCACGATGACATGCAAGCCGTGATCCTGACCAACGGATCCACCTCAGCCCAAATTCACGGACCAGGGTCAAGCAAGGCTGTGACATCGCACCAACGCTCTTCTCGATCTTCCTGGTTGCAATGCTTTCTCTCACCCTCAGTAAGCTCCCCGCTGGAGTGGAGCTAATCTACAGAACAAACGGGAAATTGTTCAACCTCTGTCGCCTCCAATCCAGATACAAGGTCGTTCCATCCTCTGTCATCGAATTACAGAATGCAGATGACGCTTACGTCTGCGCACACTCGGAGGTCGAACTCCAAACCATCGTCAACACCCTCACCGAAGCGTACGAGAGCATGGGCCTTACACTAAACATCCGTAAGGCAAAGGTCCTCTACCAACCTGCCCCCGCCATGCAGTAATGCTCCCCGATTATCAAAATCCATGACGAGACCTTGGATGACGTGGACCAATTTCCATACCTAGGGAGCCTACTGTCAACAAGAGCAGACGGCGAAAACGAAGTCCAACACCGCCTTCAGTGTGCCAGTGCAACCTTCGGTCGCCTGAGGAAGAGAATGTTTGAAGACCAGGACCTCAAACTCGGCACTAAGTACATGATCTACAGAGCAGCAGTGATACCCGCCCTCCTGTATGCTTCAGAGACATGGACCATGTACAGCAGGCACCTCAAAGCACTGGAGAGGTACCACCAACGTTGCCTCCGCAAGATCCTGCAAATTCATTGGCAGAATAGGTGCACCAACGTCAGTGTTCTTGCTCAGGCCAATAGCCCCAGCATCGAAGCTCTGACCATGCACAATCAGCTCTGATGGATGGGCCACATCGTCCGCATGCCCGATACGAGACTCCCAAAACAAGCACTCTACTTGGAGCTCCGACACGACAAGAGAGCCCCAGATGGGCAGAGAAAACGCTTCAAGGACACCGTCAAAGCTTCCTTGTAAAAGTGCAACATCCCCACCGACACCTGGGAATCCCTGGCCCAAGACCGCACAAGGTGGAGGAGAAAGATCCGGGAAGGTGCCGAACACATCGAGTCTCTTCGCCGGGAGCAAGCGGAAGCCAAGCGCAAACAGCGGAAGGAGCGCACGTCAACCCAAGCACCCCACCCACCCACCCCTTCAACCACCATCTGCCCCACCTGTGACAGAGACTGTAGGTCCCGCATTGGACTCATCAGTCACCTGAAACTCATTTTTAGTGTGGAAGCAAGTCATCCTCAGTTCCGAGGGACTGCCTAAGAAGAGAAGGTATCAAGCGCAACCATTTTATTTCTTTGCACAAAATGAATCCAGCCTAAGAATACCCCACACCACTTACAGTTCACAGCACTGTACCTCTCAGGTGGATGTAAAGATCTCATGGCACTATTCAAAGAAGAGCAAGGGAGTTATCCCTGGTGTCCTGCCCAATATTTATCCCTCAATCAACGTCACTAAAAAACAGATTATCTGGTCATTATCACATTGCTGTTTGTGGGAGCTTGCTGTGCGCAAATTGGCTGCTGTGTTTCCTACATTACAACAGTGACTGCACTTCAAAAGTACTTCATTGGCTATAAAGCGCTTTGAGATATCCGGTGGTTGTGAAAGGCGCTATAGAAATCCAAGTCTTTCTTTCTTTCCCAGTGCAGCTAAGGTTCTGGGAGAGTGACAGCGGAACCTCTTTTTTCGACCTTCATGTTTCAGCCGAGAGTCCCCTGTAGACCCTCTAGAAGTTGATTGGGTGAATGGAGACCAATTCTTCGACACATATGTAGAGCTTCCCATCAGTGTGTGCTGAGTGTCTGAGTGCACGGTGCAATTTAGCATTATTATGCACACAATAGGCCTGTTATGTTACACATCTGTGTCTCTCTACTTGCCCTTAGATTATTTGCAAAGACATAAAGTACTGGAAGTAATTATATTTTTCAAATGCACTGACAGCACGTAATGTTTTCTTTTCAAACTTTAACCTTTTGTAAAGGTTGCCAGTTTGGACAATGAGCATGTGACAGTGTGCTACAAGAACAACTTGCATTTATATAGTGCCTTTAATGTAGTAAAACATCTCAAGCCACTTCACAGGAGCGTTTTCAAACAAAATTTTATACTGAGCCACATATGGTAGCTTTTAAGGAGCATCTTAAAGCAGGAGAGAGAGGTAGAGAGACAGAGAGGTTTAGGGAGGAAATTCCAGAGCTTAGGACTGAGGCAGCTGAAGGCACGGCCACCAATGGTGGAGCGATGAAAATCGGGGATGCTCAAGAGGCCAGAATTGGAGAAGCGCAGAGATCTCGGAGGGTTGTCGGGCTGGAGGAGGTTACAGAGATAGGGAGGGGTGAGGCCATGGAAGGATTTGTGAACTAGGATGAGAATTTTAAAATCAAGGTGTTGCCGTAACGGGAGCCAATGTAGATCAGCGAGCACAAGGGTGATGGGTGAACGGGACTTGTTGCGAGTTAGGACACGGGGCAGCAGAGTATTGGATGAGCTCAAGTTTATGGATGGTGGAACATGGGAGGCCGGCCAGGAGTGCGTTGGAATAGTCAAGTCTAGAGATAACAAAGACATGGATAAGGGTTCAGCAGCAGATGAGCTGAGGCAGGGGCGGAGTCGGGCGATGTTACGGCGGTGGAAGCAGGCTGTCTTGTGCTAATGTCCTGACTCTACTCTGTGTCTCAACAACAGTACCCAGTTACATGGAATTGTCTCAATGCGTTTCGCAGGTGGCAGGGGGAGGTCATTCTATCAACAAAAAAACCCACAAAATCAAGCCGGCACTGCCATCAATTACACGGAGGTCAATCTGTTTACTTTGATGAGTGCTGTCAATTGTGGTGAGATATCTATAGATAGAGATAGAGAGAGATAGATAGAGATAGCTAGAAATCGATAGAGATAGGTAGAGATAAATATCTATAGAGATATATAGAAATAGATAGATGTCTATAGAGATAGCTACTAGGATAGATATTGAGGTAGAGATTTAGAGAGATAGCAATATAGAGAGATAGAGATTTAGAGAGATAGCGATATAGAGAGATAGAGATTTAGAGAGATAGCGATATAGAGAGATAGCGATTTAGAGAGATAGCGATATAGAGAGATAGCGATTTAGAGAGATAGAGATATATATCGTCAGTCAGGGAAAAGTACTTCTAGTCCCACACTGACCCAGCATAAGCTGGACTTACCTCAAACACTAAACAGCTGAGTCACCGAGGAGATAAATTTGGAAACATGCACACAGTTGCTAGCTGGCTTTTCCAGTGGGCAATTCTTTATTTCTCCTTCCAAGATTAACCTTATCTGACACTAGGCCTAACACTCAGGCTTGTGTGCCCTGTCCCACTATACATGTTACTGTTGGCCTGTTCTGGGAGAGAGCAATAGAGTGTTGAGTTTTCTATCCTAACCAGTGAAGTTGGGTTCGAACTTGTTACAATGGTGACCTGTGCAGGTGTCAAATTGTTCATATTTTTCTAACAGGGGACTATTTCTACCCATTTTAATTCAGATATGCAATATCCCTTTTGCTCCCTAAAATCACCTGATTTAGAATCTGAGACAAGTGGATTCTTCCACCAGCAGGTTTGTTGTAAAACCCTTATTTCAATATTTCACCCAAATAATTGTGAATAATCTCACTAATGCCCATTCATGTGGGGAACCATAATATTGACTTATCTGGGGGCATCTATTTGTTCCCAGATTTAATTCAAAAAATAAATAGTTTCTTTTTCTAAGATGATCTTATGGATGAAGGCTGTTGCACTGATGGTGCTAAAATCTTGGGTGACCTTATAGAACTGAGGGTCAAGGAGTATTATTACACAATCTCACAGTGCAGAAGGGGGTCATTCGGCATATTGTGTCTGTGTCGGCTCTTTGAAAGAATTATCTAATTATTCCCATTCCCCTGCTCTTTCCCCATAGCCCTGCAAATTTTTCCCTTCAAGCCTATATCCAATTCCCTTTGAAAGTTACTACTGAATCTGCTTCCACCGCCCTTTCAGGCAGTGCATTCCAGATCATAACAACTCACTGCGTAAAAAAATTCTCATCTCCCCTCTGGTTCTTTTGCTAATTATCTTAAATCTGTGTCCTTTAGTTACTGACCCTCCTTCCAATGGAAACAGTTTCTCCTTATTTACTCTATCAAAAACCCTCATAATTTTGAACACCTCTACCAAATCTCTCCTTAATTCAGTTACAAATTATAAATTGGATGTATATAAATCCTGAGTCTCTGTGATGGATGCCTCCTTCACATTAGTAAAGTTAAAAAAGTAAATGGATGCATCTATCCAATTCGTGCTTGGAAACTTAAGCTGCATTGGAAATAATTGAGCTAACATCAGTTTTATCAGAAGATGAGTCATTTAGATTACTGCCAAGATTTTTCTGATTTTTGGAAACTTGAGGCTATTTAAAAATTAAATTAAATGATTGATTGATTTCCATTTCAAGAGAAATTGCTGTCGAATACCCAGAATCTAAATTAGTTGCTGATCTCAGATCCTGCACACTTTAAGCACAGCTCTGTGGAAATGCTGTAGGATTAGATTTTATTAGCTTACCATGACAATATTCAGCACTGGACTTGGATTCTGTTTCAAGTGTCTTATTTCCGTACATCAAATGTTTCACTTTATGCCTAAATTAACTTCTCACACACCAAGAACTGGAATTTCCCTCCAGCCAGTTACAGAGCTATTCAGTGGGTTTCATAGGAACATAGGAACAGGAGGAGACCATTCAGCCCCTCAAGCCTGTTCCATCATTCAGTTAGGTCATGGCTGATCTGTATCTCAACTACATTTATGTACCTTTGTTCAATATCCCCTGATAACCTCACCTAACAAAAATCTACCAATCTCAGTCTTGAAATTTTCAATTGACCCCCAACATCCACAGCCTTTTGGGGGAGAGAGTTCCAGATTTCCACTATCCTTTGTGTGAAAAGTGCTTCCGGATTTCACTCCTAAATGGCCTAGCTCTAATTGTAAGATTATGCCGCCCTGTTCTGGATTCCCCCAGCAGAGGTTTCGTTTCTCTGTATCTATCCTATCGAATCCCTTCATCATTTTAAACACCTTGATTAGGTCACCCCCACCCCCCACAACCACCACCCCCCCAACCTTCTAACATTGAGAGAATACAAACCAAGTTTATGCAACCCGTCCTCATAATTAACCCTTTCAGCCCTGGTATCATTCTGGTGAATCTGCGCTGTACCCCCTCCAAGGCCAATATATCTTTCCTGAAGTTCAGTGTCCAAAACTGAACACAGTGCTCCAGATAGGGTCTGACCCAGGCTCTGTACAACTGAAGCATTACTTTGGAATTCTAACCCTCTTGAGGTAAACGCCAATATTCCATTAGCTTTCTTGATTACTTTGTGTACCTGTGCATTAGTTTTTATTGATTTGTGTACATTGACACTTAAATCCCTTTGATCCTCCACAGCTCCTCGTCTCTCTCACAATTAAGAAAATGTTCCGACTGTTCTGTGACGATAGCAAAATAGCCTACAGTGAAGATATTGGCCCAGAAATTCGGGTCGGGGGCTTCCCGCGGGTGCAAGCCCCTGACCTACACTTACCTAGTGCGCTGGCAGTTGACCTCTTGGCCTGCGTGGAATTCCTCTCCGAGGCCTGTCCCAGAGGCCGGCGCGCTATGCTGGCGTGTCCCAGGGGCGTAGTTAGTGTGAAACGTCCCCTGGGATCACGTGAGCAACAGGCAGCCAATCGGAGCAGGGAATGCTCCATTCATAAGCCTTGACAGATAGACCTGTCAAAACGTATAAATGCTGAGGCTGTAAAACTGTACTTTACCTTCAAATACATTTTTAAAAAACATCACTCTTTGTAAATAAACTATAAATGACATTAAATAACTATTTTAAACAAAAATTTAAATTTTTGAAAAAAATAATTTTATAAAAAAACAGGGCTAAAAATAAACTTACCTTGCTTTAAAGTATTTAAAAGTAAAAAACCTGCGGAAAAAATGTTTTAATTTTAAATAATTGACCACTTACCTTTGAAAATGAAGCCCTTACAGCTGCTTTTTACATTTCTAAAATGTGCAGACTTAGCCGTACGTTAAAACCTGAACAAAAAAGGAAGTTCAACGCGCACACGCAGACTCCCGCGCGCACGCGTTCGACCTCTGAACCCCTTGGTTCAGAGGATCGGAAGTGCTGGTTTCCCGCGCATGCATAGTGCATGCAAGATTCCGGCACTTCCATCAGGTCCACGCGTGAGTACTCCGTCCGTACTCACGCATTGGGACCCGAATTTCTGGGCCATTGTTTAAACAAGTAATTGTCAACTCTCAGACTGAGCAACTCAGCATCAGATCAAGAGAGGGTAAACTCATCCACATTACATGAGGTATGAAGACAGAGGAACAGGAATAGGCCATTCAGCCCCTCAAGCCTATTCCGCTATGACATAAGAACATAAGAAATAGGAGCAGGAATAGGCCATACGGCCCCTCGAGTCTGCTCCGCCAATGAGATCATGGCTGATCTGTATCTTAACTTCATCTACCCGCCTTGGCTCCATATCCCTTATTACCTTTGTCCAGCAAAAATATCCTTGTCTAGCAACAACAACATCAACAACTTGTATTTATATAGCGCCTTTAGCGTAGTAAGATGCCCCAAGGCTCTTCACAGGAGTGTTACTAGACAAAAAATTTGACACCGAGCCACATAAGGAGAAATTAGGGCAGATGACCAAAAGCTTGGTCAAAGAAGTAGGTTTTAAGGAGAGTCTTAAAGGAGGAAAGAGAGGTAGAGAGGCGGAGAGGTTTAGGGAGGGAATTCCAGAGCAACAGAAGGCACGGCCACCAATGGTTGAGTGATTATAATCAGAGATGCACAAGAGGGCAAAATTAGAGGAGCGCAAATATCTCGGGTAGTTGTGGGGCTGGAGGAGATTACAGAGATAGGGAGGGGTGAGGACATGGAGGGATTTGTGAACTAGGATGAGAATTTTGAAATCGAGGCATTGCTTAACCGGGAGCCAATGTAGGTCAGCGAGCACAAGGGTGATGGGTGAACGGGGCTTGGTGCAAGTTAGGACACGGGCATGTGAGTTTTGGATGACTTCAAGTTTACATAGGGTAGAATGTGGGAGGCCAGCCAGCAGTGCATTGGAATAGGCAAGTCTAGAGGTTACAAAGGCATGGATGAGGGTTTCAGCAGCGGATGAGCTGTGGTAAGGGCGGAGATGGGCAATGTTACGGAGGTGGAAATAGGCAATCTTAGCTATGCTGCAGATATGTGGTCGGAAGCTCATTTCAGGGTCAAATATGACACGAAGGTTGCGAACAGTGTGGTTCAGCCTCAGACAAAGGTTAGGGAGAGCAAGACAGATTTGACATTTCTGTGCTGTCTACCTGACTGAAGCTGCGCATCTGATCTTCAAATTGCTTTAGTTTAGGCTCATATCTGATCTTTCTGACTGGTTCAGTGCATGTACTGTTTGTAATTAGTATCTAGAATGTCATTTCTGCTCGAGTCACAAAAAGAATCAATCAGAAAAGACCTTTTGTAGAATTTTTTTCAGTACAATGTCATGTAAAGGATTTGTCGCATTGGGCTGGGTTTTGCGGGGTGTCAGCGGGCACGATTGGTGGCAGGTCATAGCAACATAGAAAAATAGGAGTAGGCCATTCGGCCCTTCGAGCTTGCTCCACCATTCAATATGATCATGACTGATCCTCTATCCCAATACCATATTCCCGCTCTCTCCCCATATCCCTTGATGCCTTTTGTGTCTAGAAATCTATCTATCTCCTTCTTAAATATATTCAGTGACTTGGCCTCTACAGCCTTCTGTGGTAGAGAATTCCACAGGTTCACCACCCTCTGAGTGAAGAAATTGCTCCTCATCTCAGTCCTAAATATCTCTCTGTTTCCTGTCTGCTAACCTATTTTCAATCCATGCCAGTATATTACTCCCAATCCCATGTGCTTTAATTTTTCACACTAACCTGTTATGTGGGACTTTATCAAAGGCCTTCTGAAAATCCAAATACACCGCATCCACTGGTTCTCTCTTATCTATTCTACCAGTTACATCCTCAAAAAACACCAGTAGGTTTGTCAAACACGATTTCCCTTTCATAAATCCATGTTGACTTTGTCTAATCCCATTGATATTTTCTAAGTGTCCTGTTATCACATCCTTTATAATAGACGCCAGTATTTTCCCTACTACTGATGTTAGGCTGTAGTTTCCTGTTTTCTCTCTCCCTCCTTTTTTAAATAGTGGGGTTACATTTGCCACCCTCCAACCTGCAGGAACTGTTCCATAATCTATAGAATTTTGGAAGATGACAACTAATACGTCCACTATTTCCATGGCTACCTCTTTTAGTACTCTGGGATGCAGATTATCAGGCCCTGGGGATTTATCAGCTTTCAGTCCCAATAATTTCTCCAGCACTATTTTTTTACAAATACTAATTTCCTTTAATTCCTCCTTCTCACTCGACCCTTGGTTCCCTAGCATTTCTGGGAAGTTATTTATGTCCTCTTCCGTGAAGACAGAACCAAAGTACTTGTTTAATTGCTCTGCCATTCCCTTGGTCAGGTGGGAAAGATTTTTTTACCCCAGCGGGTCGGTACCCTGCTGTGAACCCGCCACCACGCGACTTTACCAATTGTTGGGTCTGTCAGCGCTGAGCAGACCCGACACGCAGCAGCAGGGGAGGCAAGTAAAATCATTAGTGGCTTGTTTACAGCCACTTATCAATGGCTTTTTCCCAGCTTTTTGGGTTTGGTCACCCACCGGTTTCCCGCTGTGCCTAGAACTCATCTTGTGAAGCTGAGGTGGGAGGTCAGTGGCCATTGAATGAGCTGATGAGTTGACAGTCAAGTCAAAGTTCCCAGCTGATTGAGAAATGTTCCCTTAACCACTAGCTTCTCTAAACTGCATTTCCACTACAGATTCAGGATGCTGCAAGTCATTACACATATCTCCATCCAATCTAACTTCATCGCCTCTCCCACCATTGACAGGTCGCTTCTATCATCTCTCCTTCACCTGCCATCTATTCCATCAGCATTGGTGCCTTTGAAACACTCTCACCTTGGTCCTCAGAATCTCACCACGTTCAGCCCCAACACCAGCATCACCAGGCACACCAGCAGCACCAACAACAGCACCAACCTTCTCCGCAATCAACTGATGCTGCAAAGGACACAGGGCATCAGCACCCGACCACATTGCTGCCCGGGAGGCCAGGGATGGCCTCACCATGGACAGATTTACTTCACTTGATGCTGCAGACCCTGGCTGCCACATGATGCGCCAGGCTAGCACCAACCCACATCAACATCATAAAGCATCTCTACAATGCTCAAGCCATTCCTTTCACACTTATCACCATTGCAGGGGGAACCGTTATACAAACATCAAAACACAGAAGATAGAAGCAGGAGTAGGCCATTTGGCCCCTCAAGCCTGCTCTGCCATTTAATGCGATCATGGCTGATCATTCAAATTCATTAACCTGTCCCTGCTTTCTCCCCATATCCCTTGATCCCTTTAGCCTTAAGAAATATATCTAACTCCTTCTTGAAAGTGTTTAATGAATTGGCCTCAACTGCCTTCTGTGGTAGAGAATTCCAGAGGTTCACCACTCTCTGGCTGAAGAAATTCCTCCTCATCTCAGTCCTAAATGGCTTACCCCTTATCCTTAGGCTGTGACCCCTGGTTCTGGACTCTCCCACCATCGGGAACATCCTTCCTGCATCTAGTCTGTCTAGTCCTGTTAGAATTTTACAAGTTTCAATGAGATCGCCTCTCATTCTTCTAAACTCTAGTGAATATAAGCCTAATTCACCCAATCTCTTTTCATACGTCATTCCTGTCATCCCAGGTATCAGTCTGGTGAATCTTCGCTGCACTCTCGCCATGGCAAGAACATCCTTCCTCAGATAAGGCGACCAAAACTGGACACAATACTCAAGGTGTGGTCTCACCAAGGCCCTGTACAACTGCAGCAAGACATCTTTGTTCCTGTACTCGAATCCTCTCGCTATGAAGGCCAACATACCATTTGCCTTCTTAACCGCCTGCTGCACCTGCATGCTTACCTTCAGCGACTGGTGCACAAGGGCACCCAGGTCTCGTTGCACTTCCCCTTTTCCCAATCTATTACCATTCAGATAATAATCTGACTTACTGTTTTTGCCACCAAAGTGGATAACCTCGCATTTATCCACATTATACTGTGTCTGCTATGCATCTGTCCAATAACCCAACCTGTCCGAATCATACTGGAGTTTCTCTGCATCCTCCTCACAGCACACACGCACACCCAGCTTTGAGTCATCTGCAAACTTGGAGATATTACATCTAGTTCCCTCGTCTAGATCATTAATATATATTGTGAATAGCTGGGATCCTAGCACCGATCCCCGCGGTACCCCACTAGTCACTGCCTGCCACTCGGAAAAAGATCCATTTATTCCAACCCTTTGCTTCCTGTATGCCAACCAGTTCTCTATCCAAGTCAGTACCTTACCCCCAATCCCATGTGCTTTAACTTTGCACGCTAATCTCTTATGCGGGACCTTATCGAAAGCCTTCTGAAAGTCCAAATACACCACATCCACTGGTTCTCCCTTACCTATTCTACCAGTCACGTCCTCAAAAAATTCCAGTAGATTAGTCAAGCATGATTTACCTTTTGTAAATCCATGTTAACTTTGTCCGATCCTGTCACTGTTTTCCAAGTGCTCTGCTATTACATCTTTTATAATGGACTCTAGCATTTTCCCCACTACCGATGTCAGGCTTACCGGTCTATAATTCCCCATTTTCTCTCTACCACCTTTTTTAAATAGTGGGATTACATTAGCTACCCTACAATCCATGGGAACTGTTCCAGAGTCTATAGAATTTTGGAAGATGACCAGCAATGCATCTACTATTTCTAGGGCCATTTCCTTAAGTACTCTCGGGTATAGATTATCAGTCCCTGGGGATTTATCGGCCTTCAATCCCGTCAATTTCCCTAACACCATTTCCCTACAAATACTGATTTCATTCAGTTCCTCCCTCTCATTAGACTCTATGATCCCCGACATCTCTGGGAGGTTATTTGTGTCCTCCTTTGTGAAGACAGAGTCAAAGTGTGTATTTAATTGGTCAGCCATTTCTTTGTTCCCCATTATAAATTCCCCTGATTCTGACTGCAATGGACCTATGCTTGACTTCACCAATCTTTTTCTCTTCACATATCTATAGAAGCTTTTTCAGTCAATTTTTATGTTCCCTGAAAGCTTACTCTCATATTCTATTTTCCCCCTCTTAATTAATCCCTTTGTCCGCCTTTGCTGAATCCTAAACTGCTCCCAATCCTCAGGTTTGTTGCTTTTTCTGGCCAATTTATATGTCCTCTCCTTGGATCTTATGCTATCCCTAATTTCCCTTGTTAGCCACGGTTGAGTCACCTTTTTTGTTTTATTTTTATGCCAAACAGGGATGAACAAATTCGGTAGTTCATCCATGTGATCTTTAAATGTTTGCCATTGCCTATCCACCGTCAACCCTTTAAGTAACATTCCCCAATCCATCCTAGCCAACTCACGCCTCATACCATCATAGTTTCCTTTATTTCAATTCAGGACCCTAGTCTCTGAGTCAACTACCTCACTCTCCATCTTAATGACGAATTCTATCATATTATGATCGCTCCTCCCCAGGGGGCCTCGTACAAGATTGCTAATTAATCCTTTCTCGTTACATAATACCCAGTCTAAGATGGCCTGATCTCCAGTTGGTTCCTCGACATATTGGTTCAGGAAACCATCCCGTATACACTCTAGGAATTGCTCCTCCACGGTATTGTTACTAATTTGGTTAGCCCAATCTATATGTAGATTAAAGTCACCCATGATAACTGCTGTGCCCTTATTGCACGCATATCTAATTTCCAATTTAATGCCATCCTCAACCTCAGCATTACTGTTTGGGGCTCTGTATACAACTCCCACTAACGTTTTCTGCCCCTTGGTATTTCTCAGCTCTACCCATACAGTTTACACATCATCACAGCTAATATCCTTCCTTACTATTGTGTTAATCTCCTCTTTAACCAGCAACGCTACCCCACCTCCTTTTCCTTTCTGCCTGTCCTTCCTGAATATTGAATACTCCTGGATGTTGAATTCCCAGCCTTGGTCACCCTGGAGCCATGTCTCCATAATCCCAATTATACTATGTCTCACCATTCACTGCAAATCCCTAAGCCACTTCCAAAGGTGCACACAAATTTGTCCAAGAACACAAAGTGTTGAAAATAAAGGTTTCAATGTTTGACACTGTGGCGGAGCCACTAAAGGACTCAGACCGTTTGTATATAATTCCCTTTAACAACATGTTAGCTACAGCCTGAGTCTGTATCTTTATTTATACTGTTTACTTGTATAGAGCATGATTACTTTAACAGCGCGGGTAAACGCGATGACGTCACGCCGTACATCACGTGATCCCCCACTGGCGGGAAGAACGTGATGACATCATGACGTCAACCAAGGGACCAGCCAGCAGTCCTCGTGGAGCCTCTGAACTGAATAGACCTACACTCGATGTTCTCCTGCAGTTACTTGTTTAAACCTGTTAGTTTCCATTAAACTTCATTTTGTTTAAGCGCCTGAGTGGACCTCAGTCTTTGGATAGGAACTAAACATTCCCACATTGGTGACCCCGACTTTTGTGAACGGTTTTCGCAGAAGATCATCAACATGGAAACGAACGCCGTTACCTTGAAGCTGCCGCAGTTCTGGGAGCAACAACCAGCCGCGTGGTTCATCCAGGCTGAAGCCCAGTTCACCATCAGGGACATCGTTGCGGATCAGACCCATTATTATTACGTGGTCTCCGCCCTCGACACGCCACGGCCTCGCGGATCGTCAGCCTACTCGGTAGTCTGCCTACTGATCGCAAGTATGACACCTTAAAGGCATGGTTGCTGCAGGTCTTCGGGCTCACAAAGTCGGAGCGCGCTCACCGGCTGCTCGCTCTGCCCGGCCTTGGGGACTCCAAGCCGTCCGACCTCATGAGCCAGATGCTCATGCTCCTCGGGCCCAAGCCGGAATGCTTCCTCTTCAGGGAGCTATTCCTCAGCCTACTCCCAGAGCAAGTTCAGGCTGCCCTAGCCAGGTCCGAAGTCACAGACTGCGCGGAGCTTGCTGCCGAAGCGGACAAGATCTTCGCGGTGACACAACAGCACTGTGCGGCCACGAGGCACCCCTCGCCCACAGACGCTGCTCCAGCTCCTCAATCAGCGGGGTTGTGCTTTTACCACGCCCGTTTTGGCATGAAAGCAAGATGCTGCCGCCCTCCCTGCAGTTTTTCGCACAAAAAAAAAACATCTACAGACACCCTGGTGAAAGAGGACCGGGTCTAATGAGCGCCCCGTGGCTGCGATGGCCATCGGAGATTCAGGGAAGCTTCTCTTCATCACCAACTCCCTATCAGGTCGACGTTTCCTTTGCGACACCGGGGCGCAGTGTAGCATCCTACCTGCGTCAAATCTCGATATACTAGCTGGGGGCCACGGCCCCGCCCTCGTGGCGGTTAATGGCGTGGCAGTTTGGACCTTCGGAAGGCGGCGGGTCCGGGTGCGTTTCGGCGGCCAGCGTTTCCACTGGGAGTTCATCACGGCCAAAGTCACGCAGGCCATCCTTGGGGCGGATTTTTTGTGCGCCAACGGCCTCCTGGTCGATGTCAAGCACCGCCGGTTGATCAATGCAGCCACGTTTCACTCCATCCCATGCCACCGCGGTAACGCCATGCCACGCACTGTCTTCTGTGCGGTCCCACCTCCGGATGACTTCACTCGGCTCCTCGGAGAGTTCCCGGATCTGACCAGGCCCACTTTCTCCTCCTCGGCTACTAAACATAGAAACATAGAAACATAGAAGATAGGAGCAGGAGTAGGCCATTCGGCCCTTCGAGCCTGCTCCGCCATTCAATGAGATCATGGCTGATCATCCAAATTCAGTACCCTGTCCCTGCCTTCTCCCCATATCCCTTGATCTCTTTAGCCTCAAGAAATATATCCAACTCTTTCTTGAATATATTTAATGAACTGGCCTCCACCGCCCTCTGTGGCAGAGAATTCCACAGGTTCACCACTCTTTGGGTGAAGAGCTCCCTCCTCATTTCAGTCCTAAATGGCTTACCCCTTATCCTTAGACTATGACCCCTGGTTCTTGTTAAGTATGTGTATTGTATTGAACAATTAACACAAAGACTTAAACGTATAACTCAAACAGGCCTTTACTGGTTGGAGGTAGGGACTGCACATAGGTCTTTACTTCATGCCCACAGGCGGGAACTGAGGGGGATCAGTACCCACAGTACTATTTATACCCCTATGGCCAGGAGTGGTACTGCGTATCACTACGCCCAACAAGTAGTGCAGTCCTGTCCATAGGTTCAAAGTAGCACACATATTACATACACAACATTCCTCCCTTCCTAGCTTTACAGTCATCTCCCCATTTAACATAACGTAATAACATATATACATATATAACTTCAGGTTTACATAACAGAATAACATAGATACATAGATAACTTCATGTCAAAAACAGATCACAGATTCAGTCTCTGCGGAAAACAGTTCACAGATTCAATCTCTGTGGTGTAGTCGGTTCACGTTGCTAGAGTGACTCATTCAATAGTCCTTCCATGGATTTAACAGTTTGAACTTCCGAACTGAATTGGCTCCGTTCGGAGGGACCACGTGTGTGATCTGGTAGAGGTGATAATGGTTCAGATGGGTCATCTTCTGTTTTTACTTTTCCTTTTCTGCTTCTTGGAGACTCTCTGGGCTCCATTGTCAGCTGCCACAGCTGCCAGCTGCATGCGCAGTTCCTCCTTCTCTTCCTCCTGTTTCCGTCGTAGAGCCAGCTTCTCCCGATGTTCCGTAGACTTTTGGTGCTCCTCCATGATTTCTGCACTTTGGGAGTCGAAGTTACAAGCTGGGCAGGACAGGACATCGTAATATTCGGTGTCGTCCTGAGCTAGACCAGTGAGAGGGTCGTCTATTTCCTCCATACCTAGCTGGACGTTAGCCAGCTCTTGTTCCAAATCCAGACATCTTTCCTGAAGAGACTTCTTCATGTGTACCTCTGCATCCAGCTTTTTCTGGGCTTTCAGCAAGTCGTTTACTAGTGACCTCATTTGTGATTTTAATACTTCAACTTCCTTTGGAGATTGATTGATCGGACTATGCAATCCCTCTACCGGAGCAGCTGTTTCAGCGGTCTGTTGTTCTACGTTGACGTGAGTCAGCGTACTTTTGGCATCCAAGGGCTGCTCTGTTGCAGTCATCTCAGTCTGTGTTGCCACCTCAGCTCTTCCAATAACCTTTGAGAGCTCCGAACCCCTTTCGTTTGAATATTGAAGTTCATGTTCAAGTTTTTCCCATTTCAGAGTCCTGTCCTTCAGCATATGCAGGAGTTGGCTGACCGTTAACTCCTCTGACATCAGACGTTTTGTGTGCTCCTGCTCCATTTTCTCCATCAGCTGCTTCTGTTGTCTTTCCAGATTCTCCAACTCTATATCAAAGAACTCTTTCGTTGCATTCAACTCTTGCTCAAAACGGCGAAGCATTTGTTCTAATTGCTGTTGTAGTTTGAAATGGAGTTGAGTTCGAGCCCGGTGTCCCTCAGAAATGGGCACATCAGTAGACTTGCCAGACTCAGAATCCACAGTTAAACTATGTTGTTGTTGCTCAGTGGAATTCTGTGCTGAAACTTTGTCTTTTGCACCTGAGTTGGGCTTACCATCATCCGTTCCAGAGTCTGGGCCGACTATCTTCACCGAGTTCTCACTCGTTATTGTTTGTAGGAAATGCCAGTCCATATTCATTTTCCTAATCCACTCCCGTCCTAGTAGTGGAGGACCTCCTTCAGATATCACATATAAGTCCATTATTTGACTGTCTTCGCCCTTGTGGGCCACTGCAACCTCTATTTTCCCGATGGGGTACACTCTTTGCCCCGTGTATGTTTTCAATATAATCCCCGTATCCTGTAGGGGAATATGTTGGAATAACTTTCCGTAATCTTTCTTATTTATGACCGTCAATGCCGATCCAGTGTCCAATTCCAGTTTTACTTGGACTCCTTCTATCTGAAGAGTGACCCAAATTGTCTGGAGGTCTGCACCCTTACCAGCGTTGAGTACTCTTAAGCTAGCCAGTTCATTACAGCTTAAGCTAGCCAGTTCATTACTGCTAGCGTCTGAATCGGACTCCTGTTCGGTCACCTTGTGTACCTTTGCGTATTTTCCTTGCGGTGACTTCTTGTTGCTGGTCTTCTTCCCTGACCTGCATACTCTAGCTATATGTCCAAGCCTACCACAAGTTCTACATTCTTGGTTTTTAAACCAACACTGGTTCTGATCATGCGTTGTCTTTCCACAACGATAACATTTGCCAGAACTCACACCCAATTTGTGTGCACTGAGCTCCGGTGACCGTAGCTGCATTACTGCCGTGCCTCTCGCTGCGGCTTCGTGTGCTGCTGCCATAGTGACCGCCTTCTCAAGCGTCAGCTCATTCTCCTCGAGCAGTCGCTTTTGTGTATCCTGTTTAAATAAACCACACACAAATTTGTCTCGTAGTGCATCTGTCAATCCCGTTCCAAACTGGCAATATTTCGCTAATTTACGCAATTCCAGCAAATATTCAGCATTGCTTTCATGCTGTAGCTGCCTTCTGTCGTAAAATTTAAATCGTTCCGCTAGCATCAGCGGCGTGGGGTTTAGATGATCTTTCAGGACAGTAACAATCTCATCGAACGTCTTATCCGCCGGTTCATCTGGTGATAACAGGTGTTTCAATTGCCCGTACGTCTTCGCACCCATTAAATTTAATAATGTTAGAGCTTTATCTTGGTCACGAATTTTATTGGCCTTACAATAATTTTTTACTCTTTCAACATATATGGCCCAATCTTCGAGGTCACTATCAAAGGTGCTAATATTCCCGTGTTTAGGCATTGTAGATTTGCAATTTCTCAGATTTTATTTTCTTTACTTGTTATCAAAGATGGCGGCTTCCCGCTCTTGCCGTCGTCCTCCGCCCACAAAATGGCGGTTTTCCCGCGCTTGGCGGTCTTCACCCGTCCCCCGACGCCGTCTCCCTTCAGCCCTCGAGTGCGGCCCTTATCTTCGCCGCGATCGATAGCCCGCGCTGTGCACCGCGACTCTCGCACCTTGAGCTTCTGCAGCCGCCGCGCCTTTCAGTCCGAGTGCGGCTCTTATCTTTGGTCCCGATCGCTGGCCCGGCTGCGCCCCTCACTTCAAAGCGGCCCGGCCCTTATCTGCCGATCGCTATCGCCCTACCTCTCTCTCTTCCCCAGTCCTGTCTTTACTCCGGTTCACAAGCTGATGGAGGCTTCAGGGTCCTAATGCCTGTCTCTTCCAGTCGCTGGAAGCTGTCAGGATTTCTGCTGCCCTTCAGTTTTGAGTGGGGTGTTGAGGATTGAAACCTCTCTTCAACGTCCTGTCTTTGGACGAAGCCGCCTGGAATAACTGCCGCAGGGTAAGAGCCTGACTCGTCGCCAGTGTTAAGTATGTGTATTGTATTGAACAATTAACACAAAGACTTAAACGTATAACTCAAACAGGCCTTTACTGGTTGGAGGTAGGGACTGCACATAGGTCTTTACTTCATGCCCACAGGCGGGAACTGAGGGGGATCAGTACCCACAGTACTATTTATACCCCTATGGCCAGGAGTGGTACTGTGTATCACTACGCCCAACAAGTAGTGCAGTCCTGTCCATAGGTTCAAAGTAGCACACATATTACATACACAACAGTTCTGGACTCCCCGGCCATCAGAAACATCCTTCCTGCATCTAGTCTGTCCAGACCTGACAGAATTTTATAGGTTTCGATGAGACCCCCTCTCAATCTTCAAACTCCAGTAAGTATAAGCCCAATCGACACAATCTCTCCTCATACGTCATTCCTGCCATCCCAGGTATCAGCCTGGTGAATCTTCGCTGCACTCCCTCCATGGCAAGAACGTCCTTCCTCAGGTAAGGTGACCAAAACTGCACACAATACTCAAGGTGCGGTCTCACCAAGGCCCTGTACAACTGTAGCAAGACATCCTTGTTCCTGTATTTGAACCCTCTTGCTGCGAAGGCCAACATACCATTTGCCTTCTTAACCGCCTGCTGCACCTGCATGCTTACCCCGCGGTACCCCACTAGTCACTGCCTGCCACTCGGAAAAAGATCCATTTATTCCAACCCTTTGCTTCCTGTATGCCAACCAGTTCTCTATCCAAGTCAATACCTTGCCCCCAATCCCATGTGCCTTAAATTTGCACGCTAATCTCTTATGTGGGACCTTATCGAAAGCCTTCTGAAAGTCCAAATACACCACATCCACTGGTTCTCCCTTATCTATTTTACCAGTTACATCCTCAAAAAATTCCAGTAGATTAGTCAAGCATGATTTACCTTTTGTAAATCCATGTTGACGTTGTCCAATCCTGTCACTGCTTTCCAAGTGCTCTGCTATTACATCTTTTATAATAGACTCTAGCATTTTCCCCACTACCGATGTCAGGCTTACCGGTCTATAATTCCCCGCTTTTACTCTACCACCTTTTTTCAATAGTGGGGTAACATTAGCTACCCTCCAATCCATGGGTACCGTTCCAGAGTCTATCGAGTTCTGGAAGATGACCAGCAATGCATCTACTATCTCTAGGGCCACTTCCTTAAGTACCCTGGGATGTAGACCATCAGGCCCTGGGGATTTATCGGCCTTTAGTCCTATCAATTTTCCAAACACCATTTCCCTACAAATACTGATTTTTTTCAGTTCCTCCCATTCATCAGACCCTATGTTCCCCGGCATCTCTGGGAGGTTATTTGTGTCCTCCTTTGTGAAGACAGAACCAAAGTATGTATTTAGTTGGTCTGCCATTTCCTTGTTTCCCATTATAAATTCCCCTGATTCTGACTGTAAGAGACCTACGCTTGACATCACCAATCTTTTTCTCTTCACATATCTATAAAAGCTTTTACAGTCAGTTTTTATGTTCCCTGAAAGCTTACTCTCATATTCTATTTTCCCTTTCTTAATTAATCCCTTTGTCCTCCTTTGTTGACTCCTAAACTGCTCCCAATCCTCAGGATTATTGCTTTTTCTAGCCAATTTATATGTCCTCTCCTTGGATCTTATGCTATCCCTAATTTCCCTTGTTAGCCATGGTTGAGTCACCTTTTTTGTTTTATTTTTATGCCAAACTGGGATGAACAAATTCTGTAACTCATCCATTCGGTCTTTGAATGTTTGCCATTGCCTGTCCACCGTCAACCCTTTGAGTGCCATTCCCCAATCAATCCTACCCAACTCGCTCCTCAGATCATCGTAGTTTCCTTTATTTAAATTGAGGACCCTTGTCTCTGAGTCAACTGCTTCTTTCTCCATCTTAATGAAGAATTCGATCATATTATGATCGCTCCGACCCAAGGGGCCTCGTACAACAAGATTGCGAATTAATCCTTTCTCGTTACATAATACCCAGTCTAAGATGGCCTGATCTCTGGTTGGTTCCTCGGCATATTGGTCCAGGAAACCATCCCGTAAACACTCCAGGAATTCCTCCTCCACAGTATTGCTACTAATTTGGTTGGCCCAATCTATATGTAGATTAAAGTCACCCATGATGACTGCTGTGCCCTTATTGCACACTTCTTTAATTTCCCTTTTAATGTCATCCCCAACCGCCGCCTTACTGTTTGGAGGTCTATATACCACTCCTGTTAGATCCGTGTGTTAAGGGAGACACGGAATGCAGGAGTTGATTTAACAAGTGTTTACTGAACAAAGTCTGGAGGTGAACTAACAACACAAGACGCTACACAGGCTTATATACCCGAGTGGTCACTACTGGTACTACAGTATACAGGGGCTTCAAAAACATAGTTCCTCTTAAAGGTACATACACTACAATTCCTCCCCTTTTAGATAAATAGTACATAACATTTTAAGTAATCATTAAACAACATTTTTACAAGAACAATAATATACACATTTGCTGAAGTTAATCAATTACAAATTCAGTCTCTCTGGAGGCTTCCTGACTCGATCCGGATAACGCCTCGGTGGTGTAGTAGGTTCTTTTGGCAAGGTCGACTCGGCTTCAATGCTAGTGTCGGGTTCATCTGGTTCCAGTATCACCGGATCGGAGGTAGATACTATGGGTATCTCTGCTTCATCACTAGGCGTATAGAGTTGTGGTGTAGGTTGTCCTTTTTCGGATGACTCTATGATCTGGTCAGCATGGCGTCTTATTATGCTTTCTCCAATGTCCACGGTATACATCAGCGGTCCTAGTCGTGTGCAAATAGTTCCAGGCTGCCATTTCTCGGTACGGTAGTCCCGGGCCAAAACTGGTTGACCTATCTGGAAGGTTCTAGTTGGCCTTTCATTCATGCTTTGAAATTGTCGGTTCTCTACGTCCCTTCTGATGTTTGGCTTGACCAAATCCAGCCGGCATCTTAGTCTTCTATTGAAAAACATCATGGCGGGGGTTTGGTTTGAAACCACATGTGTTGCATTCCTGTACGCAAACAAGAAGTTATCTACCTTATGTTGTAGATTTATGTCTTCATTACCCATGGCCGTTATGGCCTTCTTGAAGGTCTGGACAAACCTTTCAGCCAATCCATTGGTGGCGGGATGGAATGGGGCGGATGTGTAGCGCTTAACCCCATTGTCTTTTAAGAACTTCCTGAATTCTTCGGATACAAATTGCGGTCCATTATCAGAACAGATCTGTTCAGGCAGCCCATTCCTGGCGAATATGGTCCTTAATACTGTGATGGTTTTTTCCGTGGTGGTGGAGGACATCTTTATTACCTCCGGCCACTTGGAGTGTGCATCCACCGCGATTAAGAACATTGAGTCCATAAATGGACCAGCAAAGTCGATATGTACCCTTTGCCATGGAGATGAAGGCCACTCCCATGGATGTAGAGGGGCTTGTGGTAGGGCGTTTTGGACCTTCTGGCATCCTAGACAGCTCTTGGTCGTTTCTTCGATGTCTCCATCGATACCTGGCCACCACACAAACGCTCTGGCTAAGTTCTTCATTTTCACTCCACCCAGATGCCCCTCATGAAGCTCCTTTAGCACTCTATCCTTGAGTTTGGGTGGAATCACCACTCTGGATCCACACATCTAGGTTCCTCGGCACACTGACAGCTGTTCTCTTCTTTGCGAGAATGCTGGCAACAGTGGTTCGTCATGTGCTGGCCATCCCTTCACCGTTAAATCGTAGACTCGTGAGAGAGTCGGGTCATTTCGCATTTCCTTTTCAATGGTAGAATTTGTCACCGGTAGACATTCCACTATGATCGAGTGGAATATCTCCACTGGGTCCACTGTAGGCGCCTCTTCCACCGTTGGCAACGGTAGACGCAATAACCCGTCAGCATTCCCATGCTGTTTTGTTCCTTTGTACTCTATGTCATATTGGTGTGCCCCTAGGAAAAGGGACCACCTCTGTAGCCTTTGCGCTGTCATAATGGGAACGACCTTTTTGAGGTTGAATATGGAGACGAGGGGTTGATGGTCAGTCAACAAGGTAAACTTTTGTCCATGTAGGTAATGGTTGAATTTCTTCACCCCCCACGCCAGGCTGAGTGCCTCCCTGTCGATCTGGGCATAGTTACGCTCAGCTGAGTTCAATGAGCATGACGCAAAAGCTAACGGCCGCTCCGAGCCATCAGGGAATCTATGCGATAATACCGCTCCCACGCCGTAAGGGGATGCATCGCACGCCAGTCTGATTGGCAGTGATGGGTTGTAATGAGCCAACACTTCCCTGGACGTGATCAAGCCTTTGCATTTATGGAAGGCACGTTTACAGTCTTCGCTCCATTTCCAAACTACTCCCATTTGTAGCAGTGCGTTAAGCGGGTGCAGAACCGTCGACAAGTTTGGTAAAAATTTATGATAGTAATTTACTAATCCCAGGAACGACCTTAATTGTGAGACATTTTCAGGCACTGGGGCCTTTACGACCGCTTCAATTTTTTCAGGTGACTTATGCAACCCTTCTTCGTTAATGACATGGCCACAATATGATATTTGTTTCTGGAAAAATTCGCATTTGGGGCGATTTGCTCGTAGGCCCCGTTCTCTCAGCCGCGTGATCACCTGCTCCAAGTTGGCAAGGTGCTCGTTGTCGTTTTCTCCTGTTACAAGGATGTCGTCTAGGTAGCATTGAGTCCCCGGAATCCCTTGCAGGACTTGCTCCATAGCTCTTTGCCAGATAGCCGGAGCTGATGCCACTCCGAAAACCAGTCGATTGTACTGGTACAGGCCTTTGTGTGTGTTTATCGTGAGATACTTTTTAGAGGCCTCCTCAACCTCCATCTGTAGATATGCCTGTGCTAAGTCAATTTTGGTGAAACGTTTCCCTCCGGATAGTGAGGCGAAAATATCTTCTATCCTCGGAAGAGGATACTGTACCGTGTGAAGAACCGGGTTTACAGTCACCTTGAAGTCTCCACAGATGCGAACTTTTCTCTGTTCTTCAGATTTATCATTATTCAACGTTTTCTTCATGACCGGGACGATGGGTGTTGCCCACTCGCTCCAATCTACCTTGGATAACACGCCTGCTTTTTCCAAATTCTCCAGCTCTGCCTCGACGGCTGGACGAATTGCGTATGGCACCGGCCTTGCCTTAAAAAACTTGGGAATTGCCGCATCTTCCACTTTTATTGAGGCAGTGGTGCCTTTCAGGGTTCCTAGTTCCTGTTGAAACACTTCTTTGGCATTAGCCAAGATTTCTTTTAATCGTCCAGGTATGACGTCATCATCGTTTTTTTTCTTACTGGTCACCATCAGTGCCTGAATGGAGTGCCAGTCTAAACGTATCTTTCTGATCCATTCACGTCCCAACAACGGCGGACCACCATCTTGCAGAACGTATAAATACAACTTCTGTATTTCCTTGCCGTTGTATACAACAGGCACCCTTATTTTCCCTCTGGGGCATACTTTCTGCCCCGTATATGTCTTCAAGACAATGGATGTGTCTTTCAAAGGTATATGCAGAAATAGTCGCTCGTAATCCCGTCGACTCATGACGGTCAGAGCTGATCCTGTATCTAGCTCCATTTTGACTGGGGACCCCGCTACCGTGAGGGTAGCCCAAATGGTCTGGTAATCTTCTTTGGCAATTACATTATGTAATTTGAGACAGCTTAGTCTCTTGTTTCCGGAGTCGCTATCGCTCTTCTGGTCTTCAGAGCTACTGTCCGTCATCATTTGTACCTTTCTGTACTTTTCCTTATTGACCTTTTTACTGTCAGCGGATTTCTTTCCAGATCTGCATACAGGTGCAATGTGTCCCATCTTTCTGCATTGCCTGCATGCTTTGTCCTTGAACCAGCAGCCCTTCTGGTCATGGGTGGATCTGCCACAGCGATAACATCTCTCGAAACCCCGTGTCATTTCATGGGTGCCGAAGTCCTGTGGCTTTTGCTGTATCTCTGCAGCTCCTCTTGCTGCTGCTTCGTATGATACAGCCACACTGAAGGCCTTGTCCAGTGTCAAATCTTTCTCAGAAAGTAGTCTTTTCTGTGTTCCTTCGCTTAGGAGACCGCAGACGAATTTGTCTCGTAGAGAATCTGCCAGTCCTGCCCCGAATTGGCAGTGCTTTGACAGCTTTCGTAATTCGGTGAGGTAGTCAGCGTTACTTTCATTCTTGTGCTGATTCCTCCTGAAGAATTTGAATCGTTCCGTTATCAGCAGCGGTGTTGGGTTTAAGTGCTCCTGTAAGGTATCAACAATCTCCTTAAAATTCTTGTCCATCGGTTTGGCTGGAGTGATCAAGTTTCGTAACAGCCCGTATGTCCTTGCGCCCATCAGATTTAGAAGTACCGATGCCTTTTTATCATCCGCTACTTCATTCGCCTTGCAATATACCTCCACTCTTTCCACATATGTGGTCCAATCTTCTATATCACTATCGAAAGCAGTAATATTGCCAGTCTTCGGCATCTTGAAAATCTAAAATGGCGCTTCCTGCGCTTTTCTTTCTTCCCCGCCGAGTTAAGATGGCGCCTCCCGCACTTTCCCGCCGCTGCTGCCAACGCTGTTCTCCGCGGTTCCCGTTGCGACCTGCAGCTTTTCGCGGTATTTCTATTTTTTTTTATATATCACTTCAATAGTTTCTCCGTTACTTGGAGAACCGTTCCCGTCGTGGAGCGGACCCTCTGGGACTTTCCCCTCCCTCTGCTCGGTCCGAACGCCGACCTGCTTTGCAGCACCGGCCGCGCCCTGAGTGCTCCACCCTCTCTTTCTCTTTGCTTCTGCTTCCCATCTCGCTGCCCGGCCCCGTTGCAGAGCCACCCGATCGAGCTCTAGCCCGCCGCAGCCCAGGAAGGATCAGTGCACTACCTGCCACCAGCCCGTTTAGCTGGGGAAACCACAGACTGGAGACCAAGCCTGGCCCTCGTTTTCGAGTTTCTTCGAGTTATTTATTTTTTTTAATTTTTTTTTCTGGCTTCGACCTTCGTCTGAGGAATCGATCCCCTTGAGGTGCTGCCGAATTGCAGGTAAGTTCGTTTCTAACTCGTCGCCACTGTTAGATCCGTGTGTTAAGGGAGACATGGAATGCAGGAGTTGATTTAACAAGTGTTTACTGAACAAAGTCTGGAGGTGAACTAACAACACAAGATGCTACACAGGCTTATATACCCGAGTGGTCACTACTGGTACTACAGTATACAGGGGCTTCAAAAACATAGTTCCTCTTAAAGGTACATACACTACAACTCCCACTAATGTTTTTTTCCCCTTAGTATTTCTCAATTCTATCCATACAGATTCCACATCATCAGAGCTAATATCCTTCATTACAATTGTATTAATCTCTTCTTTAACCAGTAATGCTACCCCACCTCCCTTTCCTTTTTGCCTATCTTTCCTGAATATCGAATACCCCTGGATGTTGAGTTCCCAGTCTTGGCCATCCTTGAGCCACGTTTCCGTAATCCCAACCAAATCATATTCGTTTACCTCTATTTGCGCAGCCAATTCATCCACCTTATTACAAATGCTCCTCGCATTAAGACACAAAGCCTTCAGGCTTGTTTTTTTAATGCTCTTAGACCTATTAGAATTATTATTTACTGTGGCCACGTTTGATTTAAACCGTTGATTTCTCTGACTGCCACTTTTGTTTTTCTCCTTCCTATCTTTTGCTTTTATCCCTGTTTTCCTTTCCTCTGTCTCCCTGCTCAGGTTCCCAACCCCCTGCCATTTTAGTTTAAACCCCCCCGAACAGTGCTAGCAAACCTCCCCGCAAGGATATTTGTCCCGCTCTGGTTCAGGTGCAACCCGTCTGACTTGTACAAGTCCCACCTTCCCCAGAAGCAGGCCCAGTGACCCAGGAAACTAAAGCCCTCCCTCCTGCACCAACTCTTTAGCCATGCATTCATCTGCTCTATCCTCCTGTTCCTATACTCACTAGCACGTGGCACCGGGAGTAATCCAGAGATTACAACCTTTGAGGTCCTACTCTTTAATCTGCTACCTAGCTCCCTAAATTCTTGCTGCAGGACCTCATCCCTCTTCCTACCTATGTCGTTGGTCCCAATGCGAACCACGACCTCTGCCTGTTCACCCTCCCGCTTCAGAATGCCCTGCAGCCATTCAGTGACATCCTTGACCCTGGCACCAGGGAGGCAACAAACCATCCTGAAGTCACGTCTATGGCCACAGAAACGCCTATCTGTTCCCCTTACGATAGAATCCCCTACCACTATTGCTCTCCCACTCTTTTTCCTCCCTTCCTGAGCAGCAGAAACACCCCTGGTGCCAGGAAGTTGGCTGCTGCTGACTTCCCCTGGTGAGTCATCCCTCAACAGTATCCAAATTGGTATACCTGTTTGAAAGGGGGAGGGCGACAGGGGTCCCCTGCACTACCTGCCTGCTTCTATTGCTCCGCCTGGTGGTCACCCATTTCCCTTCTGCCTGTGCAGCCCTTACCTGCAGTGTGACCAACTCACTAAACGTGTTATCCACGACCCTCTCAGCATCGTGAATGCTCCACAACCCATCCATCCGCAGCTCCAGCGCCTCAATACGGCCCGTTAGTAGCTGCAGCTGGATGCATTTCTGGTACACGTGGTCGTCAGGGACACTGGCAGCGTCCCTGAATTCCCACATAGAGCAAGAGGAGCATAACATGGGGCTGGGCTCTCCTGGCATGACTTACACCTTTAATTAATTTAAATTAATTCAATACCACCAGATAAAGATATACTCTAGGGTGCTTATTCACCAGCTGTCCCCACTACACCACAGAGACCCAAAAAAATATAAACTGCAGAATTTAAGCTTGTAATGAAAAGGAGAAAGAAATACTCACCAACCAATCACTTACCTGCTTCCTGGTGACGTCACACTTGGATTACTTTTTACCTCTCTCCCCTGCTGCTGAATTGGTCGGGCCTCGCCTCGCTGAATCAGCCGCCTCTCCCCAACTGCCGCCGGTCACTGCTCCCTCACAGGTCCGATGCTCTGGTGTGGAACATCACATCACCACCACCGGCCCCCCAGTTTACGCACGGGCCCGACGACTCGAACCCGGCAAGCTCGCGGCTGCGAAAGCGGAGTTCGACACGATGGAGCGGCTGGGGATTATTCGCCGGTCGAATAGTCCCTGGTCTTCGCCTCTCCACATTGTTTGAAACCCGGCAGCGGAACACGGCCATGCGGCGACTACCGACGCCTGAATGACGCCACTACTCCTGATCGGTACCCGATCCCGCATATCCAAGATTTCTCGGCCCATTTGGCGGGAAATACTTTTTTTTCGAAAGTCGACCTCGTCCGCGGTTACCACCCGGTCCCCATGCACCCGCAAGATGTCCCAAAAACCGCTGTCATCACTCCATTCGGCCTGTTCAAATTTCTGCGGATGCCGTTTGGCTTAAAGAACGCTGCACAGGCTTTCCAGCGCTTAATGGACTCCGTGCTTCGGGGCCTAAAATTCCTCTTCGTCTACCTCGACGACATCCTCATCGCCAGCCCGAGCAAAGAGGAGCACTTCTGCCATTTGCATACCCTCTTCACACGCCTCAGTCAACACGGTTTGATTATCAACCCGGCCAAGTGCCAGTTCGGCCTGCAGTGGATTGATTTCTTGGGCCACCGCATTACATCAGACGGCGCAATTCCCTTACAGACGAAGGTCGAGGCGGTTACATCTTTCCCGCGCCCGCAGACGGTCAAGGCCCTACAGGAGTTCCTCGGGATGGTAAATTTTTATCACCGGTTCGTCCCTAAGGCAGCTCTGCTTATGCAGCCCTTGTACGAGGCCCTCAAGACCAAGTCCGGTAAGGAGCCGATCAGCTGGACGGCCGAGATGGACCGGGCGTTCGTCCACACCAAAGGCACCTTGGCCAACGCAACCATGCTGGCGCACCCGCTTCCAGGTGCCACCATTGCCCTTACCACCGACGCGTCGGACTACGCAATCGGCGCAGTGCAGGAACAGTGGGTGAATGGGACGTGGCAACCGCTTGCGTTTTTCAGCCATCAACTACGGCAAAACGAAAGAAAGTACAGCACTTTCGACCGGGAGTTGCTGGCCCTTTTTCTAGCCATCCGCCACTTCCGGTTCTTACTAGAGGGACGTCCATTCATGGCTTACGTGGACCACAAGCCACTAACGTACGCTATGGCCAAGACCGCCGAACCGTGGTCAGCTCGGCAACAATGTCACCTGACGTTCATTTCAGAATTCACCACGGACATTCAGCATGTGTCCGGCAAAGACAACCTGGTGGCGGATTGTCTCTCCCGCGTGCCTGTGCATGCAGTCCAGCTCAGAATCAACTATGCCCTCATGGCTGCAGATCAAGCCTCGGACCCAGAGGTCCAAGCATACAGAACCAGCCCCTCTAGCTTCCAAGCGGCCGACGTCAAATTCCATGCCACAGGCACCACGCTACTTTGCGACGTCTCCATGGGAGTTACCCGCCCTATAATTCCAGTCGCCTGGCGCCGAAAAGTGTTCAACGCCATACACGGTTTGTCACACCCTGGCATGAGGGCCTCGCAAAGGCTGATGTCATCAAAATTTGTCTGGAGGGGTATGCACCTGGATGTCCGCGACTGGGCCAACACCTGCATGGTCTGCCAAAAGGCCAAGGTACAGCATCATGTAAAAGCTCCATTGGCCACATTCGCTGTTCCGGAGCGTCGATTCGACCACGTGAATGTGGACCTCGTGCGGCCGCTTCCACCTTCTCAAGATTTTACGCACATCCTCACAATGGTAGACCGCACCACTAGATGGCCAGAGGCAGTTCCTTTGGTTTCCACCACTTCGGCAGATGTGGCCAGAACTTTCATCTCCTCTTGGGTTGCTCATTTCGGCGTACCGGCGGACATCTCTTCTGATCGTGGACCGCAGTTTTCCTCTGAGCTCTGGAACGCTGTGGCTCAGGGGCTCGGCACCAAACTACATCGCACCACCACCTATCATCCACAGGTGAACGGCCTGTGCGAGCGATTCCACAGGTCACTCAAAGCCGCTCTGCGGGCCAGTCTTTAAGGTGCGAGATGGGTGGACAGACTTCCCTGGGTCCTTTTGAATCTTCGTACGGCGCCCAAAGAAGATTTACAATCCTCCTCGGCGGAACTCGTATATGGCCAACCACTACGAGTACCAGTGGATTTCCTCCCGTCTCCAACAGAGCCATGGTCCGCATCCCAGCAACTCATCAGCCACCAGGAAGCGGCCAGGTGTTTCGCTCCTGTGCCTACGTCGCATCACGGCTTACAGAGCTCCCACGTCCCAACTGAGCTGAAAAGCACCGAGTACGTGTTTATCCGCCACAACGCTCACCGGGACCCGCTCAAGCCTCCTTACACTGGTCCCTTCTGCGTCATAGAGCCGGGAGACAAATCCTTTTCGGTCGATATCAGAGGTAAACCGGACAACATATCAGTTAACCGGCTGAAGCCGGCGCACTTAGACCTGGATAGCCCAGTCAAAATCGCTCAACCGCCAAAACGGGGCCGACTGCCCACAGTCGCCATGCCAGCTCCACCACAACCGCCTGACAGCTCGACCACCGGCCATCAGCTTCCACTTCAGGGTTACAGAAGTCGCTCGGACAGACTTGTCAGGCCTCCTCGCCGTCTCACTTTTGCTGTTAAAGACAATTCTGGGGGGGCGCATGTGGCGGAGCCACTAAAGGACTCAGACCGTTTGTATATAATTCCCTTTAACAATATGTTAGCTACAGCCTGAGTCTGTATCTTTATTTATACTGTTTACTTGTATAGAGCATGATTACTTTAACAGCACGGATAAACGTGATGACGTCACGCCGTACATCACGTGATCCCCCACTGGCGGGAAGAATGTGATGACGTCATGACGTCAACCACGGGACCAGCCAGCAGTCCTCGTGGAGCCCCTGAACTGAATAGACATATACTCGATGTTCTCCTGCAGTTACTTGTTTAAACCTGTTAGTTTCCATTAAACTTCGTTTTGTTTAAGCGCCTGAGTGGACCTCAGTCTTTGGATAGGAACTAGACATTCCTACAACACCACATTAACAGAAACTTTACATGAACATTCCATAAAACACATAAGCCTACTTTTGTGTGCTGTTAGTTAGTATGATTGCACTAGGATGAGGGTGAGTGTGAGGGGTGGCTAGTGAGATGCAGATGTGATAATGTAGATAGAGAGGGTTTGGTGGAGGTGCAAGGTAAGTTGGTGTGAGTAAGGATGTGCAGGAGTAGGGAAGGGAAGGCAGAGTGATGGGGATGTGATGAGAGGCACAGCAGGTGAGTGTAATGTATATACCTTTAAGGGGGGGAACTATCTTTTACAGCTCATGTACACTGCAGTACCGGCAGTGACCACACCTGTATATAGTACTGAGTAGTAATCTGTACAAATCAGTTCCAGTGTGAGCCACGTTGAGTAAACACCTGTTGTACCGTTCTCCTGCAGTCTGTGTCTTATTATACACAGACACAACATGGGCGACAAGGCAAGTTCGAACCTACCTGCAACTCTGCATCACCTCCCGGGGATTCGTTCCTGGAGATCAGTGGATTGGAGGTGAAAGCCAGAGACTCGGGCGTCAGCCATGGGCAACCGCCCAGTCATCCAGCAGAGACTCGAGAATTGCGGGGGAGGCTGTCGAGAGCCAGGCTTGGCTTTCCAGTCGAGGTGGTCCAGCGAAACGGGCTGGCAACAGGTAGTGTGCAGACCCTTCCCAGACAGCGGCGGGCTAGAGCCCGACCGAGCAGCACAGCAAAGGGCCGAGCAGCGCCGATGGGGGAGAGAGAGAGAGGGCAGAGCGCACAGGGCGCAGCCGGTGTTCAGGGGCCGAGCAGCGTCGAAGAGAGGGAGAGAGAGACTAGCAGAAACCCGCAAGGCGCCGCTATTGCCACGAGGACCGCCGAGAGCGGCGTTGGCAGCAGCGCAGGAGAAGCACGCGAAACCTACAGGACGCCGCCATTGCCACGAGAACCGCCGGGAGCGGCGTTGGCAGCAGCGGGGGAGGAAGGAAAGCGTGGGAGATGCCATTTTAAGCCATTGGGAGACGCCATTTTAAACCACACCCAAAATGCCGAAGAGTGGCAGTATCATCGCATTTGACAATGAAGTCGAAGATTGGACTACATATGTCGAACGAATAGAGGTGTACTGCAAGGCAAATGAGGTGTCAGATGACAAGAAAGCATTGGTATTGTTAAATTTAATGGGTGCAAAGACGTATGGTTTAATACGAAATCTAGTAACCCCAACGAAGCCAATGGAAAAGAGTTTTGAAGACATAGTAACGATATTACAGGAACATTTAAACCCCACACCGCTGCTGATATCAGAAAGATTCAAGTTTCACAAACGGAACCAGAATAAGCATGAAAGCAATGCTCATTATTTAACAGAACTGCGCAAACCATCGAAACACTGCCAGTTTGGAGCGGGACTGGCAGATACCTTAAGGGACAAGTTTGTGTGTGGGCTTCAAAGTGAAGGAACCCAGAAACGGCTTTTATCTGAAAAGGACCTTACGCTGGAAAAGGCTTTCAGCATTGCGGTATCATATGAAGCAGCAGCACGGGGCGCTGCAGAGATACAACAGAGACCGCAAGAATATGGCACAAACGAAATGTCATATAGAACAGAGAAGTGCTATCGCTGCGGCAGAACAACACACGACCAGAATAATTGCTGGTTCAAAGACAAAGTGTGCAGACAGTGTGGAAAAGTAGGACACATAGCACGAGTCTGCAGGTCGGGAAAGAAAACCAGCAATAAGAAACCTACCAAAGAAAAGTACAAGAAGGTACATAAGATGACGGAGAATAGTTCAGACGAACAAAAGAGTGATAACGACTCCGAAAGCAGGGAACTGAGTTGTCTGAAACTACATAATGTGATCACAATGGAGGATCACCGAACCATTTGGGTCACTCTCAAGATAGCAGGAGTCCAGGTAAAGATGGAATTGGACACAGGATCAGCCCTAACAGTCATAAACCGACGGGACTACGAGTGGCTATTCTCACACATACCCTTCAGAGACACAAAAATGATTTTGAAGACGTACATGGGGCAAAAAGTCTACCCCAAAGGAAAAATAAGGGTGACCATTATATATAACGGTAAGGGAACACCAAAACTAGACCTGTATGTATTGCAAGATGGAGGACCACCATTACTGGGACATGAATGGATCCGGAAAATACAACTGGATTGGCATTCCATACAGGCACTGACTGTGGCTGACAAAAAGGATGACGACGTCACACCTGGGCGACTGTCAAAGATCCTAACTGACGCGAAAGAAGTGTTCCAGCAAGGACTCGGAACACTAAAAGGCATGGCAGCGACGATTAAAATTGAAGAAAACGCAAGCCCAAAATTTTTTAGGGCCAGACCGATACCTTATGCGATCCGCCCAGCTGTCGAAGCAGAGCTGGAGAGTCTGGAACGTTCAGGTGTACTGTCCAAGGTAGACTGGAGCGAGTGGGCTACACCCATCGTCCCTGTGATGAAAAAGTCGTTGAGCAGCACGCCTGGGGAACCAAGGAAGGTTCGCATCTGTGGGGCCTTTAAGGTAACAGTGAACCCGGTCCTTCACACCGTACAATATCCACTTCCGTGGATTGAAGATATTTTCGCCTCGCTATCTGGAGGGAAACGCTTCACTACGATTGATCTGGCCCAGGCATATCTGCAAATGGAGGTAGAAGAAGCATCAAAAAAATACCTCACAATCAACACCCATAAAGGTCTCTACCAATACAACCGGCTGGTATTCGGGGTAGCATCAGCTCCGGCTATTTGGCAGAGGGCAATTGAACAAGTCCTGCAAGGGATCCCAGGGACATAGTGTTATTTGGACGACATCCTGGTCACGGGCGAAAATGACAGTGATCACCTTGCCAACCTGGAGCAGGTGCTCACTAGATTGCAGGAATATGGGCTCCAAGCTAACCGCCCCAAATGCGAGTTTTTTAGAAAACAGATCTCGTATTGTGGCCACGTTATCGATAAAGAGGGGTTACATAAGTCCCCAGGGAAGATTGAGGCAGTAGCCCAGGCTCCAGCACCGGAAAATGTGTCACAACTGAGGTCGTTCCTTGGGCTGGTAAACTACTACCATAAGTTCTTGCCAAATTTGTCTACAATACTACACCCACTGAACACCCTACTGCAAGCTGGGGTGCCATGGAAGTGGAGTGACGAATGTAGACGAGCTTTCCAGAAGAGCAAAACACTAATCACATTGAAAGAGGTATTTGCCCATTACAACCCGGCATTACCAATTCGGTTGGCATGTGATGCGTCACCCTACGGCATTGGAGCGGTGCTGTCGCACAAATTCTCAGATGGCTCAGAGAGGCCAATAGCCTTTGAGTCATGATCACTAACCTCAGCCGAGCGTAACTATGCCCAGATTGACAGGGAGGCCCTCAGCCTAGTGTGGGGAGTGAAAAAGTTCAATCACTATCTGCACAGGCAGAAATTCACCTTGCTGACTGATCACCAGCCTCTTGTCTCCATTTTTAATCCGAAGAAGGGCGTTCCAGTGATGACTGCGCAACGACTACAAAGATGGTCACTTTTTCGAGGGGCGCACCACTATGAGATTGAATATAAGGGCACGAAACAGCATGGAAATGCTGATGGGCTATCACGCCTGCCACTGCCTACTGCGGAGGAAGTACCAGCAGTGGATCCTGTCAAAATATTCCATTCGACTATAGTTGAATATCTACCGGTAACGAACGCTTGTATCAAAAAGGAAACCCGAAATGACCCGACACTGTCTCGGGTATATGATTTGACGGTGAAGGGATGGCCAGCACATGGCGACTCACTGTTGCCAGCATTCTCGACAAGGAGAGAACAGCTGTCAGCGTGCCGGAGGACCTTGATGTGTGGATCCCGAGTGGTAATACCACCCAAGTTAAGGGATAGAGTGCTCAATGAGCTTCATGAGGGTCATCTGGGAGGGGTAAAAATGAAAAGCCTAGCCAGGGCTTATGTGTGGTGGCCGGGAATCGATAAACAAATCAAGGACCTGACCAAGAGCTGCTCAGGATGCCAGAAAGTCCAAAATGCACCACCACGGGCCCCTCTACACCCATGGGAGTGGCCCTCATCTCCATGGCAACGGGTGCATGTTGATTTTGCTGGTCCATTCATGGACTCAATGTTTTTAATAGCCGTGGATGCGCACTCAAAATGGCCTAAGGTCATCAAAATGTCCTCCACCACCACAGAGAAAACTATTGCAGTCCTACGGACCATTTTTGCCAGGAATGGCTTGCCAGAACAGATTTGCTCCGACAACGGACCACAGTTTGTGTCCGAAGAGTTCCGGAGGTACTTGATAAAGAATGGGGTAAGGCATTACACATCCGCCCCGTATCATCCAGCCACAAATGGATTGGCTGAGAGGTTCGTACAAACCTTTAAGAAGGCAATAAAGGCTATGTACAATGACAACATTCCGCTGCAGCACAAGGTGGACAATTTCCTGTTCGCCTACCGGAATGCGACACATGCAGTCACCAACCAAGCCCCAGCCATGATGTTCTTTAACCGAAGGTTAAGATCTCGCCTGGATTTGCTCAGACCAAACGTACGAAGAGATGTTGAGAGTAAGCAATTCCAGCACATCCATGAGAAGCCAACAAGGGGCTTCAATGTAGGGCAACCAGTCTTGGCCCGCGACTACCGAACAGAAAAATGGCAGCCAGGAACGATATGCACACGGCAGGGCCCACTAATGTACACAGTGGACGTTGGGGAGAGCATCATGAGACGCCATGCTGACCAGATCCTAGAGTCACAGGAACAAGTCAACCCCATGCCTCGCCCATACGTACCTGGTGATGAACCCGACGTACAGGTCGCATCTACCCCAGAAACAGTAGCATCGGAAGCTGATGAACCAACAAACGACAGGGGGCCAGAATCGCCTCCGCACCAAGAGCAAGACGCTCGGGAAAGGCGCTATCCAGAAAGGATCAGGAAGCCTCCCCAAAGACTGAATATATAAATAGACTATTTTCAGCTAATGTTGCATGTTAAAAGTGTTAATTGTAATTAGTTTGATATTTAATTGTTAAATGAGTGTTATGGTACTGTTAATCTAAAAGGGGAGGAATTGTAATGTATATACCTTTAAGGGGGGGAACTATCTTTTACAGCTCATGTATACTGCAGTACCGGCAGTGACCACACCTGTATATAGTACTGAGTAGTAATCTGTACAGATCAGTTCCAGTGTGAGCCACGTTGAGTAAACACCTGTTGTACCATTCTCCTGCAGTCTGTGTCTTATTATACACAGACACAACAGTGAGGTTGAGTGTGGCTTTGCAGTAGCGTTTCCTGATCTACTGAGATCATTCAAATGTTTGCAGCACTGCACCCAGGTCCTCCTGACGACATCTCTGCTTGTGCCCTCCTCTGCAATATGCAACCAGGCTGTGTTGGTCTCCTGGGGAGGTCTGTTCCACCCATTGGAAGGGAAGAGGACCTCCCTGCCTGCTGCGACTCCCTCCATAAGGATATGGAGGGAGTCATGGGAGAGCCTGGGTGCATCCCTGCACCTCTGTGCAGTGATTGTCAGTGTTTGCAGCACTCCAATGCTGTAGTACACTGACAGCACAAATCTCAAATTAAAGTTGGCCATGGTCCCTTTAAGGAAACCGGCTGATGACGCATCATCAAATGACATCACCAGACCCGCTTCCTCTAATTGGCCAGGAAATGCGCTGGGCGGGCTTAACAAGCCCAATCAGCGGAAATTCATTTCAGACAGCGGGATGGAGCCAGCAGCAGGGTCGGGACCCGCCACTGACCCGCCAAGGTTTGTAAAATCGCAGCCACTGTACCAAAAAAAGGCTTCCCAGTACAATTCAGCCATGTGCAAGTTCCCCATGTCCAGCCTGCTACTAAACAGATAGAATATTTAAAACCTATATTTCATTACTATTTACAACAGCAAGGTCAGGAGGATCACAATGCATCCTACGAAACCCAGGCAGAGAGGACCTGCGGGAAGGAGGGAGGAGGACAGTAGGAGTATGTTTGTTTGTGTGTGCTAGGCTGTTGTAGCAGAGCCTGGTCTCCAATCGTCTTGGATCCCCTTGCCATTGGACCAAGACCTTGCTCTGTCAAGCCCGTGTGGTAACTGGTGTGCAACGGCCACCCCATGTTAAAAGAATTCACGCACAGGCATCTTCCGCCCTTTAAAATGAAGTTTGGGACCGGGAACATCAGGACCCGCATGGACAACCCCAACAGTGACAGACCGGAACGCCGTACTGCTAACGTTGCCCGGGAGCTCAGACGTTTTGACATTGACATCGCCGCCCTAAGTGAGACCCGGCGGGTAGGGGAAGGCCAGCTCAAGGAGCAAGGTGGTGACTACACCTTCTTCTGGAAAGGCAACAACCACCGTCTGCCCCACCTGTGGCAGAGACTGTAGGTCCCGCATTGGACTCATCGGTCACCTGAGAACTCATTTTTAATGTGGAAGCAAGTCATCCTCGGTTCCGAGCGACTGCCTAAGAGAGAAAGAGAGAAGAGACTATTTATAAATGAATAAACTGCATACCGAAATGGATAAACTTCATTTTTAAATTCATTCCAAATGGCATCTGTTGTAGTGACCACCTACCCACAATCGCTCCCTATTCGCCTCCCGCTCTCCACTCTCAGTGCCAGCCCTGCCATCACCACGTACTACGGCTGCTGCTCCCTCCCCACTCCCAGGCTGCCTCTACAGACAGCTACTTTACATGCAAGTCGTCAAAAAGGTCAAATACGATAACACAGAAACCAACTTTCTCCCACTATCCATGTGCACTCAACAATTTTTAAACATTTTACAGAAAAATCTTTTAAAGGGCAAATTGCTGATGGAAGAAATGTCACGCCATTGTGCGTTCTTTTAATTGTTTCCTGTTCGGTTTTAGCTACTTTTTATTACAGCTTGTAAAGTAGGCAGTAAATGTTGTGGCTGCACCATCCCCAAGAGATATCCTCAAATCGGAATCAATAAAACCATCAAGTGTGTCGTAGCTCAGTAATGAAGCATTTATCTTGTCTTCCAAGTTTAAACAGTGTAGCTTCCGACCTGATTGCATTCAGTTACAGAGGCATGCTGCCTTTTATCATTTAAAAGTTCTGTTCTTTTATATTAAAAAAAAGATTAATAGCAATGACACCAAATGCATAAGTGGCATTTGGAATGCTTTACACTGAAACCCTGCGGCAAAACAAATGATTTTACTTCCAACTGTAATAGGCTGATCTGAACCTGATGGGACTATTTCATGGACCTGTGACATCATCTTGTGTCTATAAATAAAAACCCATTTAACGTCAACAAATCAGCTTCATGTAGTTCATATTAGTTTCTAACGGTTATTTTTTTTTAATTACTCTGTTTGCTTTATCGTCTCCCCGACCAAATCTCCAGCTGCGAGGATGGGTGGGTGGTAATCTGTGTCTCCATGGCCTCTGCAATGCCACTCAATGGGATACAGGATGCACAAGGGCAAACTGAGTCAATACTGCAGCTCACAAGCAATATAAAAGAAAGAAAGGAAGACTTGCGTTTATATAGCGCCTTTCACGACCTCAGGAAGTCCCAAAGTGCTTTACCTCGTGCTTGAGCTGACTCTTTGGTAGAGCGATCCAGTCCCACTACCCCGCCCTTTCCCCATAGCACTGCAAACTTTATCCCCCTTCAAGTATTTATCCAACTCCAATGTTTGCTTTCATTTAAAGTCGCTCTTTAGAAGATAGGATCAGGAGTAGGCCATTCGGCCCCTCGAGCCTGCTCCGCCATTCAATGAGATCATGGCTGATCATCCAAATTCAGTACCCGGTCCCTGCTTTCTCCCCATACCCCTTGATCCCTTTAGTCTTGAGAAATATATCCAACACCTTCTTGAATATACTTAATGAATTGGCCTCTACTGCCTTCTGTGGTAGAGAATTCCACAGGTTCACCACTCTCTGGGTGAAGAAATTCCTCCTCATTTCTGTCCTAAATGGCCTACCCCTTATCCTCAGACTGTGACCCCTGGTTCTGGACTCCCCGACCATCGGGAACATTCTTCCTGCATCTAGTCTGTCCAGTCCTGTCAGAATTATATAAGTTTCAATGAGATCCCCTCTCGTTCTTCTAAACTCCAGCGAGTACAAGCCCAATCGACCCCATCTCTCCTCATACGTCATTCCTGCCATCCCAGGTATCAGCGTGGTGAATCTTCGCTGAACTCCTTCCATGGCAAGAACATCATTCCTCAGATAAGGCGACCAAAACTGCACACAATACTCAAGATGCAGTCTCACCAAGGCCCTGTACAACTGCAGCAAGACATCCTTGTTCCTGTACTCAGACCCTCTCGCTACGAAGGCCAACATACCATTTGCCTTCTTAACCACCTGCTGCACCTGCATGCTTACCTTCAGCGACTGGTGCACAAGGAGACCCTTCTCCCCTTCTCCCAACCTATTGCCATAGATAATAATCTGCCTTCCTGTTTTTGCTACCAAAGTGGATAACCTCACATTTATCCACGTTATATTGCATCTGCCATGCTTCTGCCCAATCTCCCAACCTGTCCAAATCATCCTGGAGTTTCTCGGCATCCTCCTCACAGCACACATGCCCACCCAGCTTTGTGTCGTCTCCAAATTTGGAGATATTACATCAAGTTCCCTTGTCTAGATCATTAATATATATTGTGAATAGCTGGGGTCAAAGGACCGATCCCTGCGGTACCCCACTAGTCACTTCCTGCCACTCGGAAAAAGACCCGTTTATTCCAACTCTTTGCTTTCTGTCTGCCAACCAGTTCTCTATCCAAGTCAGTACCTTGCCCCCAATCCCATGTGCCTTAACTTTACATGCTAATCTCTTATGCGGGACCTTATCAAAAGCCTTCCGAAAGTCCAAATACACCACAGCCACTGGTTCTCCCTTATCTATTTTACCAGTTACATCCTCAAAAAATTCCAGTAGATTAGTCAAGCACGATTTACCCTTTGTAAATCCATATTGACTTTGTCCGATCCTGTCACAGTTTTCCAAGTGCTCTGCTATTACATCTTTTATAATGGACTCTAGCATTTTCCCCACTACCAATGTCAGGCTTACTGGTCTGTAATTCCCCGTTTTCTCTCTACCACCTTTTTTCAATAGTGGGGTAACATTAGCTAACCTCCAATCCATGGGTACTGTTCCAGATTCCATCGAATGTTGGAAGATGATCAGCAATGCATCTACTATTTCTAGGGCCACTTCCTTAAGTACCCTAGGATGTAGATTATCAGGCCCTGGGGATTTATCGGCCTTCAATCCCATCAATTTCCTTAACACCGTTTCCCTACAAATACTGATTTAGAGTCATAGAGTCATAGAGTTATACAGCACGGATAGAGGCCCTTCGGCCCATCGTGTCCGTGCCGGCCATCAAGCCCTGTCTAATCTAATCCCATATTTCAGCATTTGGTCCGTAGCCTTGTATGTTATGGCATTTCAAGTGCTCATCCAAATGCTTCTTAAATGTTGTGAGGGTTCCTGCCTCCACAACCCTTTCAGGCAGTGAGTTCCAGACTCCAACCACCCTCTGGGTGAAAAAGTTCTTTCTCAAATCCCCTCTAAACCTGCCGGCCTTTACCTTGAATCTATGCCCCCTAGTTATTGACCCTTCTACTAAGGGAAAAAGCTCCTCAGTATCCATCCTATCCATGCCCCTCATAATTTTGTACACCTCAATCATGTCCCCCCTCAGCCTCCTCTGCTCCAAGGAAAACAAACTCAATCTGCCCAGTCTTTCTTCATAGCTGAAGCGCTCCAGCCCTGGTAACATCCTGGTGAATCTCCTCTGCACCCTCTCCAAAGCGATCACATCCTTCCTGTAGTGTGGCGACCAGAACTGCACACAGTATTCCAGCTGTGGCCTAATCAGTGTTTTATACAGCTCCATCATAACCTCCTTGCTCTTATATTCTATGCCTCGGCTAATGAAGGCAAGTATCCCATATGCCTTTTTTACCACCTTATCCACCTGTTCCGCCGCCTTCAGGGATCTGTGTACTTGCACACCCAGATCCCTCTGCCCCTCCGTCTTGCCTAGGGTCTTACCATTCATTGTGTATTCCCTTGCCTTGTTAGTCCCCCTAAAGTGCATCACCTCGCACTTTTCCGGGTTAAATTCCATTTGCCACTGTTCCGCCCATCTGACCAACCCATCTATATCGTCCTGCAGACTGAGGCTACCCTCCTCGCTATTTACCACCCTACCAATTTTTGTATCATCCGCGAACTTACTGATCATACCTTTTACATTCATATCCAAGTCATTAATGTAGACCACAAACAGCAAGGGACCCAGCACCGATCCCTGTGGTACCCCACTGGCCACAGGCTTCCAGTCACAAAAACAACCTTCGACCATCACCCTCTGCCTTCTGCCACTAAGCCAGTTTTGTATCCAATGTGCCAAGGCACCCTGGATTCCATGGGCTCTTACCTTCTTGACCAGTCTCCTGTGCGGGACTTTATCGAAGGCCTTACTGAAATCCATGTATACCACATCCACTGCGTTACCCTCATCCACACAACTAGTCACCCCCTCAAAAAATTCAATCAAATTAGTCAGACATGATCTTCCCTTGACAAAGCCATGTTGACTATCCCTGATTAATCCTTGTCTCTCCAAGTGGAGACTAATTTTGTCCCTCAGAATTTTTTCCAATAATTTTCCTACCACTGATGTTAGGCTCACTGGCCTGTAGTTCCCCGGTTTTTCCCTACTTCCCTTCTTGAATAATGGTACTACATTAGCGGTTCTCCAGTCCTCTGGCACATCCCCTGTGGCCAGAGAGGTCCTGAATATATGTGTTAGAGCCCCCGCAATCTCTTCCTTTGCCTCACACAGCAGCCTGGGATACATTTCGTCCGGGCCTGGGGATTTATCCATTTTTAGGCCTGCTAAAACCGCCAATACCTCCTCCCTCTCGATGTTAATATGTTCGAGCATATCACAGTCCCCCCGCCCTATTTCTATGTCTACATCGTCCTCCTCCATAGTGAAAACAGATGCAAAAAATTCATTTAGAACCCCTCCTACATCTTCCGGCTCCACACACAGATTGCCACTTTTGTCCCTAACGGGCCCTATTTTTTCCCTAGTTATCCGCTTACCCTTAATATACTTATAAAACATCTTAGGATTTTCCTTTATTTTGCTCGCCAGTGTTATTTCATGGCCCCTCCTTGATCTCCTAATTTCTTTTTTAAGTATCCCCCTGCACTTTTTGTACTCCTCTAGGGCTTCCTCCGTCTTTAGCCTTTTGTATCTGCCAAAAGCCCTCCTTTTTTTCCTAATCCATTCTCGTATATCCCCTGACATCCAAGGTTCCCTGTGGTTTTTGGAACCACCCTTGACCTTTACGGGAACATGTTGCCATTGTATGATCTCAATCTCCCTTCTGAAAGCCTCCCATTGCTCCGATGCGGATTTTCCTACAAGTAGCTGATCCCAGTCCATTTTGGCCAGATCCTGCCTTATCCTATTAAAATTGGCCTTCCCCCAATTTAGAACCTTTATTTCCAGCCCATCTCTGTCCTTTTCCATGACCACCTTAAATCTCACCATATTATGGTCACTGTCACCAAAGTGCTCACCTACAAGCACTTTTTCCACTTGGCCGGCCACATTCCCTAGAATTAGGTCCAGTTCCTCCCTTTCATCAGACCCTATGTTCCCCGACACCTCTGGGAGGTTATTTGTGTCCTCCTTTGTGAAGACAGAACCAAAATATGTATTTAATTGGTCAGTCATTTCTTTGTTCCCCATTATAAATTCCCCTGATTCTGACTGCAAGGGACCTATGCTTGACTTCACCAATCTTTTTCTCTTCACAAAACTATAAAAGCTTTTACAGTCAGTTTTTATGTTCCCTGCAAGCTTACTCTCACATTCTATTTTCCCCTTCTTAATTAATCCCTTTGTCCTCCTTTGTTGAATCCTAAACTGCTCCCAATCCTCAGGTTTACTGCTTTTTCTGGCCAATTTATATGTCCTCTCCTTGGATCTTATGCTATCCCTAATTTCCCTTGTTAGCCATGGTTGAGTCACATTTTTTGTTTTATTTTTATGCTAAACTGGGATGAACAAATTCTGTAGTTCATCTATGCGGTCTTTGAATGTTTGCCATTGCCTATCCACCGTCAACCCTTTGAGTGACCTTCCCCAATCAATCCTACCCAACTTGCACCTCAGGCCATCGTAGTTTCCTTTGTTTAAATTCAGGACCCTAGTCTCTGAGCCAACAACTTCATTCTCCATCTTAATGAAGAATTCTATCATATTATGAACACACTGGCCCAAGGGGCCTCGTACAACAAGATTGTTAATTAATCCTTTCTCGTTACATAATACCAAGTCTAAGATGGCCTGATCTCTGGTTGGTTCCTCGACATATTGGTCCAGGAAACCATCCTGTAAACACTCCAGGAATTCCTCCTCCACAATATTGTTACTAATTTGGTTAGCCCAATTTATATGTAGATTAAAGTCACCCATGATGACTACTGTGCCCTTATTGCACGCTTCTCTAATTTCCCTTTTAATGCCATCCCCAACCGCCACCTTACTGTTTGTAGGTCTATATACCACTCCCACTAATGTTTTCTGCCCCTTGGTATTTCTCAGTTCTACCCATACAGATTCCACATCATCAGAGCTAATATCCTTCCTTACAATTGTGTTAATCCCTTCTTTAACCAGCAAAGCTACCCCACCTCCCTTTCCTTTTTGCCTATCTTTCCGAAATATTGAATGTTGAGTTCCCAGCCTTGGCCACCCTGGAGCCATGTTTCCGTAATCCCAATCAAATCATAATTGTTTACCTCTATTTGCGCAGCTAATTCATCCACCTTATTACGAATGCTCCTCGCATTAAGACACAAAGCCTTCAGGCTTGTTTTTTTAACGCTCTTAGGCCTATTAGAATTATTATTTACTGTGGCCATGTTTGATTTAAACTGTTGATTTCTCTGACTGCCACTTTTGTTTTTCTCCTTCATATCTTTTTCTTTTATCCTTGTTTCCCTTTCCTCTGTCCCCCTGCTCAGGTTCCCAACCCCCTGCCATTTTAGTTTAAACCTTCCCCCAGAGCACTAGCAAACACTCCCCCTAGGACATCAGTCCCGGCCCTGCCCAGGTGCAAACCGTCCAGTTTGAACTGGTCCCATCTCCCCCAGAACCGGTTCCAATGTCCCAGGATCTTGAATCCCTCCCCTCACAACATTCCTCTAGCCACGTATTCATCTGAAATATCCTTCTATTTCTACTCTGACTAGCACGTGGCACTGGTAGCAATCCTGAGATTACTACCTTTGAGGTCCTATATTTTAATTTACCTCCTAACTCCCTATATTCAGCTTTTAAGACCTCATCCCGTTTTTTACCTATATCGTTGGTACCTATATGCACCACGACAACTGGCTGTTCACCCTCCCCTTCCAAAACGTTCTGCAGCCACTCTGAGACATCCTTGACCCTTGCACCAGGGAGGCAACACACCATCCTGGAGTCTGGTTTGTGGCCGCAGAAACGCCTATCTATTCCCCTTACAATAGAATCCCCTATTACTATAGCTCTACCCCTCTTTTTCTCCCATCCTGTGCAGCAGAACCACCCCTGGTGCCAGGAAGTTGGCTGCTGCTGCCTTCCTCTGATAAGCCATCCCCCCCAACAGTACTCAAAGTGATGTATCTGTTTGAGAGGGGGATGTCCACAGGGGATCCCTGCACTACCTGCCTGCGCCTCGTACTCTGTCTGTTGGTCACCCCTTCCCTTTCTGCCTGTCCAGATTGTTGTGTATGTAATATGTGTGCTACTTTGAACCTATGGACAGGACTGCACTACTTGTTGGGCGTAGTGATACGCAGTACCACTCCTGGCCATAGGGGTATAAATAGTACTGTGGGTACTGATCCCCCTCAGTTCCCGCCTGTGTGCATGAAGTAAAGACCTATGTGCAGTCCCTACCTCCAACCAGTAAAGGCCTGTTTGAGTTATACGTTTAAGTCTTTGTGTTAATTGTTCAATACAATACACATACTTAACACTGGCGACGAGTCAGGCTCTTACCCTGCGGCAGTTATTCCAGGCGGCTTCGTCCAAAGACAGGACGTTGAAGAGAGGTTTCAATCCTCAACACCCCACTCAAAACTGAAGGGCAGCAGAAATCCTGACAGCTTCCAGCGACTGGAAGAGACAGGCATTAGGACCCTGAAGCCTCCATCAGCTTGTGAACCGGAGTAAAGACAGGACTGGGGAAGAGAGAGAGGTAGGGCGATAGCGATCGGCAGATAAGGGCCGGGCCGCTTTGAAGTGAGGGGCGCAGCCGGGCCAGCGATCGGGACCAAAGATAAGAGCCGCACTCGGACTGAAAGGCGCGGCGGCTGCAGAAGCTCAAGGTGCGAGAGTCGCGGTGCACAGCGCGGGCTATTGATCGCGGCGAAGATAAGGGCCGCACTCGAGGGCTGAAGGGAGACGGCGTCGGGGGACGGGTGAAGACCGCCAAGCGCGGGAAAACCGCCATTTTGTGGGCGGAGGACGACGGCAAGAGCGGGAAGCCGCCATCTTTGATAACAAGTAAAGAAAATAAAATCTGAGAAATTGCAAATCTACAATGCCTAAACACGGGAATATTAGCACCTTTGATAGTGACCTCGAAGATTGGGCCATATATGTTGAAAGAGTAAAAAATTATTGTAAGGCCAATAAAATTCGTGACCAAGATAAAGCTCTAACATTATTAAATTTAATGGGTGCGAAGACGTACGGGCAATTGAAACACCTGTTATCACCAGATGAACCGGCGGATAAGACGTTCGATGAGATTGTTACTGTCCTGAAAGATCATCTAAACCCCACGCCGCTGATGCTAGCGGAACGATTTAAATTTTACGACAGAAGGCAGCTACAGCATGAAAGCAATGCTGAATATTTGCTGGAATTGCGTAAATTAGCGAAATATTGCCAGTTTGGAACGGGATTGACAGATGCACTACGAGACAAATTTGTGTGTGGTTTATTTAAACAGGATACACAAAAGCGACTGCTCGAGGAGAATGAGCTGACGCTTGAGAAGGCGGTCACTATGGCAGCAGCACACGAAGCCGCAGCGAGAGGCACGGCAGTAATGCAGCTACGGTCACCGGAGCTCAGTGCACACAAATTGGGTGTGAGTTCTGGCAAATGTTATCGTTGTGGAAAGACAACGCATGATCAGAACCAGTGTTGGTTTAAAAACCAAGAATGTAGAACTTGTGGTAGGCTTGGACATATAGCTAGAGTATGCAGGTCAGGGAAGAAGACCAGCAACAAGAAGTCACCGCAAGGAAAATACGCAAAGGTACACAAGGTGACCGAACAGGAGTCCGATTCAGACGCTAGCAGTAATGAACTGGCTAGCTTAAGCTGTAATGAACTGGCTAGCTTAAGAGTACTCAACGCTGGTAAGGGTGCAGACCTCCAGACAATTTGGGTCACTCTTCAGATAGAAGGAGTCCAAGTAAAACTGGAATTGGACACTGGATCGGCATTGACGGTCATAAATAAGAAAGATTACGGAAAGTTATTCCAACATATTCCCCTACAGGATACGGGGATTATATTGAAAACATACACGGGGCAAAGAGTGTACCCCATCGGGAAAATAGAGGTTGCAGTGGCCCACAAGGGCGAAGACAGTCAAATAATGGACTTATATGTGATATCTGAAGGAGGTCCTCCACTACTAGGACGGGAGTGGATTAGGAAAATGAATATGGACTGGCATTTCCTACAAACAATAACGAGTGAGAACTCGGTGAAGATAGTCGGCCCAGACTCTGGAACGGATGATGGTAAGCCCAACTCAGGTGCAAAAGACAAAGTTTCAGCACAGAATTCCACTGAGCAACAACAACATAGTTTAACTGTGGATTCTGAGTCTGGCAAGTCTACTGATGTGCCCATTTCTGAGGGACACCGGGCTCGAACTCAACTCCATTTCAAACTACAACAGCAATTAGAACAAATGCTTCGCCGTTTTGAGCAAGAGTTGAATGCAACGAAAGAGTTCTTTGATATAGAGTTGGAGAATCTGGAAAGACAACAGAAGCAGCTGATGGAGAAAATGGAGCAGGAGCACACAAAACGTCTGATGTCAGAGGAGTTAACGGTCAGCCAACTCCTGCATATGCTGAAGGACAGGACTCTGAAATGGGAAAAACTTGAACATGAACTTCAATATTCAAACGAAAGGGGTTCGGAGCTCTCAAAGGTTATTGGAAGAGCTGAGGTGGCAACACAGACTGAGATGACTGCAACAGAGCAGCCCTTGGATGCCAAAAGTACGCTGACTCACGTCAACGTAGAACAACAGACCGCTGAAACAGCTGCTCCGGTAGAGGGATTGCATAGTCCGATCAATCAATCTCCAAAGGAAGTTGAAGTATTAAAATCACAAATGAGGTCACTAGTAAACGACTTGCTGAAAGCCCAGAAAAAGCTGGATGCAGAGGTACACATGAAGAAGTCTCTTCAGGAAAGATGTCTGGATTTGGAACAAGAGCTGGCTAACGTCCAGCTAGGTATGGAGGAAATAGACGACCCTCTCACTGGTCTAGCTCAGGACGACACCGAATATTACGATGTCCTGTCCTGCCCAGCTTGTAACTTCGACTCCCAAAGTGCAGAAATCATGGAGGAGCACCAAAAGTCTACGGAACATCGGGAGAAGCTGGCTCTACGACGGAAACAGGAGGAAGAGAAGGAGGAACTGCGCATGCAGCTGGCAGCTGTGGCAGCTGACAATGGAGCCCAGAGAGTCTCCAAGAAGCAGAAAAGGAAAAGGAAAAACAGAAGATGACCCATCTGAACCATTATCACCTCTACCAGATCACACACGTGGTCCCTCCGAACGGAGCCAATTCAGTTCGGAAGTTCAAACTGTTAAATCCATGGAAGGACTATTGAATGAGTCACTCCAGCAACGTGAACCGACTACACCACAGAGATTGAATCTGTGAACTGTTTTCCGCAGAGACTGAATCTGTGATCTGTTTTGACATGAAGTTATCTATGTATCTATGTTATTCTGTTATGTAAACCTGAAGTTATATATGTATATATGTTATTACGTTATGTTAAATGGGGAGATGACTGTAAAGCTAGGAAGGGAGGAATGTTGTGTATGTAATATGTGTGCTACTTTGAACCTATGGACAGGACTGCACTACTTGTTGGGCGTAGTGATACGCAGTACCACTCCTGGCCATAGGGGTATAAATAGTACTGTGGGTACTGATCCCCCTCAGTTCCCGCCTGTGTGCATGAAGTAAAGACCTATGTGCAGTCCCTACCTCCAACCAGTAAAGGCCTGTTTGAGTTATACGTTTAAGTCTTTGTGTTAATTGTTCAATACAATACACATACTTAACACAGATATAGTAATCTGGGATGTTATGATTAAGGTTATCAACCAGGTGGTGCTGTAGCCAATGCTGCTGCTAAGGTCAGAGGTTTGCTTCCTGTTAAGGTCAGAGGTTTGCTTCCTGTCAAGGTCAGCAAAGGTGAAATGCCAGGATGCAGGCATGATGTTTGTTACACTTTTGTTAATAAAGTACTCATGCTAATTCTATGATATTGCCTCTTCGAGTCCTTGTCTCACTACATGGATTTATCACATTTGGCGACGAGGTAACTAAAGGACCCTGAATAAAGAAGAAAAGTCTGCCATGACGTTTAAACAACAAAATTACGAGCTACGGATAGCTACCAGCTGGAAGAGAGCATGGCTGCCACGGTAGGAACGGTTTCCGCTTTTGATAGTCAAGCACAAACCTGGGAGGAATACTGTGAAGTTTGCGGAATTATGGACGACCGAATGCAGCGTAGATTATTATCCGAGACTGGGCTTACTTATGAAAAAGCATTGGAACTTGCTCAAGCCATAGAGACAGCGAACCGAGATGTAAAAGAAATACAGGGTTCAGACAGAGCTAATGCTACACAAGTTGCAGGTCAAGTTGTTGTGCACAAGTTGAACATGCATCAGAAACCACAACATGAGCATGTGAAGGCATGTTATAGATGCAAGGGTGATCACCTGGCGAGTGAATGCCGGTTTCTGGAGGAAAAGTGCTACAAGTGTGGGAAACAAGGACACATAAAATGAGCTTGCAGGGCAAAATCACCTGTGGAGGAACGCAAACCAAAAGGGGGAGGACAGCAAAACCAAGGGAGAGAAGTGAAAAGACATGGAGCACACCACATCAGCAGGGAAGCTGAGGAAGAAGAGGACATGTTCATAATGTATAGCATGTTAGAGAACATTCCAAAAGTGGCTCCTATCACATTGCAACTGACAGTAAATGACTCTAAGGTGAACTTTGCTGTGGATACAGGGTGCGGCATGACCATAATGAACAAGGCAGAATACTCAAAATTGTGGAACCATGCAAAAGTTGCAGAGTTAAAGCCTTGCTCACTGCATCTTAAAACATATACAGGTGAATGAGTAGTGACATTAGGTACAGCTAATGTAACTGTGCAACACAGGGACACAGTGGAACAGCTACCTGTAGTTATAGCATCGGGTACCGGACCAAACCTGTTAGGTTGGGGCTGGATAAAAGAACTTAAATTAGACTGGGGAGCAGTATATCAAATAGATGCGGGCAAACAGTTGACTTTGCAAGAAGTGTTGAGTGAACATGAGAATGTGTTCAAGGAGGAACTTGGCACATTTAATGGCCCCCCAGCTAAGATTTATGTAGACAAGGAGGCACCGCCAAGGTTTTTTAAACAACGACCTGTGCCTTATGCCATGAAGCCAAAGGTAGAAGCTGAGCTTGACCGCCTATTGAGAGAGAACATACTGGAGCCAGTGAAATGTTCGGAATGGGCAGCTCCCATAGTACCTGTTTTAAAACCGGATAATTCAGTAAGACTCTGTGGAGACTATAAATTGACAGTCAATCGGGTGTCCAAACTAGAGCAGTATCCGATTCCCAAAACAGAGGATCTCTTTCCAAACCTGGCTGGAGGAAAGAAATTCACAAAGTTGGATATGAGTCATGCCTACTTGCAGATTACACTGGATGACGAATCAAAGAAGTATATCACCATAAATACACACAAGGGCTTGTTTACATATAACCGCTTACCGTTTGGTGTCTCATCTAGTCCAGCTATCTTCCATGAAGGACAATCGAAGGTGTACAGCAAGGGATTCCACATGTTTCCATCTATCTGGATGACATTCTGGTGATGGGAAGAACTGACCAGGAGCATCTGAGCACTCTGAGAGAGGTACTACAGAGATTGGAGAGGGCAGGGTTCCGGCTCAAGAGGAGTAAGTGCACTTTCCTGGGGAATGAAGCAGTGTTCCTGGGACACAGAGTGGATGCCACCGGGCTCCATCCACTCAAGGAGAAGGTACAAGCACTACAGGATGCCCCTGCTCCTACAAATGTGGCTGAGTTAAAAGATTACCTGGGACTGCTGAACTATTATAACAGGTTTTTACCAAACTTGTCAACTGTGTTAGCACCTCCTCACAAACTACTGCGCAAGGAGACACAGTGGCAGTGGGGAGAGGAGCAGGGGGTTTCATTTGAACAGTCCAAGAAACTGATGCTGTCGTCGGATGTGCTGGTTCACTACAATGCAGAGAAAGACATCATTCTCTCTTGTGACGCTTCACCTTATGGGTTGGGGGCAGTTCTTTCACACTGCATGGAAGATGGAACTGAAAGACCAATAGGGTTTATGTCCCAAACTCTAACACCAGCGGAAAAAAGCTATTCCCAGTTAGACAAAGAGGGGTTAGCAGTAATGTTTGGGTTACAGAGGTTCCACAAGTACATATATGGCAGGAAGTTCACCATATGCACCAATCATAAACCTCTTCTCTCTCTTTTAAATGAAATGAAAGCAGTTCCACAGATGGTGTCACCCCGGATCCAGAGGTGGGCAGTGACGTTGAGGGCATATGAGTATGTCATCGTCTACAAGGCGGGCAAGTACCATGGGAACGCAGATGCCTTGAGCTGTCTTCCACTGCCAGGCACACCTATCCGTGCAGCTCCAGAGGACAGAGTTTTGATGTTGGAGGACACTGACACGGCACTTGTGACTGCAGAGCAAGTAAGAACATGGACAGGTAAAGATCCAGTACTGTCTAGAGTTCGAGAATATGTGGTGAGGGGATGGCCACAGCATCCAGAAGGGGCTGACTTCACACCCTACAGTGTCAGGAAAACAGAGCTGAGTGTGCAGGATGGTTGCGTGTTAGGGGGAGCACGAGTGATTATTCCACAGCCAGCACGACAGTCTATCCTAGAGCAACTACATCAGTGTCATCCTGGGGTCTTGCGTATGAAAGCCTTGGCTAGGAGTTACTAAGCTGGATGAGGAGATAGAAAATCTAGTCAAGACATGCAGCACTTGTCAGGAACACCGGAAGGCACCAGCAGCGGCTCCTCTCCACCCCTGGGAGTGGCCGGATAAACCATGGAGAAGATTGCACTTAGATTATGCGGGTCCATTCATGGGGAAGATGTTCCTCATAATCATTGATGCACATTCCAAATGGATGGATGTTTATCCTGTAAATTCTGCTTCCGCCACTACTACTATAGGGGATTCAATTGTAAGGGGGATAGATAGGAGTTTCTGTGGCCGAGACCGAGACTCCAAGATGGTATGTTGCCTCCCTGGTGCAAGGGTCAAGGATGTCTCGGAGCGGGTGCAGAGCATTCTGAAGGGGGAGGGGGATCAGCCAGTTGTCGTGCTCCATGTAGGTACCAACGATGTAGGTAAAAAGAGGGAGGAGGTCCTACAAGCTGAATTTAGGGAGTTTGGAGCTAAATTGAAAAGTAGGACCTCAAAGGTAGTAATCTCTGGATTGCTACCAGTGCCACGAGCTAATAAGTTTAGAGAGAGTAAGATAGATAAGCTAAATACGTGGCTTGAGCAGTGGTGCAAGGGAGAGGGATTTAAATTCTTGAGGCATTGGAACCAGTTTTTGGGGAGGAGTGACCTGTACCAAGGGGACGGTCTACACCTGAACTGTGAGGGAGCCGATGTCCTCGGGGTAATATTTTCTAGGGCGGTTCGGGAGGATTTAAACTAATTTGGCAGGGGGATGGGAACCTAGGTAGTGGAAAAGAGGGAAGTCATATGAAGTCAGAAATAGATGGTAGAAAGGTGAGAAGCAATAAGCAAAGGAGAGAAACACAAAGGGCCAAACTAATTCATAATGAGAGTGTGAAAAAAGCAAGCCTGAAGGCTTTGTATCTTAATGCTAGAAGCATTAGGAACAAGGTGGATGAATTAGTTGTGGAAATAGAGGTAAACAAGTATGATTTGATTGGGATTACAGAAACGTGGCTGCAGGGTGGGCAAGGCTGGGAACTTAACATCCAGGGATATACAATATTTAGGAAGGATCGGCAAAAAGGTAGGGGAGGTGGGGTAGCATTGCTGGTAAAGGAGGGGATTAATGCAATGGAAAGGAAGGATATTAACTCGGATGAAACGGAATCTGTATGGGTAGAAATGAGAAATAGCAAGGGGAGGAAAACGTTAGTGGGTGTGATATATAGGCCTCCAAATAGTAATATGGAGGTGAGGGAAGGCATAAAAAGGGAAATTAGAGAAGCGTGCGATAAGAGCACAGCTGTCATCATGGGTGACTTTAATTTACATATTGATTGGACTACCCAAATTAGTAAAAATTCTGAGGAGGAGGAATTCCTGGAATGTTTTCGGGACGGTTATCTGGACCAATATGTCGAGGAGCCGACTCGAGATCAGGCCATTTTAGACTGGGTATTGTGCAATGAGAAGGGACTTATCAGCAATCTTCTTGTACGAGGCCCCTTGGGTCAGAGCGATCATAACATGATCGAGCTCTCAGTCGAGATGGAGAGTGAGGAAATTGAATCAGAGACTAAGGTCCAGAACTTAAATAAAGGGAATTACGAGGGTATGAGACGGGAATTGGGTAAGATTGATTGGGTGGTGTTTCTGGGGGGATTGACAGTGGATAGACAATGGCAAGCATTCAAAGATAGAATGGAAGAATTCCAGAACATGTTTATACCGGTTTGGCATAAAAATAAACCTAAAAAGGTGACTCAACCGTGGATAACGAGGGAAATTAGGGACAGCATAAAATCAAAAAAAAGGGCATATCAACTGGCAAAAAAAAGCACCAGACCGGAAGATTGGGGGCAGTACAGGATACAGCAAAAGAGGACAAAGGGATTAATCAGGAAGGGGAAAATAGAATACGAAAGTAAACTTGCAGCAAACATAAAGACAGACTGCAAAAGCTTTTATCGGTATATCAGGAGGAAAAGACTGGTAAAATCCCAAGTCGGTCCCTTGCAGTCCGATTCGGGAGAATATATAATGGAGAATAAGGAAATGGCAGACCAATTAAACTCATACTTTGGTTCTGTATTCACAAAGGAGGACACAAATAACCTCCCAGGAATATCGGCAAACATAGGGACTAATGAGAGGGAGGAGCTGACAGAAATTAGTATCTCTAGGGATATGGTGTTGGGTAAGTTGAGGGGACTGAAGGCCGACAAATCCCCGGGGCCTGATAAACTACATCCTAGGGTACTTAAGGAGGTGGCCCTGGAGATAGCAGATGCTCTAAGGATCATCTTCCAGAACTCCATTGACTCGGGAACAGTACCCGTGGATTGGAGGGTAGCTAATGTTACCCCAATATTTAAAAAGGGGGGTAGAGAGAAAGCAGGGAATTATAGACCAGTAAGCCTTACATCGGTTGTGGGCAAAATGCTAGAGTCCATTATTAAGGATAAAATAGCGGAGCACTTGACAAATGGGGAAAGGATCGGACAGAGTCAACATGGATTTACAAAGGGTAAATCGTGTTTGACTAATCTGCTGGAATTTTTTGAGGAAGTAACTGGTAAAATAGATGGGGGAGAGCCAGTGGATGTGGTGTACCTTGACTTCCAGAAAGCCTTCGATAAGGTTCCACACAAAAGATTATCATGCAAAATTAAGGCTCATGGAATTGGGGGCAAAGTATTAACGTGGATAGAGAACTGGCTGGCGGATAGAAAACAGAGAGTTGGAATAAACGGCTCGTTTTCAGAGTGGCAGGCAGTGACCAGCGGGGTGCCGCAAGGATCTGTCCTGGGACCCCAGCTGTTCACAATATATATAAATGATCTGGATCAGGGAATTGGATGCAATATTTCCAAATTCGCTGACGACACTAAACTAGGAGGAGGGGTGGGCTCTGATGAGGATGTCAGGAGGCTACAGTGCGATTTGGACAGGTTGGGGGAATGGGCGGATACGTGGCAGATGCACTATAATGTGGATAAATGCGAGGTTATCCACTTTGGGGGTAAAAACAGGAGGGTAGATTATTATCTAAATGGCAATAGATTGGGAGATGGGGAAGTGCAGAGGGACCTGGGTGTTCTTGTGCACCAGTCACTGAAGGAGAGCATGCAGGTGCAACAGGCGATTAAGAAGGCAAATGGTATGTTGGCCTTCATATCAAGGGGGTTCGAGTATAGGAATAGGGATACCTTACTACAGCTGTACAAGGTGCTGGTGAGACCGCATCTGGAGTATTGTGTACAGTTTTGGTCGCCCCATCTGCGGAAGGATGTTCTTGCCATGGAAAGAGTGCAACGGCGATTCACCAGGCTGATACCTGGAATGGCGGGAATGACCTACGAAGAGAGATTAAATAGTTTGGGCTTGTACTCACTGGAGTTTAGAAGATTGAGAGGGGATCTCATCGAAACATATAAAATTATGGCAGGCCTGGACAGGCTGAATTCAGAGAGAATGTTTCCAATGGCCGGGGAGCACAGAACCAGGGGTCACAGTCTAAAAATAGCGGGCAAATCATTTAAAACAGAGATGAGGAAGAATTTCTTCACTCAAAGAGTGGTGAGCCTGTGGAATTCCCTGCCACAGAGGGCTGTGAAGGCTAATTCAATAAATATTTTCAAGAGAGAATTGGATATATTTCTGAAGGCTAAGGGGATTAAGGGTTACGGAGAAAAGGCGGGGACGGGGTACTGAACTGGTAAGATCAGCTATGATCTCAGACGAAGATCAGCCATGATCTCATTGAATGGCGGAGCAGGCTCGAAGGGCCGAATGGCCTACTCCTGTTCCTATCTCTATGTTTCTATGTTTCTATGTTTCTATAGACTGCCTGCGTCGGAGCTTCAGTAATCAAGGGCTACCGGAGATCGTGGTGAGTGACAATGCCACTTGTTTTGTGAGTACAGAGACAAAAGAGTTCTTGAGAAAAAATGGCATAAGTGCAGGTGACCTCGGCTCCATATCATCCGTCCTCGAATGGACTTGCGGGGAGAGCCGTACAAACATTTAAGGAGATGATGAAAAAAAGTGCAGAAGGGAGTTTAGCAGCCAAAGTGTCACAGGTTCTGTTCAGCTACAGAATAACACCTCAATCCACCACAGGACTCTCTCCTGCTGAGATGTTATTAGGTCGTAGACTACGCTCCACTCTTGACCTTGTCCACCCAGACCTAAAAAGGAAAATGGAAAACAGACAAAACAAACAAAAAGAGAACCATGACAAAAGAACAAAGAGCCGAAGTTTTGGAGAAGGAGATGCGGTCCTTACCAGGAATTTCAGTTATGGACCAAAGTGGATTCCTGGCTTCATAAACTCAATGACAGGTCCAGTATCATGCAAGGTCATGTTGGGAGATGGTAGGGCAGTACGCAGACATGTAGATCATATACTTCCCAGACAAGGGGAAATTGAAATGAAGGTTCCAGATGCAATGACTGAAGACAGGGTTGCCCCCAGTTATCAAAGTGCATCTGTGGTGCCACCACCAGGGACAGAGCCAATTCCACAGGAACCTATTCGTCAAGAGGAAACCATCGTTGCAGAGTCAGATACTCTGAGCACTGCTCAGGAGCAGCTGGTGGCTTCACCACAAACAAGCAGGGACTTTACTGTTAGACGTTCACAAAGGACTCGCAAGCCACCAGAGAGATTGATACTGAACTGTTAGATTCGTCAAGTATGGAACATGATGAATGGAGACTCCTTATGTGACCCTCAGGAATGGTTGTTTGTTAAGAAATTCATACTGAAATCTTAAGGGGGGAGGGATATAGTAATCTGGGATGTTATGATTAAGGTTATCTACCAGGTGGTGCTGTAGGCAATGCTGCTGCTAAGGAGGAGCATACCACGGCACCGGGCTGTCCTGCCATGACTTACCCTTTAGTTAATTATAATTAAATTAAATCAAATCAATCCCACCAGTTACACTACAGTTAAATGGTATATTTAAGGGCCCTGGTTTTACAAACAGTCCCCGCTACACCACAGAGAGCTTAGAAACTATAAACCACAGAGTTAAAGTTTAAAAAGAGAGAAATACTCACCAACCAATCACTTACCTGCTTTCTGGTGATGTCACACTTCGATTACTTTTTACTTCTCTCCCTCTCTGTGAGATTGGAGATTAGTAAACCTACCTGGTCTCTGCCGCCTTTTTATATCACCGCACCGCTGCCGAGATTCCCGCCGCCGCTGCCGCTGCTGCTCTGAGACCTACCTGGTCTCTTGGAGCCTTTTATAGCCCCACTGCCACCGCTGAGTTTCCCACCGATGCTGTGAGGCCTACCTGGTCTCTTGGAGCCTTTTATAGCCCCATTGCCCCCGCTGAGTTTCCCGCCGACGCTGTGAGGCCTACCTGGTCTCTTGGAGCCTTTTATAGCCCCGCTGCCGCCGCTGAGTTTCCCGCCGACGCTGTGAGGCCTACCTGGTTTCTTGGAGCCTTTTATAGCCCCGCTGCCGCCGCTGAGTTTCCCGCCGACGCTGTGAGGCCTACCTTGTCTCTTGGAGCCTTTTATTGCCCCGTTGCCCCCGCTGAGTTTCCCGCCGACGCTGTGAGGCCTACCTGGTCTCTTGGAGCCTTTTATAGCCCCGTTGCCCCCGCTGAGTTTCTCGCCGATGCTTTCTACTTGCTTTCTACTCATAAGCCAACGCAGTTGCCCACCATTTCATAGGAAACAAAACAAAAATAAATTAAAGCAAGCTTTGGAATTGGATAACTACTTGAAGGAGGAAAAAGATTTACAGAACTACGGGGAAAGGGCGGGGGAGTGGGACTAATTGGATAGCTCTTTCAAAAGGCCAGCACAGGCACCATGGGCCCAATGGCCTCCTTCTATGCCGTATCATTCTATGATTCTATGAAATGATGCAATTACCTTTTAAAGACGAGGTTCTCAAAGTGGCCATACCCTTCCTCTTGAAGGTAAAGAGCCATTCCCTTACTCAGGGATCAGGGCCTTCAATCGCCCTGCCACAGAGCTAACAGCTAATGTCCAACTCCGGCACATGAATCCTGCAGCCCTGGAAAGTGATGCATCCCAAGCCAGACACGTACTTTCAGACTCTGTACTTATCCCTCAACGTTGGCGCTATGACTTTCCAAAGCTGACACTTCATTACTCGTCCCTTCCTCATGAAGCATGGAAAACGCTGCCGCTCTGAAATTTGTTTTGGATCTGAAACTCTGTAGGAAATCAATGTGACACATTGAAAACAAAACAGAAAATGCACTCGCCAAGGTCAGAGCAGTGGCAGCTGTGAGATTTTATGTAGAGAAATCAGCACATGGATTTCAAAAAGCATGGAAAGCGATTAGAGTCAAATACAGCTTATGGCAGCACAAAAAGACCATCAGAAAAGAAATGGATCGCACTGAAAATTTGCTGAGACGTGATTTGAAAAATGATTCCTTTTTTAAAAAATTATGTGAGTCCTGAGCTTTGCTGAGTTCTGGCAAAACAACCTGAAACATTAACTCTGTTTCTCTCTCCACAGATGCTGCCTGACCTGCTGAGTGTTTCCAGCATTTTCTCTTTTTAATTTAGATATCCAGCATCCCACGGTATTGTGTTAATTTTCTTGATTGGAAAGTCATGGTTTATATAATGCATTCCAATCTTAAAGTGAATACAGAAAGACAAGGGAAGTAGATGTCATGCTGAAGGGGAGGTTTAAACTTTCTTTTCCCATTCACTAGTTACAAGTGAGATCATTCTGACACTGGGCGATAGTGTAAAACGGGCAACATCGGTTCAGCCACCCGTTGTATATCTCTCCCCGTTTTCATTTCCATTGAAGGCTTGATCAAAGCAAGTCCGACTGATTTTTTTCCCAATATTTTCCAGTCGTACAGAAAGTACTTTTGATATATGACAATAATATGATCATACGTTCATAGTAAAAAAGCACCCAAGCTGATCAAAACTGGCTCAGTGAACAAAGTGGAAACAATAGTGGAGTTCCATTCTAATTATTTAAACGTCTACATCAGTAGCTAGATGATCATAGTCAAAGGCGAAATCACATTGGCAATCCCAGTGACATCATGCAAAGCTACTTATTAAATGCATGAAGCTACCAAAGATGTTAAGAGTTTCTCCCAGTCAGTATGCCTCTAGGCAAGATTCGGTATGGAATAATCTCCTTCTCCCTAGTACAATTCTTCCACATACAATATCTCATTTGCGTACCAGCGCACTGGGAGTGCAGTGCAATAGTATACTATACTGAAGTTCCAGTGCTGCACTCAATGGAAGCGATAGGATGTGGGTTCATGCCCATGGTTCCCCCACACAGGTTACCCAAATCTGAGGGATCAGAGGAGGTCTTGATTCCCTCACCCAGAAATTAGAACAAGGTCTTCTTTATTACCAATGTCAGATTTCTTGGGGGAGAGAATACTTTGCTCATATGAAAGTTACGCAATAATTTTTAAGAAAACATGGAACGGTTACGAAACAAATGGTGAAACGACAGCCTCCTCAATACCTGAAACTGAAGCGATAATTACAAGTCCTGGCCCTTTTCGGGCTACCCCAGATAAGGCGTATTCCCCAGACGTTCACCTTCAACTTAAGTTAGAGATAACCGAATTCTATAAGACGCTTAAATGGGTCTAAAGGTTCAGGCTATCTCTCCCAAAAGGAAAGGAATGACTGAAGATGTTACCATCCTCCAGATAGCACTTTTAATAAGTTTAACTAGACTGTAACCTTCTGGATATTATGAGGGTCCGGAATACCCCCCAGAATTCTGCAACTCCTTACAAAAGAGTGTACAGAAATTGGGTTCGCGAGTTTATACAGAAATACTCTTTGAGACAATTCTAAAAATATATAGTTTTATTTAAGAGCCGATATTCATTTAACAGCTGTTGAGGCAGTCGCAACATTAACAATTCAAAATACAAATAGCTTAAATTTCTTATTTCTCAGAGGTCCTTATTCTCAAATCTTGACTTCATTACATTTCTACATTTCTTACTTATCTCTAAATCCAGAACATCCACCAAAATCAAATTATAGTACCGTTTGATCCCCGAGACTCAAAGTTAACAACTTACAGATGGTGCCTGTAAAGTTGAGAAACGCTTGGCCCGTTCAGCAACTTCTGATTTTTTGTTTGAAAAGGTCTATCTTTTACATCCTTTTTGCTGTGGTTTATCCTTTGAAGTTCTCTGTTGATGTAAGCTAATTGTCTTATTCATTCTCTCTGTTGAATGCTTTCTATTCTTACTGTCAATTCAACTGCTGCATGCATAATTATGTCACTACCTTTAGGTGTTTCAAAAACCATCATAAAAACAATATGACAGCAATGGTTTCTGTTTGATGCCATTCTTATTGAAGATTTTCCATTCAATTCTTAATATCACTTTTAGCTGGTTTAACAGACTTCGAGTCTCCTAACTGCTCCAAGTTCAATACAAACATAATGTAATTGCTTGGCATGTCTATTGAAGTCATATCTTCAAAGTGTTACCCCACTGTTCAAAAAGGGCGGTAGAGAGAAAATGGGGAATTACAGACCAGTAAGCCTGACATCGGTAGTGGGGAAAATGCTAGAGTCCATTATAAAGGATGTAATAGCAGAGCACTTGGAAAAAAGTGACCGAATCGGACAAAGTCAACATGGCTTTACAAAAGGTAAATTGTGCTTGACTAATCTACTGGAATTTTTTGAGGATGTAACTGGTAAAATAGATAAGGGAGAACCAGTGGATGTGGTGTATTTGGATTTTCAAAAGGCTTTCAATAAGGTCCCGCATAAGAGATTAGCGCGTAAAATTAAGGCACATGGGATTGGGAGCAAGGTATTAACTTGGATAGAGAACTGGTTGGCAGACAGAAAGCAAAGAGTTGGAATAAACGGCTCTTTTTCCGAGTGGCAGGCAGTGACCAGTGGGGTACTGCAGGGATCGGTCCTTGGACCCCAGCTATACACAATATATATTAATGATCTGGACGAGGCAACTAGATGTAATATCTCCAAGTTTGCAGATGACACAAAGCTGGGTGGGCGTGTGTGCTGTGAGGAGGATGCCAAGAGACTCCAGTATGATCTGGACAGGTTGGGTGATTGGGCAGAAGCATGGCAGATGCAATATAACATGGATAAATGTGAGGTTATCCACTTTGGTGTCAAAAACAGGAAGGCAGATTATTATCTAAATGGCAATAGATTGGGAGAAGGGGAAGTGCAACGAGACCTGGGCGACCTTGTGCACCAGTTGCTGAAAGTAAGCATGCAGATGCAGCAGGCGGTTAAGAAGGCAAATGGTATGTTGACCTTCGTAGCGACAGGGTTTGTGTACAGGAACAAGGATGTCTTGCTGCAGTTGTACAGGGCCTTGGTGAGGCCACATCTTGAGTATTGTGTGCAGTTTTGGTCGCCTTATCTGAGGAAGGATGTTCTTGCCATGGAAGGAGTGCAGCGAAGATTCACCAGGCTGATACCTGGGATGGCAGGAATGACGTATGAGGAGAGATTGGGTCAATTGGGCTTGTACTCGCTGGAGTTTAGAAGAATGAGAGGGGATCTCATTGAAACTTATAAAATTCTAACAGGACTAGACAGACTAGATGCTGGAAGGATATTCCCGATGGTCAGGGAGTCCAGAACCAGGGCTCACAGTCTAAGGATAAGGGGTAAGCCATTTAGGACAAAGATGAGGAGGAATTTCTTCACCCAGAGAGTGGTGAACCTGTGGAATTCTCTGCCAAAGAAGGCAGTAGAGGCCAATTCATTAAATATATTCAAGAAGGAGTTGGATATATTTCTTAAGGCTAAAGGGATCAAGGGAGATGGAGAGAAGGCAGGAACAGGGTACTGAATTTGGATGATCAGCTATGATCTCATTGAATGGCGGAGCAGGCTCGAGGGGCCGAATGGCCTACTCCTGCTCCTATCTTCTATGTTTCTATGTTTCTTGTTGGTATCATATTTACTATGTATAAATTAAAGACACTTTGACTGTGTGTTTACTTGTTTTCTAGCTATCTCAATTGGTTGCATATTTAATCTTGTTTCCTGTCTTCCAAGTTTAACATAAAAACTATTTGACCAGCAGGTGTTTCTTTTACTTGATGTCATCTTTGCAAAGGCACATGCCTCTTTTAATGTTTGTGTTTCTGTTCAACTTGTTGGTTTCCAATACTTCACTTGGGTCTTTTCATTGTGTTTTTCCCAAACTCCAGACCCTCTGGAATCGCCAAACTGCCATTTCAATAGGGTCATTGTTTTAGTATATTTAACTAATTCCCATTTCAAAGCTTGTATGTTTACAACTTTATTAAACAACTGATCTTTATCTCAGAAGCCTGTATTTCTGTTTGCAGCCTGTGTCTCCGAGGCTTTAGATTTTTAAACCCAGTATATCATGTATTAATAAATATCAGAATTCTGTTCATATTATGGTGTATCTTTCTGAAATATGGCTTTATTAGCCTCATTTCTCATTTCAAATACTAATGGGCCCTGTTATATAGAATCATAGAATAGTACAGCACAGAAGGAGGCCATTCAGCCCATCGAGTCTGCACCGGCTCTTTCAAAGAGCAATCTAGTTAGTCCCATTCACCCGCTCTTTCCCCATACCCCTGCAATTTTTTCTCCTTCAAGTATTTATCCAATTCCCTTTTGAAGGCTACTATTGAATCTGTATCCAACACCCTATCAGGCAGTGCATTCCAAATCCTAACCACTCATTGCGTAAAAAAGCTTTTCCTCATGTCGCCTCTGGTTCTTTTGTCAATCACCTATAGTCCCAACATTTTCTGATTTTATTCCCAATTCCGGTCACCTGGGTTGGAATTCAGTGTAATGCTGCCATTGCTTAAAGTACTTTGCAATTTGTCTTCAGTAGTGTGTCTGAATCCAGGATAGAAAGGAGAAAGATAGAAGCAGCCTTCTGACTAAAAGCTGGTAAGCATCCAGCTGTTGTACAGTGCCATACTGCCGAACTGTTACATCTAATTGAGGTCTCTCTGCTTTCAAAAACCTTTGAAGGATTAAGAAAGAGAGGTCTCAGGAGAGCAAATGGAAAGATTTTCATTTGATGGAGCTAGATGGGGAAGTATGAAAGGAAATGAAGCAGGGTATCTGAGCTCTGGGTGGAATTGTTTCCAATTAATAATGAATATGTGTGGAACACTGGACATTTTGTTACTCTAGCTTATGAAGTCTCAGACCATAAAATGATAATCAAAGAGTATCGGAAGTCTCAGAACATAAAATGTTGTTCAAAGACCGTAGCTTTTTAATATATTTATTTTGAATGAAAGTCACAAAACAATTAGACTTCGCTTAGAGGTAATATGGCAAAAAATAATCATTCAGAAAATATTTTCCTGCATTACTAAGAAAGCAAGTAACAACTGAAGCTGTTTTCATTTACTGCATCAACATTATCATCTGAATTCTGGTAACATGTTTGCAGTATAAATAAGAACATAAGAATTAGGAGCAGGAGTAGGCCATTTGGTTCTTCGAGCCTGCTCCGCCATTCAATGAGATCATGGCTGATCTTCTACCTCAATTCCACCTTCCCACACGATCCCCATATCCCTTGATTCCCTTAGTATCCTAAAATCTATCGACCTCTGTCTTGAATACACTCAACGGGATGGATTTTCTGATCGGAGGCTTCCTGCGGGCGGATGCCTCCGATCGGAAAAAATCTACGCACTTACCTGCTGGCTCCGTAGGTCCCGAGGCTTCCGCTCCTGGGCCTCTCCTGGTTTGCGCGCGCAGAGGCCCAGGTATCCCAGGGGTGCAGGTGGTTCGCAAGCGTCCCTGGGATCACATGGGCCATGGGGAACCAATCAAAGAAGGGAATCCCCCTGCACACTTTTGACAGGTCTCTACGCATGGATCTGTCAAAAGTATGAATGGGGATCACTTAAAAAACAGTTAAACATTAAATACATTTTTTAAAAATCACGTATTTAAAATTAGTTAAAATTACATTGAATTAAATATTTTAAACAAAAATGTAATTTTTTGAAAAAAATAATTAAAGTTTTTTTACGGGGCTATAAATAAACTTATCTTTTTAAAAGTATTTAAAAATTATAAATGAGTGGAAAAAAATTCATATTTTTTTATTTTTTTAAACTCTTATGCTGGTAAAAAACAGGCCTTACACCTGCTTTTACCAGGTGTAAGATTTTTTAAAGATTTTCAGTGGGCGGAGGTTGTGCAGAAAGCGGAACTCTCTGCCCGCTGAGGCTCATCTCCCGGGCAGGCGAAAGATCTGTCAAGAGAATTCTTGACAGATCGCTAGTACCGGATTTTAGCGCATGCGCTTCGCATGCCTGAAACCGGCATTTGCAAGGCCCCTACGGATGTGTACACACCTCTTACGCACCCGTGGGGATCAGAATATCCGGCCCAATGACTGAGCATCCACAGACCTCTGGGGTAGAGAATTCTAAAGATTCACCACCCTCTGAGTGAAGAAATTTCTCCTCATCTCAGTCCTAAATGGCCGACCCCTTATTCTGAAACTGTGACCCCCCTTGTTCTAGACTTCCCAGCCAGGGGAATCATCCTCCCAGCATCTACCCTGTCAAACCCCTTAAGAATGTTATACATCAGACAACAAGCAAGGGAGAAAGCAGATTGATCACATTAGCTGTATTTAAGTTAGAAATAATTATAAATGTTATGCCTGGTAGAGCTAGGTTTGATATACAGCGCAGAAACAGGCCATTCAGCTCCACTCAAGCCTGCTCCCATCCCTCCTCATCTAACTACATTGTGTGCCTAGGGTATTGCTGACCCACACGTGTGAGGCGAAGTGAGGAGCAGGTTCTCACTTATACACCTAATTTGATCATCCACCAGGGAACTCCCATCCATTAGCCTGCAAAGTGGAGGTTGCATTAAAGCTGCATGAGTTACTAAGATCATACATTGCACAAAAACGATTATTTCTTCCAATTTTGTGCTCACATAACATCCTGGAACTGCATTCTCTGCTTAGAGCCAGTAATATCACTAAGGACGTGTAGGTCAGGTCCCCTTGGTGCAGCTGCAGAGTTCAAAGGTGAGAGAGCATCTCTGCTGCATAGTATCACTAAAGCCTTTTGGATGAGACATTAAACCGAGGTCCCGTCTGCTCTTTCAGGTGGACGTAAAAGATCCCATGGCACTATTTCGAAGAAGAGCAGGGGAGTTATCCCCGGTGTCCTGGCCAATATTTATCTCTCAACCAACATCACCACAACAGATTATCTGGTCATTATCACATTGCTGTTTGTGGGACCTTGCTGTGCGCAAATTGGCTGCCGTGTTTCCTACATTACAACAGTGACTACACTTCAAAAAAAGTAACTTCATTGGCTGTAAAGTGCTTTGGGGCGTCCTGAGGTCATGAAAGGCACTATATAAATGCAAGTCTTTCTCCAAGCTTCTCCTTTTAATGCACAGCATTTTATCTGTTTAGTTTTAACCTTATAAATTCTTCTCCCTGGTTTCCTTTGATCTCCCTGATCTATGCGTCAATTGCAGCTGAGAGGTTGTTGTCCAAATGGCCACCATTGCTACCCAGAGCTGTCTGCGGGGCTGCCCCGAGATAACCCTCCCTCCGATTTCCCAGCTTCCGCTGTTTGGAGACCCCTGGCATCTTCTCGATACCTTTCCCCCATGGCGTAGCCTGGAGGGGTAGAGCCAAGCCCCACCACACAAGCAGCACTATTGAAACTATGCAAAGTCTTATTTAAAAGAAAACAAAGAACTTGCATTTATATAGCGCCTTTCATGACTTCAGGACGTCCCAAAATGCTTCACAGCCAATTAAGTCATTTTTTGAAGTGTAGTCACTGTTGTAATGAAGGAAACACGACAGCCAATTTGTGCACAGCAAGATCCCACAAACAGCATTTGCAATTAGATGTTCAATAATAACAAGCAGATTCAACAATAACTTTCAAAAGGGCGTTGGATAAATACTTGAAGGGGCAAAGTTTGCAGGGCTATGGTGGAAAGAGCAGGGAAGTGGGACTAATTGGATAGCTCTTTTACAGACCCGACACAGGCACGATGGGCCAAATGGCTTCCTTCTGTGCTGTATGATTCTATGATGCTATCAAAGAAAATCTTGCATTTATATAGCGCCTTTCACGACCCAAAGCGCTTTACAACCAATGAAGTACTTTTTGAAGTGTAGTCACTGTTGTAATGTAGGAAACGTGGCAGCCAATTTGCGCACAGCAAGCTCCCACAAACAGCAATGTGATAATGACCAGATAATCTGTTTCAATGATGTTGATTGAGGGATCAATATTGGCCAAGACACCGGGGATAACTCCCCTGCTCTTCTTCAAAATAGTGCCATGGGATCTTTTACATCCATCTGAGAGAGCAGACAGGGCCTTGGTTTAACGTCTCATCCAAAAGACGGCACTTCCGACAGTGCAGCACTCCCTCTGTACTGCAATAGAGTGTCAGCTTAGATTTTTGTGCTCAAGTCTCTGGAGTGGGACTTGAACCCACGACCCTCTGAATCAGAGGTGAGAGTGCTACCCACTGAGTCACAGCTAATTGTGATTTTTATTTTACCCGCTAAACAAAAGGAAATAATAAACAGATGTTATTTGCAGTTAAAAGTACTCTTAAACTGATGTGGATGTATAGCGACCAAGCACAAATTTGAACCAATAAAATACCTTCAAGTTTACTGTGTTATAAAAATGTACCCTTTCCTATCATAGCTGAAGGTTTAACAAATGGGGGGAATCCCACGGGCATCATAAATAGCGTACAATGGCCTAGATTATCCTGTCATCAGAATTAGCGGAGACAGATGTTTTAAAAGAGTTGTACCTTGCAATAACAGCAACCGGTAGGTAGAACTATTTTCTCACTGATGTTCATGCCGATGGTAATGACTTATTGCTGCGGGGGGGAAATACACTAATGGGGTCAGTCAAGTGGAGACACCAACCATCTTTTGATTTTCCTTCTTTGAAAGCCTGTTTCTTTTGCCTTTAAATTAAAAAATGCCTCATCGTCTCTCCCACACAGCTGGAGCACAGACCTCTGCAGTGCAGGATTAGGCTGTTGGTTCAAATAGCAACAGGAAATAAATCTAACTACTAATGTGGAATCAGCAATGCATCAGGGTCATTAATGTAGAATTTAGGTGGGATTAAACCTTGCTAGTAACACATTATAATACAGCACTGAGCTTTTAAAAATAATAATTTTGTATATATATATACATATTTCATCTGTCTGTTTTTCTCTTCCTAACATTTTGTAACATCGCTCGACTCCGCCCCTGCCTCAGCTCATCTGCTGCTGAAACCCTCATCCATGCCTTTGTTACCTCTAGACTTGACTATTCGAATGCTCTCCTGGCCGGCCTCCCATCTTCCACCCTCCATAAACTTAAACTCATCCAAAACTCTGCTGCCCGTACCCTAACTAGTATCAAGTCGGTGATGATGAAGTCCAACACCGCCTTCAGTGTGCCAGTGCAGCCTTCAGTCACCTGAGGAAGAGAATGTTTGAAGACCAGGAACTCAAACCCAGCACCAAGCTCATGGTCTACAGAGCAGTAGTGATACCTGCCCTGCTGTATGCCTCAGAGACATGGACCATGTACAGCAGGTACCTCAAAGCACTGGAGAGATACCACCAACGCTGCCTCTGCAAGATCCTGCAAATCCATTGGCAGGATAAGCGCACCAACGTCAGTGTTCTTGCTCAGGCCAACATCCCTAGCATCGAAGCTTTGACCACGCTCGATCAGCTCCGATGGACAGGCCACATCGTCCGCACGCCTGATACGAGACTCCCAAAACAAGCGCTCTACTTGGAGCTCCGACACGGCAAGAGAGTCCAGGTGGGCAGAGGAAACTCTTCAAGGACACCCTCAAAGCCTCCTTGAAAAAGTGCAACATCCCCACCGACACTTGGGAATCCCTGGCCCAAGACCGCTCAAAGTGGAGGAGAAGCACCCGGGAAGGTGCCGAACACCTCAAGTCTCTTCGCCGGAGGCAAGCGGAAGCCAAGCACAAACAGTGGAAGCACCCCACCCAGCCGTCCCTTCAACCACCGTCTGCCCCACCTGTGACAGAGACTGTAGGTCCCGCATTGGACTCATCGGTCACCTGAGAACTCATTTTTAGTGTGGAAGCAAGTCATCCTTGGTTCCGAGGGACTGCCTAAGAGAAGAGAGAGCATCAAGTCCCATTCACCCATCACTCCTGTGCTCGCTAACCGACATTGGCTCCTAGTTAAGCAATGCCTCCATTTTAAAATTCTCATCCTTGTTTTCAATTCCCTCCATGGCCTCGCCCCCTCCTTATCTCTGTAATCTCCTCCAGCCCTACAATCCTCCGAGATATCTGCACTCCTCCAATTCTGCTTTCTTGCACATCCCCGATTTTCTTCGCTCCACCATTGGCAGCCGTGCCTTCAGCTGCTGAGGCCCTAAGCTCTAGAATTCCCTCTCTAAAACTCTTCACCTCTCTACCTCGCTTTCCTCCATCATCTGCCCTGATATCTCTTTAGGTGGCTCGGTGTCAAATTTTGTTTGATAACGCTCCTGTGAAGCATCTTGGGACTTTTTACTGCATTAAAGGCGCTATATAAAAGCAAGGGGGTAGATTTTCCCGACCCTGTCGGGAAGAAGGTGGGACTTCCCCTTTCAGGTTTTTGACCCGCCTACTTCAACGTCCAGCCAATCCGCGTGGTTTTCCCTTGATTGACCTTGTTGAGCCCGCCCAGCGAGCTCAGCAGGCCAATTAAGGGCCACCCGGCAACAGGTGATGCCACAGACTGAAATTTCATCTGTCAAGAGTTTTTGACAGATGAAATATCAGTGTTTCACAGCTGTTTGAAGCTGTCAAACACTGACAGTCTGAGTTCTGACATGAGTCATTCTGCACAGACTCAGTTAGAACTCTTACCGGCACTCAAAGCTGAAGGCTGTCACTTTTGACAGATCGCAGCCGTTCAGCTTTCAGTTCTGGCTGAGTGATGCACTCCCGACGGCTACAGGAAGAAAGGCTGTGAAGGTAAGTACAGGTAAGTAAAAGTTCTTTACACACTTTAGACACACCAAACACACTTACCTTTATACTCATGCACCCATCACTCACCTGAGCGCCAACATCGCGACCCCTCCAAGTCCTTCAACCCGACGGCCCACCTGCTCTAACCTGGCGTGGTTTGGAGCCATCGGGAAACCCACACAAAACCCCTCAAAATAGGGATTAGGCTAAAAACTGCCTGTTAACGACCTGTTAACAGGCAGTTAATTGGCACTAATCCCTTCCCACCTGGTTTCGGCGGGTCCCAGTGCGGGGCGGGTACCCGCCACCCCTGAAACTTACGTGGGGCGGGGTTTTGGGCGGGTTGGTGTCAGGACCCCCAAATTCGGGATTTTCAGCCCCCCACACGCCTGAAACCCTGCCTGACGGCTGGGGGAAAATCGGGGCCAAGTTGTTGGTCTTGCAATCCTCCTTTTACAGTTTCCAGTTTCTAGCACATAGAATGAATCTCAGTGGTAAACTTCACTCCTAATTTCAATGAAACTGGAAATTTAGCAGGAACCTGCGACCAGTTCCAGAGGTAAGGTTTGCTTTCCTTCTATTTGCCTTCAGCTTATAGGAGGTTCACTTGAGTGTTCTCCTCACGTTTCCGTGAAGCACCTTGGGACATTTCTTCTACGTTAAAGATCTCTTATAGAAATGCAAGTTGCTGTTATTGAGTTTGGCAGTTTCAGAGTCGGAACCCTATAGCAATGTCTGTGCCAGTTGAGTCTCTACTCAATTATTCAACTGGTCTCCTTACCTTCTCTTGACCACATTTCTAGTCTAAATCCTATTGGGCAGCAGACTGAATAATTTAACCTAATGGCAGCAGTATTTTGGAAAAGACACCAAGGCAGGCAGGCAGATTCACTGTCAGTGGTAATGTATGACTGTCTCCTCAGAAGGAATTTTAGTCCATTTCTTTTGGCCATATAGTGCCAGCCATGGCTCAGTCGGTAGGTCTTTCACCTCTGAGTCAGAAGGTTGTGGGTTCAAGTCCCACTCCAGAGACTTGAGCACCAAAATCTCAGCTGACACTCCAGTGCAGTACTGAGGGAGTGCTACACTGTCAAGGTGCTGTCTTTCAGATGAGATGTTAAACCAAGTCCCACTCTGCTCTCAAAGGTGGATGTAAAAGATCCCATGGTGCTATTTTAAACAAGAGCAAGGGAGTTATCCTTGGTCTCCTGGCCAATATTTATCCCTCAAAGAACATCACTAAAAAAAAATAGATTATCTGGTTGTTATCACATGGCTGTTTGTGGGAGCTTGCTGTGTGCAAATTGGCTGCTGCGTTTCCTACATTTTTTTATGTTTTTATTATTCGTTTATGGGATGTGGGCATCGCTGGCAAGGCCAGCATTTATTGCCCATCCCTAATTGCCTTTGAGAAGGTGGTGGTGAGCCGCCTTCTTGAACCGCTGCAGTCCGCGTGGTGAAGGTACTCCCACAGTGCTGTTAGGTAGGCAGTTCCAGGATTTTGACCCAGCAACGATGAAGGATCAGCAATATACTTCTAAGTCAGAATAGTGTGTGACTTGGAGGGGAACTTGGAGGTGGTGGTGTTCCCATGCGCCTGCTGCCCTTGTTCTTCTAGGTGGAAGAGGTCACAGGTTTGGGAGGTGCTGCCGTAGAAGCCTTGGCAAGTTGCTGCAGTGCATCTTGTAGATGGTACACACTGCAGCCACGGTACACCGGTGGTGGAGGGAGTGAATGTTTAAGGTGGTGGATGGGGTGCCAATCAAGCGGGCTGCTTTGTCATGGATGGTGTCGAGCTTCTTGAGTGTTGTTGGAGCTGCACTCATCCAGGCAAGTGGAGAGTATTCCATCACACTCCTTACTTGTGCCTTGTAGATGGTGGAAAGGCTTTGGGGAGTCATGAGGTGAAACACTCGCTGCAGAATACCCAGCCTCTGACCTGCTCTTGTTGCCACATTATTTATGTGGCTGGTCCAGTTAAGCTTCTGGTCAATGGTGACTCCCCAGGATGTTGATGGTGGGGGATTCAACGATGGTAATGCCGTTGAATGTCAAGGGGAGGTGGTTAGACTATCGCTTGTTGAAGATGGTCATTGCCTGGCACTTCTGTGGCGCGAATGTTACCTGCCACTTATCAGCCCAAGCCTGAACGTCATCCAGGTCTTGGTGCATGCGGGCATGGACTGCTTCATTATCTGAGGAATTGCGAATGGCGCTGAACACTGTGCAGCCATCAGCGAACATCCCCATTTCTGACCTTATGTTGGAGGGAAGGTCATTGATGAAGCAGCTGAAGATGATTGGGCCTAGGACACTGCCCTGAGGAACTCCTGCAGCGATGTCCCGGGGCTGTGATGATTGACCTTCAACCACCACATTACAACAGTGACTACACTTCATTGGCTGTAAAGCGCTTTGGGATGTCCTGATGTTGTGCAAGGTGCTATATAAATGCAAGTCTTTCTTTCTTGGCTCTGCTGTAAACATGGCTACTGGTGCAACACCTCCACATCATGCCAAGCACAAAACCTTAATAAGTTACCCCTTGGTTCACTTGATAAATACACGAGTGCAGAGCGGTGAGTTCAATCTCTGACCTGTGCTGAATCAGCCACCTTCGCCAGTGCAGCAGTTAGGGTGCTAAAGTTAGGCCCTTTGTCTCTGGGCTGGATCAGGAACAAATTGGGAAGGTCCGCATTCCTAATTATGCAAAGAAGAGACTAAAGGAAATAAATGTGTGCACTGAATAGTTTCAGGAAAGCAGAAAATTCTTTCAAGCTCTGCTTAAATCCTAGCTGACCTATATATAAGAATATTTAATTACCTTTGCTGAAAACGCAGCACAGATGTTGCTTCCATCACATAACCCACTTCAAAATAATTACAGATGTACAGTAAAGTTCAACAGGGACAGGTTTATAGATAAAATAAAGAGTCAGGTCTGTTTAATAAGCCAGAACTCTAAAGTCAGAGCTGGAGAGCGGTCTCCCAACCCTATATCATTAGAGAACATCTGAAAGGCTGGGATGACGTGTTTGACTCCTGGGCCGCGATTTGGCCGACCGACGGGTCCGGGGCGGCTAGGGTCGGTGACGGGGTGCGACCCCACTACCTGCTCCAGCCTGCTCAGTGAAAAGATTTTACGTTGATTGGGCTTGTTAAGCCCGCCCATCGCGTTTCCCTGCCAATTGAAGGAAGTGGGTCTGATGACGTAATTTAATGACGCGTCATCAGCCGGTTTCCTTAAAGGGATCGTGTGCAAAATTGATTTTGATAGTTGTGCTGTCAGTGTTCTACAGCATTGGGGTGCTGCAAACACTGGCAAGCACTGCACAGAGGTGCACGGCTGCACCCAGGCTCTCCCATGACTCCCTCCATATACTTATGGCGGGAATCAGGGCACACAGGGAGGTCCTCTTCCCTTCCCAGGAGACCTCGCAGCCTGGTTGCACATTACACAGGAGGACACAAGCAGGGATGTCATCAGGAGGACCAGGCTGCAGTGGCGCAAACCTTTCAATGATCCCAGTACATCACGAAATGTTACTGCAAAGCCACATTCAACCTCATCCTGCTGTGCCACTCATCACATCCCCATCACTCTGCTTTCCCTACCCTGCTCCTGCACATCCTTACTAACACCAACTTACCTTACACCTCCACCCATCCCTATCTGGTTCACTAATGCCCTTTAGGGAAGGAAACCTGCCGTCCTTACCTGGTCTGCCCTATATGTGACTCCAGACCCAGAGCACTGTGGTTGGCTCTTAACTGTTCTCTGAAATGGCCTAGCAAGACAGTCAGTTGTAACAAACCGCTATGAAACACAATAATAAGAAACCAGATGGACCACCCGGCATCGACCATGGCAACGGCACACCCAGCCCAGTCAACACTGCAAAGTCCTCCTCACCAACATCTGGGGACTTGTGCCAAAATTGGGAGAGCTGTCCCCTACACTAGCAAAGCAACAGCCTGACACAGTCATACTCACAGAATCATACCTTTCAGCCAATGTCCCAAACTCCTCCATCACCATCCCTGGGCATGTCCTGTCCCACTGGCAGGACAGACCCACCAGGGGTGGCGGCACAGTCAGGGAGGGAGTGGCCCTGGGAGTCCTCAACATTGAATCCGGACCCCATGAAGTCTCATGGCTTCAGATCAAGCATGGACAAGGAAACCTCCCGCTGATTACCACCTACCACCCTCCCTCAGCTGATGAATCAGTACTCCTCCATATTGAAAACCACTTGGAAGAAGCACTGAGAGTAGCAAGGGCACAGAATGTACTCTGAGTGGGGGACTTCAATGTCCATCACCAAGAGTGGCTCGGTAGCACCACTGCTGACCGAGCTGGCCGAGTCCTGAAGGACATAGCTGCCAGTCTGGGCCTGCGACAGGTGGTGAGAGAACCAACACGAGGGGAAAAACTTACTTGACCTCGTCTTCACCAATCTACCTGTCGCAGATGCATTTTCCATGACAGCATTGGTAGCAGTGGCCACCGCAGTCATTATGGAGCCGAAGTCCGTTCTTCACACTGAGGACACCCTCCATCATGTTGTGTGGCACTACCACTGTGCTAAATGGGATAGATTCAGAACAGATCTAGCAGCTCAAAACTGGGTATCCATGGGGCGCTGTGGGCCATCAGCAGCAGCAGAATTGTATTCCACCACAATCTATAACCTCATGGCCCGGCACATCCCTCACTCTACAATTACCATCGAGCCAGGGGACCAACCCTGGTTCAATAAGGAGTGTAGAAGAGCATGCCAGGGGCAGCACCAGGCATACCTAAAAATGCGGTGCCAACCTGGGGAAGTTGTAACACAGGACTACATTCATGCTAAAATGTGGAAGTGGCATGCTATAGACAGGGCGAATCGATCCCACAATCAATGGATCAGATCAAAGCTCTGCAATCCTGCTACATCCAGTCATGAATGGTGGTGGACCATTAAACAACTAACTGGAAGAGGAGGCTCCATGAATATCCCCATCCTCAATGATGGTGGAGCCCAGCACTTGAGTGCAAAAGACAAGGCTGAAGCGTTTGCAACCATTTTCAGCCAGAAGTGCCGAGTGGATGATCCATATCGGCCTACTCCTGAAGTTCCCACCATCACAGAAGCCAGTCTTCAGCCAATTCGATTCACTCCACGTGATACCAAGAAATGGCTGAGCATACTGCATACAGCAAAGGCTATGGGCCCTAACAACATCCTGGCTGTCGTGCTGAAGACTTGTGCTCCAGAACTAGCCGCGCCTCTAGCCAAGCTGTTTCAGTACAGCAAGAACACTGGCATCTATTTGATAATGTGGAAAACTGCTCAGGTATGTCCAACCCAACCAATTTTCGCCCCATCAGTCTACTCTAAATCATCAGCAAAGTGATGGAAGGTTTCATCGAGAGTACTATCAAACGACACTTACTCACCAATAACCTGCTCACTGATGCCCAGTTTGGGTTCTGCCAAGACCACTTGGCTCCTGACCTAATTACAGCCTTGGTCCAAACATGGACAAAGGAGCTGAATTCCAGTGGTGAGGCAAGAGTGACTGCCCTTGACATCAAGGCAGCATTTGACCGAGTGTGGCATCAAGGAGCCCTAGTAAAACTGAAGTCAATGGGAATCGGGGGGGGGGAAGATCCACTGGCTGGAGTCATACCTAGCACAAAGGAAGATGGTTGTGGTGGTTGAAGGTCAATCATCACAGCCCCAGGACATCGCTGCAGGAGTTACTCAGGGCAGTGTCCTAGGCCCAACCATCTTCAGCTGCTTCATCAATGACCTTCCCTCCAACATAAGGTCAGAAATGGGGATGTTCGCTGATGGCTGCACATTGTTCACCGCCATTTCGCAACTTCTCAGATAATGAAGCAGTCCATGCCCGCAAGCACCATAGAAACATAGAAACAAAGAAGATAGGAGCAGGAGTAGGCCATTCGGCCCTTCGAGCCTGCTCCGCCATTCAATGAGATCATGGCTGATCATTCAAATTCAGTACCCTGTCCCTGCCTTCTCCCCATATACCTTGATCCCTTTAGCCTTAAGAAATATATCCAACTCTTTCTTGAATATATTTAATGAACTGGCCTCCACCGTCCTCTGTGGCAGTGAATTCCACAGGTTCACCACTCTTTGGGTGAAGAAATTCCTCCTCATTTCAGTCCTAAATGTCCTATCCCTTATCCTTAGACTATGACCCCTGGTTCTGGACTCCCCGACCATCGGGAACATCCTTCCAGCATCTAGTCTGTCCAGGCCTGACAGAATTTTATAGGTTTCGATGAGACCCCCTCTCAATCTTCTAAATTCCAGTGAGTATAAGTCCAATCGACACAATCTCTCCTCATACGTCATTCCTGCCATCCCAGGTATCAGCCTGGTGAATCTTCGCTGCACTCCTTCCATGGCAAGAACGTCCTTCCTCAGATAAGGCGACCAAAACTGCACACAATACTCAAGGTGCGGTCTCACCAAGGCCCTGTACAACTGTAGCAAGAAATCCTTATTCCTGTACTCGAACCCTCTTGCTACGAAGGCCAACATACCATTTGCCTTCTTAACCGCCTGCTGCACCTGCATGCTTACCTTCAGTGACTGGTGCACAAGAACACCCAGGTCTCTTTGCACTTCCCCTTCACCCAATCTATTGCCATTCAAATAATAATCTGCCTTCCTGCCTTTGCCTCCAAAGTGGATAACCTCACATTTATCCACATTATAGTGCATTTGCCATGTTTCTGCCCAATCACCTAACCTGTCCAAATCGTACTGGAGTTTCATGACATCCTCCTCACAGCATACCCTCCCACCCAGCTTTGTGTCATCTGCAAATTTGGAGATATTACATCCAATTCCCTCATCCAGATCATTAATATATATTGTGAATAGCTGGGGTCCTAGGACCGATCCTTGCGGTACCCCACTAGTCACTGCCTGCCACTCGGAAAACAACCCGTTTATTCCAACTCTTTGCTTTCTGTCCGCCAACCAGTTCTCTATCCAAGTCAATACCTTGCCCCCAATCCCATGTGCCTTAATTTTGCATGCTAATCTCTTATGCGGGACCTTATCGAAAGCCTTCTGAAAGTCCAAATATACCACATCCACTGGTTCTCCCTTATCTATTCTACCAGTTACATCCTCAAAAAATTCCAGTAGATTAGTCAAGCATGATTTACCTTTTGTAAATCCATGTTGACTTTGTCCGATCCTGTCACTGCCTTCCAAGTGCTCTGCTATTACATCTTTTATAATGGACTCTAGCATTTTCCCCACTACCGATGTCAGGCTTACCGGTCTATAATTCCCCGCTTTTTCTCTGCCACCTTTTTTGAATAGTGGGGTAACATTAGCTACCCTGCAATCCATGGGTACTGTTCCAGAGTCTATTGAGTTCTGGAAGATGACCAGCAATGCATCTACTATTTCTAGGGCCACTTCCTTAAGTACCCTGGGATGTAGATTATCAGGCCCTGGGGATTTATCGGCCTTCAGTCCCATCAATTTTCCTAACACCATTTCCCTACAAATACTGATTTCTTTCAGTTCCACCCTTTCATCAGGCCCTATGTTCCCCGGTATTTCTGGGAGGTTATTTGTGTCCTCCTTTGTGAAGACAGAACCAAAATATGTATTTAGTTGGTCCGCCATTTCTTTGTTCCCCATTATAAATTCCCCCGATTCTGACTGCAAGGGACCTACGCTTGATTTCACCAATCTTTTTCTCTTCACATATCTATAAAAGCTTTTACAGTCAGTTTTTATGTTCCCTGCAAGCTTACTCGCATATTCTATTTTCCCTTTCTTAATTAATCCCTTTGTCCTCCTTTGTTGAATCCTAAACTGCTCCCAATCCTCAGGATTATTGCTTTTTCTGGCCAATTTGTATGTCCTCTCCTTGGTTCTTATGCTATCCCTAATTTCCCTTGTTAGCCACAGTTGAGTCACCTTTTTTGTTTTATTTTTATGCCAAACTGGGATGAACAACTTCTGTAGTTCATCCATTCGGTCTTTGAATGTTTGCCATTGCCTATCTACCGTCAACCCTTTGAGTGCCATTCCCCAATCAATCCTACCCAACTCGCTCCTCAGACCATCGTAGTTTCCTTTATTTAAATTGAGGACCCTAGTTTCTGAGTCAACTACTTCATTCTCCATCTTAATGAAGAATTCGATCATATTCTGATCGCTCCGACGCAAGGGGCCTCGTACAACAAGATTGCTAATTAATCCTTTCTCGTTACATAATACCCAGTCTAAGATGGCCTGATCCCTGGTTGGTTCCTCGACATATTGGTCCAGGAAACCATCCCGTAAACACTCCAGGAATTCCTCCTCCACAGTATTGTTACTAATTTGGTTAGCCCAATCTATATGTAGATTAAAGTCACCCATGATGACTGCTGTGCCCTTATTGCACGCTTCTTTAATTTAACTTTTAATGCCATCCCCAACCTCCGCTTTACTGTTTGGAGGTCTATATACCACTCCCACTAATGTTATTTTCCCCTTAGTATTTCTCAATTCTACCCATACAGATTCCACATCATCAGAGCTAATATCCTTCATTACCATTGCGTTAATCCCTTCTTTAACCAGTAATGCTACCCCACCTCCCTTTCCTTTTTGCCTATCTTTCCTGAATATCGAATACCCCTGGATGTTGAGTTCCTAGTCTTGGCCATCCTTGAGCCACGTTTCCGTAATCCCAACCAAATCATATTCGTTTACCTCTATTTGCGCAGCTAATTCATCCACCTTATTACAAATGGTCCTCGCATTAAGACACAATGCTACCAAGATCTGTACGACGTACGACATTCGCGCCACAGAAGTGCCAGGCAATGACTATCTCCAACAAGCGAGAGTCTAACCACCTCCCCTTGACATTCAACGGCATTACCATTGCCGAATCCCCCACCATCAACATCCCGGGGGTCACCATTGACCAGAAAATTAACTGGACCAGCCACATAAATAATGTGGCAACAAGAGCAGGTCAGAGGCTAGGTATTCTGTGGTGAGTGTCTCACCTCCTGACTCCCCAAAGCCTTTCCACTATCTACAAGGCACAAGTAAGGAGTGTGATGGAATACTCTCCACTTGCCTGGATGAGTGCAGCTCCAACAACACTCAAGAAGCTCGACACCATCCAGGACAAAGCAGCCCATTTGATTGGCACCCCATCCACCACCTTAAACATTCACTCCCTCCACCACCAGCATACCGTGGCTGCAGTGTGTACCATCTACAAGATGCACTGCAGCAACTCGCCAAGGCTTCTTCGGCAGCACCTACCAAATCCGCGACAAAGGCAGCAGGCGCATGGGAACACACCACCACCTCCAAGTTCCCATCCAAGTCACACACCATCCTGACTTACAAGTATATCGCCGATCCTTCATCGTCGCTGGGTCAAAATCCTGGAACTGCCTACCTAACAGCACAGTGGGAGTACCTTCTCCACATGGACTGCAGCAGTTCAAGAAGGTAGTTCGCCACCACCTTCTCAAGGGCAATTAGGGATGGGCAATAAATGCTGGCCTTGCCATAGGCGTAGGGCATCATCAACTGCACACATGTGTCCATCAGGGCAACCCTCATCACCCAGGAGTTTTTTTGAACCGCAAAGGCTTTCACTCTCTCAACGTGCAGCTCGTCTGCAATCATAGGAAGATCATCATGCATGTGTGCACCAGATTCTCTGGCAGCTGTCATGACTCTTTTGTGCTGTGCCAGTCCACCCTCCCTCAGCTCTTTGAACCTCAAACAGACTTACATAAGAACATAAGAACATAAGAAATAGGAGCAGGAGTAGGCCAATCGGCCCCTCGAGCCTGCTCCGCCATTCAATAAGATCATGGCTGATCTCATCCAAACTGCCAATCCACTATCACAGAACCATCTCCTGCATCTAACAGAATTAGACACACGAAATAGGAGCAGGATCAGGCTACACGGCCCCTGGGCCCGCTCCGCTACCCACAGGGCCATGACCGATCCGAACCGAGACTCATGTCCAAATTCCTGCCCGCTCCCCGTAACCCTTAATTCCCTTTACTTCTAGGAAACTGTCTATTTCTGTTTTAAATTTATGTAATGATGTAGCTTCTACAGTTTTTTGGGGCAGCATATTTCATGGACCTACCACCCTCTGAGTGAAGTAGTTCCTCCTCATCTCAGTTTTGAAAGAGCAGCCCCTTATTCTAAGACTATGCCCCCTAGTTCTAGTTTCACCCATCATCGGGAACATCTTCCCTGCATCCACCCAATCCAACCCCTTCACAATCTTATATGTTTCAATAAGATCGCCTCTCATTCTTCTGAACTCCAATGAGTAGAGTCCCAATCTACTCAACCTCTCCTCATATGTCCATCCCCTCATCCCCGGGATTAACCGAGTGAACCTTCTTTGTACTGACTCGAGAGCAAGTATGTCCTTTCTTAAGTATGGACACCAAAACTGTACGCAGTATTCCAGGTGCGGTCTCACCAATACCTTGTACAACTGAAGCAATACCTCCCTATTTTTATATTCTATCCCCCTAGCAATGAAAGCCAACATTCCATTGGCCTTCTTAATCACTTGCTGCACCTGCATACTAACCTTTTGAGTTTCGTGCACCAGGACCCCCAGATCCCTTTGTACTTCAGTACTTTCCAGTTTCTTGCCATTAAGATAATAACTTGCTCTACAATTTTTCCTGCCAAAGTGCATAACCTCACACTTTCCAGTATTGTATTCCATCTGCCAAATCTCTGCCCACTTACTTAGCCTGTCTATGTCCCCTTGAAGGTTTTTTATGTCCTCCTCACTCACTACTTTCCCCCCCATCTTAGTATCATCTGCTAAACTTTGATATGTTACACACGGTCCCCTCCTCCAAATCGTTAATATAGATTGTAAAGAGTTGGGGACCCAGCACTGACCCCTGCGGAACACCACTAGTTACTGATTGCCAGTCTGAGAATGAACCATTTATCCCAACTCTCTGCCTTCTGTTAGATAGCCAATCCTCTATCCATGCCAGAATATTACCCCCAATCCTGTGATTTTTTATCTTAAGCAATAATCTTTTGTGTGGCACCTTGTCAAATGCCTTTTGGAAGTCTAAATACACTACGTCCACTGGTTCACCTTTATCCACCCTATATGTTACTTCCTCAAAGAACTCCAGCAAATTTGTCAAACATGACTTCCCCTTCATAAAACCATGTTGACTTTGTCCTATTAAATTATGATTATCCAAATGCCCTGTTACTGTCTCCTTAATAATGGACTCCAAAATTTTACCTACCACAGATGTTAGGCTAACCGGTCTATAGTTTCCAGCCTTCTGTCTACTGCCCTTTTTAAATAATGGTGTTACATTAGCAGTTTTCCAGTCTGCCGGGACCATTGCCGAGTCCAGGGAGTTTTGGAAAATTATTACCAATGCATCCACAATCCCTACCACCACTTCCCTCAAGACCCTAGGATGTAAGCCATCAGGTCCAGGTGATTTATTCGCCTTGAGTCCCATTATTTTACCGAGTACCACTTCCTTAGTGATTTTGATCGTGTTTAGCTCCTTCCCCCCCTTTAGCCCCCTGTTTGTCCAGTGTTAGGATATTCTTAGTGTCTTCTACTGTAAAGACTGATGTAAAATATTCATTCAGTGTTTTTGCCATCTCCATATTTCCCACCATTAATTTCCCGGTCTCATCCTCTAAGGGACCAACATTTACTTTAACCACCCTTTTTCTTTTTATATAACTATAAAAACTCTTACTATCTGTTTTTATATTTTTTGCTAATTTACTTTCATAATCTATCTCCCCTTTCTTAATCAATCTTTTTGTTATTTTTTGCTGTCTTTTAAAGTTTTCCCAATCCTCTATCCTCCCACTAGATTTGGCTACCTTATATGCCCTTGTTTTTAGTCGAATACTATCCTTAATTTCTTTACTTAGCCACGGATGGCTGTCTTTTCTTTTACACCCTTTTCTTCTCAGTGGAATATATATTTTTTGGAAGTTGTAAAATAACTCCTTAAATGTACACCACTGAACATGTATCGTCTTACCCTTTAATCTATTTTCCCAATCCACTCTACTCAATTCCACTCTCATACCTTCATAGTCTCCTTTATTCAAGCTTAGCGTGCTTGTTTGAGATCCAACCTTCTCACCCTCTAATTGAATATGGAATTCAACCATGTTATGGTCACTCATTCCAAGGGGATCCTTTACTAGGACATTTTTAATTAATCCTGTCTCGTTACACAGGACCAGATCTAAGGTTGCTTGCCCCCTGGTCGGTTCAGTTACATACTGCTCAAGAAACCCGTCCCTAATACACTCAATGAACTCATTCTCAAGGCAGCCCTGCCCAATTTGATTTGTCCAATTAATATGATAGTTAAAATCCCCCATAATTATAGATGTTCCCTTATTACAAGCCTCAACTATTGAGTTGCCACAGTTTGGAGGCCTGCTGGCTGCTGGAGACAAGGGCTACCCACTGAAGATGTGGCTCATGACACCCTTGAGAAGGCCAAGTACTGAGGCCCAGGAGTGTTATAATGAGAGCTGCATTTCCACCAGATCTGTCATAGAACAAGCAATAGGCATGCTGATGATGCAATCTGATGCCTTGACAGATCTGGAGGAGCCCTTCAGTATGCACCAGCCAGGGTCTCCAGAATCATCGTCGACTGCTGCGCGCTGCACAACATAGCACAGCGGCGAAGATTAGAGCTGCATGAGGAGCAAGGTACACAGCAAACAGTCTCTTCAGAAGAGGAAGACAAGGAGGAGGAGGAAACTGAGATGCAGATGCCACCAGCAGTGGCGCACATTGCTGCCTGGGAGGCCCGGGATGGCCTCATCATGGCCAGATTTACTTAACTTGCTCCAAAGCAGCCACATGCCTGCCCCATGTTGTACTAAGTTCCCCCCCACACCCCCCCAACAACACCATAAAGCATTCCTACAATGCCAAAGCCATTGCTCTCACCCAATGGCCCAATGCTCAAGGTTAAATAATGTCTCACCATTCACTTCAAGTGACAAAGCCACTTCCAAGGTTTGAGGCAAAAATGGACAAGACCCGAAAGTGGTGCAAAGAAAACCATTTATGTGTGTCATCAAAACAACTGAAACTTAGCACTAACATTTATTGATACTCCCATGTGCTTACCCCTGTGCATCTACTTTTCTTTCAGTTAGTGCTTCTATGAGGTGCAACCCCTGTGGCTTCAGCAGAGGTTGAGGCAGCCTGCTCACTTTCCTGCTGCGACTGCATAGACACTTTTGGCGGACGTCCTCTGGGTTTTGGAGCCTGTGAGGGCCCCGCCAAAGTCGGCTCCTCGTGCAACTGTGTAGGGGCAGACTCAGCCATCGCGATCTGAGGAAGCATCTGGGGCTCTGACTGAGTGGGAGGGAATGGGTGAGAAGTGGAAGCACTTTGAGAGGAGCCCCCACTTCCATGTCCCCTCTCACTGTCATCCCTCTCATGGGCCACCCACACTTCCCTGCTAGCAAGGAGCTGGCGAGCACCTTGCTGCACAGCAGTGGGACGATGAAGGCCCAAGTCTACGTTTAGATTCTTCCAGAGTTGAGGTCTATGAGCGTCTGCCATCTGTTGTCCACAGCAAGCATGCGTTCATGTAACTGGCACATTAGGTGCTCCTGCAGGTGGCCATCCTTTCCATGGATCAGCACATCATCGCCATCACCTGCAACATGGTAGTGCTCATGTTGGAGATGAACTCTTCCATTCTCTGCACATTTGCAGATATCGCGGCTGCAAAAGCTGCCAGAGCCTAATGCAATTGTTGCATCCCCTCCAAGATCACCCTCGATAGCCCCCGAGGCTCAGCATCTGCATGTAGCTCAGCAGAGCCTGAAGCACCCTGCGGCATCTAGCGAGGAGTCTCCACTGCTGTCCGTGTCTCCACCATCTGCTCTTGCTCACTTGTTAATTTGTGAGACACTAGGTGACAGTACTACTCTATGGCGCAAAGGACCCACCGAGGTGTGCGTATCTGCGCTGGTGCTGGCTGCGCTTGGGTCTGCTGACGGTGCACCCTCAGAGGCTGGAGGTTTCTCTGAGGAGTCATCTTCCTCCTCTGGCTGGACAGTGGGTGGGGGGAGCAATTGATGAACTTGTGGGAGAGTAAAGAGATGAATTAGAAGTGTTATAATAAGAATGGGTAACGTTACCATTATGCACATGATGACATTTCACTGACTGCTGACATCAGTCACTATATGAGTGATTGCTGTATGCCATGTAGCTTTATTAGATGTGATTCTGTCACCAGGTTGCTGGGATGTCGCCCTCTCTCCATCTCCCAGCGCTAGCGACTCTCAAGCTCCTGAAATTTCCAGAGCCGCCTCCTCTGCTGCCGAAAGGTGTGCAATGGCTGGGGGACCACCTCCGGTTCTTTCCCTCTCCCTGTTGTGGGCTCTATTCTCCTGCAAGGAGGGAAAGAAGAGAAGTTTGAGTGAGAGTGATGGAATGAGCGTAAGGAATGGATGGGTTACATCAGTAGAGGATGACTATGAGGGAGTGGGGTGACAATGCCAAATGGCCTCCTTCTGTGGTTTTACTTGCTATGATAGCGGTAGATAAGCAGTGGCTAGCATTTAAAGAAATATTTCATAATTCTCAACAAAAATACATCCCATTGAGAAACAAAATCTCCACGGGAAAAGTGATCCAACCATGGCTAACTAAAGAAGTTAAGGATAGCATTAGATTGAAAGAAGAAGCTTATAATGTTGCAAAGCATAATTGTAAGCCTGAGGATTGGGAGAGTTTCAGAAACAAGCAAAGGTTGACCAAAAATTTGCTAAAAAGGGAAAAATTAGAATGAGAGAAAACTAGCAAGAAATATAAAAGCAGATTGTAAGAGCTTCTACAAGTATGTAACAAGGAAGAGAGTAGCAAAAGTAAATGTTGGTCTCTTAGAGGCTGAGACAAGAGAAATTATTATGGGGAATAAGGAAATGGCAGAAACATTAAACAAATATTTTGTATCTGTCTTCACAGTAGAAGACACAAAAAGCATACCAAAAATGGTGGGGAACCAAGGGTCTAATGAGGGTGAGAAACTTAACGTAATTAATATAAGTAAAGAAAAAGCACTAGAGAAACTAATGGGACAAGAAGCCGACAAATCCCCTGGACCTGAGGGCCTACATCCTAGGGTTCTAAAAGAGGTGGCTGAAGAGATAGTGGATGCATTGGTTTTGATCTTCCAAAATTCCCTAGATTCTAGAATGGTCCCACTGGATTGAAAGATCGCAAATGTAACACTGTTATTCAAGAAAGGAGGGAGAGAAAAAACAGGGGACTACAGGCCAGTTAGCCTGACATCAGTCATCAGGAAAATGCTGGAATCCATTGTTAAGGAAGTGGTATCAAGTCACTTAGAAAATCATTACATGATTAGGCAGAGTCAACATGGTTTTATGAAAGGGAAACTGTGTTTAACAAATTTATTAGAGTTTTTTGAGGATGTAACTAGCAGAGTAGATAAAGAGAAACCAGTGGATGTAGTATATTTGGATTTCCAAAAGGCATTCGATAAGATGGCACATAAAAGGTTATTACACAAGATTAGGGCTCACGGGGTTGGGGGTAATATAGTAGCATGGATAGAGGACTGGTTAACGGACAGAAAACAGAGAGTAGGGATAAACGGATCTTTTTCAGGTTGGCAGGCTGTAACTAGTGGGGTGCCGCAAGGATCAGTGTCCGGGCCTCAGTTATTTACTGTCTATAGTAATGACCTAGATGAAGGGACCGAGTGTAATGTATCCAAGTTTGCTGATGATACAAAGCTAGGTGGGACAGTAAGCTGTGAGGAGAACACAAAGGGAGCGATTTTGCCAGCGCTCAGAGGGCGGATTTGGAGGCGGGTCTGAGATTAAAGTCATTTTGATTGACGGTGGGTTCCGCACCCACCATCAACCCACTTCCACACAACCTTCCCAAGTGTTGGGTCCCCGATTTGCAAATGGACCTGACACCTAGCGATGGGAAACGGATTAAAGGCAATTAACTGCCTATTAACAGGTAATTGTGAGCAGTTGTCAGGGTATTTTTCGATTTTCAAGCTTCTGGGTCGGGTTTTACGACATCCAGACAACACACCAGGTAAGTGTGGCGTGTTGTGAGTCTGGTCTGATGTTTGTGAAAAGATGACAGCTACAGAAGTGGTGTCAAGGATGGCATGTTGTACATGGTGATTTTCAGAGCAAAGAAAATGTTGGTTACTGCATTTTTAAAACATATACAGATTTCTTTAGGTTACAATTTTTTTAATCCAACTGTATGTCCAGTGCCACCTCATTGGGAGAACATCTCTCACCAGTGACAGATCGCTTCTGTCATCTCACCTGAAGCTGCCATCTATTCCAGCAAGATCGGAGCCAATGAAACAATCAGACCTTGGTCCTCTGAATCCTTCCACAATGAGCCCCAACACCAACATCACCAACCTCATCACCAACCTTCGCCGCCATCACCTGATGCTGCTCTGGACACAGGGCATCAGCCCCTGACAAAATTGCTGGCCGGGAGGCCAACGATGGCATCACCATGGCCAGACTTTCTTCACTTTATGCTGTAAACCCTGGCTGCCACATGATGCGCCAGCTTGACACCATCCCACACCAGCACCGTGAAGCATCCCTTTAATGTCCAAGCCATTCCCTGTGCACACATCACTATAGCGGGGGGGGGGTTGAGTTATGACTGAACAATCACTGGAACTCAGTAAGACACTTCTCAAGGTGCGCTCAGATCTGTCCAATAAGGGGCACTTTTTGAAAAAGAGATTTCACTGTATGACAACACATTACCAGAAACTTCACATGGATATTGGCTAAACCTCTCAAGTGCCCACCCTTGTGTGTTGTTAGTTGGTATGCTTGCAGTAGAATGAGGGTGAGTGTGAGGGATGGTTAGTGAGATGGGGAAGTGATAAAGTAGATAGAGAGGATTGGGTGGAGGTGCAAGGTAAGTTGGTGTCCTGGGGAGGTCTCTTCCACCCTTGGAAGGGAAGAGAACCTCCCTGCATGCTGTGACTCCCTCCATAAGCATATGGAGGGAGTCATTGGTGAGCCTGGGTGCAAGAGTTCACGTTTGTGCAGTGATTGTCAGTGTTTACTGAAACTGAAAAATCAACTGTCAAAATAAAATTGTGCATGGTCCCTTTAAGGAAACCAGCAAATGACACGTCATCAAATGGCGTCATCAGACCCACTTCCTGTTAATTGGCCAATAAACAAGGCCAATCAAGGGAAAATCACGTCTGTAGAGTGGAGGCAGCTGGGGCAGGACTGGAACCCAAAAACCAGCTGACACGCACCCATCCGAACACCGATGAGAAAATTGCAGCCAAAGAGTCTGCAAGGTGATATAGATAGATTTAGTGAGTTGGCAGTAAGGTGGCAGATGGAGTATAATGTAGGGAAATGTGAGATTATTCACATTGGTAGGAAGAATAGAAAAACAGAATATTTTTAAATGGTGTAAAACTTTCAAATGTTGGTGTTCAGAGAGATTTGGATGTCCTCGTGCAAGAAACACAGAAAGCAAGCATGCAGGAACAGCAAGCAATAAGGAAGGCAAATGGCATGTTGGCCTTTACTGCAAGGGGGTTGGAGTATAAGAGTAAGGAAGTCTTGCTACAATTGTACAGGGCCTTGGTGAGACCACACCTGGAGTACTGTGCACAGTTTTGGTCTCCTTATCTAAGGAAGGATATACTTGCCTTGGAGGCGGTGCAACAAAGGTTCATTAGATTGATCCCTGGGTTGAGAGGGCTGTCCTATGATGAGAGATTGTGTAGAATGGGCCTATACTCTCTGGAGTTTATAAGAATGAGAGGTGATCTCATTGAAACATACAAGATTCTGAAGGGGATTGACAGGGTAGATGCTGAGAGGTTGGTTCCCCTGACTGGAATGTCTAGAACTAGGGGGCATAGTCTCAGGATAAGGGGTAGGCCATTTAAGACTGAGATTAGGAGGAATTTCTTCACTCAGAGGGTTGTGAATCTTTGGAATTCTCTGCCCCAGAGGGCTGTGCATGCTGAGTCTTTGAGTATATTCAAGGCTGAGATAGATAGATTTTTGGCCTCTAGGGGAATCAAGGGATATGGAGATCGGGCGGGAAAGTAGAGTTGAGGTCGATGATCAGCCATGATCTTATTAAATGGTGGAGCAGGCTCGAGGGGCCATATAGCCTACATCTGCTCTTATTTCTTGTGATCTTATTTTCTTATTACATTAGGATGAGGGTGAGTGTCAGGGGTGGTTAGTCAGATGGGGATGTGAGTATATACATAGAGAGAGAGGGATGGGTGGACGTGCAAGGTAGGTTAGTGTGAGGAATGATGTGCAGGAGTAGGCTTGGGAAGGCAGAGTGATGGTGATGTGGTGACAGGCACATCAGGATGAGGGCGAGTGTGGCATGCACTTACCTTTCCTGACCTCACAAGATCATTGAATCTTTTCCTGCACTGTATGCAGGTCCTCCTGACCACATCCCTGCCGCTGACCTCCTCAGCTATATCCAGCCAGGCTCTCTTTGTTGTTTGTGGTGGTCTCCTTTGCCTGTCAGCAGGGAAGAGGACCTCCCTGCGTGCTCTAACAGCCTCCCCAAGAGTATGCAAGGAAGAATCTGAGAACTGGGGTGCAGCTCCTTTGCCTTTGGTTATTCATGTTTGAAAAGTTTTATCTCTCCTGTGGCCTCTCTTTCACATCTTCCACCCTCCTCTGGAAATCTTCAAGTGAGTTAAATATGGTCGCTGGAAACGAGTCACGATGATGTCATCAGACCCGTACCATTTAATAGGGCTGGGAAATGCGCATGACTCTTTCATTTGGGACCATTAGGTGAAAGTCGCTCTGAGCAGTGCGTTGCTCAGAACATCACGTTTCGGACCCGCTACACCGCTCGCATGCACCGAACACAACGCAAAGGTGAAAATTCCAGCCAACGTTTCAGGCCAATGACCTTTCGGCAGAACTGGAAAAAGTTATGAGCTATAATAGCAGAGGCAGGGAAAGTGGGGAGGGGAGGAAAGAAGAGAAGTGAATGTCTGTGATAGTGTGGAAGGCAGGAGAGATTAAATGACAAATGGGATGATTGTACAAGGCAAAAGGAGATGTTAATGGGACAAGTGAAGAAACAAAAGTTGGTTCCAGAAGAGGTGTAAATGAGGATGGCAGAATCATCAACAGCTGTCGTCCAAAAATAGGGGCAGAGGTTATGATCTGAAATTGTTGAACTCTATGTTGAGTCCAGAAGGCTGTAAAGTGCCTAATCGAAAGATGAGGTGCTGTTCCTTGAGCTTACATTGAGCTTCATTGGATCAGTGTAAGAGGCCGAGGACAGAGAGGCCAGGGTGGGAGTGGAACGGAGAATTAAAGTGACAAGCGACCGGAAATGCGGGGTCATGCTTACGGACTGAATGGAGGTGTTCTGCAAAGCGGTCACCCAATCTGTGTTTGGTCTTCCCAATGTAGAGGAGACTGCATCGTGAGCAGCAAATACAGTATAATAAATTGAAAGAAGTACAAGTAAATCGCTGTTTCACCTGGAAGGGGTGTTTGGGGCCCCGGACAGTGGGAAGGGAGGAGGTAAAAAGGCAGGTGTTGCATCTCCTGCACTTGCACGGGAAGGTGCCGTGGGAAGGGGAGGGGGTGCTGAGGGTGATTGAGGAGTGGGCCAGGGTGTCATGGAGGGAGCGGTCCCTTCGGAATGCTGAAAGGGAGGGGAAGATGTGTTTGGTGGTGGGATCACGCTGGAGATGGTGGAAATGGCGGAGGATGATCCATTGAATGTGGAGGCTGGTGGGGTGGAAGGTGAGGACAAGGGGAACCCTATTGTGGTTCTGGGAGGGACAGGAAGAGGTGAGAACAGAAGTGGGGGAAATTGAACGGACATGGTCAAGGGCCGTGTCAACCACGGTAGAGGGGAATTCTCGATTGAGGAAAAAAGAAGACATACTAGAAGCACTAGTATGGAAGGTGGCATCGTCAGAACAGATGTGACAGAGACGGAGAAACTGGGAGAATGGAATAGAGTCCTTACAGGAAGCGAGGTGGGAGGAAGTGTAGTCAAGGTCTTTGACCAAGCTTTTGGTTGCCTGTCCTAATATCTCCTTATGTGGCTCGATGTCAAATTTTGTTTGATAATCGCTCTTGTGAAATGGCTTGGGACATTTAACTATGTTAAAGGCACTGTATAAATGCAAGTTGTTGTTGTAACTTGGAATTTTTAAAAAATGTATTCTTTAGTATAGCTGAGGCTAATTATTTGAATAATTGTCTGTTGGGATTTGTCTATCTCAACCCATTATGATATTCCAATAGTAATTTACTATTCTTTGCATTAAAATTATGGCTATTCCATATTCCCAGAGCACACCGTGGTTTACATAATGAGCACTAAGCCCATAGGATTACCCTGGAGCAAAACAAAAAGCATATGGGCACAACCTGAATATATGAAGGACACAAGTTATGGTCACCAGAACATATCTTGTATCAAACATTTCACCAGATTTAAAGGCAGGACTTTTCTATAACTGCCCAAAGCTGCTCTCAGTCATAAATCCTCTCGAGTTGTGACCGGATTTTCTACCTTGTTGCTGCAACAAACTTCAATATATTTTTCTTTCTTTTGAATGTATCGTAAAGTATGTGAGCGACCATCTTACATTGATTATTCCCAGAGCTCTCTTCCTGCTGTGACAGAATAAGCCATATTCCAAGAGATACACCATAATATAAACAGATTTCTGACATTATTAATACATGATATACTGGGTTTAAAAATCTAAAGCCTCGGAGACACAGGCTGCAAACAGAAAACAGGCTTCTGAGATGGGATGGTTTGATAACACAAGTTGTAAACACAACAAGCTTTGAAATGGGAATTGATTGTTAACGCTAATACAAAGACCCTATTGAAATAGCAGTTTGGTGCTTCTGAAAGGTCTGCGGTTTGGAACCAACACAATGGAATGACCCAAGTAAAGTGTTAATTAACATGTGAAACAGAAACACAGAATATTAAAAAACCATGTGCCTTTGTAAAAGTAACATCAAATAAGACAGGAAACATGATTAAATATGCAACCAATTGAGATAGCTAGAAAACAAGTAAACAATCTGGTTAAAGTGGTTTTGATTTACATGTAGTAAATATGATACCAACAGAACACTTTGAAGATATGACTTCAATAGATACACCAAGCAATTACATTGTGTTTGTATTGAACTTGGAACACCACGGAGACAGAAGTCTGTGGTTATAACCAGTTAAGCCAATATTAAGAATTGAATGAAAGATCTTCGATAAGAATGACATCAAATAAATACTACAGTCATATTGTTTTTATAAGTTTTTGAAACACCTAAAGGTAGAGACATAATTATGCATGCAGCAGCTGAAATGGCAGTAAGAATAGAAAGAAGTCAACACAAAGAATGAATAAAGATAATTAGCTTACATCAGCAGAAAACTTCAAAGAATATACCATTCAAAAAAAGGTATAAAAATAAGAGCTTTTCAAATGGAAAGTCAGAAGTCGCTGGAAGGGCAAGCGTTTCTCAACTTCAGAGGCACGCTCTATAAGTTTTTAACTTTGAGTCTTGGGCAATCAAGGTATTTGATTTTGGTGGATATTGTGGATTAAGACTAAGTAGAAGTGTGGAAGTGTAACAAAGTTAAGAATTGAGAATAAGGATCTCTGAGAATAAGATTGTGTAAGCTAATTGTTTTTCAACATCTTCAGTCATTCCTTTCCTTTAGAGAGAGATAGCCTGAACCTTTAGACCCATTTAAGCGTCTTATAGAATTTGGCTATCTCTAACTTTAGTTGAAGGTGAATGTCTGGGGAATACACCTGATCTGGGGTAGCCCGAAAAGGGCTCGGACTTGTAATTATCCCTTCACTGCATCCAACACCAATACACTAATGAGAGGAGGGGGTGTGGGGGTTGGGGGTAAAGTACAGTTACCTCATTCACAGGTCACAACTCTGCAAGATTCCAATTAACCCTAGATGGCACTCAATAATTTGTGAAACCCGCTCGTAGGTACCAAGCTTTGCCACCACATTTTATCCTGAAGCAAGATGCTGTGGTTTTGTGATAAAGAAGAGATATCAAGCTCTCCTGTCAAGAAAGATTTATCAGTTGCTAAACAGAATTCGAGCAATAAGCCAAAGTCTTAAAGACGAAAGCTTGTCAAGTCCTGGATTTACTCTAGTAATTCACCCCGGGACAGCTACCGATACAGCCAGACATCCAATTCAATTAGGCTTAGATTGTATCATTTATTTCTCGCAAACATTCAATTCATTGTGGGATTTTACTGGCGTTTCAGTTCGGAGATTTAAAAAATAGCAAACCATTTTGACAGCACCATATTTCTATTCTATCTGGGATTCTCAGATGTTGCCATGTTTTTGAGAAAATGCCCGATGTTCTCAAAGAATTCACAACTGTAACAAGGATTACGTCTGAGCTTTATCCAATATTTACTTCGTTTTTATCACATCATTTACTGAAACTATCGAGAAGTGAACATTGTTATCATCTTAGAGCAGTCAGTGGCTGAGGGCTCACCACTGAATTAACTGTCTATCACCACCGTAAAAGATGTCCTACTAATATTGACATTTTCTGCCAAGAGGGTATAAGACAACATTTATCAGTTTAACTCTTTGCCCTCAAAGGCACATCTATATTCCCCATCAGCAAGTCATTCATTTCAATGAAACCTTTTAATATGCTGAGGACATTGACTAAAATATATACTGCACTCTCAACAATCCTTAAAGCGTGATTAAAGAGATGAGTTTTGGGCAGGTTTTTAAAGAAATAGAGAGAAATGGAAAGGCTCAGCGAGGGAATTCAAGAGAACAGGACCAAAGCAACTCAAGGTTCTGCTACCAATGGTAGGGGCAAAAGATGCACCAAAGGACAAAGTCCGAGGAATGCAGGGCTGGAGCAGATTGCAAAGAGAAAACGTGGGATGGCTGTAGATATGTGAGGAAAAGGAGGGGCTAAATCTTTGCAGATTCTAGAAGTGAGGATGCAGGGAAGGAAGAGCATCCATTGATGGAGCTTCACAGGCTAAGTTCGGATGTGTAACCATTCAAAGCCGGTCCCACGAAGCTGAAAGGTGGAGGAGAGACATCGGAAGAGGTCAAGGAGGACAAACAGGAATAATTCACACATTAATGGGTGTTGTTCATGGCTTTGGCAAGGTCCATTTCAGTGTTGCTTCATACTGACGCTACAGTAGTAGTGTAGAGTCAGGGCCCAACCTGATATCAGAGCAAAGTGGAAGGAGACTCCCTGGAGGCAGGAATCTCATTCTGCTTTGCTCCAACGTCAGTCCAGGCCTCAACACTGGATTTATACTACACAAGTTTAATATATGTGCAAAACTGAAACCACTTTACGCCAATGTGTAAATGCACCATGAGTTGACCAGGTGCATCTGCTGGAACCATGGGAATGCCAGCTGGTTAGGGTTAAATAACATATGTTGAAAGTCAAGGGGGTCGATCTTGACTTTGTGCGATAATGTAAAACGAGAGATAGCGAGTCGGCAGCCTGTTTTACATCTTTCCCAATTTTCACCTCCATTGACTTCCAGTGTTTGTATTTGAACAGTATTAGAGTCTGCGGCACAGTGCTCTAAGTCAAAACATAAGAACATAAGACATAGGAGCAGGAGTAGACCATACAGCCCATCAAGCCTGCTCCGCCATTCAATAAGATCATGGCTGATCTTCGACATCAACTCCACTTTCCCGCCCTATCCCCATATCCCATGATTCCCTTAGTGCCCAAAAATCTATCAGTCTTGAATATACTCAATGGCTGAGCATCCACAACCCTCATGGGTAGAAAATTTCAAAGATTCACAACCCTCTGAGAGAACAAATTTGTCATCATCTCAGTCCTAAATGGCCGACTATGACCCCTAGTTCTAGACTCTACAGCCAGGGGAAACAGCCTCTCAGCATCAACCCTGTCAATCCCTCCAAGAATTTTATACGTTTCAATGAGATCACCTCTCGTTATTCTAAACTCCAGAGAATATAGGTGCATTCTACTCAATCTCTCCTCATAGGACAACTCTCTCATTCCAGGAATCAATTTAGTGAACCTTCTTTGCACCCCCTCTCTTATGTTCATTAATAAATAGACATTCTTATTATGAACACAGCTAGCTTTTGCTAGACACTTTTATTGAGCACATGTGGACTAGGTACAGTATCTGTAGAGGCATCCATCTTGACTGCTGCCTTGTGGGTAGCCTAGTGCATCATGGGTAATGTAGTCTTAATATACATACAGCTGGGTAGTGTAGTCTTATACACACAGCCATATACAGCTCTACACAGCTCTACGGCTCCACCTAGTGTCCACTATAGAATGACATGTTATTGATCATTACATCCCCCTTTCTTTGAGGTTTAACAAAATCAATATCAATCAACTTTCAAGAAAACAATAAAGATAATATCAGTAACACTTTTGTTAGTGCTCTGTAAACATAAACATTTTCAAAACAGTCAACACATTTTCAAAGCTTTACATTGCACTCAAAGATTAAGTCTATCAGGCTCTTTTACTTCACGTGTGGATCTTCTCAACACGGGTAAGTCTGATGTGTCTTCATGAGATTGTTCTGGCGGTGAATGACAAGATGCAGTTGCGGCATTGTCATCAATCTGGTCTTGAATAGTTCGAGGTCTCCTTGCGATCTTGGCTTGGAGAGGGTTTCAGTGTTTCCTTCACTCTTCATGCCATAACTCTCAATGTAGTCAATGCACTCTCGAAAAACTGCTGGCAGCTGGATCCCATCATACAGCATAGTCCTCTCAGCAGCCTCGGCTAATGGAACACCAAAGATTGGCCTGAGGGAAGAAGGAGTATCCACCGGAACTGCTTCCTGCTCTGGTGCAGGCTTCTTCTTTTTCTTTTTCTCTTTCCACTGCTTAACAACATCTGCTGCAGTTATATCTTTGGACTTTTTCTCCTTGTGTTTTTCCTCTTTGTGCTTTTCTTCCTTTGGCTTCTCTTTGACCTTAAAGTCTTTTTCTTTCTTCTTGGAGAAACTAGGCTTTTTGAAGACGTGGATACCCTTTGGCCTTTTCATCCTTGATGGGCTCTCTGCTTCATCACCTGAGTCATCTGGTCTGCTTATGGCACAGTTTATACAGTAGACTCTCTTGACCAGTTCTAAGTCTTCACAAGCTTTGTCACCTAGTATCGAATCAAGTCTTTCAGCCACAACAGAAAACATGAGATGATGCACTTTGTCTTTGACTGTCACTTTAAGTCTGCATACACCTAAGCTATCTATTTTCTGTCCATTATAGCTCTTCAGTAGTACTGACTTTTTCTGTATTTTGGGCTTTTCTTTCATATTTTTTATGTCACTCATACTGATTAAGTTTGCTTTTGCCCCAGCGTCCAGTTTCAATGTAACTAATGCTCCATTTATCTGCAGTGGGATCATCCATTTGTCCACTTTTACTGCATTGACTTTATGTTCAGCATTGTCCATTTCTGAGGGCTGCACATTTTCTGTATCTTTTTTGATATCGTCACATGACACCATTCCTACAAAAAATGTCTCACTTAAATCAGTGTCCTCAATCACATTAACTTGTTGCCCTTTCGTTGTTTTTACTTTTGAAAAGCATTGTTTGGCAAAGTGATTCTTTCCATTACACTTTGTGCACATTTTTCCAAACGCTGGGCATTGTCTTAACTGGTGTTTGTAACCACAGCGTTTACAATTAAAAATGTCATCCTCCGATTGCTTTTCATTTCTGTTCTGCCCACGTTTCTTCCCCTTATAGGACACAGCACCGACAGCAGCATTATCACTCATTACAATCGCATCATTATTGATTTCACTGAAAGTCTTCGCGTGCTTTTGAGCTAGCTCGCTGGCTTGGCATATTTTCACCGCATTTTCCAAATTTAGTTCGGTTTCTCTCAACAGACGTTCCCTGACTTTTTTTATCATGAATACCAAACACAATCTGGTCACGAATCATGGATGCTTTGAGCTCAGAGAAATTACATGTCTGTGCTTTCAGTTTCAGATCAGTTATAAAGCTATCAAAAGTCTCATTTTGTTGCTGTGTCCGAGAACGGAAGATGTATCTTTCATACGTCTCATTCTTTTTGGGAGAGCAATGTGCATCAAATTTTTTTAGCACATCTTCTAATTTTTCTCTGTTCTCCTCTGGATTAAATACAAATGTATTAAATACCTCTATCGCCTGTGGGCCTGCAACCGTAAGCAGCAATGCTATTTTTCTTGCGTCTGGCTTCGTACTGAATCCAATGGCTGCAATGTAGAGTTCGAATTGTTGTTTAAAAATCCGCTAATTGTAGTCGACATTTCCCTCGAGATTCAAACGCTCTGGTGGCTTCAAATTCTCCATGTCGCTTTTCACAATTTTTAGCAGATATTTACAACTCTTGGTATCCTGGTACCATCTTATGTTCATTAATAAATAGACATTCTTATTATGAACACAGCTAGCTTTTGCTAGACACTTTTATTGAGCACATGTGGACTAGGTACAGTATCTGTAGAGGCATCCATCTTGACTGCTGCCTTGTGGGTAGCCTAGTGCCTCATGGGTAATGTAGTCTTAATATACATACAGCTGGGTAGTGTAGTCTTATACATACAGCTATATACAGCTCTACACAGCTCTACGGCTCCACCTAGTGTCCACTATAGAATTACATGTTATTGATCATTACACCCTCTAAGGCAGGTATATCCTTCCTCAGGTACAGACGCCAAAACTGTGCACAGTACTCCAGGTGTGGTCTCAAAGCCCTATTCCAAAGCATTATTCCGGCATAGTTAATAAGAAAAATTGAACAGTGTAGACCCTTTAACCTGTTACATCAGCCGACAGAGGTCAGCAACACTCACGTTTCCGTTTAGCTCATTTTCTGCATGGTTTAGATTAAAGTCACATGAGTGTTGAGAAGATATTTTCATTCATAAGCTGCTACCGCCCCTCGAGTGATGTTAAAAACAAATACAACTCGTGGCCCTAAATAAATAATAAGTGAAACAAGATCTCTGTTCATTTCATAGCCAAAGTAGAAACCCTCAGTGGAGTTTCAAAAGAACTCGTGCACATCATAAAGTCTCATGTTAAAAGTGTCACTTATCAAGCCAGTGTTCCACCACGAGCAGTACTTAATGAAACCGGACCCGTGTTTCAAGCTGCGTTGGGATGATTCATTGACTTTTCTGTAACATGATTTTCACTTCCTTTGAGTGAGCCTCTCACAGACTGCAGCAAACCAAGGTGACATTGCAAGTCTCGGGTGGCAGTTTCATTCAGCAGATCTGCCCTCGTCGCACCTCCCGCCATTAGCATATGTCTTAATGTCATTGGACTCACTTCCTATCACTGAAATCATTAAGTCAAAATGAGCCTCGCTGCAATTCCTGCCGCACTCTCTCCCCTGTGACACATTTTCCACTCTATCAGTGTTCAGTGCTCCTGGTCCGATCAAGCCTTGCTGTATTCCTCAGGTCTCATGAATTAAACCATGTAACATTGGGTTTAATCTTTTCCTTTCTGTTGGTTGAAAGAATGCTAGCAGCGGTCTTCAGTCTCACACAAGACATGCGTACTCTTGTTTAAAGGCAGAGGTGAATATGCAACCTATGAGGCAGTAATGCAATAGAATCGGTGATCACATCTCGTGATACAAAGTTAACTATTTTGTCATGTGTTTAATTGAAACGGAGACCAGAAATCTTAAAACGGTATCGAAAAAGGTGATGCCGAAACAAGTACAGCACCAATTGTACTGTGAGCTTACTGCTATGTTGAAAATATTGGCATTTCCCTACCACAATGACATCACCTCTTTCATCCGGTGAAATTTGGTGTTGACATTGGACCTGTCTGCTTCTTGTAACGATCAAGATTATTTCAACACAATCATTTTGGCCTCCAATCTCCCCCCCCTCTCAATCTGGTTGGCTGCGGCCTGGAAATGTAGACACAAAATGTTAATCAGCTCCTGCCGTTAAATTCATCAGGACACAAAATTGCCCTCCCCCACCCCCACTCCCTCCCCGCCTCCCAGCCTTTGAAAAGAGAGTCCCACACCACTGTGGCTTCACACAACATTGCTACAACTAGTCCAAAGCAAACTTTTAAAGAGTTCTCCATCTGCACAAGCACGGCTTTGCCCAACCAGAGATTGCTGAGAGTGTAGCCCATCACTGGTGGGCACAGCAGGCTTTAAGCACCCAATGGTCCTGTAGTGTAACTGTCCTAGTAAATTTTGAATAAACATTTAAACAAAGAATTGTGGCAGAGCCACTGAGGGACTCTGAACAACTGTACATAATTCCCTTTAACGATGTGTTAGCTACAGACTAAATCTGTACCATTGTATATACTGTTTGCATGTACAGTGCGCGGCCCCTTTAAGAGCGCGGGCAAACGCGATGACGTCATGCCGCTAATCACGTGATCACCCAAACGCGGGAAAAACGTGATGACGTCATGACGCCATCCACGGGACCGCCCAGGCAGTCCTCGTGGAGCCTCTGACCTGTTAAGACCTGTATTCATAGTTCTCTTGCATCAATCTGTTTAAACTCGTTAGTTTGACATTAAAAACCTTTTTGATTGATTGCCTGCGTCGAACTCAATCTCTAGATAGGAATTTGACCATTCCTACATTGGTGACCCCGACTTTTGTGAACGGATTTCGCAAAAGGAACACAGCATGGAGGTGAATGCCGTTTCGTTGAAGCTGCTGCAGTTCTGGGAGCAACAAGCAACCTCGTGGTTCATCCAAGTCGAAGCCCAGTTCGCCCTGAGAGGCATCATTGAGGATCAGACCCGATACTTATACGTGGTCTCCGCACTCGACGGCTCTACCGCCTCGCGGATCGTCAGTCTTCTCGGGAATCCCCCAACTGACAGCAAGTATGAGACCCTCAAGGCGCGGTTGCTGCAGGTTTTCGGGCTCACGAAATCAGAGCACGCCCATCGGCTGCTCGCTATGCCCGGGCTCGGGGACACCAAACCTTCCGAGCTGATGAGCCAAATGCTCACACTCCTCGGCTCCGAACCGGAATGCTTTCTCTTCAGAGAGTTATTCCTCAGCCAATTACCGGAGCAAGTGCAAGCAGCTTTGGCGAGATCCGAGGTCGAAGACTGCGCAGCGCTCGCTGCCGAGGCAGACAAAATATTCGCAGTTACGCAACAGTACTGCACTGCCACGAGGCGCCCATCCTCCACCGACGCCGCCCCAGCTCCTCAGCCCGCGGGGCTGTGCTTCTACCACGCGCGGTTTGGCGTGAAGGCGAGATGTTGCCGCCCTCCCTGCAGCTTCTCTCAAAAAAAACAACTCCGTCCAATGAAAAACGGGCCTAACGGGTGCCCCGCAGCTGCGATGGCAATCGGCAATACAGGCAAGCTGCTCTTCATCGCAGATACCCTCTCCGGTCGTCGGTTCCTGTGCAACACCGGAGCGCAGTGCAGCATTCTACCCGCGTCAGCTCTTGATGTACAGGCTGGGAGGCACGGCCTCCCCCTCGAAGCGGCTAATGGCGGAGCTATTCGGACCTTCGGCAGACGGTGGGTCCAGTTGTGCTTCGGCAGCCAGCGGTTTTTCTGGGAATTCGTTACGGCCAAGGTTTCGCAAGCCATTCTCGGTGCAGATTTCCTGTGCGCCAATGGCCTCCTGGTCGATGTAAGGAACCGGCAGCTGATCAACGCGGCCGCATTTCACGCTATCCCTTGCCACCGTAGTAACACCATATCGCGCACCGTCTCCTGCACTTTCCCAACTCCGAATGAGTTCGCTCGCCTGCTAGGCGAATTTCCAGACCTGACCAGGCCCACGTTCTCCTCCATGGCCACGAAGCATGGTGTGGAACACCACATCACCACCACCGGCCCCCCGGTCCACGCGCGGGTCCGGCGCCTCGAACCTGGCAAGCTAGCGGTCGCGAAGGCGGAGTTCGCTACAATGGAACGCTTAGGGATTATTCGCAGGTCGAATAGTCCATGGTCTTTGCCTCTTCACATCGTTCCGAAACCTGGCGGAGGATGGCGGCCCTGCAGCGACTATCGGCGCCTAAACGACGCCACCACTCCTGATCGATACCCGATCCCCCACATTCAGGATTTCTCTGCCCATTTGGCTGGAAACAACTTCTTCTCCAAGGTCGACCTCGTCTGGGGCTACCACCAGGTCCCGGTGCACCCGTAGGATGTCCAGAAGTCCGCAGTCATCACCCCATTCGGCCTTTTCGAAATTCTGCGCATGCCTTTCGGCTTAAAGAACGCCTGATGGATTCCGTGCTGCGGGACCTCAACTTCATCTTCATCTATCTGGATGACATTTTGATCGCCAGCCCCACCAAAGAGGAGCATCTTTGCCATCTACGCACCCTTTTTCAACGCCTCAGCCAACACGGCCTGATTATCAACCCGGCTAAGTGCCAGTTTGGCCTGCAACAAATCGATTTCCTGGGGCATTGCATCACCGCAGAGGGACCGGTTCCTTTGCAGGCGAAGGTGGAGGCGGTGACACACTTCCCACGCCCGCAGAACATAAAGGCTCTGCAAGAATTCCTAGGCATGGTAAACTTCTACCACCGTTTCGTGCCTAAGGCAGCACTGCTCATGCAGCCCCTGTACGAGGCCCTCAAGGGCAAGTCAGGCAAGGATCCGGTGGGCTGGACGGTTGACATGGACCGGGCATTCACCGACACCAAGAGCGCCTTGGCCAACGCGACCATGCTGGCGCACTCGCTACCAGGAGCCACCATCACCCTCACCACCGACGCGTCAGATTACACAATCGGCACCGTTCAGGAGCAGTGGGTAAACGGGACGTGGCAGCCGTTGGCATTCTTCAGCCGTCAACTGCGGCGTAACGAGCGGGCGTACAGTACTTTCGACAGGGAGTTGCTAGCCCTTTTTCTGGCCATCCGCCATTTCCGGTTCTTGTTGGAAGGACGTCCTTTCACCGCTTTCGTCGACCATAAGCCACTGACTTTTGCCATGGCCAAGACCGCCGAACCATGGTCATCTCGACAAAAACGTCAGCTGACATACATCTCCGAATTTACCACAGATATTCAGCACGTGGCCGGTAAAGACAACCTGGTGGCAGATAGCCTCTCCCGCGCGACCGTGCATGCGGTCCAGCTGGGCATCGACTATGCCCTCATGGCAGCAGACCAAGTCTCAGACCCAGAAGTGCAGGCTTACCGTACCAACACCACTAGCCTCCAGTTGGCCGACATCTGGTTCCAATCGGCTGGTACCACGTTGCTGTGTGATGTTTCCGTTCGGGACCCTCGCCCTATTGTGCCGGTCGCCTGGCGCCGCAAGGTGTTTGATGCCATACATGGGTTGTCACACCCAGGAATGAAGGCTTCTCAGAAGCTAATGTCATCTAAGTTCGTTTGGTGGGGCATGCATAAAGATGTCCGCGACTGGGCCAACACCTGCGTGGTCTGCCAAAAGGCCAAGGTACAGCGCAACATCAAGGCTCCATTGGCCACCTTTGCAGTTCCTGAACGACGGTTTGACCATGTTAATGTGGACCTGGTAGGACCACTTCCACCTTCCCATGGTTTTACGCACATCCTGACCATAGTAGATCGCACCACCAGATGGCCGGAGGCGGTTCCCCTGTCATCTACTACTTCGGCGGACGTGGCCAGGGCATTCATCTCTTCATGGGTCGCCCGTTTTGGAGTGCCTGCTGACATCTCTTCGGACCGGGGACCGCAGTTTTCCTCTGAACTCTGGAATGCGGTGGCTCAACGACTCGGTGTCAAGTTACACCACACCACAGCCTACCACCCACAAGCGAACGGTCTGTGCGAACGTTTTCACAGATCGCTTAAGGCCGCACTGAGGGCCAGCCTCCAAGACGCTGGATGGGCAGACAAGCTGCCGTGGGTCATGTTGGGCCTTTGCACGGCCCCCAAGGAAGATCTTCACTCTTCCAAGGCAGAGCTCGTTTATGGTCAGCCACTGCGAGTGCCAGGGGATTTCTTGCCAACACCAACGGAGCCATGGTCCGCCTCACGCCAGCTTATCAGTCACCAGGAAGCAGCCAGATGTTTCGCGTCGGTTCCCACATCGCATCATGGGTTTCAGGGCTCTCACGTTCCAGCGGAGCTGAAACAAGCCGACTACGTGTTCATCCACCACGATGCTCACCGGGATCCGCTCAAGCCCCCATACACTGGTCCTTTCCACGTGTTAGAGGCAGGAGACAAAACCTTCAAGGTGGATGTCGGTGGTAAACCGGACCACATTTCGGTTGACCGTTTGAAGCCGGCACACCTGGACCTTGACCATCCCGTCAAGACCGCACAGCCACCAAGACGAGGTCGGCCGCCCACCATCGTCACGCCAGAACAAGTGCAACCACCCGCCAGTCCGCCCGCCGTCCAACAGCTTCCGCTTCGGGAATACAGGAGTCGTTCTGACAGGCTTGTCAGACCCCCTCACCATTTGACATTTTCCGTTAAAGACAATTCTGGGGGGGCGCATGTGGCAGAGCCACTGAGGGACTCTGAACAACTGTACATAATTCCCTTTAACGATGTGTTAGCTACAGACTAAACCTGTACCATTGTATATACTGTTTGCATGTACAGTGCGCGGCCCCTTTAAGAGCACGGGCAAACGCGGTGACGTCATGCTGCTAATCACGTGATCACCCAAACGCGGGATAAACGTGATGACATCATGACGCCATCCACGGGACCGCCCAGGCAGTCCTCGTGGATCCTCTGACCTGTTAAGACCTGTATTCATAGTTCTCTTGCATCAATCTGTTTAAACTCGTTAGTTTGACATTAAAAACCTTTTTGATTGATTGCCTGCATCGAACTCAATCTCTAGATAGGAATTTGACCATTCCTACAGAATCATATTTTTGTGGCAGACAAGATTAGAGACACAACACTACAACTGAAATAACTGATCTTGTCACCATTACAGAAACATGGCTGCAGGGTGACAATGCCTGGGAATTAAACATACCAGGTTATTTAACAATCAGGAAGGACAGGCAGGAAGGAAGGGGAGGTGGGGTGGCTATGTTAATAAAGGAAGGAATCACTGTAATACAGAGAAATGATATTGGGTCAAAGGATCAGGATAATGAAACAGTTTGGGTGGAGATAAGGAATAATAAGGGGAAAAAAACACTAGTGGGCGTAGTCTATCGGCCTCCGAACAGTCGCAACTCGGTTGGACGGAGTGTCAATCAGGAAATAGTTGAGGCTTGTAATAAGGGAACATCTATAATTATGGGGGATTTTAACTATCATATAAATTGGACGAATCAAATTGGGCAGGGCTGCCTTGAGGATGAGTTCACTGAGTGTATTAGGGATGGGTTTCTTGAGCAGTATGTAACTGAACCAACCAGGGGGCAAGCAACCTTAGATCTGGTCCTGTGTAACGAGACAGGATTAATTAAAAATGTCCTAGTAAAGGATCCCCTTGGAATGAGTGACCATAACATGGTTGAATTCCATATTCAGTTAGAGGGTGAGGAGGCTGTATCTCAAACAAGCGTGCTAAGCTTGAATAAAGGAGACTATGAAGGTATGAGAGCGGAATTGAGTAAAGTGGATTGGGAAAATAGGTTAAAGGATAAGACGATACATGATCAGTGGTGTACATTTAAGGAGTTATTTTACAAATTCCAAAAAAAGTATATTCCACTGAGAAAAAAAGGGTGTAAAAGAAAAGACAGCCATCCGTGGCTAAGTAAAGAAATTAAGGATAGTATTCGACTAAAAACAAGGGCATATAAGGTAGCCAAATCTAGTGGGAGGATAGAGGATTGGGAAAACTTTAAAAGACAGCAAAAAATAACAAAAAGATTGATTAAGAAAGGGAAGATAGATTATGAAAGTAAATTAGCAAAAAATATAAAGACAGATAGTAAGAGTTTTTATAGTTATATAAAAAGAAAAAGGGTGGTTAAAGTAAATGTTGGTCCCTTAGAGGATGAGACCGGGAAATTAATGGTGGGAAATATGGAGATGGCAAAAACACTGAATGAATATTTTGTATCAGTCTTTACAGTAGAGGACACCAAGAATATCCCAACACTTGACAAGCAGGGGGCTATAGGGGGGGAGGAGCTAAATACGATTAAAATCACTAAGGAAGTAGTACTTGGTAAAATAATGGGACTCAAGGCGGATAAATCACCTGGACCTGATGGCTTACATCCCAGGGTTTTGAGGGAAGTGGCGGTAGGGATTGTGGATGCATTGGTAATAATCTTCCAAAACTCCCTGGACTCAGCAAAGGTCCCGGCAGACTGGAAAACTGCTAATGTAACACCCTTATTTAAAAAGGGCAGTAGACAGAAGGCTGGAAACTATAGACCGGTTAGCCTAACATCTGTGGTAGGTAAAATTTTGGAGTCCATTATTAAGGAGACAGTAACAGGACATTTGGATAATCATAATTTAATAAGACAAAGTCAGCATGGTTTTATGAAGGGGAAGTCATGTTTGACAAATTTGCTGGAGTTCTTTGAGGAAGTAACATATAGGGTGGATAAAGGTGAACCAGTGGACGTAGTGTATTTAGACTTCCAAAAGGCATTTGACAAGGTGCCACACAAAAGATTATTGCTTAAGATAAAAAATCACGGGATTGGGGGTAATATTCTGGCATGGATAGAGGATTGGCTATCTAACAGAAGGCAGAGAGTTGGGATAAATGGTTCATATTCAGACTGGCAATCAGTAACCAGTGGTGTTCCGCAGGGGTCAGTGCTGGGTCCCCAACTCTTTACAATCTATATTAACGATTTGGAGGAGGGGACCGAGTGTAACACATCAAAGTTTGCAGATGATACTAAGATGGGAGGGAAAGTAGTGAGTGAGGAGGACATAAAAAACCTGCAAGGGGACATAGACAGGCTAAGTAAGTGGGCAGAGATTTGGCAGATGGAATACAATACTGGAAAGTGTGAGGTTATGCACTTTGGCAGGAAAAATCGTAGAGCAAGTTATTATCTTAATGGCAAGAAACTTGAAAGTACTGAAGTACAAAGGGATCTGGGGGTCCTGGTGCACGAAACTCAAAAGGTTAGTATGCAGGTGCAGCAAGTGATTAAGAAGGCCAATGGAATGTTGGCTTTCATTGCTAGGGGGATAGAATATAAAAATAGGGAGGTATTGCTTCAGTTGTACAAGGTATTGGTGAGACCGCACCTGGAATACTGCATACAGTTTTGGTGTCCATACTTAAGAAAGGACATACTTGCTCTCGAGTCAGTACAAAGAAGGTTCACTCGATTAATCCCGGGGATGAGGGGATGGACATATGAGGAGAGGTTGAGTAGATTGGGACTCTACTCATTGGAGTTCAGAAGAATGAGAGGCGATCTTATTGAAACATATAAGATTATGAAGGGGTTGGATCGGGTGGATGCAGGGAGGATGTTCCAGATGATGGGTGAAACTAGAACTAGGGGGCATAGCCTTAGAATAAGGGGCTGCTCTTTCAAAACTGAGATGAGGAGGAACTACTTCACTCAGAGGGTGGTAGGTCCATGGAGTATGCTGCCCCAAAAAGCTGTCGAAGCTACATCATTACATAAATTTAAAACAGAAATAGACAGTTTCCTAGTAGAAAAGGGAATTAAGGGTTACGGGGAGCGGGCAGGAATTTGGACATGAGTCTAGGTTCGGATAGGTCATGGCCCTGTGGGTAGCGGAGCGGGCCCAGGGGCCGTGTAGCCTGATCCTGCTCCTGTTTTCGTGTGTCTAATGCTGTTAGATTCAGGAGATAGTCCTGTCATAGTGGATTGGCGGTTAGGATCAGATCAGCCATGATCTTATTGAATGGCGGAGCAGGCTCGAGGGGCCAATTGGCCTACTCCTGCTCCTATTTCTTATGTTCTTATGTTCTAAAAACAGAAAATGCTGGAAAACGCTGAGCAAATCAGGTAGCATCTGTGGAGAGAGAAACAGAGTTGGCTCCAGGTGGATTCCCTACTTAGGCCTGAGTTAAAATTACAGTCGGGTCTCAATGATGTCATCGGGGCGCAACATGCATATGTAAAGAAGGACCCCGTTGGCTCTGGACCTGTGTCCTTGCTGCCTGCTCAGGAGAGCAGGTTAAAATTGCAGATGCTGCGATCTTGGCAGCTTTTGGACAGGTAAGAACCAGGGCGATTTTAACTGCCCACCCGCCAGGTTTCTGCTGAGCGAGTAGGGTTAAAATCTACCCAACGTTTCAGGTCGACGACACCAGTCTCATTAGTGCACACTTCTGATTAAAAGCCTGGCAAATTGGCATGCAACTTGTTTTACCAAAAAGGACAGCACTGGGGAGGAGGGGAGATTTATCCTGTCCCCTCTCTGTGGCAAACTCATCAACTCATTCTCTGTTTTACAATTCTGCTACGAGTAACGCACCAAAACATGCGCTTCTTTTGTCGTTCAACCCTCTGCACAGTGTAGAAGCGTATGTTTCAAATACAGCACAACTTTTCTCCCAATTCTTTGTCGCACTGCTCATGCCTTTACTGATTAAGCTTGTCGATGAAGATAACAGTAATACTGGCAAGATCCTGCTTCAAATGGTTGGGAATTTTAGACGTAAAGTCCAAGCATCTTCGATCAATTCTACAATTAATCTGTGTAATGTCAAAAGAAGAAGTAATTGCTGGCTTCAGTTAAACTAGAATTTTCATTGGTTAGTTTATAGGATGCGAAATTTTTACCAAAAAAAAGACATGTTTCCTTCATAATAAACAACCCCCTCATGCAATCACAGCAACTCGCAACTTTAAAATATGCGACTTTTGAGAAACCGATTTGGTTAGCATGCTGTTAAGTACAGAGAAACGCAGATGCGTTTAATTCGAAGAGCAATTTCATTATTTTCGTGCAGTTTAATGCTCCCACTGCAATCTTTACATTGCAGCACCTAAGGTGACCAGCAGGGAGCTCTAATGGCCAAAAGATCCGACAGTCATTAAAATATAAGTTACACCTGCCAATTCTGTTCCACAGAATTATCCTTTTAAATTAGCTCAAGAACATTTACTCCATATATTTATTAAAAATCTGCTAGCTAACCTGCCAAAAGTGTCAGTTTGGCTCGGTCGTAATGCTCTCACCTCACCAACTCCAGGGCCTCGTTACCATAGTCCAGGCCCGGCTCCCACACAAACCCAGCAGGTTCTCAAAAGTCGCATATTTTAAAGTTGCAATTTGCTGTGATTCCATGAACGGGTTATTTATTATGAGAGGTGATCTCATTGAAACATACAGGATTCTGAGGGGGATTGACAGGGTAGACGCTGAGAGGCTGTTTCCCCTGCTGGAGAGTCTCGAACCAGGGGCCACAGTCTCAGGACAAAGGGTAGGCCATTAGGACTAAGATGAGGAGGAATTTCTTCACTCAGAGGGTGGTGAATCTTTGGAATTCTCTACCCCAGAGGGCTGTGGATACTGAGTCGTTGAGTATATTCAAGGCTGAGATTGATAGATTTTTGGAATCTAGAGGAACCAAAGGATACGGGGATCGGGTGGCTCGCTGTTATTAATGCACAAATCGTCCAGCAACTTGTGGCGATTTGCAATTCACGGGGTATCTCTTCCTCGCCACAAGTTGCTGGACGATTTGCGCATTAACAACGGCGAGCGTCAATTAGACGCTGTTATTTTTTCAGCAAAATCTGGCCCAGCATCTCTGTGAACAGAGTCCAGAGGGAGCATAGTGCTTCTACAAACTGGGACGGGCAGGGCGGAAGTGGTATCAGAATAACCGTTGCAGAATTGAAGCAGATATCATTGTTAGTGTTAAATTAATCTCACGGGCCTCATTATGCAGGGACTTTGGTAACAGAACAACAAAGGAGCAGTCATTAATATTTGCCGATTCAAAAAGCTCTCTTTATTAATGGGTCGTACCCGTCTATCTGAGATGTGAAAGAAGAACTATTGACTAATAAATACTAAAGTTTATGAAATAAAAACTGAAAATGCTAGAAATGCGCAGCAAGCCCTGTAAATAGATAAGACAGTTTACCGTTTTCAGTGTAGATCCTTTGCCAATATTATGATGGAGTAATTGGCAACTTAATTTATTATGTTTCTCCATTTTCTCTTCCTTTTCTCCCTCCAATTTCTTCATTACATTTCTCCAGCCGCACCCCCCCCCCCCCGCCCCACCCGCCACTTCCACAGCGGGTTACTCACATGCCTACCTTTGCAGCATGCATTACATTTAGTTCATTGCCATTAAGTAAATAGTCAGGAAATACTGAATATTATGAAATGTTGCGAATCACGGTGCAGGTCCTCATGCTGCTCAGTTCCTCTCTGAAGTGAGCCAAGGGGGGAGTCAGGGGCTTCTCAATGAACATTGCACCCCTTCCGAAAAAGTGGTACAGGAAAATATTGAGCAGGGTAGTCCAGGCTGAAAGAAAGAAATGAGATAAAGAACGTGCATTTATATAGCACCTGTCACCACCTCAGGACATCCCAAACCGCTTTACAGTCAATTAAGTGCTTTTTTTTTTAAGTGTCGCCACTGTTGTAATGTAGGAAACGCGGCAGCCAATTTGCGCACAGCAAGCGCCCACAAACACCAGTGTGGTAATCTGTTTTAGTGATGTTGGTTGAGGGATAAATATTGGCCAGGACAGGATAACTCCCCTGCCCTTGTTCGAAATAGTGCCGCGGGATGTTTTACATCCACCTGAGAGGGCAGACGGGGCCTCGGTTTAATGTCTAAGGGGTAGAGGAAAAAACTGAGCAGGGTAGCCCAGGCTGGGCATTAGGTCATGCCTCCAGTGGTTATGTAAGGAGAGGTACTGGCAGAGGGTCTGAGAGCAGGCTACCTGCCCACCCTTGTGGCAACGGAGACATGAATCCATAGGAATAACGTATTTACCTTGGAGAAATTACCAATAAAAAGATGCATTATTTTAGAAGTTGCTTGTCAGAATATTATGATAAACTGTTGTCCACTTTGTCCAAAATGTAGAAGATTTAACTATCTCACATGTGCTAGAGTTTACCTCATCTTGGCTGGTATGTCAGTCGGTGGCCCCGATTTTAACTTTGGGCCAGTTTTGGGCAAGCGAGTTACAGACTCTCACCCTGCTGCTCCAGAAATGAGGCCCAGGGTATGTTAACAGCCACAATTCATTTAAATCCCACTAGCTGACATCCCACACAAAGTCAGCGGGCAGCGGCGGAAAGCAGCCGCTGACAGTAGCAGGATAGACTGCCGAGCCAAGCCATCCCGCGGGGGGTTCCGCGATCAGTGGTGGGGGGTTAGCTTGTGGCACAGGAGGGGATGAGCAAAAGGCCAGAATTGGAGGAGCGGAGAGATCTCGGAGGTTTGTGGGGACAGAGGAGATTACAGAGGTGGGGGGGGGCGGCGAGGCCATGGAGAGATTGGAAAACAAGGATGAGAATTTTAAAATTGGGGCGTTGCTGGACCAGCAGCCAATGTAGGTCAGCGAGCACAGGGGTGAAGGGTCAACAGGACTTGGTGGAGGGTGGATGATGGGAGGCCGGCCAGGAGAGCATTGGGATAGTCAAGTCTAGGGGTAACAAAGGACCCAATGTGAACTTGTACAAAGGACCCGGCCGGGTTTGGGCAGATGTCCTTGCTGCCTGCTCGGGAGAACAGGCAATTAATTATCCAAACCTGTCGGCCTCCAGTAACCCAAGGTCGAGTAAATAACTTGGGTGATTGTAACAGCCCACCCCTCAGGTTTCTGTCGAGCTGGAAGCATTAGAATCCCCCACCCCCGCCTCCCACCCTATCTTTTGTCTTGGTGGGATGGTTGTGTAGTGAGTTGCTTTTATCCTATCTACTATTATGAGGTCATTTATCCTTTTGGAACTGATCCTTTTTAATATTTGACTCTTCACTTTTTTGTGGCTATTTACTGTACAGGTATTTAAATGTCCCATACTTATTGGCATTGCATTTTAGAACCCACATAATTGCTCCATTTTTAAAAGAAAAATATTTTACAAGAATGTGTGACTCCTCATTAACAGTGGTTTTCCAGTGACTTAAGCTGGATTCAGTAGCTTCATCACTGCCGTATCATATGCTGTACTTAAAGATGTAGGTCACTTGACTGATTTGCATGACTTAAAGCCGTGAAGTTTGCACCAGATTTATCTCCCTCGAGGGCTGAGTGTTTCATGCATTTCCCACTATTGGACGGATCCACACAGATTTGAACAGGCTTTGATCGTTGGCCGAAGCTGAGTTAGTTGATCTCAGCCATCGCGGTGAGTGGAGATGCTACAATTGGTCAACAATTTGTCTCAGGTGGACGTAAGAGTAGGAGTGAGAGTAGGAATCAACTGGATGTTGGGCGGTTCTTCTTTTCCCAGAGGGTAGTGAGCCTCTGGAATGTGTTGCCGGCTGGAGCGGTGGATGCTGATTGGGCGGGGGGGGAGGGGCGGTTCCGCGCCTGCGCTGGGAGCATTTCCCGGCAAGGGAGGAGCAGCTTGTAAACAATGCAGGGATCCAGTGGCAAGATGGTGAGTTTGTGCAGGGTCCGGGGGAGGGAAGAGGGGACAAAGGGAGGGGGACAAGGGGAGGTGGGGGAGAAGGTGGGTAGTGGTGTTCCACAAGGATCAGTGCTGGGAACATTGCTGTTCACAATTTATATTAACGATTTTGACTTAGCAATCAAAAACATCATTTCTAAATTTGCAGATGATACCAAATTGCGGGGGGATAGTCAATACTGAGGAGGACTGCAACAAATTACAGGAGGACATTAATAATCTTGCAGAATGAGCATATAATTGGCAAATGAAGTTCAACACAGATAAATGTGAGGTATTACATTTTGGTAGAAAGAATAGGGAGGTTCCGAGGGTGCGAGTCTGGGTGGGGTAGAGGAACAAAGGGATCTAGGAGTACAGATCGCATTCGAGAGGGAGCTGGACCAGTTCCTGACTGGGGCAGAGATCTCCTCATATAGATAACACTTGGTATGTGATCTCCTGGACTGGGTTCAATTGCCTGTGCAGGGTCGGTGAGGAATTTTCCAAAATATTTTTTCCCTTACTGGCCCTGGGTTTTTTCAGTTTCTTTGCCTCTCCCAGAAGATTACATGGCTGCAGGGGGGGTGGGGGTGAGTGGGGGTGGGGAAAGAAGCGTTTAGCCATGACGCTGCAGCCATCGTGGTGTGGGGCAGGGTTGATGGACCAGCTGGTCTTTTCCTGCACATCAATTTCATATGTTCGCATAAAAATTCCCATGATTCTTTTCAAAGCAGAGCAGGGGACTAGCCAACACTTGTCCCTCAACCAAAACTACCAAAAACTGATTATCAGGTCATTTATCTCATTACTGTTTGTGGGAACTTGCTGTGCGCAAATTGGCTGTCTCGTTTCCCTATGTTACAGCCGTGACTGCACTTCAAAAGTACTTCTCACTGGCTGTGAAGTGCTTTGGGACTCAATTCTTTCCGAGAAATGCGAAACAATCTTAAAATGTTGTGAGTTTCAGCTCGCTCTCTCCAAGAACCTACCTGTCCCACACTTTATAAAACAACACAGCCCCCAACTTACCATCAGCAGCACCAAAGAGATTGGCTTTCTTACTTATTAAATATAGATGCCAGAGGGCACAAACTTTGCTTTTGTTACACCCCTGTTCCAAATCTCTGTCAAGATAGATAGCCCTGTTGGAAGCGCGCATGGATGGTCAGGATTTGACTTTCGAGTAGCCTTGCTAATGCCCACTGTCGACAAATAATGGTGACTTGGTGAACAGACCACATTGTCGTTCACCACCCATGGAACCATGGAGCAGCGGGTCAATGCCTTGAGGAGAAGGGAAATTAGAACAAATTGGCTGAAAAAAAAACGTAATTATAGAAAATAAGAACTAATGGACTGTGAAGAGATAAACTGAAGCTGTAAGGTCTATGGAAGCATTATAAAACAAGAGTGAGGAGATCAGAGGAGCAGCTCAGTGGTTGGCCTTGTTCATATGGCAGTATTTTCATTGAGTTAATTGTAGGCAAATCAAACTTCAGCCAGTCATGTGAGGATCAAGGGTTGCTTTATTGTTTGCTAACTGCTAAGCTCAGGATAATAGGGCGAGCTGACGGGCTATTACATGGAAAATGTACGACAATAAAGAGACTCCACTGTATATGATATAAAATTAGATTACAATACAGAAATTTATAGAAAGTGGGCTGGCATTTAACAATCCCAATATGACAAGTAAATTACGATGTGAAACCATCTGCTAATAAGGAGGAAAAACATCTGCTGAAAATAGTAACCACATCAACTGCAGCTATTTTTTGTAGCTGGCGGTAGCGACCTATTTTAATATTTACATTCCTTTATGTTGGTATTTAACTATTGTGATTGTGTCTTAAATGAGAAATGCCACCAAGAGAGAAAGCAGTGTTCAGAGCATAAGTATATATGAACATTAGTGTGACAGATTTTTTATATATGCTAACACATTTTGATTGCAATTTTTGTTAAAAGTAGATCTGTTACATTGGTTCCCAAACTTTATTGGTTGAAGGATCCCTTTCCAAATGGATTAGTAATCACAGACTGTCCCATCTATATTATAATACCGTATAATATTCAGAATATGAGAGTGTTGCATGTAAAGAGTGTTTTAATAATGCTTTTAAGAAAACAGGTATTTACTTACAGATATCAGTGAGATCTATCATCACTCAACTTTTTGGTGCCCACCACCAGCCTTGGTAACTGCAGGTCCACCTGCCGATCTTCGTGCCTCTCTCAGCGTTCCTCCATGCGCGCTCCCCTCCTAGGTGCGACAGTCAGGCCACTCTGCGCCGCACATGTGGCAGTCGCTCTCCGCTCCCGCCTCCTGCTTGCACCAAGCCCCCCTCCGGCCACTTCACATTTGCTTATTCTTGATCACGGTGCCGCCCCCGCCCCCCCCCCCCCCCCAACTCGGTACTCACATTATTTCGCGGACCTCCTGGAAAGTCTCTACGGAACCCCAGGGCTCCGTGGACCCCAGTTTGAGAACCACTGATCTACTGCAATTAGAAACCACTTCTGGCTTCCAATGCCACATGTGTAGCCGTGTATGTGCATCCAGAATTGGGTTCTTCTCCCAGCAGCACGTCCACAATAACTGCAACTCAGGCGACGGAAGACACAATGGGCCGAGATTTTGCTGGAGCGAAGCACCGTTTTTGGACTCTAAGGGAATCAAGGGATATGGGGATAGTGCGGGAAGGTGGAGTTGAGGTAGATCAGCCATGATCTTATTGTATGGCGGAGCAGGCTCGAGGGGCCATATGCTCCTATTTCTTATGTTCTTATCTTGCTGTGTGCCCCGTTAGTTCAGTTTTTCCCCTCACCCTTCAGCTTGAAAATGTTTTGCCCTGTAAGTTGTTGGAAGTGAGAGCTAATAACGGCGTGGCAAGAGCAACGGGGCATTTGGGACCTTGGTGAACGATGGGACCAACAGTCTATCTTCTTAACCAATGAGATTTAAGGATTGAGAAAGAAACAGAGGAACGATGGAGAAGGAAATAGAGCGAATTAGAGTAAAATCAGGTACAGAAAGAGAAATAAAGAGAGGAAAAGAAAGATTGGATTAAGAGAGAGAGAAAAAGAGACACAGAAAGGGAAAGTAAGAAAAATATTTTTAAATTAAAAAATTTCTAACAACAATTTACTACCTGTAGGAATGAGACTCAATAGTTTCAATTGTTCCCTTTCTGGGTCGGAGAGGTTGAGTTGCATTGCAGGAACATAAATTTCATCATTAAAAAGGTACTTACGCTGTTAAGTACCAGCCTTAACTTTCTGTGGTAAGTTTAATTGGCAATTAATGCGCAAATAACGCAATTTCTCGACACTCACGGGGAGGTTGAGGGCGAGATGCCATTTTAGCGAGGCTAACGACGGAGCAGTGAAAATCGTCCAGCAACTTATGGCAATTCTCAGTTCATGGGGTATCTCTTCCTCGCCACAAGTTGCTGGACAATTTACACATTAATAAGGGCGAGCACCAGTAAACGTGCCATTATTTTGGCAGCAAACTCTGAGCCCATCACTTACTGCTAACTTTGTTCTGTGACTGATCAACTGGGTAAAAAGAGGTTTTACAATTGGATTACAAATAGATTTGTGTCTAGCAACTATTAGGCGGGCTTTTGAAATATTTTGGTTCTTTTGAAATGCTTTTCCTTCTTGATGGCTGTGTTTAAGTGTGTGTGATAGCTATCCATCAATCACCCGTTACTCTTCTGAGATCAAAACGGACAGACAGGTTTACACTCCAAAGGGAATCCCTGCCTCCTTTCTCAATAACTTTCCCACCCAGCACGCCCACCGTGGGCTAATCTTGCCAAGCTCCTTCCGGTCCCACTCACCCCGTCCACTGCTGACCGCTTGGACTCTGCCAGAGGGTCAACAATTGCCACCCCGCTGCTTGTTTCCATCCAGGATGTCCAATCACTCACTCACTCCCACCTCTGTGCTCGCTGACCTACATTGGCTCCACCAATCCCTCCAATTTTAAAATTCTCATCTTTGTTTTAATCCTGGCCTCTTGCGCATTCCCAATTTTAATCGCTCCACCATTGGCGGCTGTGCCTTCAGCTGCCTGGGCCCTAAGCTCCGGAATTCTCTCCCTAGACCTCTCCACCTCTCCAGCTCTCTCTCCTCCTTTAAGATGCCCCTTAAAACCTACCTCTTTAACAAAGCTTTTGGTCAACTGTCCTAATGTGGCTCGGTGTCAAATTGTGTTTGATAATCGCTCCTCTGAAGCGTTTTGTGACATTTTACTAGGCTACAAGTGCTATATAAATGCAAGTTGTTATTGTTGTTTAAATCCCTTCATGGCCTCACAGCCTCCCAATCTATTATCTATCTAAAATCATAACATTTGTTGTGGTTTTATTCGCTCCCTAAACAAAAACAGCTTTTCCAAAACACTACTCATGAAGGCAGCCCCCTTTAATTTGACTGATTAGCTTTTTATGTTCGAAACAATCCACCAAAGTCGATTTCCAGTTATAAATAATTCAAACTATTAATAGTATACCTTTTACTATGAGTCATCCAAATTGAAATTCAATACATATTTTCAAAACCACTTTATTTACATCCCATTAAAGTAAAAGGCTTCACAGTGCAGCACCATCCATTCCAGTATGATTGGGAATATTGTCAAAGCGCTTCCCTGGAAAAATTGGACTCCTTCTGATCCTGAGGTACTCTCTGTCACTGATTATATCATTTATTTCACATCTTAGAAATGTATTCCTTCGTATAGTAATTAAATTATACAAGCCCCTCTCCTCACTCCCCTAAAAAAAATTGCATTTGGCTTACCAGTTTTTAATTTATCTCTTACTCGCTGCTAAAATTCACAGCCCGTGCACTTGCCAGAGCTGCTGTGAGGACTGAAAGCCCGAATGCTTGTCATATTCAGTCAAAGTCCTCCCTGCCCTGCAGGTATTTCTGAGTACATCACGTTCATTTTTTTTATTGCCTCTGTTACAGCATTTCATTTCATTCCTACGCAGTGCGGAGTCACTCGGGGTTATTTATTACACGGATTTCATTTCTCCATAATGCTGGTCTGCTCTTCAAAACATCCAGAAAACACGGCAGAAACAAACCTGAACAGAAAGCAATAACAAGTTTTTTAAAAATACACTTTTTACAGCCAGCTGAGCTTAACAACAACAATTTGCATTTATATAGTACCTTTTACATAGCAAAGCATCCCAAGATGTTTCACAGGAGCATTATAAAACACTATTTGACACTGAGCCACATCAGGAGATATTAGGGCAGGTGACCAAAAGTTTGGTCAAAGAGGTAGGTTTTAAGGAGCGTCTTAAAAGAGGAAAGAGAGGTAGCGAGGCAGAGAGGCTTAGGGAGGAAATTCCAGAGCTTAGGGCCCAGACAGCTGAAGGCACGGCTGTCAATGGTGGAGCGATTAAAATCAGGGATGCGCAACAGGCCAGAATTGAAGGAGTGCAGAGATCTCGGAGGGTCACAGCACTGGAGGTTGTAGCCGGTTAGCTTAAAAGATCTATAGGGGACTGTTCATGTCATTTAGATAAATGTTAACAAGTTGATTTTTTTAAATAAGCCTGGATCAATTCAGTTGAATTAATTTACTACCTTGCAATGCTTACAATGTATAGCAATGAAAGAATATAATTTTTTGAATTGCATTCTTATAACTATTTATAGCGAATGAAATTTAAACGGCCCTTGTTTTTTAAATGTACTCATCTCTTTAGTCTGTTTATCGGTGGACCTGCCTATGTACTTGAAATCTGCTGATTAAGCAGCATCAGGTTGGTCAATTAAGCAGTGCAGTGTGTGAGGAGTGAATGATAATGCACAGACATGAAGTATGATATACCCCAAAAGCATAGCTCCTCGTGACCAGTGTAAAAGGCCAGGAGCTCAAAGGTAACCATCATCTGAACTCTGACCTTGGGTTAGGGTCTTGAATGCTGGTTCGCATAAGAGATTAGCGTGTAAAGTTAAAGCACATGGGATTGGGGGTAAGGTACTATCTTGGATAGAGAACTGGTTTACAGAATGGAAGCAAAGAGTTGGAATAAACGGGTCTTTTTCCGAGTGGCAGGCAGTGACTAGTGGGGTACGGTGCTAGGACCCCAGCTATTCACAATATATATAAATGATCTAGACAAGGGAATTAGATGTAATGGCCCAGAGTTTCGGGTCTCCACGAGTGAGTACGCACGGGGTACTCACCCGTAGGCCCAATGGAAGTGCCGGTTTCCTGCATGCACTGCGCATGCGCGGGAAACCGCCACTTCCGTTTCCCTGAAAGAAGGGGTTCAGAGTTCGAATGCGTGCGCGGGAGAGGCTGCGCGTGTGCATCAAACTTAGGTTTTTTTTATAGGTTTTCCCAGGAGGGTAAGTCTCCAGGAGTTACACATTTAAAAAGCAGTCGTAAGGCCTGCTTTTTACAAGGTAAGTGCTGAATTAATTAAAATTAAAACATTTTTTCCACAGGTTTATTATTTTTAAATACTTTAAAGAAAGGTAAGTTTATTTTTAGCCCCGTTAGAAAATAAAATTATTTTTTTCAAAAATTTAAATTATTGTTTAAAATAGTTATTTCATGTAATTTATAGTTTATTTTAAAAATGTGATTTTTTAAAAAATTTATTTGAAGATTTAGTGATGTTTTGGGCCCATAGTATTTCTAAGTTTTGACAGCTCTTCCTGTCAAACTTATGAATGGGCATTTCCCTGCCCATTGGCTCCCCATGGCCCACGTGATCCCAGGGGACGCATCAAACTAACTGCGCCCCTGGGATACGCAAGCACTGCGTGCCGGCAGTTGGAGGAGGCCCAGGATCGGAATTCCACGGGGGCCCACAGCTCAACGGCCGACGCGCAAGGTAAGTGCAGGTCGGGGGCTTACACCCGCGGGAAGCCCCCGACCCGAACTTCTGGGCCAATATCTCCAAGTTTGCAGACAACACAAAGCTGGGTGGGCGTGTCTGCTGTGAGGAGGATGCAGAGAAACTCAAGTACGATTTGGACAGGTTGGGTGATTGGGCAGATGCATGGCAAATGCAGTATAATGTGGATAAATGCGAGGTTATCCACTTAGGTGGCAAAAACAGGAAGGCAGATTATTATCTGAATGGCAATAGATTGGGAGAAGGGGAAGTGCAACGAGACCTGGGTGTCCTTGTGCACCAGTCACTGAAGGTAAGCATGCAGGTGCAGCAGGCGGTTAAGAAGGCAAATGGTATGTTGGCCTTCATAGCGAGAGGATTCGTGTACAGGAGCAAGGATGTCTTGCTGCAGTTGTACAGGGCCTTGGTGAGACCACACCTTGAGTATTGTGTGCAGTTTTGGTCACCTTATCTGAGGAGGGATGTTCTTGCCATGGAGAGAGTGCAGCGAAGATTCACCAGACTGATACCTGGGATGGCAGGAATGACGTATGAGAAAAGATTGGGTCGATTAGGCTTATATTCCCTAGAGTTTAGAAGAATGAGAAGGGATCTCATTGAAACTTATAAAATTCTAACAGGACTAGATGCTGGAAGGATGTTCCCGATGGTCGGGGAGTCCAGAACCAGGGGTCACAGCCTAAGAATAAGGGGTAAGCCATTTAGGACTGAGATGAGGAGGAATTTTTTCACCTAGAGAGTGGTGAACCTGTGGAATTCTCTGCCACACAGGGCAGTTGAGGCCAATTCATTAAATATATTCAAAAAGGAGTTGGATATATTTCTTGAGGCTAAAGGGATCAAGGAATATAGGGAGAAAGCGGGGACAGGGAACTGAATTTGGATGATCAGCCATGATCTCATTAAATGGCGGAGCAGGCTCGAGGGGCCGAATGGCCTACTCCTGCTCCTATCTTCTGTTTCTATATTCAAAATAATGGCCCGGAATTTGCGGTCAGCAGCGAAGCGATGGCGCTCGCTGCTGACCTCGAAGAAAGCTGCTCACAAAGATCTAGCGATCACTGTGGCGTGGATTTCACCTCTCCCAACGGTAGTTTGTATCTGTGGCTAAATCAAGCAAATCTCCAGCGTCCCGCAACAGTGATGTCATCAAGCAGGCTTGACCAGCCAATCACAATGAAGAATTCTCACAGCCAGCAAACCAGGAAGTAAAATGCACAGATTCTGATTATCTTTTTAAATTTTTTACAGAGAGCGAAATAAAGATTGGGACTTACAATAAGAATTAAGGTAAAAGCTGAAATATCATAAACAAACTTTTTTAAAAAATTATTATATTAAAAACCATGTAACTCTTATAATATTCATGGCAAAAATTGACATTCCACAAATATAAATTTAGTCTTTCAGAGCCAGAACGGTTGTTCAGCAGTCAATACGCCATTAAAACCTCAGTTACACCTCTTTCAACAAGGCTTAACTTTTTAGGGTTTTTTTTTAGCAGCGATATTCCAATGTAATTGGGGAAGTTTTCATCAGGAACTACATTTCAATGTGATATGAATTGATCGCCAGCTCCGAAGAGTTCCACAGCGCAACCTGTAGAAAAGTGTAGCTTCACTGACAGCAACTTCTGGATTTCTGCGTTAACCTGCGCATGCACTGACTCCAGACGTTGCTGTCACTTTCAGCGGAGTAAAGACGGCGAACACTGACAGTTTCGCTGTCATTACCACCACAAAATCCGAGGCATTTTAGGATTGTGTTTGTTATTTGCTGGTTCTGTTTCAGATGGTTTTCGCGATTCCACTGGCAGTCGGTGTAACTCCACGTGAATTTAACTGCCGCTTGGGGTGATGCTATCAGTAGCTGCACTGATACTTCAGAGCGAATTTTACTGCTGGTTGTTGTTGATTAACTGTATCACAACTTCTTATTTATTTTGCTTTTTCCCTCCAATTAATTCCACCGCCTCCCCCCCCCCACCCCCTCCCCACATATTTTCCCCGCTGAAATTTCTGGCTGAATGCATGCCCTCTGGTTCCTCCATGCAGTGCAATACTTTTTAAACTTTTGAGCAACTGCAGACTATTCGACTGTGGGGGCATCACAGATGAGCTAGATCATTTTTTAAATTTATTCATGGGATGTGGGCGTCACTGGCAAGGCCAGCGTTTATTGCCAATCCCTAGTGGCCCTTGAGAAGGTGGTGGTGAGCCACCTTCTTGAACCACTGCAGTCCGTGTGGTGAAGGTACTCCCATAGTGCTGTTAGGGAGGGAGTTCCAGGATTTTGAAGGAACGGCGATATACTTCCAAATCAGGATGGACCGTGACTTGGAGGGGAAATTGGAGGTGGTGGTGTTCCCATGCGCCTGCTGCCCTTGTCCTTCTAGGTGGAAGCGGTCACGGGTTTGGGAGGTGCAGCCGAAGAAGCCCTGGCGAGTTGCTGCAGTGCATCTTGTAGATGGTGCACACTACAGAGGGAGTGAATGTTTAAGGCGGTGGATGGGGTGCCAATCAAGCAGACTGCTTTGTCTTGGATGGTGTCGAACTTCTTGAGCGTTGTTGGAGCTGCACTCATCCAAGCAAGTGGAGAATATTTAATTACACTCCTGGCTTGTGACTTGTAGATGGTAGAAAGGCTTTGGGGAGTCAAGCGGTGAGACACATGCTGCAGAACACCCAGCCTCTGACCTGCTCTTGTTGCCACCGTATTTATGTGCCTGGTCAAGTTAAGTTTCTGGTCAATGGTGACCCCTCAGGATGTTGATGGTGGGGGATTCGGCAATGGTAATGACGTTGAATGTCAAGGGGCGGTGGTTAGAGATAGTCATTGCCTGGCACTTGTGTGGCACGAATGTTACCTGCAACTTATCAGCCCAAGCCTGAATGTCGTCCAGGTCTTGCTGCATGCAGGCGTGGACTGCTTCATTATCTGAGGAGTTGTGAATGACAGTGAACACTGTACAGTCATCAGCGAACATCCCCACTTCTGACCTTATGATGGAGGGAAGTTCAGTGATGAAGCAGCTGAAGATGGTTAGGCCTAGGACACTGCCCTGAGGAACTCCTGCAGCGATATCCTGGGGCTCTGATGATTGACCTCCAACCACCACAACCATCTTCCTTTGTGCTAGGTATGACTCCAGCCAGTGGAGAGTTTTTCCCCCCGATTCTCATTGACTTCAGTTTTACTAGGGCTCCTTGATGCCACACTCGGTCAAATGCTGCCTTGATGTCAAGGGCAGTCACTCTCACCTCACCTCTGGAATTCAGCTCCTTTGTCCATGTTTGGACCAAGGCTGTAATTAGGTCGGAAGCCGAGTGGTCGTGGAGGAACCTAAACTGGGCATCAGTGAGCAGGTTATTGGTGAGTAAGTGCCGCTTGATAGCACTGTCGATGACACCTTCCATCACTTTGCTGATGTTTGAGAGTAGACTGATGGGGCAGTAATTGGTTGGATTGGACTTGTCCTGCTTTTTGTGGACAGGACATACCTGGGCAATTTTCCACATTGTCAGATAGATGCCAGTGTTGGAACAGCTTGACTAGAGGTGTGACTAGTTCTGGAGCACAAGTTTTCAGCACAACAGCCAGGATGTTGTCGGGGTCCATAGTCTTTGCTGTATCCAGTGCGCTCAGCCGTTTCTGGATATCACGTGGAGTGAATCGAACTGGCTGAAAACTGGCTTCTGTGATGGTGGGGACCTCAGGAGGAGGAGGCACTTCTGACTGAAGATGGTTTCAAACGCTTCAGCTTTGTCTTTTGCACTCACGTGCTGGGCTTCACCATCATTGAGGATGGGGATATTCATGGAGCCTCCTTCTCCCGTTAGTTGTTTAATGGTCCACCACCATTCACGACTGGATGTGGCAGGACTGCAGAGCTTTGATCTGATCCATTGATTGTGGGATCGCTTAGCTCTGTCTACAGCACACTGCTTTTGCTTATAGCATGCATGGAGTCCTGTGATGCAGCTTCCCCAGGTTGGCACCGTATTTTTAGGTACGCCTGGTGCTGATCCTGGCATGTTCTTCTACACTCCTTATTGAACCATAATTGGTCCCCTGGCTTGATGGTAATGGTAGAGTGAGGAATATGCCAGGCCATGAGGTTACAGATTGTGGTGGAATACAATTCTGCTGCTGCCCACAGATGCCCAGTTTTGAGCTGCTAGATCTGTTCTGAATCTATTCCATTTAGCACAGTGGTAGTGCCACACAACACGATGGAGGGTGTCCTCAGTGTGAAGACGGGACTTCGCCTCCAAAATGACTGTGCGGTGGTCACTGCTACCAATGCTATCATGGACAGATGCATCTGCAACAGGTAGATTGGTGAGGACGAGGTCAAGTAGGTTTTTCCTTGTGTTGGTTCTCTCACCACCTGTCGCAGGCCCAGACTGGCAGCTATGTCCTTCAGGGCTTGGCCAGTAGTGGTGCTACCGAGTGACTCTTGGTGATGGACATTGAAATCCCCTACCTAGAGTACATTCTGTGCCCTTGCTACTCTCAGTGCTTCTTCCAAGTGGTGCTCAACACGGAGGAGTACTGATTCATCAGCTAGGGAGGGCAGTAGGTGGTAATCAGCAGGAGGTTTCCTTGCCCATGCTTGACCTGAAGCCATGAGACTTCAATGTTGAGGACTCCCACGGCCATTCCTTCCCGACTGTATACCACTGTGCCGCCACCCTTGGTGGGTCTGTCCTGCCGGTGGGAGAGGACATACCCAGGGATGGTGATGGAGGAGTTTGAGACATTGGCTGAAAGGTATGATTCTGTGAGTATAACTATGCCAGGCTGTTGCTTGACAGCTCTCCAAATTTTGGTGAGGAGGACTTTGCAGGGTCAACTGGGCTGGGTGTGCCATTGTTGGTGCCGAGTGGTCCATCCGGTTTTATTCTTATTCACAACTGAATAGTTTGCTAGGCCATTTCAGAGGGTAGTTAAGAATCAACCACATTGCTGTGAATCTGGAGTCACATATAGGCCAGAGATTGTATGGTTTCCTTTCCCCTCACTGTAGTGAACCAATTAGGTTTTTACGACAACCCGATAGTTTCATGGTCACCATTATTGACAATAGCTTTTTATTCCAGATTTATTTAATTAACTGAATTTAAAATCCCCAGCTGCCGTGGTGGAATTTGAACTCACGTTTCCGAATCATTAATCCAGGCCTCTGGATTACTAGTCCAGTAACATAACCACGATGCTACCGTTCCTGTACTCGTCACAATGCCCACAAATGTGCACTTCCCACCAGGCGTCACTGGACAGTCATCAGAAGTAAGAACCCTGGCTGAGACCTCCAGACCCCTGTTCCCACCCCCCGCCCCATCCCCTACCTAACCCAACCCAGAAAGAATGAGAGCAATATGGCATCTCTACCACTACTGCCCCCCCAACCGCACCCTAAACCCCAAACCCTACCCCAACCCTCAACCCCAAACCTCACCCCAACCCCAAACCCCAAACCCCAAACCCTACCCCAACCCCAAACCCCGAACCCCACCCAGCTCCACCCCAAACCCCACCCCAACCCCACCCCAACCCCATACCCCACCCCAACCCCATACCCCACCCCAACCCCACCCCAACCCCAAACCCCACCCTCAACACCACCCCAACCCCCAACCCCAACCCCACCCTCAACCCCACCCTCAACCCCCAACCGCACCCTAAACCCCAAACCCCACCCCAACCCTCAACCCCAAACCTCACCCCAACCCCAAACCCCAAACCCCAAACCCCACCCCAACCCCAAACCCCGAACCCCACCCTATAGCCCCAACACCACCCCAATCACTACCCCAACTCCACCCAACCCCAAACCCCACCCAGCTCCACCCCAAACCCCACCCCAACCCCACCCCAAACCCAAACCCCACCCCAACCCTCAACCCCAAACCTCACCCCAACCCCAAACCCCAAACCCCAAACCCCACCCCAACCCCAAACCCTGAACCCCACCCTCAACCCCCAACACCACCCCAATCACTACCCCAACTCCACCCAACCCCAAACCCCACCCAGCTCCACCCCAAACCCCACCCCAACCCCACCCCAACCCCATACCCCACCCCAACCCCATACCCCACCCCAACCCCACCCCAACCCCAAACCCCACCCTCAACACCACCCCAACCCCCAACCCCAACCCCACCCTCAACCCCACCCTCAACCCCCAACCGCACCACCAACCCCACCCCAACCTCTAACCCCACCCCAAGACCCACCCCAACCGCACCCCTACCCCAAACCCCACCCTCAACCCCACCCTCAACACCACCCTAACCCCCAACCACACCCACAACCCCACCCACAATCCCCCACCCACAACCCACAACCCCAATCCCCAATGCCAACCATGTCTTAGTTCCACAATGGGCAGCACATTTACTAACAAAAACCACTGGGGAAGGCTAGACTACCGTTTCTGATTTTACCCTTCTCTCTAGCATTGGCGGGAGGGAGCTACTGTACAACCAAGAGCATTCGGTGGGACAGTCGAGGAGGAGCTGGTCAACAGACTGTTGCCACCACACTTTCCTAATTGTATTTCTACATTTCAACAGTGATTACACCTCAAAAGTACTTGTTTGGCTGTAAAGAACTTTGGGATGTCCTGAAGTCGTGAAAGGAGATATAGAAATGTAAGTCTTTCTTTCTTTCTGGGCACTTCTCACAGATTACCACAAGGAGTAGTTGAGGCGAATCGCATAGATGCTATTTAATGGGAAACTAGAAAAACACATGAGGGAGAAAGGAATAGAAGGCTATGCTGATAGGATGAGCTGAAGAGGGGTGGTGGGCAATATTCCCTTTACGTTGAGCGGTCACGTGATCTGGAGCTCCCACGCAACCAGCTCAATGGCTTTTAAATGGGAAAAACTGCACACACGTGGTATTTTGAATGGGCCGTGCAGCAATTAAAGGGAACATTGGTGGTGGCAGGAGACTCGTGTGGAGCATAAAGGCCGGCATGGAGCAGTCGGGTCGAATGGCCTGTTTCTGCGCTGTACATTCTATTTAATTACAGGCTGGTGTCCAGCAGAGTGCAACAGCCGTCTCTCCTTGTCTGCCAACTTACCTATGGCTGGGCCCAAATAAAAAGGTAAGAGGAGGGGAAGAAAAACGATGCACAACTCACCCGTCAAACTTCCCATCCATCGTATTCCTGTGACAGACATTGAAACACGTCAATCAGAATTACCTAGAATATGCAGCACAGAAACAGGCCATTCGTCCCAACCGGCCCATGCCGGCGTTTATGTTCCAATAGAGCCTCCTCCCATCCTTCCTCATATAACTCTATCAGCTTAACCCTCTATTCCCTTCTCCCTCATGTGCTTATCTATCTTCCCCTTAAATGCATCTATACTATTCGCCTCAACCACTCCCTGTGGTAGCGAATTCCACATTCTAACCACTCTCTGGCTAAAGAAGTTTCTTCTGAATTCCCTATTGGATTTATCAGTGACTATCTTATATTAATGGCCCCTAGTTTTGCTCTAGTTTTGTGATGAGTGTCCCTTTAACATGGTTTCATGATGAATGTATAAAGCCTTTTGGGTGAATTATTACATATTAAAATTTGGGGTGTACCACCAGGAGACAGATGAGTGAGGTAAGACCAGCCCAGAGGCAAATCCAGACCTCCATTAATTTCATACTTTATGAAGTTTATAAAAGATGTCATTTGCTCTTTGACCTCGACGAAAGGGTATTAACAAGTTTCATTCCACAACCAAATACTTCAATGATGCAGAGTTTCAGCCAAATCATACCCTTACTTTGATTTTTTTAAAATTATTTCCAGCCTCTATTTTACAGTAAGATCATTCCATAAATATTGTGCTGGCAGTACATTTAAATAAAGGGTTTAATACCCTTGGCCAAAAGTCAGCTCAGCTAGAGATTCTGACTTATTTCTGTTGTTAGTAAGCCCACCCACACACTCATTAGCTCCTTGAAACCTTTTCCCCAGTATTTATTGTTCAAAAGAAAACAGTAAAAGAGGAGATAATGAAATGAATCAGTGCTTTTCATAAACTGGGTCGCACCATCAATCTGTGGTAGGACTATTGGTGATTCTAGCCTTAGACAAATTACGCTGCTCTACTTCGCAGTCACTATTAGGACTGTTGATTAATCACAGATGTAGTACATTAGTGCAGATTGAAACTCATCAGTCAAACCATTATTATTAAACCTATTAACTAATGTCACCTTGATCCAGTATTATACACTCGCGCAATAAGCTGCAATTGAAGTAGGGTTAAATCGCACATGCAGGGTCGTTTAGCAATGTTACAGAACAATTGTAATGCCTCTTATGGTGGATTCTTCATTTTAACAGCTCCACAAGAATGAAACTGATTAAAATGTCATTATTTACCTTCTAGTGGGCGGCCTCCAACGGTCCCTTTCAGGACCGCTGGTTCAGACGCTGTGGACTCGAGGGAATAATGTGTGGAGCATGCTTCGCGCGGTTGATGCCAAACTCAGAGCAGGGGTCCTGAAATGGGCGTTAGGACCCTGAATAGCATATTCACGGTGCCTGGACACCTGGTCACCTGAACATCTGGACACCTGGACATCTGGTCACCTGAACACCTGGACACCTGGACATCTAGACATCTGATCACTTGGTCACCTAAACATCTGAACACCTAGACACCTAGACACCTGGACACCTGAACATCTGGACACCTGGGCAATGGTCACCTGCACACCTGGACATCTGGACATCTGATCACTTGGTCACCTGAACATTTGAACACCTGGACATCTGGTCACCTGGACACCTGGACACCTGATCACCTGAACACCTGAACACCTGGACACTTTGAAGTTGCCAGCTTCCAATTTGGCAGCCAGCGCACTTCCAAGGGAGTTCAGGCATGAGAAATCATGAGAAATCACTGTCTGAAGTTCATCCCATCCCTGCCTCCTCCCCATTCAAACTTTTCACCCAAAAAATGAGGCAACCAGGACTAATTTCTCCCCCTTGGTTTTCACTTGTATTTCCAGAGGCAGTGCTGCACCACCACCACCCCCCCGCCACCCCACCTCCCCCCCACCTCCCCAAAGCAATATGAAGGTTGCTGGTGGTGACGGTCATATTAACTGGCCTCCAGAGGATTTGGCAGCTTTGCATGCTCGTCCAGGCTAGTGATGCATTTTCACCTGCCCCAAACCACTTACCCATGTGCAAACATAGACATCAGCAGTTGTTTTTCTGTTCTTGTATAAGAGCATAAGAAATAGGAGCAGGAGCAGGCCAAACGGCACCTCGAGCCTGCTCCGCCATTCATGGCTGAACATCTACCTCAACTTCACTTTCCCACCTGTAAGGGGGGGCTTCTTTTAACTGGTTTAAGGTAATTCACCTGGTCTGCAGCCTTTGCCTGCACTCTGACCAATTTCCAATAAACCAATTTTCAAACAGCGGTTTCGAATCGCTACCCCACCTTCCAGTTCTGACTGCAGGACTTATAATTAATGATATTAAAATGGACACGTGGTTTGGATGAGAGAAAAATTACGTTTTAATAACTAAAAGAAACTATAATCAAATATCAAACTATACCACACGAACACAGTAATTACAGTAAAATTGCTTAAATGGGGGAATGCAGATGGTAAAAATGAGGGGTAAGTGACTACAATGTTGATTAAACAATCTTAGCAATCTCCCCTTAATTACCATCCCCCAACTCCTTACTAGGTTGCTTTGCTGAGGAGTCAGAAACTCTGCTCACGTGTGGTCCAGCGAAGTGAGAGAGAGAGAGAGGCTCACCTGTGGATCCAGGAAGTAAAAGAAGAGCGATAGCTTCTCAGGAGCTATCATATATACCTTGTGAGCCCCCTCCCCCCTCTGCTGTATGCCTGTCTGGAAAATTCGTGCCCAAAAAGTTCCAATTCACAAGAGAAAAGCTGTGATTGGCTAACTCAAAGTGGTTGGACTGGGTGAGTGTGTCTGCACTGTGGGGCCGAAATGTTCCCACCCACATCCAGAGCCCACCTGGGCTAAAACAAAAGGGAAATTCAACAGCCCTATTGTCCAGAATGATGGGTGCTTTAAACACATTCAATGCTTAAACGGTTCCCATTCAAGATCCGGTTCCATGGTTTCAATGTCTCATTGACTGTGAGTGCCTTGAATTGCTGTGTAAACATAGCAGTTACAACTCGATTGTCCTGCGGTCAATTCTCAAGTGGGCAATTGCTTAAGTCAATAAACAACTTCAAGTGCTGAGAGGGAAACTCCCTTTGATTGGCAGGTCTGACTCACAGCCCCTGTACCCTCCCACTTTTTCACACAGGCAACTCGCTGCGAGCTGTTTTGCTGCTTTGTCCTTTTGGCCAAGCTTTCTGAGGCCATTTTAAAACCTTTTGTGATTGCCCAAACTCCAGGAAACAATTTTATTACTAAAAGCACTGTCTCAAGGTGTGTGAATATTTTCCACAGAGCTCTACGACTCCGGTGTTGTCCACGTTCTGTCCATCTCAGAGCAGTCTTTTGCGGTTCTCGGCACATTTTAAAACACTGCAGACCAGTCACATCACCCAATTCTTCATCCACGATGTGGACCAATATTTTCAATCTTCAGGGAAATAGGGGAAATTTTGCAACCCCTACACACCCTATCCACATATCCCTTGCTTCCCTTATAGTCCAAAAATGTATCGATCTCAGTCTTGAATATATTCAATGGCTGAGCATCCACAACCCTCTGGTGTAGAGAATTCCAAAGACTCATAACCCTCTGAGTGAAAGCATTTCTCCACATCTCAGTCCTAAATGGCTGACCCCTTATCCTGAGACTATGCACCCTACTTCTAGACTCTCCACTGCCAATCTTGTTGTAGTCTTATGGAAATTTTCTCATAATATAAACAGGACAGTTTCCACAGCGCCAAGGCCCCACATTGTACAACCATTTTTTGCAATTGCTTTATCTGATGTGGACATCTGTATTACTGTTCCTTTTTGTGCTGCCGCTGTTGTACAACAACTCAAAGGTAAGGCCCTTCCACAACGCGAACAGCATCAACATTCTGATAAGCCTCCCTTCTGCTCATCGCTTGATCACATGGAATCTGTGCGCAGTCCATTGCCAATTCTGACCCAGGCTTCAACTCGGGGACCTGGGCTCAGAGGGGATGAAGGTCTCCTCTCCAATGTGAGATTGGATGATACAATATAGGAAGATGCATTCCTTTCACCTCTTTTGCAACCTAGTTTTAAATCCAACCCAAACGGAAGGAATAAAGAGCTCCTCTCTCTCATGTGTGACTGAATGCTACAGACACCTCCGAAACTAGCCACGAGACCAGCCGAGGCAGAGGATGTGAAGTTTTCCCCCTCTTTGATGAAGCACTAAGTGGTGCAGATTGTCTGATACTGTTCTTTCATTCCCTATGTCTGGACTGGATTTGAACCCAAGTTGCAGAGATAAATAATTACTTAAGAGTTCTGTGCTAATTGAATGCAGGAATCTCTCAATTAAGCATAGAATCATAGAATGAAACAGCCATGTCCAATCACGTACAGCAAGTTAATGATGCGCTGCTAAGGAGGGCTTCTCAATAAATTAATTCCCTAAAACAGAATAGCAATTAGCAACTAAGCAAAGCTTTCATTTTAATCATTTCTTTCATTTAAATACCTGTTTTCCAAAGATATTTTGGCCTAGAAATTTGATGATGTTGCACCCATTTTGCAGGCGTAAAATAGAGGTGAAAGAATCCAATATGGTGGGCGGTGTGCACACGCACATTCTAAGCCTGGACTGCGCTGCCCACCAGATTAGTATAGGCATCCAAAGAGGCATCCAGGGCCTGCATATGCAAATAAAACGCCTAACACCTGTTTGAGGACCCCTCTATCAAATTGGTTTGCCCTCCTCCCTCCCAATTGCTTATCCCCACTCCCTTCCCGGTCCTCCACTCCATCCCAATCGCTTACACGCCCCTCTTCCAAGGCCTACCCCCAAGGCCAATATATCCTATAGGAAGGATATATAGGCCTTGAAAGGAGTGCAGCGTAGATTTACCAGAATGATACCCGGACTCCAGGGGTTAAATTAAAAGGAAAGATTAGGGTTGTATTCCCTGGAATTTAGGAGATTAAGGGGTGATTTGATTGAAGTTTTCAAGATATTAAGGGGAACTGAAAAGGTAGATAGAGCGAAACTATTTCCGCTGGTTGGGGAGTCTGGGACTAGGGGGCATAGTCTAAAAATTAGAGCCAGGCTTTTCAGGAGTGAAGTTAGGAAACACTTCTACACACAAAGGGTAATAGAAGTTTGGAACTCTCTTCCCAAATGGCAATTGATGCTAGATCAATTGT